>NW_024747359.1:455000-1140000 GCF_018991925.1 Homarus americanus
TGTGTAGTACTCCTTCTCTCCCTACCTACCTATTCCTTCTTCCTTCTTTTCTCTTCTTTCCTCTTCTTCCTTCCTTCCTTCCTTTTGTTCTTCTCATTCCTCCTCCTCCCCATTCCTCCTCCTTCCTTCCTCCTCCTCCTCCAACACTTAACACTGTTGGAGAGGGAGGAAGGGAGGGAGGGGGGTATAAAGGAAGGGTTGTGTTGGGGGAAGAGTTGGGGAGGTTAGTGCTGATAGTGGATATCCTCCCCCCTTCCCTCTTCCCCTCCCCCATCCCTCCTCCCCTCCCCCCTTCCCCTCATATCCTCACCTCCCCTCTTCTTTCCTCCGTCTCCCCTCTCATTGGTCAAACAAGAGATCGTGTCACTCATGGTACTACATAATGCTCTTTCATTGGTCATGACGTCATTATGATGTCTGAGTGAGTGAGCCTTCTATTGGTCAGTACCAGCGATGACATCACAGACGCGTTAATGGTATAAAACTATGACGTCATCTTTTCTATACGTATTAAAAAGGTTCGTTTCCTCTTAAATATAATAAGATTTTACTCATCTCTTGTTACGTAGGTTAGCTTAGGTTAGGTTAGGTTAGTTTTGGTTAGGTTTGGGCATTTAATCATTGGGTGTATTAGCTTCACACACTATACACCTGCACTGCTACACACACACACACACCTGGTTCACGACACACCAGAATAAGACACATGTTTTGTATCGCATAGTTGCACCATAGTTACAAACGATACAACCTGATATGCTATACACCAGCATTACGACACATTGTACAGCACATTACATTACTCCATATATGCTCCACCACACATATGCTCCATCACACATATGCTCTACTACACATATGGTCTAACACACATATGCTCCACACCTGCTCTAGTACGCATATGGACCACACCAGACACACAAACAGCTATTATGCATTACACACTCACGAACGCACTCACTCAATGACCTAAACACACACACACACACACACACTCACACACACACACACACATGCGCGCTACAAACCTGTCTACCTTACACACCTGTCCAACTACACACCAATCCACCAATGCATATCTGTCAAGCCACAAACCTGTCCATTTATAAATCTATCCAGCCACACACACACACACACACACACACACACACACACACACACACACACACACACACACACACCTGCTAGCATTGCCTCATATTGTGTGTGAGAGAGCAGGAGTGAGGGTAGGCAACCACACCAAGGAGGAAGTTATGGGTCAGCCCGTTAGAGGTCGCCCGTGTCAAACCCTAACGGTGGCTCCTCAGAAACTTCACAAATTATCGTTTCTGGCCCCCACGGAGAGCTGCTGTGCTGTGCTGTGTGGTATGCTGGTGTGGTGTTGTGCTGTGCGGTATGGTATGGTGATGTGGTGCTGTACTGTGCTGTAATGGGGGTGCTGTGTTGTGCTGTGGTAGGGGTGGTGTGCTGTACTGTACTGTGCTGTAGTGGGGGTGCTGTGTTGTGCTGTGGTAGGGGTGGTGTGCTGTACTGTACTGTGCTGTAGTGGGGATGGTGTGCTGTGCTGTGTTGCTGAGGTGCTGAACTGTACTGTGATGTGATGATGATGTGCTGGACAGAGAAAACAGGATACAGAGTCACCAAGAGAGATAGACAGAGAGACTGATAGACATAAAGAGACAGACAGACAGACAGACAATTTGACGGAAATCTATTAAATAGCCAAAAAAAACAACAACGTGTGTTTATTTGTCTTCCTTCCAGGTGAGTTTGAGCAACACACTACCACCAAGAGCTACCTGCTGCCTGGGACTGACGGAGTACCTGTAGGAGGAGGAGGTCGGTAACAAAAATAATTGTTGTTTCTTGGGGTAAAAATAGTTGTCAAGTACACATAACTAATTACACACATACATAGATACATCACTTACACACACACACACACACACACACATACACACACGTATTAGAGATTATTGTATGTGTTAATATATTCTCAACATATAATTATTCGAGAATTCGCATTGATGTTTGTACAGAAGTGATCAGGTAGGTAACCAAACTAAAGGTGAGATGCCGGTAATACTTAACCTAACCTAACCAAACTTAACCTAACGAACCTAACCTAACTTAACCTAACCTAATCTTACCTAACCAAACTTAACCTAACGAACCTAACCTAACCCTCTTACCTTACTTAACCTAACCTAATATTACAATAGCTACGCAAGACCTAAATAAAACATAGCCTATTTAACATACATGCACTAATTTCTATATACAGTACTTATAAAAACAAACATTATCCCAATTTCGTGCTATGTTAATGGCTTATCACTTATATATAAGCCGTATTTAAGAACCGGCATTTTGAGTTATTTATTTTGTATTTTTTTGTAATTTTTTTCCCCCTTATAGGAGTTTAGGTTACATAGTTTCAGGGAGGGGGCAGGCAGGGAGGAGGGGGCAGGCAGGAGGAGGGGCAGGCAGGAGGGAGGGGGGCTGGCAGGGAGGGAGGCAGGGAAGGAGGGAGAGAGGCAGGAACATTTTTCTGGGACACCCTATATACAGGTGAAGTTGTCGAGGATGAAGTGTTGGTGATAATTATATTCTTTGTTTTAGAATTTGATAGCCATGAAATCTGACCTGTGTGTTGGCTGGTGAAGCTCCGGTTACTGTACTCTCTCTCTCTCTCTCTCTCTCTCTCTCTCTCTCTCTCGATTCGCACACACACAAAAAAAAAGACAAGAAAAAAAATGAAGCATCAACATTCACAAGAGTGCCAGTTACACCCACTACCACCACTACCACCACTACCACCACTACCACTACTACTAACACTACCATCACCACTACCACCACTACCACTACTACTAACACTACCACCACCATCACCACTACTCTCACCACCACCAGTGTCACTCCAGAAAACAGTGCCAAGAGTGCAGAGTGACCAGCGTGGCTACTACCCCGCATTACTGCCACCACCTGCGACAACCCCCGTCCCACTCGCTTCTATCCTCGTCCCTTGGGATAGGTAGACGAGCGGTGTGTGTTAGGGGCGCCTAGGCCTAAATATTAATAGGTAGTAAGGGAAGGGGAAGGGGTTTTAGTGAGTGTTAAAGGGAGGGGGAGGTGAGGGAGACACACTTCCGGTGGTCAAGTGTTGTTATTATTGTATCGTGTCCGGGAGAAGCGAGGCGCCCCGGGCTGTAGGTGAGAGAGCAGCCAGGTACACGTCCAGCACGTTGGCGGCCACACACCACCTGCCTCTGGTCTGGCCTCACTGGCTACTACTGGCTTGGTCAGCTACACTGCCTGGCTCTGTAGCAAAATACTAACCTCACTGTTAACCTATTCTGATGGGGTACAGGCAAGGAGAGATGCTTCTATACCCCGTGTGGTGTCCCCAGTCAAGATGTGGCTGAGTCGCGGATTAAGTTAGGTTAGGTTAGGCTTGGGTGGTTAGGTTAGGTTAGGTTAGGTTAGGCTTGGGTGGTTAGTCCTGAAGTAAAATAAGCATGAAAGGTAAATCTTCAGGTGATCCAAATCTCTCTTGAAGTATTTTTAACCACACCCACACAGCACCTTCCCCTCACCCCACAGCACCTCCCACACGCCCACAAAGACCCAATAATGTACACCTCCTTTGTCACCCACTGATTAAGACTTACTGTTCCTTGTACATTTCTGGCACCGCTTTTGTTTATACACCTTAACAACCCAAACCCTGGAATTTACTCGGGGGTCTCGCTGGATTGAAATAGAACCGCATGTTGGAGGCAATACGAATGTGCTACGCTTGAGACATTTACACACCTGTATCACCCTTAATTAAAAGACTCACACCTGTTACACACGTCTAAGTGATTTGTAAAGGTGAAGAAAGAAAAAAAAATCCCCAGTCTAATGTTGGTCAAAATTTTACACACGTTGTATATTCCTTAATTAGAAGTCTTACCTGTGGTGCGTTATGTATCCGAGTGACTGTAATTATTATCGTCTGTAATCACCTGTAGACCTGTAGTTATGAGGGAAAAATTACACACACGTCTGTATTAGTTGTCGACGAATAAGATGGCGTTGTTTTAGCCATTTAATAAAGTTATTGAACTACTGTACTTGACTTGTTTAACCTATACTTGTGGGTCTGATTAGTGTAGTGTAGTGTGGAGTGTGGGTGTAGTGTGGGTGTAGTGTGGGTGTAGTGTAGTGTGGGTGTAGTGTAGTGTGGGTGTAGTGTAGTGTAGTGTAGTGTGGGTGTAGTGTAGTGTGGGTGTAGTGTAGTGTAGCATAGTGTGGGTGTAGGGTAGTGTGTAGTGTAGTATAGTGTGGGTGTAGTGTAGGGGGAGTGTAGTGTAGTGTTGGTGTAGTGTAGTATAGTGTAGTGTAGTGTGGGTGTATGTATGTTTTTCTGGTGTAAATGTTGGATTTATTCATTCATTTATTATAGCCGTTTCATTCATTTAAGTGTTGCAGTTTTTCATTCATTTATAAGTGTTGGAGCTGTTCTTTCATTCATTTAAGTGTTGCAGTTTTTCATTCATTTATAAGTGTTGGAGCTGTTCTTTCATTGATTTAAGTGTTACAGTTTACCATTCATTTAAATAATAGAGTCATTCTTTCATGTAACGTGACTTTGATACAGCGCACTTACCATTCTTCTGTAATTTTTAAGATATTTACTGTAACTATTAAATTGTTAACGGAAGTTTCATGCCTGCTGTAATCACCTGTATTAAAGCTGCTGTATTCACCTGTCTTCAAGCTGCTGTAGTCACCTATATTCAACGTAATTTTTATGTTGTACTACGATTCATATTCCAAATCGCTCTTACGGTAAATAGAACTACCTGAAGAATAGACACCCCAGCTTATTTTACCTGAAGAATAGACACCCCAGCTTATTTTACCTGAAGAATAGACACCCCAGCTTATTTTACCTGAAGAATAGACACCCCAGCTTATTTTACCTGAAGAATAGACACCCCAGCTTATTTTTGAGCTATTTTTGGAGGTTATGTTTGTGCTTCAACTTATGTTAGGTTAGTTTAAGTTAGGTTACCATTTGATTAGATTAGGTTAGGAACAGGACAGGTTGGACTAGGTCAGGAGAGGTTAGGTTAGGTTAGGTTCTTTCTTACATTATCAGTAACGAGGCCATTTGATCGTAAGAACCTTTTTTTTGTGAGTCTGGACGTGAGTAAGAGAACCAGCGTTTAGAAGCTCCATTCATGCGGCGGTCAGTGAACGAGCCTCTCTCCGTCCATTCACGTAATTGTGTGTGTGTGTGTGTGTGTGTGTGTGTGTGTGTTAGGAGGTACAGTCGTAGTGCGTTCATTCACACTATAGCATCACAACCACAGCAACCGCCATCATCACCACAACTACCACCATCATCACCACAACTACCACCATCATCACCACAACTACCACCATCATCACCACAACTACCACCATCATCACCACAACTCCCGCCATCATCACCACAACTACCACCATCATCACCACAACTACCACCATCATCACCACAACTCCCACCATCATCACCACTACCACCATCATCACCACAACTACCACCATCGAGTTCTGTGTTGAGGTTATTGGGAAGAGGAAGAAGGGGGGGGGGGTGAATGAGGAGGGGGTAGGAAGGGGGTGAATGATGAGGGGGGAGGAAGAGGGAGGGGAACGTAAGAGTAGGAAGATGAAGGAAAGGAGAAGGGGAGGAAGAGGAGAGAAGAAGAGAGGTGGTGGAAAATGGAAAGATAGAGGAAGAAGAGGAATGCTAGAAGAGGAGAATGAGGAGGAGGAGGAGGAGGAGGGAGGGGTGATAGGAGACGAGGAAGAATGGGAAGCTTAAAAGAAAAAGGCAGAGAAAAGGGAAGGAGAAGGAAGGAAGGAAGGAGGTAGAGCAGGTGTTAAAATTTTTACTGTCCCCCCCGTCCTCTCGTGTCGTTGACCTCCTGTAGTTAAGACATTTTTACCTAATAGGAGTGAACTAGATCACCACCTTGTTGAGTATGGGACACGTGCACCTCGCCTGAGCACTGGAATATACCTGAGGAAACAAGACACATTGACAGGCACGTGTATATACATTGACAGTCACGTGTATATACATTGACAGGCACGTGTATATGCATTGACAGTCACTTTTATATACATTGACAGTCACGTATATACATTGATGATAACATAAATGCGTCAGAATTGGCCTTATACACAAGAATATATGCGTATACATAGACCAAAAATAACATTAGTGTTTATGTATACAGAATTACAATTGGTTTTAATTATGTATAGGGTATGTGTGAGATATACATAGACGAGAGTATGACGTTTTATGTATGAAAGAAAATGATGTGATTTGTGTTACTTTATATACAGGTAACGACAGAGGAGTATCAGGGTTTAATATATGGGATAAATTGTGATGTTTAACCTCTTCAGACTTAACCTCTAGAGTACGATAACTTAACCTCTAGAGTACGATAACTTAACCTCTAGAGTACGATGACTTAACCTCTAGAGTACGATAACTTAACCTCTAGAGTACGATAACTTAACCTCTAGAGTACGATAACTTAACCTCTAGAGTACGATAACTTAACCTCTAGAGTACGATAACTTAACCTCTAGAGTACGATAACTTAACCTCTAGAGTACGATAACTTAACCTCTAGAGTACGATGACTTAACCTCTAGAGTACGATGACTTAACCTCTAGAGTACGATAACTTAACCTCTAGAGTACGATAACTTAACCTCTAGAGTACGATGACTTAACCTCTAGAGTACGATGACTTAACCTCTAGAGTACGATAACTTAACCTCTAGAGTACGATAACTTAACTCTAGAGTACGATAACTTAACCTCTAGAGTACGATAACTTAACCTCTAGAGTACGATAACTTAACCTCTAGAGTACGATAACTTAACCTCTAGAGTACGATAACTTAACCTCTAGAGTACGATAACTTAACCTCTAGAGTACGATAACTTAACCTCTAGAGTACGATAACTTAACCTCTAGAGTACGATGACTATCAAGGAACAACAGGAACAAGGAACATCAATACCACCATCAAGGAACAACAGGAACAAGGAACATCAATACCACCATCAAGGAACAACAGGAACAAGGAACATCAATACCACCATCACGGAACAACAGGAACAAGGAACACCAATACCACCTTCAAGGAACACCAATACCACCATCAAGGAACACCAATACCACCAAACAAGGAACACCAAGGAACACCAATACCACCATCAAGGAACACCAATACCACCATCAAGGAACACCAATACCACCAAACAAGGAACACCAACGAACATCAATACCACCATTAAGGAACACCAGGAACAGCAACAGCAGAAGTGGCAGGCGGTGAAACACAACTATATTACTGGGTCACGCGGACATTGGTCACTCCTTCCGCTGTGTGGGGGGGTGAGGAGGAGGGGGAGGGAGAGATTATTGGTGATGGGGAGGAGGAGGGAAGGAGGTGATAAGCGGTGGGGGTAGGGAAGGAGGTGATGGAGGTGGGGTAAAAATGCGGATTTGGGAAGGCGATTAAAGAGGAACTGAGAAAAGAATGATATGATAATGATAATAATAATAATAATAAAATTTTGATAGCCAGTCAAACCTCTCTCTCTCTCTCTACACCTTTTCTTTCCACTCTGCTGTTGTTATTTTTAAATATCTGTCTGTCTCTCCGTACTGCCGTCCATGACACGTGGACATTGTGGGTCGCCTCTTTAAGACAGACAGACAGACAGACACGCAGCTCGTTTCCTTCATTTCCTCGTGTAGGTGAGGAGGAATGTGGCGGTGCCTCAGGGTCTGGGCCAACATCCACACAGGTCGGCAGTAGTTTATATTTTCACCATAACTGAGAGAGAGAGAGAGAGAGAGAGGAACTATTGTAGAAGGTTCACCTGTCTGGTCTAAGGTTCACCTGTCCGGTCTAAGGTTCACCTGTCCGGTCTAAGGTTCACCTGTCCGGTCTAAGGTTCACCTGTCCGGTCTAAGGTTCACCTATCCGGTCTAAGGTTCACCTGTCCGGTCTAAGGTTCACCTGTCCGGTCTAAGGTTCACCTGTCCGGTCTAAGGTTCACCTGTCCGGTCTAAGGTTCACCTGTCCGGCGTATATTGAAAAAGAACCCATATTCAGTAATGTTCCTCTGGTTTTAAGAGACCATGATGTGTTCGATATGATTTTCCATCCTGCCTCTCCCATACACGACCCTGCCTCTACAGTACACCATCATGCCTCTACAGTACACCATCCTGCCTCTACAGTACACCATCCTGCCTCTACAGTACACCATCCTGCCTCTACAGTACACCATCATGCCTTTCCCGTCCACCTCGCGCCGTCTCGCCTCGTCAAGCACAATCAGCGTTTCATTCGATTGAGGGTTAGCGGCCAAACATCTCCTGGCGAACCAATAATCTAGCGAATAGTTGGCCTCCTTTCCCTCCTGGGGGTGTCAAGAACGTCCCAATCTACGTCAGGTTGTCTCTTTCGGGTCGTCAATTCCTCCGCGAGTCTTGACAGTTTGAGAAATTGGACAGGAATATAATTTTTGTTTATTTATGTTTTAAGTTTGGTTTGATTGAATTTGATTCGTAAAAAAAAACAACTGTAACAAAATATTCCTAATTTACTCGGTTAGGTTCGGTTAGTCTAGCCTACAGGTGATTCTATTTTGACCTGAGATCGAATGTTGCGTATGAATGTTTGTGTTTATCATGGATCAGGGTGGCATTGATGTATGAATGTATGTATGTCTGTATGTATATATGTATGTATATATGTATGTATGTATGTATGTATGTATGTGCGTGAGAGGTGTGTGTGTGTGTGTGTCCCGCTTTCCCGCTGGCCACACGATTGACGGTCAGTTTCCCTACCAGCACCAGCGTACCGTGGCCGCCGTGGTCAACATTACCCGCCAACCCACAGCCCCGGGCGCCACCACCGTTACCGGGATGGAAACACACACAGTCATGGCCATTTTCTGACGTAATTGTCTAAGGGGACTCCAGCCGGCACGGGACTCTTCTATCTAATGCATTTATCGTTATTGTCAGGAAGTAGCTTGGTATCGTAAAGGTGGCTTGGTATCGTGGGTTTTGAGGTGGCTTGGTATCGTGGGTTTTGAGGTGGCTTGGTATCGTGGGTTTTGAGGTGGCTTGGTATCGTGGGTTTTAAGGTGGCTTGGTATCTTGGTGGTTTAGTATCGTGAGTTATGAGGTGGTTTGGTATCGTCGGTTTTGAGGTGGTTTGGTATCGTTCATTTTCTGTTGCAATTTTCAAGGGGATACTCCACTCTGGGTATCGTCAGGTTATAATGGTATTGTAGGATTGTCGAGGATCGTACTGAGGCAACAGTGTAGAAACTATCGGTTCTATCGTCTGTAGCAATAAAAAAATGTCTTGGGGTATTGTAGGGGTATCGTTCAGGGGATTAATTTAGTATCGTTCAGGCGAAAAATATCTCGTGGACGTTACAATGTTATCAAGGCACCTCGACCACCTATGTTGAGTTAGGTTTAGGTTAGGTTAGGGTAAGTTAGGTTAGGTTAGATTAGCGTTACGGTGGGGTAGGTTAAGATAGGTTTGGTTAGGGTAGGGTAAGTTAGGTTAGGTTAGATTAGCGTTACGGTGGGGTAGGTTAGGATAGGTTTGGTTAGGGTAGGGTAAGTTAAGTTAAGGTAGGGTAGGGTGGTTAATCTTCAGGTGAAATAAACTGAGGTGCAGAATCTTTAGGCGATCCGTTATTTTTTAGTTCAGGTAAACTCCAATTTTCCCCCAGGTGAGTCTTGCCATGCACACAAGCTATAGGTAAGAAGTTGTCATGACCAGTAGCGTTTGTATCTGTCGCTCATTTGTAGGGTTGATGGCAATTTGGGCGGCGTAATGATGCCCAAACATGGAGGAAATGGAAAGCAAATAGACCTGGCACGAACTACATAAGTCGGCCGGTGTAAATTAATGGCTGGTTGCAGGAGTCAGTATAGTTGGACGTCTGACCCGGCACTGTCCGCCCTCATTTGTCCGCTCCGATTTATTTTGGGAGTTATTTTTTGTTGTTATTATTTTTTTCTATGTCCTCGGGAATGATTGAGTAATTTTGCTCATTGTCCTCCTGTATATAAAGTATTGTGCTCAGTTATATCAGAATTCTTGAAGGTGAATTGATAACACACCTCTTTTTCTCGCCTTTGTCCCCATGACTCAGGTATTTTTAGATGCGTTGCGTGACTTGATTTAAGAAAGTCTCGCCATCAAAGACAAGTAATCGATGGAGCTAATCCTGAAACAGATTCATTACACGATAGATTAACAGGTGTGAATACACTTAGAAGCCCCGCGCTCATTGGTGGAGACTTGTGCGTACTGACCTGGGCCAGCCAGTGACAGCGCGGCTAACAGGTCTGTTCCCGGGAGGGGGCGGGGCCTGTGAACATGTGCATTCGTCGACGGGGTTCGGGAGGCAACACATTATTCTTACTTGACCGGGTGTGCGAACTGGATCGACGGTGTGTGGTGTGTGCGTGTGTCTGTCTGTGCTGATACAGTAGTAGTATGGTGATAGGATAGACGAAGGTACTGACTGTCTCCAGAGAGTGTTACGTGATGTTCGCGTTCGTTGCCTGGGCTTGTTGCAATTTTTCATTTAAATTATTAAATGATTAATTTGTTTCTGGATCATATTTTTACATATACCAAAGGTGTATCAAATAATATATAACTCACAACCAAAGAATTGATAACCAAAGACGTGGTGTGTAGGGAGGGACGCATGCCACTTGTACACAACAAACTTTTACTTAAGCTTGGCTACGAGAACAACGTGGTGTGGTGAGATCTTCGCCCAGCGTGTGTGCCTCCAGCAGCCTTCCTACTGCTGCCTCTAACATCATCATCCCCGGCTGGAGTCATCAAGGCCGGAGGAGGAGAGAGAGAGAGAGGATAACACGAGGAAGGTGTTAGGGTGTAGTGGAGTTGAGTGAGTACCGGTGGTTGTCCCTGCTGGTGGTCACCGGATACTCCCTGATACCCGACCCAGCGGTACCTGCTAGGGCACGCGACACTCCCCAGGGCCTAGCCACCCAGCAGTGCCACCAGGGACCGTCAGCAGTACCAGCCTGTTGTACGCCAAGGGCAAGGGCCAGGCAGGTCAGTTGTACGGCAACGTCGACAAATACTGGCACCAGAATCAGTCAGGAGTGCCAGGAAGTAGTAAAGCCATGGTCAGTCAGCACCGTCACCTGGGCCAACCAACAGTATTACAAGGGCTATCCAATAGTGCCCTCAAAGACAAGCATTTTTATGGCCAGGACTAACAGCCAACCAAGAGTGCCAGAAAAGCTGCTAGACTGGCGGTAAGGGCAGAATATTAGGTACTGAGACAATTTACCCCAAAGAGCCAGCCTTGACAACCTCTTATAGACTAATGTTATAATCCTGTAATTTATATAATCTAAAACAAAGAGGGCAATGTTGTGGTGGCTGTAGACGCATAAATAGGACCTCGGTGTTGTTGATAAAGAGTGAGGAATAGGGAGTAAAGGGCGTAAGACAGCTGTGAAGACCTGCAGGATAAGATGGAACAAGCTTATGAGCTGAGACAGTTCTGTGGAGGGGAGCTGAGACCTGCAGAGAGGTACTACCCTACACATGGTAAGTGGTGGTAGTGGTGTTATTATCATCTCTAATAATTTCAATCTTCTATAATCAACACATCTATAATCCTTTTGTATTTATATTGTTTATGTACTTGAAGAATGGGGGTAATACATAGCGGTCTTTGTTGACGTATAATTCTGAAATTTTACGCATTTCGGAAACTTACTTACTCTTTTGTTTACCTGGGATTGATTATATATATTACTATTTTATAGACTTGAGAGCATTTGATATTTTACTTACGGTTCTAATGAGTAAAACAACGTAATTCAAAGGTTGTAAACAAATAGTCTCCATCGATGTTGTCTTTGCGTAAGTGGGAGGAGTGAATGGGTCATCACTTACGAGGATTTACGCACGGCTGTTGAAATGCGTATGTATATAAGTTAGGTGTCTGGTGTTGATTTGGTGGTGGTGGTGTTAGAAGATTTGACACCGAGGTTTAAATAATTTTCCTGTACTGTTCTTATTGTCTTTGTCACATTGTTCTGATTTTTTTGTATTCTTGTTTCTTTTTCCCGACGACAACACGGGTGGTAGTGGCGGTCACCTTGGTTGGGTCCCTTCTTCACGCGGGAAGGAGGAGTGGTCTTATTGGCACAGGTGATGAGGTAAAATAGCCTCTCCTTGGAGGTGTGGGGGTAGTACCTTGGTATACCTGCGTACACTGGTTTGGACTATGAGTTCTGGTTTGTGTTTTGTTGTAGTAGTTGTAGGAGTAGTTGTAGTAGTTACAGTAGTGGTAATATATCTTATCTTCAAAAGCCTGAGCAAAGTGTGTGTGTGTGTGGGGTGTGTGGTGTTATTAAGGCGTAGGTACGAACGGTGAGCTAAATTTGTCCTTTTGAGTTTCAAGATTAAACTAGTATTAGGTACAGTTGGCATAGATTAGGTTAGGTACAGTTAGGTTAGAAAGTTTAAGCCATATTAGGAAATTCACTCCCCCTCTCCCTCCTCCCCCACCTGCAGTTACTCTACAAAACAAATTTATCTACATAGGTAATAGCGTTACAAAAGGGGGGGGGTGTTGATTTTTTAGTAAGACAGGTAACTGGTGAAGGAGGGGGCTCACCTGGGCAGTAATTACAGGTGTTGTGGTAGTGCAGGTAAGGAGGGAGTCACCTTGCCTACATTCTCCCCCCCCCCTCCCTAATTACTGCTCATTTGTCACTCAGGTGTCATGTTGTGTGTGTTGGTAATTGTGAGCTGAACTGGACATCTTTTTTGTGCTTTTTCGGTGAAGATTATTATTATTATTATTGGTGGTGGTAGCAGTAATTGTAGTCGTATTGTTATAATCCTTATTTCTCACGAGGGCTAAATATTTCTCACGGGGGGTAAATATTTATCATGAGGGCTAAATATTTCTCACGGGTACTAAATATTTCTCACGAGGGGTAAATATTTCTCACGGGGGCTAAATATTTCTCACGAGGGCTAAATATTTCTCACGGGGGGGGTAAATATTTCTCACGAGGGCTAAATATTTATCATGGGGGCTAAATATTTCTCACGGGGACTAAATATTTCTCACGAGGGGTAAATATTTCTCACGAGGGCTAAATATTTCTCACGGGGGCTAAATATATCTCACGGGGGCTAAATATGTCTCACGGGTGGTGTAAGTTGAGTAATACAGTATTATGTACGCATCAGGCATGAGAAGACAGTTTGTGTTATCTCGGGTAACTCAGAAACTCTCGGATGTGACGAAATAACACTCGCCTAGTGCATAAACCACATATATTCACCGCCAAATTCTAATACATATTCACCGTTAAATTTACCACATATCCACCGCCAATTTTACCTCGCGAACTTGCATAAAATATCTGTCTTGAAGTAGTTAAGATCGCCAAAATAATCACGTATGTCGTCTGTGTTAACGTAGGTAATACCCATAAGACACCTGGTTTCTCTTAGCTAAACAATACGGGGCCGTTATAATTGTAAAAAAAAAAAATTCTTCCCCCAATATAAACACACAAAATCAGTTATCTGTGTCAAGTTGCCTCCGTCACCATCCACCCCCCCCCTCCCCTATCCCTCTCCCTCCCCCTACTACCCCCCTCCCCCCATCCTTCCCTCCCCCCTCCAGTCAGCAGCGGTGGTCGTGAGAATGAGTTTTGTGAGCTGCCAGTGACCTCAGACATGTAAAGACTCTTATTGTGTTTTTTTTTTTTATCTCTTTCTTGTGTGTTTGGATTTTATCAGAGCGAGTGTGAATGAGTGTGACGCCGGCGACCATTTCCACGCCTAACTTTATATACACCGTGTGCAGCCTGTCGCGTATGTGTGCTACTGACTGTGTTTACGTCACTCTCCCAGATTACCAGATACAAAAGGGAAAGCTTTTATCTTGCTTCAAGCTTGACTAAGTTTAGTTTCGAGCTCCCGCAAAAGTGTGTGTGTGTGATGGTGACCTTGTTTTAATTTAAAGGATTGTCTGTTCACTGGAAATGGGCACAGGTAATTGTATGCAAGTGGGTTAGGTTAGGTTATTGTTGAAGTGGTCTATAGCCGACATTGAAAACCACCTGATTGGAAAAGTTTACTGAGAGCGTATGCAAATAGGTCATGTACCAAACTGAATGCGTAAACTACCATCTCATTATACGAGCCTAAACTACCCCATGACATAATGACCTAAGCTGCCAGGGGTGTTATGACCACAATCACTATAAAATAACTTTGTTCTACATCTAAACAATACTTTCTCCGTCTACACTATTTGACTACACAACTAGGTGATCAATAGCAATCACGCCTCCACCACCAATTCCTTACGGTCATTTTCCGGATCATTTAACCGTGAGTTTTATGGCCGCTATTCACACCGCTGAGTGTCTAGAAACTTTAACTTGTCGCCGGTATTATAATTTTCCTCAGGCCAGAGAGAATTGAATATTTGCGATCGATTTAGCAGTAAGAAAATTATATCTATCCTGAGAGAGTTTTGGGTTATCTTTAAAAACTAATAATAATAATGGAACAGTCAGTCTGTAAAAAAAATATTACCGTTAATTAAAATACTGACATTCCTCCTACAAGATTTAATTAAACTTTTTATATAACCGGTAAACACAGAGATGGTAAAAGGAAAAGTTGTAATTTAATAAACACTTAAGAAATGTTGATGTTATTCCGGTGTAGACGTGTAACTGAGTAAACACGCGCTCCTAGCCCAACGACCCAGCAGACATACTGTAGGTAGGAAGATTAACTTAATTTGCGGAGTGTTAATCTAGCGGTGGTGTTCATCTTATTAGTGTGGTCGTATTGTCATGGTACCCTCTTAGAAAGTTTATCTCCAGCCAGATAAATCATATACCGTAGAAAAGTATTTATGAATGAATGTTGTATCACCTGTTTTTGTCGTCATGAAATTGTGGTTTGTAGTAGACCTAGGAATTTCTCACTGAAGAGCACCAATCTCCATAATCTTGCTATATCCTCTTCGCCACTGATCGGTTCTGTTAGCTACTTGGGCGGTCGGTCACGTCTCTCTTACACACTGTTGACAAGTACTGGGCATGTACTGGTTAGTGTATCTTTACCTGCGTCAGTGTTGGTCAAGCCTGGTGAAGCGAACATCCCCGAGTTTCAGGTATAAACGCTCGACTGAGTAATGCCCTCTGAGATGCTTATAAACTATTAAATCACATCTTGGCCATCTGTAGTATCAGTTAATGAGCCAATTGAGGTGCTGAAGTGTAGGCACCAGTCTTGTCAGGAGTGTATGGATTATGTTGTAAATACTGTTCATGTCTCACTGCATCAGGGCCATCGGAGGGGCTCAGTCTCCCTTGATTAGGAGGACTTTGAATACTGAACTGTTGGTGTAATTCTTGTTTTCGAACCACTTCATGTATGTTTGTGTGTCAGTGTATGTGGACATGAGTGTATATGTGTCAGTGTATGTGGACATGAGTGTATATGTGTCTATGGTTGTGCGGCGTGTGACAGGATATGTGCGACTGTGTGTATAAAGGTATTCGTGACTACACATGCTTACCTTGATGTTTGAGTATACTTGGTAGACGTTGGTCCTCGTGGCCCTGCTGCAGTAGTGACCCACATCCACCACCGCCCATTAGGCTTCTCAAGTTGACTCTCTCATTATCCATCGTCACTGTACAACAACTGGTCTTTATGTTGATGATTTAAGACTGTATTAAACTCATTTACTGTCAGTGTCGGCTTAAGACAAAGTGCTTGATGAAATAACAAGTTGATGTGAGATACGATGCTGGGCGATGGCTTACTGGTGTTATAAGACAAGGAAAACCTAACCTAACCTAACCTTCTCTATGGTTCCAGGTACAGAGGATTAATAAACAATATATCTCTGTAATGTTTATATTTTAACCGGTGATTTCCCGACCCAAGTCAGGTAGAAAGAGTACGTGACACCCCCCCTCCCCACACACATTTTTACCAGAAGGGTGAAAAAAATCGGGAAAAAATTTTGGGGCAATATATCGAGTGAAGAAAAAAGTTGACCATTACCAGAGTGACATTCATTCCCGCTCCATGACGTGACGCCGCCGCTGGAAAGTCTCCGTCAACATTTTTTAATCGTGTTTAAATGATGTCAACGGTGCGGTAAATACTTCGTGTGTCACCAGATATATAGAGAGTAAAATATCCGTCATGGTTTATGGTCCCAAATAAAATGAAAGTGAGAAAATTCAGCGAAGAGATACTGTAGATGCTCGATGCTTCCTTGATAATGTTAGACTTTAGTTAAAAAAAAATATACGTTGGTGTTACTTATATAGAAGTTTGATATATATAAAGGACAAGATATAACATTTATCTTGTTATATATCAACATTAACGGGAAGTACAGGTGGTAGAATCATAGCAGACGTAAACACTGAGCCACATTTTCCAATAGTCAATTTGCCCTCAACGGCCCAACCTGAACTGAACACCCTGAGCATTGATCCAGGTGTGTGAAGTCACCACATGGTCGCTCTGGTGCAGAAGGCCTTATGTTTCCACCACGTCTTCTGTTATTGTCTCATCCAGTACGTTAAATAATTTTGCTACACATAACAAACTATAAAGACTTAACACGTCCAAAAAAAGCCTGAATTTGTCTTCTTTTATCATTACGTTGGGGGTAATTTCGGTGGTGAATTGCCCGGGAAGTCTACTGTAGATGTATCGGTGTGATCGAACGACTGCTCACAGGGGAGGCGAGGTTCACTCTTTGTTCGGGGGGACAATACAGTGTCATCATGGGGTGTGGGGGAGGGAAGGAGTGAGGGTGACACGTATGTGGTGCCTATAGTGTAATGATGGGCCTAGCCTCTCATGCTGCCGAATGGACCGTATATAGTAAAATTCGGTTTATTTATACATAGATAGGTTGTTATTCAATGTAAGTGAATGAACATTTCTTGGCTTTGATTGAAGAAAAATACGAAAAATTTATGCCCACTCGTGTCTCATAGTATACATGTATTGTCAGGGGAATAGGTTATGTTAGGTTAGGATGAAACCTTTATAAAAAAAATGTATATCAAATGAATATCTGAACATTTTAGCAATATGTAACAGTCAGTAATGATGCAGCTGTAATGTGGAGGTGGGTGGTGTAGCTGTAATGTGGAGGTGGGTGGTGTAGCTGTGTGTATGGGTGGAGGCGTGGAGTTAATCAAGTGCTCGACCTGGAACGTTATAACTGACTCCGGCTACATAATAACTCTAGTCTCTCTCTCACTGGAACTATGATGTGTGTGTGTGAACATCGTCTCCCCATCTCTGCCACATCGTGTCCAGTTGCCGGGTTCAGGCCTCAGGGTGGGTGGGAGGTTAATGCTGAGTGGTTACTGTTTTATTTGTTACGGGTATTCACCAGCTGGTTGCTTCTCCGGGATGAAATTTGGATACAATTAGTTATATATTTTTTTATTATTTTGTTTATGTTAATGGAGGCTGTAAACAATGAACGTATCTACGCCCCTTGTCGTCTTGAGGTGTTCGTTGTGGTGTTGTCATTCCTTTCATAAGTAGATTACAAAATGTTCCTTCGGTTTTCCTGGGGTAAGAAAACATTGTTATTTTCATTTGTTTTTTAAGGCAGGTAGAATCATAATACACTGAACCAAACTAACTGGTTGTGTACTGTACTCGTGTGGTGTTCCCATTTCTCTTAGCCAACTTAATTTGGGTAATAACAGACGCCTTCTATTCTAGTGCAAAACTTTACCTTTCGAATTAAACTCATTTGATTGCCTTCTAGGGTGTTGTTCAAGGACCTATTAAATCAATATTATTCGGGTAAAAGGCTAATTGATGTGTGGTGTCATAATTATCCTCTGGAATAACTGCAAAGCGAGGATGGATTTAGTGAGATTTTGGTCCTAGTGTTGGGTAGTAATAATGAGGCCACGAAAACAAACACTCGTAAGGTGTGTCGTGGTCGCCTTGGCCGAGCGTTTCACTACTATTGTTCTGGACTTCAACCTCGATTTCCAGACTCCTCCGACGCATTTATCACACAATGAGGATTGCCATTGTTATGACGCGGAGGGTAAACAAAAGAGCTACTCGGTCGTCACTTTGGCTATAAAATTACGCTGGTGTGTTAATGACGGACTCAGTCGTGTTTCGTCACTGGGTAAGTTCCTTTACGTGTGTACGAGTTTAACATCTTCAACCGAGTTAATAAATACTCATTCAAGGACGTAGTATACAAGATATTTATACACACACACACTCCATATATACTCGTGTGCCATGAATTTTACATAACCCATGTGCATACTTTACATTGGTTCTCCTCAGCATGAAATGAAAATAATTTAGTGTGCGCCCTGCTGGGAGGATGTTCTAGTCCAGTAACTCTGGCAGTCACTTTAGTCGTTCCTCAGTATGTGGTAATTATACGGTACTGTAGGTGAATGACAAGTGGACAACGCTAAGTTTCTTGATACAAATATAATACAACAATAGTAAGATGAAACACTAGTTAACTTACACTTTGACCACCAGGAAATTATCCCTGCATACACTGTTGCAGTTTGTGTTCCTCTGTAGTGTAAACATCAGTCAGTTACTGGGTCCTTATGTGAGCCCTCCTGTACAGACGTTTCCTGGTTAACTTTACCCCTCCACGTAATGAATGATCAGTTGACGTGTTTGGAAGCTTCCCATTAAAGTTATCTGTTCTGACACACACACACACACACACACACACACACACACACACACTTTGAAGGCTTGTTAATATAATATGTACTCAAATAGATTGCACTGAATATAAAGTTTCGTCATTGAGGAAGAAATGTTATTAACCCCAAGAGGAACAAAAAAAGTCACACGAGTGCAAGTTCTCCAGCAGTAGTATTTGATTCATATAAACGATTGAATTTGAGAAACACTTAAAGAATAACAAATACCATGACCGAAACCACTGCTGCCGCCACCACCCAAGATATTTCGTAATGTCTTAAACTTTAGTCACTGATTGATAGACGTTTGGAAATGATGTCATAATAATTCACCGATAATGACCGAGGGAAAATGACACAGTAGACGAATAATTTTGACAACCCTACAGAGGTAACAGGAGTTGCAGTGTTCGTTTTGAAATTGATCGATCAGACCCCCGCCGTGTATAGATATTTTGGGGGGAGCGAGTGTGTATTTTTTTATTTCTACCGTTGACAAGAGTTTATATGTGATACAAGGAGATATATTATTTTCAAGATTTGTTTATACGGCGAATATTTGTATTTTTTTCTTTGTTAGTTATTAAACATTATATCGATCACCTGGCTAAGATAAATGGGTGTTCATAGCATCACCACCATCACTTCTATCTCGTGTTTTTTTTACTTGTTTTGTTTTTCACTTAATAACCTAACCTAAACCTCCCACATTCATCGACGTGTCACTTTTCCTCCCGTCTCAGTTGATGGTGTGTCATGACGGCTAGTGACTTTCATCTTGCTCTTATTCTGTCATGATTCTCCAGTTTTCTGCATCACTTTGGTGTTTCAATCGTCAGGTCTCTATAAACTTGATTGGTAATATATATTGTGAAGAGCGTGATGTGTGAAGGCTAGTTTATAGTAATCAACGGCAGTACGGATTACCATATACAGTACTATAGTGGATGGGAACAAACACCCTAAGATGATATGTTTATTTCTGTCTGGTACTGTGGATTTCTTCACATCCGCTAAGGTGACTCTCCAGCTGACAGTACTGCCAAAACAGAACGCAAACCTTCCTTATTTTTTCCATCACTAATTGATCTTTATATAGTGGAGCATGGAAGGGTTGTCACAGCCATTATTAGATTTTGTTCCTATAGAGAGAGTTGTTGATGGAGCTATAGAAGAAAATAGTGTCGGTCTGATAAAACACATTCCAATAGCTGGATATTTCACTTGAGCGCATGTTTGAAAGTATTCCAGCTTTGTGTGTGTGTGTGTGTGTGTGTGTGTGTGTGTGTGTGTGTGTGTCTGTCTGTGTGTATGTGTGTGTGTGACAGACGAAGAGAGATGCATGCACTGAGGCTTGACTGGACCTGGCGAACCTGGCAACTCTCCCTCTTAAAGTTTGGTCATGTCCCCAGGTCCACGGTTCCCTTGAATTGTAGCAGTGACAGTATACAAGTCCTATAGTGACGCATAACATTCAGTGGTAAGAGTTTCTTTTTATATGTAGGTATAGTCTTGGTACACTGGTTCTCTGCTGTACTAAAACAACATATTATATTTTATATATATATATATATATATATATATATATATATATATATATATATATATATATATATAACGAATATAAAAGCGGAGCGATTGCATAATAAATTGGCGAGTGACTGCATTGAATAGCTGACGATACCCAAGACCCTATGGTAAAAAAAAAAAACGTATTTTTGCCAATATAAACACAAGGATATTTATATTGATTTATTTCAGCTTAATTATTGAAATGAATGAAAAAACATCTTTGTATCAACGTTGATATAAATACGTTAAAAAAATAATTCAGTAAATCTTAAATTCTCAGTCACGTGTGAAAATGAATGTTACGTTCCTGACCAGTGTGTGTACGTGTGTGTGTACGTGTTCGTGTGTGTGTACGTGTTCTTGTCTGTCATGTTGTGAACGTTATTATTAATGACTCACGTCCCGTTTTGGTTTTAAATTAATTTATTTCGTAACGGTTCGCTTTCCTCTCCGTTTAACCAAGTGGGTTTTTTTCTGGTCACCACTTTCTCATTCATTCAAGCGTTGATATTTTTTTTTTTGGTCCCCGAAAGTAACAGGAAAGAAATCTATAATAACAAAGTAATACATAAAAATAAATGGCGTGAGTAGAAGTTGAGTTTTTATATGCCCGAAAAAAAAAATCGACGTAAATTGGTCTTAGAGTTGAGTGATAAAATGCTCTTCATGAGTTTCTTTCAATGTCTGCTAAGGATGGTTAGAATTTTGACTGTTTTCTGATACTCCCATAAGTATTTTTTATTATATTTTATGCAAGAATAATACTGTATATAGTAGAGAAACGCAGAGACTCACACCCCAAGATGTTTACTATCGCCGAGGAGGATGTTTTCACCTTGGTTTTGATAACATAACTCCACCTTATCTAACTGGTTCAGCATTAGACGATTCGGCCAAGATATTTCCTTACCTTGTGAAACCTGTTCGTGGGAGACTTTTATTTTATTTATTTTATTTTGTTATTTTTTACTATTTTCCTGATTTTGACCTCAGGGCCGAAACCTCCGTCCATCAGTAAGGAAGTTCCGTTGGAGGTGAGCGTCCCAGTGGCCTCTAGCGGTAGGGAAAGGAAGTTCACTCTTAACGCCTTGGGAGGTGAAGGGGGGGCGGGAAGGTAGGAAGAGGACTCACCTGCGGGGACACGTCATTGTCCGCCCAGTACAGCTACCGCAGGTTCAGGACCGCCCATGGCTCTCACACACACACACACACACACACACACACGCTCTAGGGAAATAACAGTTATGAAGTGGCAGTGGGTTTTTTTTTTTTAAGTTTTAGCGTTACTCAGACTTTTTATAGTAAGTGCATGTTTATGTTTTTTTCCGCTATTAAGTTAAGGTCATCAGTATACGTGAATCTCTGTCTTCTCAAGAGAGATGTTTCTTTCGTGCGGGACTGAAGGTAAATGGAATATGGACTATTTAGATTAGAATTTGAGTTTAGAATAAGTGTTCAAACTTGTGGAGGTAAAGTCATCTAAGAAGAGTATCAGGGAAGGTTTAGGAGCACCTGCAGGAACCATTTGACTTTGAAGAGCAAAAAAAAGGTCCTGTTCTTCATCAGCTTGTGTGAAGCTACGCTGTATTAACGGTTAAAAGGAAATTAGTTCAACAAATGTGAAGTTTAACGTCAAAATGGCGTCAGCTGTGGCCAGATTTTGTCGCGTTCTTCCTCAGAGAGCGTGACATTATTATTACTCGTTTTCCCAGATTTACATGTTATAAAATCTCCCCGCATAAATACAGAAGAGGTGAGGTTTTGTTCGACGTTAATGGGTCTTTTATTTTTTTTGTTTTTTTAGTATATGTTCGTGTATTTAGCCTAGTCATTACATTGTTCTAGACTGAAAATTACTTGTGTGGGACGCTGGTGTAGATACACTGTACACCTATAATTCTAATGAGTCTTACCGATACGTACTGTAAAGAGACTCAACAGGAAGACGCTTTTCATTGCAGTAATTACATAAGAACCGATGAAAACGGTCCGGCCTAGAGGAACAATACGGTCGCTTTGTTCTCTCATGATCAATATACTGTAGTTCCCAGGTCGTTCTTAAACAAGTTAACCGTATTAATTTACTCATATTGACCTTACCTCAAGTACAGTTCACGATGTACGGTTTTGTGGTAATTTGTGGCGTGAATGGCGGTGTGTAAGTGGAGTGGGTCGCGGGGCGGCTGTGTGACCCGGCTAATGTTTGGTGATTTTTGGTTTTGTGGCGCCCGTGTCCCCGACCTGTGTGTGTGACCCTAGTGCCTGGCTGGCTCACCTCCATCCTCCTCCTTTTAAACTACTGCTGCTGGTTCTTGACGTATAGTATAGTGCTGTCTGTGTCTGCCAGGGAGGAAGTAAGTTATTGGTAGTCGTTCAGTTCGTTTGTCCCTGTTGGGGAAAAAAATCATGGTTATATATTGCGGTCGCTTCTCATTTTTGCCCATTACTGCCTGAGATTAAAGGACTTGGCCAAAGACGCGAGTTGGATACTTACAGAGTATACATGTGTCAAAGTATACATGCCGTTAGTGTACTTGTGTATGTATAAATCTACGATGCCTTGTTTGTGGACTCGTGTGAAATTGGGATAACTTATCTCCATTATTGTTATTACTTCATGGAAATAAGTGAATATGATAAATAAACCCTTATCTACAGAAGATTCCTTCGTTTTCTTGATATATCTACAATTTATCCAAGTCTTCGTGTTTAAAAAAATTCAGAAATGTATTGAAAATATCTGTATGAGTTGGTATTCCCTAAAACGCAAGACTTAACGTTTATAAGTACTGTACTTGGGTGTATGAGTGTTGCGTCACCCGCGGTACACTATGAGCAATGACCGGATGTTGGTGAGGAGGTGTGGTGAGGCCTGGTGACCCTCAGCGGTACCTCACCCCGGCAACAACAGTTACCCGAGGGAACTTGAGTGACCCCGCGAATGGCAGGTCACCAGGTCTTGTGGCCAGGTCGAGACCCTACTGACCCCCACACGGGACCTTTTACTACCGTCATTTCACCTCCTCCAGCGCCACACAATGCTGCCACGCCAACGGGACATAAGCATCTTCATTCCAAACCAGGTCATGAGGGCCCATGTCGGGGTAAAACATGGCGGCATTCACGACGAGTTCAAGCAGACCGAATTTGTCTTATAAGAACATAAAGCTTCCACCTCAGTTTGTTTCACCTAAAGATTAACCACCCGAACACTACATGGGGGATTTAGGTTAAGTTAGGATAGGATGGGTTTGGTTATCATAGGTTAGGTTTGCGTTAGGGTGGTTAATCTTCAGGTGAAATAAGTTGTAGTGGAGATTCTTCAAAGGATCCCAAAACAGAAGCCTAATAACGTAACGCCACCTAATCTGTATTACTGAACTAGACCGAGTAATATCAGTCATTCTTGAAACCTAACAATTAAAAACACTTATTCTTAACTATCTACTTAAATTAACCCCTTGTTTATACGTCTCTGCTAAATAAAATCGTCGCGTTACCCCAACTAATAAAATTGGCGTCTCAATTTTTTTATAGTACAGTACAGTGATATGACTACCGTGTGTACTATAATGTTGGGTCTTTCAATTAAACTATAATCGCTTTAAAGTGTCATCAAGGCATTGCAAGTTGGAGAGGAATTAGTAGGTTGTTGGCCATTGGTTACTCATAGTGGCGTTCAATGAAAGTGTTACCTTAATCAATTACGATGCACCAGTTTCCTCATCTGATGAAAGCGGCGGCGCCTCTGTGTGTGTGTGTGTGTGTACTTTGGATTATCTATGTTCATTTATAGAGTACTGCTTCTTTACGTTAAAATTTCTTCGGTCATTTCCTAGCGTTTAGTTCGATATTCAGTCCTCAACGTCTATTTCTTAACGTTCGATAAAAATCCTTCAGTTCTAAACGTTCAAATTTCAACGTCTGATAGTTAACGTTTAATTCTCGATAATCAGTTCTCAGCGTTCATTATTACTTCACAGTTTATTGTATACGTTTAAAACTCAACGTTCAGTCCTGAGTAATCGTTCGTTCAGTTATGAGTATTTACCAACACCTGAGACAGACAGGTAGGCGGTAATTAGTGGCCAGGTAATCACTTAATCAACACTTAAGACAGCTAATTACACTCCCTCACAGGTAAAGTGTTTCGTGGTTGTGTGTGTGTTTTTTTTTTGGTGTGTGTGTGTGTGTGTGTGTGTGCGCGCGTGAGGGAGGGAGGGTGAGGAGGAGGTTAAGGTAGTGGGAAGCCAAGACTTAAAATCGCTATGGATTCCCGGGTAAACTTTTCCACCTAATGGGGACCTTTGAGAACCCCGTTGATTTACTTTTTTTTAAACCGGTATAAATTGATTCGAAATTATACGTTTGAGTATCGTAACTAAATAATTGTGTTCTCTAGTTCCGTTTAATGATATTAATGTATGAATCTGAGGTTAGTTAAGTTGTAGTAATGATCCTTTATTTTCTTTATTAGCGTCACACACACACACACAGTCAACCGTATCATAATGGCAGTAGTAGTGATGGGTTTTTCCTGCCTCGTTTGTCAGACATCGTAGTGGATGGACTTCCCTGCTCACACACACACACCAGTACTATCAAAGCCTGAGAATCAAGCATCAGTTCCCGTTTCTGTCATCCCAGTAGAGTACATTATACCTTAAGGTCAATGGCTGCTGTTTATCATGTCATATGGTGGTGGATACGACGCTCGCCTACCACCAATCTTCAGGGTACTGTTGCTGTTTTGCGCCTGATATTTACCATTACAGTTGGGGGGGGGGCTAGGCTAAAATCCTCCTTGTATTTAGTCTGTTGTATCTACACTACCCTGAATGGACCGTCAGACCAAGGGAGACAAACTTTCACTCGACCTAAGTGAGTTTAACCTAAATCTGGTTTAATCTAAAGAACCCAGTTTACCTTAATCTGACTTGCTGTATGGTGGACGTCAAGGAGAGCTGAAGGCGGTGGTGGGATATTGAACTCTTACTATTCTAAGTCTTGGGATTTGATTGGTGAAATTTTCTCTTCGTGGATTATTTTTTTCATGCTCCTTGTTAACTACTCATTATACTTCAGTGGTACAATATAGTGCTGTACAGTGTGTTGTGTAGCCTGTACAGTGTGTTGTGTAGCCTGTACAGTGTGTTGTGTAGCCTGTACAGTGTGTTGTGTAGCCTGTACAGTGTGTTGTGTAGCCTGTACAGTGTGTTGTGTAGCCTGTACAGTGTGTTGTGTACAGTGTGTTGTGTAGCCTGTACAGTGTGTTGTGTAGCCTGTACAGTGTGTTGTGTAGCCTGTATAGTGTGTTAGAATGATGACAACTCTTGGGCGTCCACAGTGTGTTGTGTTTGTTTTGTGTTGTCATTAACATACTCGCCGATGATTAAAAAGACTGTAATACGTTTTTTCTCGATGACATGTTGGATGTTTTCATTTTTGGAACGAAATTTTTACGTTATTTGTTAAAGGGCCATTTTATCTTTCATCATCGTTGGAGATGCTGTTATTGTGTTTGCTAAGATGGTCAGGGAGTTAACTGGAGTGGAGGAAGACCTAGATTACTTAAGTCAAAAGGGAGTAAGTCTATTTCCTTGAACAGCGCAGTAAAGTTCACCATTCATTACTGAAATTATCTCCACTCAAAAGAATACCTCTCAATTTGATAACTGTTGTGCTGTAACCAACTGTTTATTTCTGTACATTTCCCTGTATAATGGTGGCACTAAAACTATTTCAACCAAACAAGTAAAAACTGAGGTCCTGGAAAATAGTCGGCATTTTGTGACGAATTTAGTAATGTTTATGTTGGCCGAGTCACGGGCAGTTGTGCGGGAAGGCACGGTGGTCAGCGGTCACCACTGGGAATTGTGGTTCTTTCTAACTCGTGGAAATCTGGGCCAATGGGAACACACAGCGGTTACGATGTGAAATATGAATGGTTGTTGCCTCCCAGCTGACTGTTGGAAGCAATGTTTGTGAACTCGAGTCGACACTTGTTTTTATGGCTCACAACTGACCATCCGAATCTGCATCATTAACATTTATTATAATTATTATTATTATTATTATTATTATTATTATTATTATTATTATTATTATTATTATTATTCATTTTATAATTATAATAAAAAATACTGCTAGATATACACAACATTTTACACCACAAAGTTAAAACGTAACATTCGCAGTAGACACAAGATAGCTCCTCTGTATGGTCTTTCAATGGCGCCACTTTCATAACAGGTTTAAAGTCACGATTACCTTTAATTGAAATGTAATTGTACTAAAGTTTACAAATATGGACTCACGAGATGTACACAATTACATTTTTCTTTCGTCATTGTTTCCGCTCCTTCGGCTCGTCGGCGAATTAAATAAAATCACTGAATAATTTGTCTGATTTTAAGCGGAACAAAACACTGCGGTATATCCTGAAGCTTGGCAGTGCTCAGTGGTTCATACTTGTTTGAAAAGTTAGTTATTTTTTTTACTGGAATTCTAAAAGTTAAGTTGTGTGAGTAAAGGCGAATGACTTGGCCCCCCAAAAATATTCTGTACACGGCTAAAACTATTGACAACATTTGCCTGATAACTGAAAAAAACCTTACGACCTTATCAGTAACTTAGGCTTCAAGCAAAAATCAGGACGAATTGAATGCAGTATCATATATCTCTGTTCCCCATATGTACAGAAAAGCGATGTAACATTTTATCCAAGGAGAGAAATTTGTATTTAGAATTTGTGAAGTTTATCAATTTGTCGGGGTGATGTCCATGAGAGGCCACAAAACTCACCATCACTTGATATTTTGTCTTTGTTTTGTGGTTTATTACACACGTAAACAATGTTAACGATAAACTTAAGGGGATAGTAATGGGTAATGGGTCACCTGAAGATTTAACCCCCTTTGGTCTATTTCATCTTCGTGTTAAACATCCTGACGCTAACCTAATCTAACCCACAGGTATTGCTCGGTTGTTTAATCACGAGGTATGTACTTGAGATAGCTGGGCTTCGTGTGTGTGTGTGTGTGTGTAATGTTGCGCCATGTTCTTAGGGGGATATTTCGATGAACTTTTTTTTTTTTTCGTGCGAGAAAAGGTGTTGTTGTGGGGAAGTGCAACACAGCTGGTGATGGGAAGGCCAGTGGACGGTGGCGGTGGAGGTTGGCCGTTGACTGTGAGGCAGTGGGTCAGAGCGTTTCCTGCGTCGTCGTTAGGTTACGCCTCGCTCTGGTCATCTTTCTCTCTTTCGGGTCATTGTTCCTGCTGGTTACTTTGCCTTCCACCGTTGACGTCACTCACCAGGTTCCTTGTATATCTTCTACCTTCTGATGATGTCCGTCTCGTAGTTGGGGTCTTGGTTGTCTTTTTCTACTTCTTCTTCCGGTACTTTGGAGAGTCTTTGTTTTAGCTTGTCTTAGTTCCAGTACTTTGGGGAGTCTTTGTTTTACCTTGTCTTCCAGTACATGAAGTCTTCTTTCAATCTGTTATCCGATGGTGGTGTTTTTATCTACCTTAATTTCATAACTATTTGACCAGATTACAGGTTCCAGCACTAAGTTTTTGGGGGTCGACGTTCCAGTAATGTACAGTCGTGAACAGAAGTCCTGTCGCTCCTTGTGCTGTTCCGCGAACCTAGAGATTCAGACTCATGAACCCGAAACAGTAGACACTGGTGCATTATTCTGCCCATAAATGCTTCGGATTCATGAGTCTGAATCTCAGGGTTCGTGGAGCAGTAGAAGGGGCGACAGGACTTCTGTTCACGACTGTACCTATTCCAGTACTCTGTTGCTAGTTCAAGTCCGGTCGTAGTGTTTGTTCCAGTACAGAGAAAAAAATGAATATTTTAAAAGACTATTTTGTCACTGAAATAAATACTTCGAGACTTGCGTTCCATGACTACTTTTTTTGTCTTAGTAATCACCATGTTCCCGAATACTTATTACAGCTCTTATACTCTAGCAAACCTTTGTTGTTGTTTCACTACCTCTACGATCCATTGTTTCGGTTCCAGTACTCGTGGTATATAACAGTATTGTGTCGTCCTCGTGTTAACATCTGTGTACCCATACTTTTTTTGTGTTTTACTGCGTCATTACCTTTTTTGTGTTCTGGTAGTTATCATCCAGTGTCACCTTTCAGCACCACAAACTATACCCTAAAAAAATATATATATATTTAACACAAGTTTTAATGCTAACTAGAGTAACCTTTTACACATGATTCCCACACTTCAAGTGGAGTCCTTTGTTAAGTTCTATAAGGTATTGGCAGGTATGGTGATGTTCAAGTTAGGTTAGGATTTAAAAGATTAGGTTTGGTTAGGTACCCTGAGCAGCAACAGGGGCTGAGAATGGTGTTCCAGGAAGTAGAAACAAGAGTACAGTAGCTGGTTAATAATAATGGGAGGGCGGAAATCGTGGCCAGCGTGGGACGTCGTCGGTGTGTACTCGTTAATGGCTCCTCTTGACCCACGCACCAGGATGGACTTGCCGCGTCATTCATGCCTAGTGATACAGGAAATGTTTTATTGACTCGTGGGAGGGAGTTAAGGAAAGTCGCTCTAGTGTTTGTGTTTGAGGGAATCTAGAGTTATAAGGAAGAATGAACGTTTTGAAGGTCATTTGTGTTGCTTAGGGATAGTTATTGATGTTGGGTGGAGAGAGGGTCTTAACTGACTCGCGGCATTATGGAAACAGGCCATATTAAAAATAATAAATTCCAGATTATTTAAAATGAAATTTATACCTTGAGAAGTCTTTCTAATTAGCAGCATCCGGTTGTACTTCGACTTCAATAAATACGAAAATAAGGGAATGAATCCATTATAAGGTTGAGTACAGTTACTTATTATTACCGTTTGTATTTAATCTCCCGCTAATGCTAAAACCTCACTCACCAAGTAATAAACGTCACTTTTCATCACTCCCGATATCTTTTTGTAACAGTTCTCCTCATATTATTTACTGATTTCTCTTATTTATTAAGTGGAACTTATTGAATGCTGTTTTTCCTCAGCATTTTTTTTAACCATTAATTTCTATTGTTATGGAGGAGGTGGCGGCGGCGTCATTGGTTCGTGAAACGTGAAGTCGGATTGTGACTTTCCTGCACACTGTTATTTTCCTAATTTTCTTCTTTTAACATCTCGTGAAGTTAATTAGTTTTCGTGTTCCTTTAGTCCTTATCTATTGAAAGGGAAAAAATGTGTTTATATATTATTGTTTCTTCATGTTTGGTTACACAAGACTTAAAAGCGTGGAAGATTACGATTTAGTTGTTAGTTTTGGTTCATTTTATTTTCGGGTCGACAAAAAAGGCAAAATTTATGAATACTAAATGTGGTTTAATAAAAGTCCTTTCAGCTGTTATGTACTGTCATGTTCTTTCCTGTTTATGTACTGTCGTGTTCTTTCCTGTTTATGTACTGTCATGTTCTTCCCTTATTGTATACTATCATAGTCTTGTGTTCTGCCTATCATGTTCTCGTGTGTTCTCATTTTCTTTCATTTATTCTGCATTATCACGTTCTTCTCATTTATCTTTATCTAATTTCTTCAATAACTTAAAACGCATGACTTTATTTTTTCATTATTGTATATATTTTCCTCTTCAGATCATTATCACAGGAGACCTATTTAAAGAATGCATAAAATTATACATACATATACATACATGTATCACTAAACTAGAAAAAAATAATATAGTTACCTGATAAGTTGACATGGTCTCTGTTATGGCTAACTTAATGTGTATATTAAGCTTTATAAATATGTAAGTTGTAAATCTAACGATGTATAAATGTTCTGAGTGAACTTAAACCTAACGTAACTGAACCTTAACATTTAAATTCATATGCTTAGGGAACGACTTTTTTCCGCATTGTTGGGCAAGACTTGTGTAGCCTAGGCTAGGCTATGTACTGTACGTATCATATGCTTGTATTATATTATTCAAGTAAGAATATCTTAGTAAGGATAGGTTAAGCTATCTCACATTTCAGGATTTTTTTGGTCCTTTCTACCTGCAGTTCACTCATTTTTTCCTTTTTTTTTTAAATTCCCTATCGTATGCAGTACGTCCCCTTTTCTCCGATTCGGCAAAAAAAAAATCAGTTGTTGATCCGTGAAGTACAGCACCGTAAGTTGTCGGGAGAAAGTGATCCCTGCCTTTGTTTCCCGCCGCCGTGAGTGTGAAACGCTTCACGTCCATCCGAAACGGTTTCTGATCCGATTGTTGCTACAGGTGCGTTTCCTAATTCTAGGAGCCTGTGGTCCAGGTGTTTGTAATTTTCAGCCTTGGTTGGCTCTGGTCTTATTAGGATTACATTCTGTTAATTGTTAACAGCCAAGCATAATGGATCTTTAAAAGTAAAACTATGGAGAAGTGTTAACGGCAATAAGAATCCGCCACTGGACGGGGGCGTGTTGTCTCTTAAAACCTGAGTGAGCTCAAGATAGCGTTTACACTGATGACGAGTTAAATTTGTAAATGGACAGTTTGTTAGTGTAAATTATCTTAGCAAAGACTTGCATCAACGGCCAAGCGTATCAGATACATGTAAGCGACCACGTGGGTGAAAGACTTATCAGATTGTCTTGATCCTCTTAAAGAAAAAGAAAAGAATAATGAAAGTTTAAAAAGCTTTTCTTAAGATGGCATTTTCTGGATCAAAACTGTTCTACTAGTTTATATTTTGGACGTTTTCTTGGCAACGACCTTTTGCTAGATATTTAGTTTTCTTTATTCTTAACATAAAGTGTATGTTGAAATGTGTTAGGAAATCTCTCTTGTACTATGAGATCACAAGAGGAACAGCTGTGTGTATGTGTGAGCAAAGTGTACAGTATTGAACAGTGGTACACGTGCAGGATTCAGCAGTGGTACAAATACTAGTCGGTCATAAGCCTGATAGTCTTCCTTGACTTATATATTGGTTAAAGGTTACGAGAACTGTCTCGGAGTCCTCAATCTATAACTTGTTTAAAACTTCTTTCCTGCCGCTGCTGTTTGTAAGACTTAATGTGTAAACTTAATAGATAGCAAGCACCAGTGTTATCTCGAATACTTACAGTAAAATGCTGAGGTTTGTGGATATTATTCGAACATATAAAAGCCACGAGGCAGCCTTTCTAGTTACTTTAATTTGTTTCATTAGTAAATGTCTTCTTTAAACTCACAAATATTTGGTAAAATTGTTGAGCAATCGATTTTTAGGAACCATTGTGTCAGGAAATGTACAGTTCGCTGTAGATCTTTGTTATGGCATTAAACGGACTTAACCACTACCATACGATTAAGCTGTTATCCCTATCTTGAACAATACTACGTGTACCTTTAATGACTCCTACCAGTTAACACTTTTCTCCCCCGCGCTCCACGTAAACATTGAGATAAGATATCACCTCACAGCAGATACTGTAAGATAACACAACAACAAACTAACCTTCCTGCATTGGGACCACTTACATCAGTACATATGCACAGACCATTATGACTGATTTTATTGTTTACCTTTTGGACACGAGAACATTTTTCGCACGTAAGGGATGGTGTAGGTAGGTTATTAAGAGAAGAGACTGGTAATTTTAACTCCTTTATTTTGAAGATAAGAGATTCTAAGGGGTTTTGTACAGCAAATAAATATTACCTGTGGCAGAGGAATCAGGTTAGCAACAAGAGAATCGCCATCAACTGAATCACTGGCAACGACAGTAACTTGTCAAAACGCCATCATGTTCGGCGTAAGACCGTAGAGTAACATGATTTCGTTCTCGACAGCAGCGGGCGTGACTTACCGGGTCATTCATCACCACGAGTCAGCCACACTTTTAAGCCCCTCAGTAGCCTCACTTTTAATAGTTGTTGAAGCTCACATCAGGACAGTTAGATTCAGCCATGTTTGCTTGTTCGTAACTCGCACAACTCTTGACTGAATTGTATCGTTGTCCACGTATGGGTCAGTCAGAAGCGGTCACTATGGTAACAGCTTATGATGGACAGTGGTTCTCTCGGTAGTAGTGTTCGCCTCGATTCCCGACTGGAGGGGTAGATTGGGTTCCTCGTTACGTTAACCCTTGTGTACTTTATGGCATATTAGTACACTGTGGAGTTCGCTTGTTGATGGTGGAACAAACTTTTGAGTGGAGCAACATCCTGTATTAAAGAAGTTGCTGAATGTTAAGACTCAGGAAATCTACACCTCGTATACTGTGTTCAGAAGAATATACACTACATTATTATTAACGTACACTGTACTTTTCCGTATTTATTTTCCGGTAGAATTATTTTAAGTGTTGTTCAGGAATAAATTATGGGGAATGTTTTCCCTTGAGCAAAGTTAAGTACGGGGAGCAGTCTGTGTGTAGTTTTTCACTGTGGCGTTACAGTACTCTTTAAATCTTTAGTTCAAGGTCTCGTGTTTATTCATTTGATAATATGTCCGATTTAGACTGTCGTTTTAATTGTACTGAAGAACAAGATAAAAGCGCGAGACCTTATGATTTGGTTCCTCGGAACGCTCCTGTGACTCGCTTAATGATCTGGGACCATGACCGTTCTTACCTAACTCAACGGAAATACAAATACTTTTATTTTTTTAACGCTTTGGACTATTGTTTCTTATTATTAATGACATTTATAATGATTTTTTTCAACTAGTCATGCAATTTTCGTGCATTTTGTCTGGTCGACGTCTAGTTTCTCGTATCAAGGAAACATGTAGTTTTTAAGATGTTTCCAGTGATCAACTTTCTACAACGCATTTATATCTCCTCTTCTCGTAGGTAAAGATGTAGACACTGCAGTTGTCTCATAGTAAAACCAATGAAAATTCAAGTTAGCATTTGACCTAATCATCATAATCACTATGATACTGTATGATCGCCATAAACATATATCAATAACGTTTTACCAGAGAAAATGGACTTACATTAAGAGTAGGACTTTCCCGTACAGTATTGATTTTCCTGTACTGTATATGGAGCGGGAGAGACGTTTCTTTTCACACATACAGGTAAACGTAAACCTAATTTATATTTTTAGAACTACTGTATTATTGTTTTAGTTTTTTGGTGTACTTAATATAATTATTAGTTTTGTTTCATTATATTTTGTTTTCATCTCTACAGAGCGTGACTGGGAGGGCGGCATAGACAACGATGGGCTGGATATAAGTCAGCTGGAGAGCTACATCAATGACGACAACAATGATACTATGTGAGTACTGTACCGTAAGTGAGTAACGGGTAGGACCAAACCTGTTCCTCCTGTAGTGGTTTGCGTGGCAGTAATGGTTTATAGGTATACAGTATCGATAGTTATTCAGTTTAATCATAATACAAAACTAACATTAATTCAGTAACCTACTCTGACAATGAAGGTATACAATGGTAAACAATGAGTTGATTCATCTAAGGATAGTGGTGACTGCGATGATGAATGTTCAGTATATACTCTATAGTTTGAGTTATAAAAGAAGATACTGAGGTATAGATACTGTACAGAGAGAGAGAGAGAGAGAGAGAGAGAGAGAGAGAGATTGATTGATTCCTAGTCTTCGCCGATTCAAAAATATAAAGACCTGACGGAATCAAACACCGAGATGGCCAGTCAGGTGAGTGAGTGAGCGACTGGGTGAGTGACTGTGAGTGAGTGTCAACAAACAGGGTGATGGATGATGACCAGGCCCCATCGTCCCTCCCGTAGGTATTTTGGAGACTTGCAGGGAGGCATGGCCGACATCAAGGCATTGGGCAACGCTACCCCAAGAGACTCCCCCTCCCGTCTCCACCATCACCATCACCACTCCAACCTTCACCATCAGTAAGCTTTTTCACTATCACTTAACCTCTTAAACGCTATTCAGGTTTCTTAAAAAAAAATCCTACTTTACTAAGATTACAAAAGCATGGACTATTATAAAATGCACACACACAACAAAACCTTTCATCAGTGTACGGAAAATGGAGAGATGAAGTGCCGTGACGTAACACAAGTTCAATAAAGTGTAAATTAGGCAACACGACCCCCTCTCCTCCTCCAGTTGTTGCAGTGTTAAGAAAGTTGTATAACCTGTTGTAGTGTATATGTTGATGTATTTATATAATTTATCATCTTATCTAGATATTTTTTTTATCTGTCAGTTTGTCCAGTTTCCATAAGGTGACTCCAGTTTCTGTCCACTGATTAAACACCAAACGTTGCTGATATATTGTTCTTCAGTAGATTTATTAACATGTTTATTATTATTATTTTTACAATGGTGTTGGTATTACTGATAAGAAGTAGCATACCCGCATGTTTTTAGAGTAGTGTAAAATGTTGTTGTTGTAGTAATAATATAGTTGTATTAGATAAAATTGTAGTTTCTTCCTGCATGTCTCTTCAGGATGTTTTTCTTTTTTTTTACAATATTTTTGTTCTAAATAGATTTGTTTTTAAAATTACGTTTCTTAGTAGTAGAAGTCTTAGTGATTTCTCTCAGTGTCTTTTAAATATCTTTCACTTTAAAGCATATAAAGGGAGTAGACTGGCCCACACGTCCCCCTAAACATCTCATTTTAAGTAAGATTTCTTCTGCTTGTATCGGTTTTTAGTCTTGAGTAGATGTTAGAGGTGCGTTGAGGTCTCTTCTCGCTCACTATCTCTAAACTCTCACCACAGCCAAGCCCACTCCCAGCACAGCGTGACTCACCCTGACCTCAGTTCTAGTGATACCTCCTCCGCCAGCATGAGTGGTTACCTCCCCACCAGTAGTGACACTGGTGGGATCCGGCACCCACCACAGGCAGTAGGGGGTGGTGTATCCCTACCTATTGGCTACTGCAATCCTTATCACAGCTATTACTACTCCTCCTCTTCCTCCGCCTACAAGGGTTATCGGTGGGTGCTGCAGGCTAGTTTTTTTTTTTTTTACTGTTACTTAATATTGGGTGACTATAAGGAATGGCTTTTGAAGTAATGCATCTGAATGGCTTTTATTTTGTGGTTGGGTCTTTAATTAAACATATAAAAGGTATAATACATAAAGGAGACCAAGAGTATACGTGTGTTATACTATTTTATTAAACATTAATTTCTTGATTTTAGAATGAATGTTTATGGGTTAGTTTCTTGGTAATTATTATTTTTGTTTTGTACCCTGTTGATGTTAGGATATGTAAGATAAGGTATTTGTGTTGGAGTAATTGGTATAAAGTATATTATTACAAGTTAGTGAGGGAGGTATAACATGTACGGTGTGTTGAGCAAAGACTTGGACTAGACTCAGTCGCTGTAAATAGTTAATAGTTGTCCGGGTAGATAAAGAACTGTCATTGAACCCCTTTTAATGCCATGTTAACCTCCTGAGTACTCTGAATTATTTAATTTATTAATATCTGAAATGAGTACAATCATTTGATCCCTTGAGTAACTTTAATTTTTTTAGTACGATGTCTTATCTCTTTCAATATGATTACATACCCTTGATTACGTTGAACTTATACTCATGGGGTTATTGAATCTGGTGGTTTGTGAAGCCGAGTTTGTGGTTTTGGAGTATAAGTGTGTTGATTGTGTGCACACAGACACCATCTACCAGACAGCCCTCCAGACTCGGGGTCAGAGCCTCCTTACTCCCCCCCGGACCACCCCAACCTCTCCCCACGTGAGTACTAACACACGTCTATAGTTGTCACTATTATGTAACCGACTACACATGTCGCCTCCAGTCTTTTGTTTTACAGTAATGATCTGGTTAGTCAATTTTGTCATGAATAAGATACAATACGTCAGCCTTAGTTTACGGTAAGTTGGCAATCATCCAAGGTCAGTTTTCATGTCACTACACTCCATAACTAAGAATTAGTTCAATGAAGAATGACAAATATTCAGAGTCATTTTCATGATTACTAAAGTACATATTTCCCCCCTCCCCCCTTCGTGTTTACAGACCAAAAAGTTGGTGGTATGGCGGACATGTACACAAGTCCCCCTGGGGGCGGCAGTGGCGGTATGATGGCCTTCCCTTATCCAGTGATGCAAGCACCCCAGACCCTCCCCCACCAACCCAACCCCTCCCACAACACTGGTCACGCCCCCCTTCAGGGTAACAATAGTCTCGGCTACCAACAGCCTCTCATGCTAGGAGGGTCACCTCTTAGCGGGTCGTCGGTGCCTGGTACAGGACTGGCATCCACGGGGTCGCCAGTGTATGGGACACAGGGCGTGGTGAGTCAGGGGCCAGCCTCGGGTGGTGGTGGCGGGGCGGGCAGTGTGGCCGCCGCCAAGAAGAGGAAGATGAATGACTCGGGTGGCCTCGCCGGCATGGTCAACATAAAGCAGGAGCCAGGTCAGCACTCACTACAATATGAATTCTGTAGTCTCTTCCTTATTCTCTCTGGCGGTTTTATAATTTTTTTTAGTATATTCATCACCTTCACCCTCTAAATGTGAAAATCATCTGACGCCAGTAGGCTGTCACCACTATTTACGGGGAAATGCTTCGTATGAGTCGTGATTTTAGATATTGTTGATGATATGATTGAAATTTATTCATATGGAAAGACCAATGGAATGATGAAATATCCGTGATGTTGATCATGGTTTCATAACGTTTCGATTGCTGTACATCCATTCATCTTCAGATCTAAAGCTAGTACAGTGCACATTTTAAAGATTCATACAGTTTTTCGGACGAGTTAATTAATGTGTTTTCCATCAATTTGCAGTGTACTTGTTTATGTCTAAATAATGCTTGGCAATACAGGCTTCTCTCCAACTACAAATTTAGTTTTAAGAATCTCACTCCTAAGCCACCATTTGTTTTGTTTAATTATCATTTACACAATTGCCATTCTTATATTCACTATTTCCTTGATTAAAGTCGCCGTTGTTTAATCAAGCTGTATATTTAAGCTCAAATTGATTGACTACACACCAGACTTATCCCTTAATTACACGCCAAGACTTTCTCGCTGTCAATCATTCTATATACCCCTGTCTCACCCAGTCCATCTGTAGCAATAAATTTCCAAAGTAAATATGTGTTTCTAACGTAAGTCCATTATTGATAACCAAATTACCCATAATATCGCAGTATTTGTTCTAGGAAGACCGCACATGCCTGCTATATTTAGCTTTTCCAGCTGTGTCATAAATTTACCGCTAAGGGCCCGTCAGACATGCTTCGTGCGTGCTGCCTGGCGCTGTGATGTCTTACTTGGCTTCTCTTTCATTATAAATCCTCGACCGACAATATTGTGTAACTCGTGTTCCCGGTTTTACCCTTGATCTACTGACAGTACTTTAGGATACGGCGTGTGATTACCTGAGATAATTGTGGCACTTAGCTTTGTGGATTGTCAGCGTTGATTAGACAGGTTTTGGGTTGGCCGCCTCACGAGCTCTGGTTAGTTGAGCGCCCGCCGCAAGATCGCCTGGCTGTTAACCGCTCGTCACGGTAACTCGCACTCGTCATGCGACACCATATTAGCCCTCTAAGAATACTACTTATCTCTTAATTGGCTGCCTGGCCAGTATCTGTGTGGTTATTATCTACTGTGGTACGAGGTTAGGAGTTATTCATTATGCAGGACACTCTTGCTTTCCATTATGAAACATAGCGGCAGAGCCAAATGAACTGACATGGCGTATTTGTACTGTACACCTCTGTAATGGGTGAGGGTTTACCCATGGACATATTTGTATAATCCAGTGACGAATGTTTCTATTCTGAGACGTACCAAATTACCAATATAATCTGACGAGTAATGTTGCGATGGGTAATGTTGAACGCCATGTATTAGCATAATGAAAAATAGGTGATTGACTGGATGTTGCTATTTTTTAGTTATAGACATCTCTGTTTTTGGAACTGGATACGCTACTGTCATGTTAAGTAACTGAATTGTGTCTGTTGGATATCGTTCACAAAATAAACAAGATAGGTGAACTAAGGCTAGTTTGACTGTCGTTTAGTATATAACCAGCCGAATCTTGAAGCTTTTGTGTCGCACATAAAAGGGAAACTTTATTCACACTGAATGGTGTTGCTTGATTTGTTGCAAGGTTGCTATATTTGAAGCTGCATTTGTTTGCTATATTTCAACGCTGCATTTATTGTCTTCACTGCGCCATCTCTGCTGTGTCCCACATATTCATTATGTGATATCTGCTATTGTGCCCCACAGATCAAGGTGTAACGAGCCACTTGGGCCCTAATGTGGCGGTGACGTCATACACAGAGGAGGATGAGTATACTATGGACTCGACCGGCGGCTCCTTCCTCGACAGTTCCTACCAGTGTATCCGCTTCCACAATTTCCAGCAGCACTCTTGGAGCATCTTGTGTGACTCTGCTCTGAAAGAACTGTGAGTAACCTTTGCTGAAAATTGTATCTCATACCGTCACTGTCAAGCTTATGCTCACTTCTTTTTTTGAAAATGTAAAAAAGTACTTTAATATGCTTATTACAGTGGACATTTTACATTTGTAGCTTCCCAGTTCACAGTCGTGTTTAGGACGCAGTACTGTAAGGTAGACATTTAACGATGTGAGTACATATTGTGTGCATTTTATATACTGTTTGGTAGCTTTCTAGAAATCGGTAATGATGATAATATAAGTACCTTTCTTAAATGTATAATCTGATTAATGATGAACGTTTCCTTGACACAGCCCACTGCCGACTTTCCGTGTGGACGCTGACAAAGGCTTCAACTTCTCCAACCCAGACGAGTCTTTTGTGTGCCAGAAGAAGAACCACTTTCAGGTCACTGTCCACGTCCAGGTTAGTACATGAGAAACCACCAATAACAGTTATATAGTTTTATTCCTCACCTGTAAAGTAGGTAAAGTGATTCCTACACTATGGTAAGTGATGTGTAGAAGAGGGATCCATCGTAGGGCAACAGACATCATTTAGCTCAAGATTTACATGTGAAGTCTTAAACGGTTTTTATTTTAAGCAGCTCTTTCTACTTTTGGTCAATACACAGCTGTTGTGTTTGTTCCCTGATCTAGGCGTCTGGCGAGCCCGTGTTCGTAAAGAGCCCGGACGGCTTACAAAAGGTTGATCGCTTCTATGTCCACTTCTTCGGCGTCAAGACTGAGTCGCCGTCGCAGGTAATCCGTGTCGAGCAGAGCCAGAGTGACAGGAGCAAGAAGGCCTTCCACCCCGTCCCGTAAGTACTGCTGCTTCAGAATTTTTTGTGTACTGTATCGTGTATACACAATATCCACACTGAATCACTGTGTGTGTGTGTGTGTCAGATACGTATCTTTGGTCTGTCGACATTCTTCAGATGCACTTTTCCCAATATTTGCACCTCTGCCCCATAATGCACTGTGACCAGTACCGTGCCTCTACCATATAGTGTATACTTTCCCTCCTGGTGACAGCGTGGAACTGAAGCCGGACCAGATGAGTAAGATCACGGTGGGTCGCCTGCACTTCTCGGAGACCACCAGCAACAATATGCGTAAGAAGGGCAAACCCAACCCCGACCAGCGCTACTTCTATCTGGTGGTGTCCCTAAAGGCCCACTGTGGCGACAACTCGTACCACATCGCCGCCCATGCCTCCGAGAAGATCATCGTCAGGGTAAGTCCGTTCTTGAAGGTGCTGTAAGACTCAGATTCTCGCTTTTTGTTTTCTTTTTCATAAATAGAGATGAAGGTTGCTTAGTAATGCTTAAATTGCTCCATGCTAAATTGTTGTTTATTTAGTATTTTTGTGCGCTCAGGGCAGTCGAAGGAGCCTTCTAGTTCGTTGAGATAGTCATTGTGCAGTTGAGGAATGTAGAGTATCATGTGTCATCGACCTGTTGTTGCTCTTGATATTATATTGTATTACTACACTTATTATTTACAATCAACTGCTACATTTGACGTCATAATCAACAAGGTTTTGATAGGCTTCGTGACGTGTATATAATATACAGTACAGTATATATATATTTTTTGCAAAGGTTAGCTGCCTATTCCCGTATGGCCATCCTGTGAAAAAAATGGTCATATTAAGAGTCATGTTTTCATATATATTTAATTTTCCCTAATGTTAACCAAGATATCTGTATACATTAGTGCGGTACTCTATTTGTTTCCATGTTTCCCGCGTGATACCAGAAAATTACTTCTGGTTCATAACTCGGGACATCCTCCAATCTTTATTTGCGAAATATTACACCACAAAGATTGTTCCAAGACGAAAATTTGCACTACAAATGTGAACAGTGTCTGTGATATTGTTAAACAAATAAAATAAGAATGCGTGGACATAGATTACATCATTACAGTATACCGTATTCAACCGTCTTCGCCCGCCTATCACCCCCAGAACACGCCCATATTCTAGGAATGAATTGATTGCGCAGTATCAGTTTTCACGTGTAAAGATTAGGTTTTTTTTAATATATTATTTCTTGTCTTAGTACATAATAGGTTATCACAATTGCATTTATATATTGAGACGTAATATACAGGGATGTTTTGCTTCGCCATTTTTTTTTTATATTTATGCTGATTGTTTCCAGATAATTTCATTCTGTACTTGTAGGGTGGAGAAGTCCTCAAAGGTACTGTTATTTATAATGCCTAGTGGTGCATAGTGAGGTTAACTGTAGTTTGTTTTACTTAGGTAGAATAATAGTTAAATACGTTGAAGTTAATTTGGTGACACACACACGAAGGCTTCACGCACATGCATAAACATATACACATGCTTCCAGGCAAATAAGGACAGACACACGCACACAGGGATAAAAAATATGGGTTAGACTTGAATTATTAGACATTATGATGTGGCGCTATGCATGATAACATTGTTCTACCCTCACTTGCGTCATGACCCTCTCTTCCCCCATCACCCCCGTGGCCATGCGCCTCGCTGTACCTGTCATTAACCTCTGATGCAGCATATACCCCATCTATATGCTTTGATTAATATAATGCATATTTTTACAATTCAGTGAACATAGACATGTTAAATATCTCGATCTAATATGTTGGACGCACTAAACCTCACTGGGGGTGGTTTAGGAGCTCAATGTTTCCCTAGTTGGTGCCAAAACAGTAATTTTAACTCAAATTGCAAATCATACTAATTGCAGTAGTACATTTTAACTTTTAATTTGCTCTGTACAGTACCAACCAGTCTCACCTTATGACTTGACCTTTTCTGTAACTTTTTCCCCTGTGACTGTTTACCAGACACCAACTTTCCTCACACTATATATATATATATATATATATATATATATATATATATATATATATATATATATATATATATATATATATATATATATATATATATATATATATATATATATATATATATATATATATCATACCCATTTTGTTTTTCTCAGGCATCAAATCCAGGTCAGTTTGAAAGTGATGTTGAATACACGTTTCAACGAGGAACATACCCTGAGTCTATCTACCATATGGGTCGTGTGGGCATTAACACTGACCGACCAGATGAGGCGCTGGTGATCCACGGTAACCTCAAGATCACAGGCCAGTTGCTTCAGCCTTCTGATAAACGTGCTAAGAAGGATGTGGCTGAGGTGAGTCTTTAGTACCTAATTTCGGAGTTAAAGAGTGCAAATAAATTAGTAAATAAGGATATAGGGTTATTCACATATAAATTTGTTTTTAGTTTGCTGGACAACAGTACTGTATCGTTTTATATTTGAGTTAATGAAGAGTTGGGTTGGTAAGAGAGTTGAACAAACTTGGATGGAGGAGGATGCAATATAATTTAACTAACTGTCCTTTATCTCTCAGATGGACACTAAAGAGCAGCTGAAGAATGTGCAAAATCTGCGGGTAGTGAAGTATGCTTATAGGAAAGAGTTCGCTGAACAGGCTGGCATGAAAGGTGACGATGTGTACGACACTGGCGTTATAGCTCAAGAGGTTAGTCATCCTTCTTTGTTTAGATTAAACATACAATATAACTGATGCATGGCAATTATTCATATATTTTGTAGTTTTTTCAGTTATCTTGGATTTTTTTTAGGAGGATAAGGAATGCCTCAACATTAAACTTGAAAGGAGACAGTGGGGTGTTTAATCCTCCATACTGTATATGGGGGCTGGATGTGTCAACAAATGGAACAATGGTGAATTGATTCCTAAAGTAGTTAGAAAGAAAATAAAAAGGTACACTGAAAAACTTATGGAGATAGTGGTTTGGATACCAGAAGAAGAAGTACACTAGAAATGCTGGGAGTAATGTGTGTGGGAGCAATCCTTGAGGTGAACAAGATGCAGAATACAAAACACATTAAGAAGCAACGAAGGAAATGCAAGTAAAATCAGATTGATAGCTGATCAAGGGTTATTATAGGGGTAAGGAGATGTAGAGAATGATTTATGTAAAATTGATACAGTAGAAATCAGTGTTTAATTCAGAAATGGATTGTGGAGGAGAGGGGAAGATCAAAATAACAATGGAGGGTTGGGACAAGGGGGCTACTGAATACGAAAGGGAATAATGCCGAGGAAGCAACAATGTGCATGTACTGTATGATTGGGGATCATGATTTTTGGTGTTTCGTGGAGATGGGAATGTTATTTTCAGGTAACGTGGGGCTTCATGAAGCATAGTAGGTAAACCAAGCAATTAAATCTTAGAACAATGTTGTAGCAGGGGAATAACAAATGTTAAAGAGTGAATGACATTAAAGGAATGATGAATCTCCAGGTACTGTATTACCCAATTTTTTAGTTTATATTGAAAATTTATACTAAATTTCATCCCATTTAGTAGTGGTGGGGTCAAGTTGATAAAAAGTAATATTTTATGCATACAATACCATGTTTTTATTTACTTTTTAGGTGAAAGAAGTCATACCAGATGCAGTTAAAACAACGGGTGATGTCACACTTTCAAATGGAGAAAAAATTGAAAGTTTTCTCTTGGTGAACAAGGTACAGTACTTTTTCATTTTTAATTAGCTCTGAAATAAAATTCACTTGGGAGAGCTCCTTACTCATTCACTTCTGACAATTCTGATACCCAGTACAGAGTATTTAGTTGTATGTAGAATGTACCATATATTCATTATGGCACTGCTCCAAAAGACTGAGGTTTTGGTAATCCACACCCATGATGTCTATCTTGGCACCATGATTGCTTATGGGTACCAGTAATTGTGTTATTTTTAACACTAGCTAACTCTGCTAAGAGGAATTTATTTGAGATGATAATAATGTTTGGTAACTTTTTATGCCACATACCCTATTCTTTCGCGTAAAACTTACGCACAACTTACAAAATGTAAGTGTCATCATAATCTAATAAGCTATGCCATGATATTTTACATTATACAGTAGTCTACATAAGGTTAAAGGTGTCTTATTACTTTGTTTTTAGTTGACATTAATACTTTTCATTGTTGATGTCATGGGTACGTTAAATGTGAGTGATAGAGTGAGAGAGATACGACTTAGTTTACTTTATTCTCTTGGCCATTTGTCAGCTTTTCAATTTAAATGAAAGGTAATAAAATGTATGACAGTTTAATTTAAGTTTCCTGTACGGTATATGAGCCACATTTTTGAACTGGGTATTGTAACAGTTAGCCATACACCTCAGTTTATTAAAATTTATTTATGATTACAGTAATATTTCCTTTATTAACTTGATTACAAGCTAGATGGTGTGTATTTGGAATTAAACCTTTTCATTTATGTATTTTCTAGGAGCGTATATTCATGGAGAATGTAGGGGCAGTGAAGGAACTTTGTAAAGTCACTGGCAACTTGGAGAATCGCATTGGAGAACTTGAGATAATGAATAAGAAAATATCACAGCTACGAAGATTTGAATCCTTCAAGTCAACCTCATCGTCAGTATCTACACGCACCTCAGGTAAAGGAACAGATAACTTGCATTTTACTTGGGGTCTACAGTCTTACATTGATGGTGCAGTCACCTCTGGCCATCTAATCTATCAACCAGGGAAAAACAACCTCTCCATTCAGTTTACATTATGATCCATTTCACCCATAAATCATAACAAAATTAGAAAACCAATTCCTATTTTTGTACTTTTGTTTAAAGCAACGTCACGAGTATCATCAGTGTGCAACCGAAGTCGTGGGTGTTCCAGGCGTCATAAACACATGGGCAGTGGACACGACGATGGTATATGCAACAATAAGACTCTTCAGGTCACCACTATTACCCTTGTGTGCATCATGGCCTTTTGGTAGGTTGTACTGTACTGTATATACTCTGTTCTCTATGAATGTGCTATAGTAGTAGTACCATGTAAATCTTAAAGCACAAAGTATAATATTTTAACTTATTACATCATTGAACTTAGTTATAATTACTTATTTGTTTTCATTATCATGGTTATTACTTATCTAATTGTCTATAAACAGTCTGATGGCTATGGCAACTATCTACATTCTGGATTACAAAGAAAGACGTAAGGACCCGGCCACGACTACGGCAACGTAAGTCTCCTTTTTTATTTTTGCGTCTTTACTTTTTCCACAGCTCGGTATTTTCTATCGTCCTACATGTTTACAATTGCTTTGGCATGTAAATAAACTATGCAGGTACACATTTCAGCAGGTGTTCAGATAATACAGGTATATATTGTACATTGACCTTGGGGGTAAACAGTTTCCAATGTACCAGACAGTGCAGACATACAACAAATGTAGACAGTCAGGCAATTTGACCAAGGATAGCCATCAGATTCTTATTTCCAGTAGGGTCCTTAACACTCAGTTGTCTTTAGTCCTCTCACCTATCAGCATGACAGGGATGCTCACAAGGGTATATATACAGTACATACACACATAACGTGTGATAAATTTAGATGCTTTCTCTCGTAACATGTACTGTACTGTAATCTACAATCTATATCACATCACTATATTCACAGACTGGCTGTGCTCTTGAATGATACAGTACTGTACAGGTATATTATGTTTTTATTTCTCCATTTGCCTTAGGAGCTAAGCTGTACAAATATGTACATGTGTTTTTGTTTGGTTTTTCACATACACTCTGCAGCCAAACTACCCAGTATCAGTTTCACTCCCTGACTATCAATCTGTTTATTCACATATTTTATATCTTGTTCCTTGTATGAGCTCCTCATCTCTCAGGTATTGACGACATGAAAAAACACAAGTATTATTACAGTACAGTAAATGGAAAGACATAATAATGAAACCAACTTTAAGACACATACTGTATGTCAACTATTTATTTTGCTATTGTTCCTTTTGATACTTAAATGTGCTGAGAAGTACTGGAGAGTGGCAAAGAAGTTAAAAGTAAAATACAGTTCTGTATTAACCAGAGTACAGTACAGGGTGTTCAGTATTTGTGAATAAAATAATATTTATGCAGTTTTGCAATGAATGGAACAGGTTACAAGATGATTTAATTTTACACATTATTGACCTCGGTGTTTCTTATCCTCAGGACAACGACAGCCACCACCATATTCCTGTCTTCCTCTATGGTGACGTCTACTTTACGGACGGCCACTACAGATAGGACCACCTCTTCTACCGATGACGTCTCTCATACCTCTGTTGTGTTTACCACCAAGCCAACCTTTGGAAGCACTACACCAGATCCATTGATTCCAAGACCACCTGTTATAGGGAAGCCTGATTACTGCCAAGAAACTGATCCCAATGAAGACCCAGTATGCCAGGTACAGTAGTGATTACATGTATAGTAACAGTTAACCTGTATTAATGGCTTAGTCTTGATATATCATTATAGTAAGGTATTATATGGTACAGTAATCTGATATAAGCATTCATAGCCTAAAGTTGTTCAATATGTTGTTACAGGTATATTGCTGCCCACTTAATAACATCTGGACAGGTGTGATGGCCCCATTGCAACTGAGCCCCAGTACTGCATCCACTACCGTTACTCTCAGCCGTCGCATCATACACTATGGTCAGTTATACAGCACAGTATGAATTTAAGAACATATTTTACTGTTCAATTTCTGACATTTCAGTAAAATGTTGTTAACAAATTAGGGAAAATTTGTGTATATACTTCACTTTTACTTTTATCCTCTTCTCCACTGATCGGCTCATTAGTCGTTTGGGAGGTTGGTCACGTCTCTGATACACACTGTGGCAAGTACTGGGCATGAACTGGCTCCTGAATATATCGTAACCTGCTCCAGTGTCTGTCAAGTCTGGCCTTGAATGAGCTCACACTCGGTGTCATCACAACACTCTCTGGCAGATTGTTCCAAGAGTTCACAATTCTCACTCCAAAAAAGTTTACCCTCACTGTTTTCTGGGCTTGTGGCTTCTTCAACTTTGAGCTGTTACCCCTTGTGGGGCGGGCATCTGCCAGCTCCAGGTATGTACATTTGACTGAGTAGTGCCCTCTGAGATGTTTATCTTCTATTACGTCGCCCCTTGCCCGTCTGTAGTATAAGCTATGCACTTGAAGGCATTCTAATCTCTCTGGGTACCTGAGGTTCCATAGAGCAGGCACCAGTCTGGTGACCCTCCTTTGGACATTTTTAAACCATTAACAGTGCTCCAGATGGGGAAGCACTTCACTCTTGAAGATTGTGATGACTGACGGACCATCCAGATATCTAAACGACCTTTTTATAAGACCTACTAGTTTCATTGCCTTATTCACCTTCTCTTTTCACAGTGACCAGAGAACTTAAGTTCCTTGTCAACATAGACACCCAGGTCCTTTTCACATTCGGTCTCAATTAATGCAGTTTCTTTTTCCTGTTGGGACATATGTGATACACCTCCTTACTGTTGGTGCAACCCAAGTGCATCCTCTTGCGCTTTGGGACATTGAATTTTAGCAGCCATTTCTTCGACTATTCTTGAAGCTCACAGAGTTCTTTCTGCAGCTTTTCATAGTCTGTTTGGTTCATAATTTCCCTAAATATCTTGGCATCGTCCACAAATATTTGTATGGAGGAGTGTATAGTTTCTGGCATATCATTTATGAAGCAGACAAACAACGATGGGCCCATTACTGCCCTGTGGTACCTACTTGTCACAGGTACAAATAAGAACATTAGAATGGAGGAAACTGCAGCGGGCCTGTTGGCCCATACTGGGCAGTCCCGTTTTTACCCAATATCACTCCTATATCCATCCAACCTATGTTTGAAGCTATCCAGCATATTCAAGTTAATAATGATGTTTCGTAACTTGTTCCACTCATCCACTATATTTCCAAATCAATGTTTACCTATCTTGCACCAAAATCTAAATTTGTCTAATGACGATTTCACACCATTAATCATCTCACACTGTTTTTGGTCATGCAGAAATTCTTCTATGCATGCTAGGACATTTCCTCGAATCCCGTACCATTCCAATTTAATTCTCAGTCTTTCAGGGGGTACGCTGTTGAAAGCCTTGGTAAAATCTAAGTATATACATAAAGATATTGTCAATATTTCCACCTTGTTCTAGAATTTGAGTCCAAACATCCAGGACCTAGAGTACTGAAATTGTGTTAAGCAGGAGCATCCCAGCATAAAACCATGTTGGCAGTCCTTTACAAGGTTGTTTTGTAGTAGATGTTTCATCATGGCATCTATTATGATGCTCTCTAGTACTGTACACACTACAGTATGTTGGTCAGGCTCACTGGTCTACAAGTATAATTATTCATGGAGTGACGATCGCCCTTCTTGAATATAGGACTTGCACAAGTCATTTTCCAGTCATCAAAGACCTTTTGCTCATCCAGGCATTTGGAGAAGATGATATTAAGGGGCTCCGCAAGCTCGTTACACAGGTCTCTGAACACTCTGGGGTGTACCATATCAGGGCCAGGACTCTTACGAATCTTTAGCTTTGTTTATTTTTATACCCTCTTCTGAGAACACAATGTGGATGAGCACTGTGTCAAACCGCTTTTCCTCAAACGCAGGAAGATTGTTCGCATCTTCTCTTGTGAACACCGAGGAAAGGAATTTGTTCAACACTTCCGCCTTATCCTGGTCATAATCTGCATAACTACCATCTTCAAGGCTCGGGTCCAATATGCCTACTCGGATTATTAATTTGAACTTTGCGAAGCAGTAAAAACCTTTGGGTTTGACTTGACCTTGCTTGCAATCTGCCTCTGGAACTCTTTGTCACCCCTTCTACACTCTGACTTTTCTTAGTTCCTGGATCTGGCATACATCCTCCTGTTTTGCTCATCATTTGTCCTAACCCACCTCTCGAAATCCTGAATTTTCTTCTTAACTTTGTCGACCGCCGCATGGTTCTAGTGTAATGGTCTCCTTGTATTCCTGTAGGCACTGGGTTTGGTCTTGGGTATATGTTTATCGATCAGATAGTTAACTTTACTTTATTTTCTCGTCCCCTGGGCCCTGTTGTGGGTCGATGACCTGTGCCCGGGTGGGCTATTCCCCATAAATCCATAAATAAATAAATAAATAAAAAATAAAAAGCTTTCTCATGGAAATAGAGTACACTACAGTATAACCATAGGCCATTCAGTGTTAGGGTGTATTGTTACCTGCATAGATTAATGATTTTCTCAGTGCATACAAAATAATAAAAACCTACTGAAATATTACATCTCAAACCTCATCTTCACCAGTGATTTTATTAATTGTTTTCAGCTTTATACTGTGCAGACAGACTGAATTGAGTAGTGGGTTGGATCTCTCATTAATACAAGATATTTTTTCTCCATACCAGGTACTACAACTGTTCCTCCAACCATGTCACGGTATGGGGAGGTCATCACTAATAAACTGTCAACCAGTGACCCGAACACAGTTAATGATTCAACAACACAGGCAGAGACACAGCGGTTAAAGGTTAGTTCAGTGTTAAACACATGCTTTGAAAATATTATGAATTACAATACTGTACCGTACTGTTGTTTTTCGTTTTGTGCACTGTATACTACTGAACAGTAGTTACATATTTTTTTCTTTCACACTATGCTCTGTATCTTGATTATACTGTACTACTGTATTATTATTGACCAGTTTTCACATTAGGCTATGTCTTTTGAACTTACCCTATTTTTAAAAGTTTCCTCATTACATTATGTAACTTGAAACTTTTACAAACTCACACACACATACATATACCAAAATAAAACCATGACATATACATACTGTATATGTCGTTCTTCATTTTATTGTCCACACTACTGTTGCTTAAACTATAGATTAACAAGTAAATAGTAATGATTTAATTTACTCCAACAGCCTATGCCCAGTAAGAAGTCTGGCCCTCACGATCAAATGGCACGTCTAGCTCGTCACAGAGCTCAAATGAGTCGACCTTCTAACTCTCGCAGTATCAAACAAACACTTAGCAAGCGTTCCATTCACTCCAAACGATCTACTGATAGTTCTCCACGTCAAAAAACACAAATGAGCGGCAGTAAGCAGTTTTGTAATACATTGTACTGTACATGTTTTAATTTTATAAAATGCATTACGTATATCACCACATATGGTAGATGGCAAGCAATTCATAGCATTATTACATAAGGTACAGTTTTAGGCAATGATCATAATCTTTACAAGTAATTATTTAAAGATCAAAATATCTAGTTCCCAGTGTTATATTCATTGATGAAAATATTATTCATTTTAATGACTGAAATGAGCCACTTATGGTAAAGGTGAGTACAGTACTGTAAAGTGATCATAACCATATAAATAGAAAGAATTAGTAAAGTTCACCTTATCTTTTCAGGTACAAATGTTCAGATCCCAACTATAGATATTGTGGAGTTGAACACAACAATCAGTCACCTCTACTGTCTCAACTCCTCAGATACCTACTCTGACTGCTTCTCCAACAGAGCCAAAAACTTTACTTATGGCCTCCCAATCTCACGGTTCATGCCACACACCAACCTTACACTGCACTTCAGGTAGGTTGAAATGCTGATTATACAGGTATTTGTAATACCTAGACACTTGTTATAAAGTTCATCAGTAGAATATTTGTTGCAGAAGCAAATGGTGAAGGACTTTATTCTTTATCTGTCTAGCCATGGTTGTCTTACAGTATTTTAAAACCCTTGTTGAATTACATGCTCAAAGTGAGGGGTTAAAAATCCAAGATGCTACAGAGTTGTTTTAATAATCTAAGAAAATTGAATCATGTGGTTTTTGAGGATGGCTGTGGTGCTGATGGGTGTTGGTAGTAGTGTGTGAAGTGACAGGTATAACACAGAGCTTTGTTGTGGAAGGAAAACATCATAGAAAAAGTATCTGACAGCCCACAAGCTGTGTTTGCTCTTAATTTTGAACATCATGCATTATAGTTACGGTGTTGGAAAATGCTTGGAAGAGTAATAAAAAAGTTGTTAAAGAGAAGAGTTGTTAAACATTAAAGAAAGCTAATACTTTATTGCCAGCCACATGATTTTCATTCACTATGTTATCAATCAATATTTTGCGAAAATTACCACAAAGTAATTTAAATAAAAGTTCTACAGGTAGTGTATTTGTGAATGTTTGTAAAATATTAGATTTTCGGTAAAAAAAAATCTAAATATTGTGTGTGTCATACTTGATGTTTGTTATGTGAAAGGTGTTATCAGGGAAGCAAGAAGTAATAAACAAAATTAAAAGAGAAAGTATATAGAAAAGTGGGAAAAATAGGACATTTTTTAAACATGCTGTACTCAGGATTTTAAAAAGTGCAACAGACTACAGAGTATTAAGTTCCTCTGCCAGGTTAATCTGTTTTCCAGTTTTTGAGTGCTTACAAATGAATAAACGAATCAACACATAAACATACAGGTATGCGTGACTCTTAACTCCACTGGGAAGGATTGACTTTTAAATAGATTTTGCTTTTAACAGATTCCTGGCGGACAGTTTTGCCAGGCAGCCTTCTTTCTGCACCAACCGCAGTGACAGCATTCCACCATTTCCATTTGAGCAGTGTCCAGTTTCTGGCGATAACCTTTCACCATATGAGGTGGTGGAGACCAATGGGCCAAGTCCCCGTGACCGCTATGTTACCCTTACCAATGTTGGAATGTGGCTTCAGGTTGCATACAAGTTTCGCATACCAATAATTGATGAAGATGACGTAAGTTGCGTGGACATTTTTACACCTTTTCTTTGCATTGTTTCATACATTACAACTACTCTACATGCTTATAGTTCTTCAGATAATATTAATGGCTACTTTTTTTTATGCATTGCTTGCCAAAAGCTTGGGGCTCAGGAATCCCGGGAATCTATAACCCTGAAGAATTACGCCTGTATTATTAAACCGCCACACCACCCCATTAAGTACAGTACTGCGGTGTCCCTCAGGACTCGTTTAGTTTAAAACTCGGGTCGAAACACGACGACCCTCTTCAAGGGAAGATGTTGTTTAATAATACGAGCGTAAAAGTTTATAACAAGGTAACAAAGAATAGACCAACTGCCTGAACAGCTAGTAAGCTGATAAGTGTTGAAATGATAAATATAAAAATCTCCCTTACCAATACCCAACCATCCTGAAATTGCCTTATTCATTTCATAGTTTATAAGGACCCACTTAGCATGGAAGATGTATTCCTGAAGTACTTCGGTCAAGTGAAAATTCATGCTACAGTAGGCTCTCACCAATAACGTCTAATAGGTGCCTGAAAAACACCGTTAATAGCGAAAACGTTATTTGTGTGACAATAAAATACATGTAAAAAGGGTTTATTGGTGCTGCCGCCTCAAGAATTTCACCCAATTTTTCCCCTTAGAAGCCCTCCTAACACTTTTTGTTAGCAGAAATAAAAAGAATTGTTATTCAATCATCAAAATAAAGAGTTTGAGTAATATAACACTTAGCTTGGGGGAGTTTTTGAGGTGCTTGGTGTGATGCTTGTTCCGTATCTGAGGGACGCTAACACTTGCACTGTCTTTCATTCTACAAGCTAACCATTCCACAAGAAAATGCTCTGCTATCACAAACAACCTGTTTCTATCACTTTTATCTTTCATAGCTCGCCTCGCATTTCCATCACTACTGAAATATTTCTGAGCCAGCACAATACTCTTCTTGATCTCCTCTAAGTTCATCTTAATTTTTCGCACTCTTAGACTCAGGTCAATTCAATTTCCTCACAATATCAATGTTCCGTGCACCACTTTCAATGAGCTCAACAAACTGTTCTTTATCCTTGACCGAGTAGGCACGCTTCTTGTGGCTTTGTCTCTTAGCTTTGGGGTCTTTTTTCTCATTCACTTTAAAAGTTCCCGGGCATTCAGGTAGCAAATCACTCCCTCCACCACCTCCCCTAGCCCCCACAGGCAAAAATGTGGAAGCCATTATTGATCACCGACCCCAGCAACCACTGGTTATAGAGGAGAAAATCTCACACGTGGGCGCAGCGCTGTATTCCACAGAGCGTGTGAGAGAGTAAGAGTGAGGCGGAGTGGACAACTACGTCATCAACACGGCGACAAACAAACACTATCTTTGATGCGCTCAGACGCTTCCCGCGAAATCTCCGTTATTCAAGAGAATCCAGACGTTATTATTGAAAATGGGTATCTATTGTAACTTACCGTGATTGTCGAAAACGTTATTGTGGAAGTCGTTATTGGCGAGAGCCTACTGTACCAAGAGCTCCCCCCCACATAATTTTACACCCCTAAATATATGTAAAACTTAATTGTAATAACTACATACATAATTTTAATACAATAAATAAATGATGGTCTCAGCTATTGCATATACTAATTGTCTTTTTTCTTCTTAATTGTTCTCATTAAAGATTCACAGAGATCAAACTCGCATCCAGTTGCCTTGGTGCCTCACTCCATTCTATACAACAATTTAACTTTCACTTCATAGGTAATCTTAGACATTTTGGAAACATAATTTCACACAAGTAAAAATTATTTCCAAATAAAAATAATTAAAATATAAACAAAATATGCAGTGTGAAGTTATCCAGAGAGATTAGAATGCCTGCAACTGCTTAGCATATACTACAGACGGGCAAGGAGTGACCTTTTTGAAGTGTATAAGCATCTCAGAGGGCATTACCCAGTCGAGTGTCCACACCTGGAACTGGAGGATCCCCGCCCCACAAGGGGGTCACAGCTCAAGGTTGAAGAAGCCACAAGTCTAGAAAACAGTGAGAGCAAACTTTTTTGGAGTGAGAATTGTGAACTCTTGGAATAATCTGCCAGAGTGTTGTGATGGCACCAAGTGTGAGCTCTTTCAAGACCACACTTGACCAACACTGGAACACGTTGGGATACATTCAGTACTTGCCAACAGTGTGTACCGTCTGCTTAAGCAGCTAACGAGCTGATCAGCGGCGAAGTGGATAAAAGTAAAAGTGTGCAGTACAGAGAACACATGTATAAACTGTACTGGGGGTGTTGGTGGTACAGCGGTAACACACTTATCTCACCAATATGCCAAGGGTTCAAGCCTCTGCCCAGAGACAGGTTTCCCAGTCCCCAGTTTTCTCCTATACTAACACTGCATAGACCAACTGCCCATAGGGCTAGTAAGCTAAGTTGTGAAAATTATTAAAAGATTGACTCCTAGGGGACTCACCCTATAAGGCACACTGTGATTAGCTGGTCTCATACTGTATGTCCTTTATAAAGAAAAAGGTTGAGAGAGCTGATAAGGACTCTTATGATCATGTTATACTACTGCACAGTACAGTAGAACACTTAAATAAAATTTATTCAGTTTTTGGTTGTAAGGTAATAATTGAAAATCTAAGCCTACTCTTCTTTTTTTGCACTATAGCAGGAGTCTTTAGTGTGATATTTTAAATTTGCTGATACAATATGTAAATTTTACTTGCAAAACATCACTTTACATCAACTGGAAGATTATCTACAGTATATTTTTTTTTACATTTCAGGATCCCTGCAACTGCACACCAGAATATGTTGGAGAAAAATTTTATGAACTGAATTTCATATTTCAACGAGTTTGTACTGAATAAGGCGAAAAAAGTTGTGTTAATCATGTACAGTATTCAAAATTAATTTTATATTTCGGTCATGCATGTTTACTCCTGAACAGCCAAACCATTTTCATATCCATGACAATAACTTTTGGCAATGCTTCACAAATTTGGATGTAATCATCTTTTGTAAAATTAAGTGTGTTTCCACAATTTCTGATAATATAAATAAGGTATATGTACAGTCCCTCCTTTTATGGATTTCTCAGTACATCCATGTAATTCAGACCCGGTATTTTATTTATAGTTTAAATGGATAATCTCTAGTGGGCAATTATTTGTAGGATTTGTACTGTTAGAGACAGACAGTCTTATCAAGGATCTGATTAGGCATAGAGTATGATAAATATGTATATATTTTGTAAATACTTAATTTTAAATGGTTCAGTTAAAATGTTTTACTTGTACCTACTGGAAGGCAGGATCCTGGCATATGAAATAATCATGTTTAAATATGCTTTAGAGAAATTTACCAATACTATGACAGATTTATATCTTTATGTTTGAAGTTAAAATTTGCCAAATACTGTATTGCAGTCATCATAGAAGATGTGAACTTTCTACTATGTCAATGATTTCTTGGCATTTCATTTTAATTTTGATGGAATTTGTGCCAGTGATTTGTGAGTCCACTACTTGTGGGTCTCTGGAGCTCTTCAGATTGTCTGTTCCTCACCTTAGCTTCTGGTTCTACTGTTTCCTTATTAATAATTAAAATGTTTGACAGTACACAGATTGTACAGTCAACTCCTCGTACATTACAGTTCTCATACACACATTGGCTGTTATCTCATGTGGGATTCTTTGGTGATTCTTAATAGTGAAAAGTATTTCATACAAGGAGTTCGACATTGCAGCTTTCTTTATCATGCCTTGCTTTATGCAGTTAAAGTGACTGATGAAAATATTTTTTGAGAAGTTAATTTATGTCGGACTGGTTAGTTTACTTTCCTTCCTGTTATTTCAAGACTTACTTGTTGTACAAAAAAGGGATTTTATTTTGTATTTTGCACAATGTGAAATGATCCCTCAGGTTGGTCTGCCCTGAGGTGGTCCTTGGATACCTTCTTTCAATCATACACTAAAGACAATATGCATGCTCTGCTTTATACTTATGCCCTGGTGATTATCACACTGATGATGGAGAAAATTACATAATCATTGACCATCACTACTGTGGTGCTACTGTACTTGTTACTCATTTTAATTATTGAGTAGGGTGTGCCTGTTTCAAGGCATAACTTATCACATTATCTCATTGTCATCATTGCCATCATTCACAGATGTCAGCACAGCTTGTGGAGTGTTTCATGTTAACATGTGTAATTGTTATTCTTGGTGGAGTATAAATCACCAAAAGTTTTGTTAAGTTTTATTTTTAGTTTTATGACAAAAAAGTTCAAGATAACATTTGCAAAGTACAGAAGGCTGCAGAGCTCAGAGTCACTGTATCTGCAGTGTAATTTACAATTATACTTTTATAGAAATATTTTAAGAGAATCTGCAAGAAAATACAATTTCTATGATCTCAACTGTTACTTTATCCAATACCTACTTGTTTCTTTATATATATATATATATATATATATATATATATATATATATATATATATATATATATATATATATATATATATATATATATATATATATATATATATATATATATATATATATATATATATGAGAATCCTTTCTTTTCCAGAAGTTAGTGGAGTTGTTCTTTAAGTCTGTAAACTTAGTAAGTAAAAAATATAATTGAAATTCATTATCTTGAACTTCGACTGTTTTACACTTTCATACCTGAAAACAATATTAGAAAAAGTTATGGATAGTAGGAAATACAGGTAATGAATTCATTTGATTAAGTCATGATTAAAGTGACATAATTTGTGATATTTTTAACTTCAGACACACATTCCAAGAGTATGAAACTTACTACTTTTCCTAGTTTTGTAAATATGGGTTACTTGTACAGAAGAATTTATGATTTGAGATTTCACATTAATAAATGTACTTAAGCTATATTATTGTTTATTGCAAACCTAACGCCCTCTTGTATTCATAAAAATTTTGTGATCTCCAAATTGTGTATACAGTATGTTTGTGTGAGAACTAAATTTTGTGTACATGTACTTTCTAAGGAAAATGAAGGGCAACCCTGAGAGACATCTTTTGCTGTGAGGACCCACCTCTCTTTTTTGCAATTTAATCAAGGAGAGGTTTGATCTGGATTGATCAAAACAACCAGCCCTCATTACAGTGTACACTGTCATTTTCAACAGGGGGTCAACCACTTCAGGGCCAACCTTCCCTCCCCGACAACATTTGTGGAAATCTGCCCCCACAAGGGGTCACAGCCAGGGATGGACTGGCCATCTGGAGTATCGGGATAATTCCCGGTAGGTTGGTCGATCTGTGGGCTGGCGAGGAGGGGAGGAAGAATAATAATAAAAAAAAAAAAAAAAAAAGTAATGCAGGCAGCCCACTGCCCCCAGCACCATCAAACTCACACATTCAGTACCTGTGGTCCTGGGGAGATCACTGACCTCCGTTCGTACACATGACTGGGCTACCAGACTCAATAATGCATCACTAAATCACAGTAGAATTATTACTTTTCTCAGAGTGCAGTATTTGATGTCTGACTATATCAGGAAAGAATCTGAGTATAAAATACAGAACCTTAAACCAAGTCATATTTCCAATATGTGCTGTTGACATCTGTCTCAGGAATTGCATAATGATTCATGTTTGATGTTTGAATGATCTTGCTCCCTATTGTTTGAATTACTCTTTGACATTCACACTTCACAGATATGCGCAAGAAGCCCATTACTTGTAGTTATGTCTTCTATTATTTAATTTTATCATGATAATCAGCCTGGATCAGAGTACTAATGCTGACTCCAACTGTGAATTTTTTTTATTAGTTTATTCATTCATTCATTTATAGCAGCAGAGGAAATAAACAGGGAAAGCACAGATACCAATACAGTACAGTGGTCCCTCGGTTAACGAGTTACCTCCCATAAGATTCTTAACTTCGGTTGACAAGCAATCCCTCAATTAACGAGTTTCTTACAAGCCGACCTGAACATGTTTTCGCTTGCACTTGGCGGTCAACCAGCTGTAGTATTAGTCCGCCAATACAGTAATTGGTTCTAGGGCTTAAATTCCTTACTATTTTAGTAAATATCAAAAAGTTTATACTATTCAATAATTTTAAAAGTTTAATATTAAATTTTTTAGTCATTTTAACAATTATTGAACATAATTGAAGGTAAGGTCACTAGTTTCATGCGCACCATCCACCCTGCCAACACACCATACAGGCGTTAGTCTCTCTTTTCAGTGGAGGTAACATCTTGCTTGAGACTCTTCAACTAAATGCCTTTTTTTTGTGTTTCCTAGCAAATTATTGGTTATTTTGAAATTTCTTTTACATATTGACAATATATAGTGCAGTGTTATTTTAAAGAAAATAATCTTGAATTACACCAAGTTTAAACTTAAAATATCACGTGTTGAGATTTTTTGAATCCAGCATGGGCCCTAAGAGATCAAGAAAAGCAATTTCAATCCAAACCAAGCAGGAAATTATAAAAAAAACATGAAGAAGGCATTAGAACAAATGCGCTATGCAAAGAATATGGCATGTCGACATCAACTGTGTCGACAATTCTTACACAGAAAGACAAATTTAAAGAAGTGAAAGTGAGAGACAAATCTACCAGAGTGTTTAAAAGTAGATCCCTAATTACAGAAACTGAGAGGTTACTTCTCATCTGGATTAGGGAAAAACAGATGAAAGGTGATTCAGTTTCTACTGAATTTATTTGTGAAAGAGCCAGGGAGATATACGAACATTTAAAGACAGATCAACCTGGTTCTTCAGGCACAGAATTTGAAGATCTTAGGGCCAGCAAAGGCTGAATCGAAAAATTTAAGAAAAGAAGTGACATTTTTCGTGTAGTTTGGCATGGTGAGGCTGCTAGTGCTGATAAGGAAGGGGCAGCAAAGTTTTTAGTGGAGTTTAAAGAACTGGTGGAAGAAAATTCTCTGTTAGAAAGTAAAAAATATATTTTCCTAGAGTATTTGTATGTGTTTAAACCGAATATGACCTTCATTTCTGGGGGAAATTAGCATTTTTTTTTTTTACATTCTCCGAAAAAAATTATGGCAAAATATACCAAAAAAAAAAAACACTAGAAAACAAAAACCAAACCTAACCTAACTGACTCTCACCATATGATGGAATCACCTTTTTCTTACCTTATTGGCCTGGTTCTTGTTCATCATTGGATTCTGAGATTACATAAGAACATAAGGAGTCTGCAATAGGCCGGTTGGCCTGCACATGGCAGCTCCTGTCGAGAGTTACTACCACTCTCTATCATCCATGAATCTATCTAGCCTCCTTTTGAAACTTTCCAGAGTTCCAGCACTTACTACAAAGTTGGTAAGCTTGTTCCACTCGTCCACCACCCTATTTGTGAACCAGTTTCTTCCTATCTCCCTCCTAAACCTAAACTTATCCAACTTGAATCCGTTGCTCTGAGTCCTATCCTGCTCAGATATTATAAGAACTTTATCTATATCCCCTTTATTGATTCCTTTCACCCACTTAAATACTTCTATCATGTCTCCCCGCACTCTTCATCTTTCTAGGGAATGCAAGTTAAGTTTCTTCAACCTATCCTGATATGGAAGGTTTCTAAGTCCCGGAATCATTTTTGTCATTCTTCGCTGCACCGACTCTAGTGAATTTATATCCATTCTATTATAGGGGCACCAGAACTGAACGGCATATGTTGATCTTTGCAATATTTACATTCAGTCTTGCTCCTAAAACTGTATTTTGCTCTTGTGAGACCACACCTGGATTACGCAGTTCAGTTCTGGTCACCGTATTACAGAATGGATATAGAATCCTTGGAAAGAATTCAGAGGAGAATGACAAGACTAATCCCGGGCATTAGGAACCTTGAATATAGAGACAGGTTAAAGCATCTTAATTTGCACTCCCTTGAGAGACGTAGAGCGAGGGGCGACCTGATAGAGGTGTATAAGTGGAAGGCAGGGCTAAACAAGGTACTCAAACTATCCAACCAGGCGCGAACTCGTAACAATGGTTTTAAATTAGACAAATTTAGATTTAGGGGTGAAATAGGTAAACACTGGTTTGAAAACAGAGTAGTGGATGAATGGAACAAGTTACCAAATATCATCATTAACTCGAATACGCTGAATTGCTTCAAACATAGGTTGGATGCTCATATGAGCAATAGGGGTTGGGTGTAAACGGGACTGCCCAGTATGGGCCAATAGGCCCACTGCAGTTTCCTCCATTCTTATGTTCTTATGTTAACACCACGCGATCCAAAAAATGCTAAAGTTTCTTCGTATTTTTCCAAAAAACTCGCAATCAGCTCCATATAATTGAAGTGACACACATCGCAGACTGCCATGGTCGGAACTGAAGTTACTGAACTTGAATTTCGAAATATGAGAGATCCAAAATAAAACTCGAATTTGATTGGGTCAAATATACTGCGAATTAAACCCAAAATCATTTTAATTGGTTTCAAAAACAAAAACGCTTTTGATTGGCCGCGTGTGTACGTCAATGCATGCGCGTGATGATTTATGAAGGAGACACGCAGTGGAGGAGGAGAGGCAGGCGATAATGGTGAAAGATTAATGGAAGAAAATAGAGAACATTTTGGACAAGCTATCTCCGTTATCATACATTTCCCCCGGTAATGTAATAGATGAAAATTATCTTATAATTAGACGTCTCATTTGAATATGATAATAGATTAGTGGGAGGTATGAACGGTGTGTAAATGCAATAATGCCTTTTCAACTTTATACCACACAGGAAAAAGTCAGGATATTAGTCCCTAGGGATTGACCAATGTGTTTTTCCCGTGTATTTTGGTGTGTTTTAAATGAATCTGACCTTAATTTTTGGCGGAAATTGTTCGTTTTTGCCCCCACTCTCACACAAACAATAATGGGGAGAAAATGAGTCATCTAAAGTTTAGGTGACTCGTTTTCTCCCCCACCCAAAACTAACAAATCCTAACCTAACCTAACGTAACCCTAGCCAGGATCCGCCCCCCGTAGGCCTAGCTTAAACTAACCTTAATGTTTCAGTAGTTAAAAACTTTGGGGCGCGCCATGTCCAAAAGTGCAGTACCTTAGTTAGAAGTGGAAGGACCAGGGATACGTAAGAATTTGATAGAATGGTCGTCTTTCTCGTAAAACTCAGCAAAAACTATAATCGTAGGATCACAAATGCGAAATCCCTCCACCACGGCCATAGTGAGACTGGTCAATGAAATTACCCAGGCTACTTCATTTGAAAAAGATCAAATGTGATTGGTCAAAAAAATTCGCGTGATGATATCGATACATAATTGGTTACGAATAGATGATGTCAGTCAATAATGTACCGATAACATCTCCGCGTTTAATAAATACAATAATTTTAGCAGGGAATGGTACACACTGACCGGTACATTCCGACTAGGAGATGGACGTCACACTGCATCTAGGAAACAGCACATTACCACAGTATGAATGACATTTACCGACTGATAAATTCTTGCAGCAGTACATTAGGAATTTACGACTACATATGTGATTTGGCCTGACTCCTGTGTATAGATACATTAGTTAATAAATAAGGATTTTACCGCGTACACATTTAAATTTAAGTTCGCTTTACGATGGTCATATGATGTGTTTGATAGTCTTCAGCTGACTTAAACGTTATACATATTCCTTTTATATGCGCGTTAGTCATGTAAAATTTGATAAAAATAATAATGATAATAATAAATAAAATTGTTACTTTCTCCAATTATATTCGTCTTTAGTTGATGGCGATTACTATATGAGGAACAAGACAAACGAAGTTATTTAAATAGAACACAATTGGTCATGTCAACAAACATGGCTGGTTCAAGCACCACAGGCGGCGAGTCTCTCAAATTGTCGAAGGTTTTATCAGAGAAGTATAAAGATCTATTGCTTACAAAGTGTCCACGCCACCAGCTGTTAAATGTTGCTGATGATGTTATTGTGGCTTGGAGTAAGGAAGACGGCTGCCTTCTCTCACAACTCGTTACACCTTCAGATTCGAAAGTGCAGGTGAGGTTTATGCTTCTGACATTGTAATGACTGGTAATTTTATTTATGGTGTATATCTCCATTAATTATGATTAGCATGAGAAAAAATAATTATCTCGCCAAAATATTCTATAGCTATAGTAGAATTCACATCACTAAAACCTATGGTCAGTGTTCTTACTCTCGAGAGTTCAAATATCAAGACAGAAGGAAGCACAGGGTGAAATTTGGGGAATTGTCAAATGTGAGGAGGAGTTTGGGTAATCGTGGAACAGATGTCTAACACCAGAATGCATTAGATTTCCTTCATTTTTTCCACTGATGTTCTTTGAACGATGGTTATAAAAACAATACAATACACAGAACCTGACTGAACTAACCAAAGATTCCTTCCTAACACTACCCAACTTCCAAGTCAAGGGGGGCTCTGTCCCCAGGCCCCCCCGCCACATTAAGCAGAAAGTACTTACTTTACTTTTATATTTGGTACCAATGAAAGCAACTTTCTTGAAATAGCATGGTGTAATATTAGTTTTTTCTTGGGCATGAGAGTATGCTCAGACCAAGTGTGCCGGTTGTTGCACTTAAACGAACAAAGAGTGGAAGACGACACATGTCGACAACGGTAGATCTTTTTGGAAGAATACAGTATTTGCTTAAATAATTAATGTATTTGCATGCAATGCATGTCGACATCATATTAATGGCATATGTTAATTTTTTCACCGTGTTTTACCCTACAATATCCCTCATGATCATAAATACTAAAAAAAAAATGAAATTTTTATGTTTTATTACTTTTTATCATCCAAAGAACATCTGTGGGAAAAATTAACAAAATCGAACAACTTATGGTGTTAGCCAAGTGCTATAGTATTACTGGGGGGCACCCTGGCAAATAACTGGGAGTTAGTGGGACTAACTAACACCTCCCAGAGCCCAGCATCTTTACGTAAACAGAAATGCATTTAAAGCAATTTTTGTAACTACATTTATGGCAGGAGTAGCTATACTGTATATATTTTCTTAAGCAAGACATAAGGGGAAAAAATTTAATATTTTTCACTCAAACTATGACCAAGAGTGATAGAGATGTCACAAATATAGATCCTGTGAGGTCATTTGAAATCCTTATTATTCCAACATCATGTAGCTAATGTAAGCTGAACTTATTGATGCAGCAAATGAAGGAAGCATAATTATATCCCTCAAAGTGTATGAAATGTTGTAATATAGTTCCAGAAACGAAAATAATATTTACCTATCTCTCAAAGTGTTATACTGAGTCGGTCCTCACGACTCCTCTCCATTTTCTATTGAAAATTTACTGGACAGCGGTAACTTGCAAAAAAAAAAAGGGCCTGTAGGGCAGATACAGACTAGAATTTTCAGTATTTTTTGTGAATTTGTTATCAAATCAATAAACATTTGTTAATTTCGAAAATACATGTAAATTTTGATTTTGGGGGAATTGTGAAAAAAAATTTAAATGTGACAAGATTCACAAATATGGGCTTGAATATCACCCTGTAGAAAATTATGGGTAAAATAAGCAAATGTACATTAAAAATACTGTACCCTGTATACTGTTGTGGATCAATGGCCTATGCCTGGAAGGGCTAGTCCTTATAAAATACTAATCTCAATAAATAGATGTCCCTCGATATATGAATGGGTTAGGTCAAGAAAAAACACTCGTCAAGTGAATTGTATCTTGAATAAAAGAACTTAAGGGAAAAATAGGATTCGGTTCCCCAATTACAAAAATACCCCAATATCATAACCCAAAGACACCAAATTGGTTCACGAACAAGAACTAAACCTACCTAACTATTAATAACTAATGATAAATAGTACACAACAATTTAATTTACTACCTGACAAAAAAATTAATAAAATACTGTAAGATAAGGTAAAATCTTATACAGTTTGGAATTATGTGCTAGATTACATTATTTTGTTTATCAAATAATTGTGGATTCTTTCATTACAGACATTAGCTCTATCTAAACCACCAGTATGGGAGGTGGAACAAATACAAATGAACAAAAATGGGAATTGTGTTGCCCTCATAGGTCGTCGAGGTGTGGCCGTAGTGGAACTACCACACCGTTCTGGTGATCCTCCGCTGTATGATAGAGGGAGGGACACCATCACTTGCAGGTAAAGTTTTGTTCCCGTCAATAGTATAGTGTGATAGCTTTATCTTCCATTACTGTAATTGCCTGTAAGAAGGATATGATTTTATTTTGTTTGAGTCAATAATAATGGGGTGGTAGGTCGTGAGCTGGTGGTGGGGATCTTTATTCACAGTCCTTTCTTTACCTATGATATGTCATTAGTGTCACAAGGGTACAGTTTATGTATTGATATTATAATACCTAAGTTTGGGTATTTTTTTTTACTCTATAACACGAAATGTCTTTCCAGGGTGGAGTATGTGGCTGCGCGATTTTTTTCCTGTCATCCTAAAGTGGAAGTGTTGGCTGCTGCCTGGCACCCAGGGTCATTAGATAACAACCACATTGTTATCCTTGCCTCAGATAATTATCTAAGGTAAGACTCTTTATGTTGATATGAGGTCGTTTATACTGTAGTTAAGATATTACAGTAATTGTCATTTGCATTTGCTTATTTTAACGTCATAAGTTTTTTCAAGCTCAAAATGTAGAGAACTCTTGTTTGAAATATTAAGATTACCCTGTACTTTATAATGAAGTCAAAGGAGCAGATGTTATTATCTGATGCTGAATTTTTTACCTCCTTAAATTTTTCATTTTGATGTTTTATATGTATCTAATAATGTTTAACCTATTTCAGGATATTCAATTTGTCATCGAATGAAATTCCAGAACAAGCAATATCTGTTGGTTCAGTTAAAGCAGGTGTTATCAGTAGTTCCAATTTCACTTGTACCTCAACCCTTGGAGAAAATGCAGTGGCATTTGATTTTAGCCTTCCAAGTGAACCAATGAAATACCTCTCTGGAAATCCTGTCTCCAATGGAGTGATAGAAAATTTGGTAAGTGTTTTTTCATTATCCAGAAAGAATTTGACACCATATATAAGTTGATAGTTGTATTGAGGTGGTTAAAAGGGGCATGCTATGTCCAGTGATCAGCAAGTGATAGAGTCTATGTGTTGCTCTTGGCCACAGCCACCCTGCACCACAGTGGGAAAGGCCTTAATATTTGAAGTACAGTACTGTATATTTTGCCTCAGTCATGTTCTGAATACAGTACAGTATTTAAAATGGCTGACAAAATTCAAAGCCTTAAACATATTTTGGTGTGAATGTTTTTTGGTCTTAGCTTTTAATACCTTTTTCAGATTGACCGAGATGATGAAAAGCGGCAAAGCTTCCTGGCACTGCAATGGCCAGTGTTCATTCTTTATGGTAATGGGGATATCTACTTCACCATCACAATGCTTGGCACAAATAGGTAGAGTAGCATTTTTCTTAAGTTAAAGAAAACTCTTTTATATGTTGCTAATATTCTTAAATACTACAGGGTATACTGTATACAGTAGAGGTATACAGTCCCACATGTCCTATCCTGTTGCCTAACAGGGCTGTTTCATGTAGCTCTGTAAAACCTATGGTTATCTACAGTATACAGTATATGAACAGTTGCTAATCCCTTTTCTCATTACATTACACCTTTTAGACCTCACCTGCATAAGCTTCATGGCCCTCTCAGCATGACTCCAGCTTGTGATGACAACTATGGGTTAGACTCATGCAGCCTCCTGGTCTTGCAGTCATCACCACCAGTGCTGGTTATAGCGACCACAACAGGCCAGCTCCATCATTGTATTGTGGTTGACAATGACCTAAATGAGGACACTGGCTCACTGGTAAGTAAACTGATTTAATATTGGATTTTCTTATCTTTCAAATTAACAGAAATACATTTAAAGTCTCAGTTACTATATTGTTGGTGAAATGATTAAGTGAACAGAGTGATAAAGGAGAAAAGAAGACTGTAAGGGCCTGAAAATGGGTAAGGATGAGTACCTGGAGGCCTAGTACAGGGCCAGAAGAGAGGTTGACTAATGCAATTATGATGAAATGTATTGCTCCACCTGTGAGGCTGAATAGTGTGATTGTGGATCCTTACAAGGGTAAAAGTGGTGCATTTCAATGTGGAAACTACAGGATCCTGAAGCAATTCATCGTCATCACCATCAACATTTTTACTACCATTTTCCGCACTTTAATGTCATTACTTGCAACCTCTCCCCATGTCAGTCTTGGCCTACCCCTGGCTCACCTCCCCTCCACATTCAAACTAATGCACTGATGGTTTGGCTATTTGGTGGAGATACTCTATTGTATTCTTCACTCAACTTTGATTTTGAGGAGTCATGCAGAATCCCCTCTTTAGCCATGAAAGAAAGTTTATACAGTATTTCCTCTTTAAATTTCTACTGATTTAGAACACCATTAAGGGAGGTGGGAGAGTTTCCAGAGTACTCTGTCTTTTTTTGATCATAAAATTGGAACTCATACTTCAGTTCTTCATTAGTGATCCAATGGGTCATAAGCTGACTGTTCTCAACACTGCCAAGCAGTTAAGAAACTTCACTTGCACATTCATTTTGATAAGTATTACTGCATTACACCAAAGGTATATCACTGTATCCTATTTTTGGTTTCCCTGGTTTAATTTTAGGTAAAATTTTTAAGCTAGTGTAGGTAGTAGGCTGTGTGTAACTTACAGGCACAGCTATCTGATCTGTTATGTTTTACCTACAGTAATACAGTCAGTTCTGCCATAACGCGATAGTTGTGTTCTTGTAAAACATCGTGTTATAGAAATTCGCGTAATAGAAATAACAGGGCTTATGGAGAAAATAGGGTTAGGTGCAGATTACTACTCGAAATCGAAAAAAATTTAGTAGTTAGCCTAACACAAAGGATAGCACAGTCTAAATTAATGTTACATTCATATCTAATAATGAAATCATACAGTAAATGTAACACTTTACCTTGAAAAAATGTGAATATAACTTGATGGGGGAGAAGGGTGATTTTGAGGTTGATATATCATCGAGCTTCTCTTCAAGGGTTATAGCCTTTCTTTTACGATCATCACTGGGAATGCGATCACCAGAACGCTTCTTGGAGATATTCTTCTTTCCCATATTCGCAGTTAATACCACAAAAATGGAGAAATAGTAAGCAAAAATCGCGTTACAGCAAACAAGCGTTCGCGTTATGCAAATATCGTTCCTCTATTCATAAATCGCGTTAGAGCCAATTCGCGTTGTCAAAACACGCGTTATAGGAGAACTCACTGTACATTGATTCTGCTTTTCAGTATTTAATTTGATTTTTATTTCCATAATTTGATTTTCAGCTTCAAAATAACATGTCCAATTATGGATCTCAATCTGGTGTACCAGCAGCAGTGAAACTTCATGTATATGAGACAGTTGAATTGGAATTATCACTGGTGCCAGATGATGAAGGATTCACTGCACCTCTCTCACTCCATCCAGATCCTTCCACACCCACAAGGTATGTGAAGTTTTTAATTATTTTTTAAACATTCTCTGTAAATAACCATATTCCTTAATACTTGTATATTCGAACTACTGTATTTACAATGGATTATCTTCTCATTTTTTTTTACCGTATAAACTGGTATTAAAGAGAGTGGTATTTGTAGCACATAGGTGATTATAATCTAGAATAAAAAAAATTAAGAGTGCTTATGTAGTGGATATTTTTATTGAGAAATTGAAAGAAATGAGGAGAGCACTAGGTTAAATGATCCTTGATTTCACTTGTTAATTTTCAAGGGTAGGAGTGTACCCTGTACTGTATACTGTATTGTTTTTAAACAGGACGGTGGAAGAAAGCTAATTGGAATTTCAGTATAATAACAAGGGCTTGGGAGCGTACCAGCAGTTCAGGTAGTTGTGTACTTTTTGACTACTCATTACGGCAAGTACTGAGCATGTACAGACCGCTGAGTGTGTCTGAACATGTGCCTCTGGTGACTTTCTTAATTACCGTAATGTACTTATGACAGGTACTGGGTGAGCCATGAAGCTGGTGTCCATGGAGTTACTGTTCCCATTATTGAGCATCTTCTCCAGTACACTGACCTGCCAGATGGTGAGTCTTTTGTCTCAAATGTTTGGTAATTATTAAAGAAAGTTTATTTTTAGGTAGTCTGCCTGCACCCCCCCCCCCCTTTTTTTTATATGTAAGCCTCTTCTATTTTCTGGAGAAGGGATGTTAATTTGATTTTTAGGTTGTGCTTATTTCATAGACAGTTTATGACTGTAATAATGTAAGAATACAGCAGTACAGTACAGTATCTGCAATTCATTTTGAAATTTATTTAATTTCAGGAAGATTTATTAAGGGATTCATGAATGTTTTCTCATTTTTATATACCAGTACTTAATTCTTTATTATGAGCCACACTTTTTCTTTCTGCCTCGGCTTCATAGCCCCTTCTTTTGGAAAGCTTCTCATGCATGTGTAGTCCTTTGTACATCACTAATAAATTCATTTTCTCTCCTTAGAACCCTCAGAATAATTGTTTTAAATTACCTATGTAGCCCCATTATATAGTTTAATATATTATAATAGAAGTTTCTTCCTGAAGGAAAGTTCATTAATAAAAGAATTTCATAACTATTTGCTTTAATTGTCAACACGCATGTACAATTAATTCACATTTTTTTATTACTACTTTCTTTTTCAGATGCAGCTTTTTCTTCTAGTGAGTCATTGTGTATGGTGGATCATCTGGTTTGCACAAGATCACTCACTGCAGCTGGCCCCATGCCAGTGGTGGGCTTGGTAGCTAACTCTACCCATAACCTCTATGTTCTTCTGGCTTCAGGCAGGATCATCTCCATTGGCATTCCTGCAGGTTTTACGCCACTAGTCATGGATCCTCCTCATACAGATTATACTCTTGCTCTGTCACCTCTGAGAAAGGTACAGTACTAGTTGTTGGGGTATGAGCCACTCATTTATTTAACAGCAAATTTGGAGGTGTATTACAATGACCTATGCATTTATCTATATGTTAACTTTTGTAGTCTGCTTTATTTCTCCCATGGGGAAGACATACTCTTAGAAAACAATATCCTATCTGAATCTTCATGGTTCTTAGATTATCCTTTTAATGGGTGATATTAGTAGGGAGGTTCCCTTAATATACACAGTTTGTTACCCTTCAGTGAATGAGTAAGTTGGAATTCATCCAGATGCTGTTACACCTTTGTACTTCTTCGTGGACACCTGTACTACATTATTAGTTAAGGAATGGCTCCCTGTAGAGTTTTTACAAAAATTTCATGCTACAGTGTACATGTGTTCACCGTTATACGATGGGATTAGGAACTTTAAAAAGCCATCGTAAGGTGATCGATCTTATATCAATATTAATAACTTTGGGGAAAATAGGTTCTGTTCCTGAGACCCTGAAAAGCCAGAGTTAGCACTCACAGCAGTTATTTTTGAATTCGTAATTTCGAGTAGACATACACACATCTCAGAGTCAGCTGGTTAACTGCCTTACTGAATTGTGTGGCATCATCCAGAGGATGGTTTGAGTGGAAGGAATTAGTTTTTGTACATAAAATATGTGTTATTATATTTTATGATATGCTATGTATCAATTTTATTGTTTATCATAGCATTTTTTGTTGACAAAGCAGTTACAGTGCTACTGGTGGCAGACACGCAAATGAATGACTTTAGTTGCGTTCGGATTGATGGACTAAATTAAAAATTTTACTGACCAGGACCAAAGGGGATAAAGAAAGTTCAGATACCTGGAAGATTCATATAATTTGAATTGGGATAAATGGGTTTGCACTGTAAATTAAATAAAGTCTACAGTATTGGATTTACCATAAAAGTGGAGACTTTCTGCTTACAGTGGCTTGACATGAATGGGGGAGGAAGTTAAGTGTTACTGGGTCAGTACCACAGGAACCAAATTTTACTAGGGGGTGCTGAATGTGAATTCTGGTGTGCTAGATACTCTGTGGTGCAATGTATAGCATCTAATACCCAAAATATTGAGTTGCTACAGCACCCTCCCTTTCCGTGCTATGTACTAGGTGGAGTGAGAGGGGGAGGGTGGTGCTGCACACGGGAGAACTGAGTTAACCATGGAGTGTGTGTGGGTGATACACATCTGCAGTCAAATAAAAAATAATCTATTTTGGTAGCATTTTTACAAGAAAATTAAGATAGACCAAATTACTGTGCTAAAATTCATGGTATGAAAAGTAGCTTTAGGATACAGGTGATAGCATTAAGCAAATAACCATACCATAACAACTTTACAAGAGGCCTTCGATGTTCAGTACAGGGTGCTATAGTATGAACCATTCTGCCTAAACAGTAATGTATTTCAGTGCTATTAGGTTCATAACAAAGTTCTAATTGTAGACCAGCATCATCCACTCAGGTACAGCACTAACTAATTATTTGTTTCCATTAGATCCATACAGAGAACTTTGAGGATCACATTCGCAGTATTTTGCACCGTTTATCATCTCAGCCACTGTTAGCCTCAGGTTCTAACTCCGAGGTGACTCCTGGCGAGTACCTGAATCTCCTTAACCGTATAACAGCAACACTTAGAACAAACTACATGCAACCTCAACGAGCTGCCAGAGTGGACATACAGAGAAGGTAGTTTTGGGTTAAAGATTGGTTTTAAACATTTCATATCCCATTGTTATTCCTGAATATTGTGTTACTTGGTATCTCTTTAGTTTGTTTATTCATTTAAGATAAATAACTCAACTGCATAGAGAGTAATCTGTTGGTGAATTATTTTTATGAGTTAATGGATTTACGTAACATTTATGTACTGTATAATGTATTTTATTCATGGGAGTATTATTAGCAATTTTATGGTGTTCTGAGCCTCATGAGAGACCTGAAATAAATCTGCATATTTAGGGGGAATAAACTTTCTACAGAGTTGCAAAACTCCGTTTTTGTTGGTACAGTATAAACTTAAGGTTCCTCATTGGCTTTCCAAATTTGTTAGTTACCAAGTTGGTGGAACTTACAGTTTGTATTTCCAGTAAGTCGGGCATCTTGTGTACTTAACTGGGTTTAGCAAATCCACTTTTGTGTAATAACACCAAAATACGGTACTGTATATTGTACAGTATTGCTAGACTTTTCAGTGTTTTAGCAAATGCATCATATAAGAATATGATGTAGCACTATGAGGGAATGTTAGTTACTGAGGCCTTTATTATTGGCTTTGTTCATGAAGAATTTGTACCCAGGGTAGCATTGTTGGCTGTGGCTGAAAATTGTAACTACCAGTGCTTAAGACATCTTTTTTTTCAAGAAGAATTATGAAGGAACTTGTCAAGACTTGTGGGATATAGCATTCATTAACTGAACCAGTTGTAGCCTGTTATTGTTTTACAATTTATCACTTTGTGGGGCTCCCCTAGCCTAGTGTGTACAATTTCAAGGAATTATATTTGTATTTGTCTCATGTTTTTAGGGCAACTATACAGTATTGTGTCTGGAACACATTCCTTTAATCTTACTATGAACAAGTACCTTGATATAAGTGGTACTTAGTTTAGTACATACTGTATAGGGCTGGGGAGTATTACAGCAGTAGTGTTGGCCTCTCTAACTTATTGTGTGTTATATCTACATTATTCCTTTGGCCTGGTTTGGTTTTCTCACCTGATTATGTTTGAAACATCTTCTTATTCTTTTCTGGCTTTGACCAACATGTTTAATGGAAGGCACCTTTCTACACCATTAACAGTTCAGTTCTTTATTTGGTGAATGTAGACCAAGGTTGTTTCCTTTGTCATTTCAGAATTGTAGGTTAATATATTGATGAATTACCACAGATTATTGGCATTGTAATGCTGTCACTTTTTTCATAATCTTATTTCTTATCGGTATAATATACACACAATTCACTTCTCAGAGAGAGGGATAGTTATTTTTTTTCTCTCTCTCCCTCCCTCTTCTGGACAGGACATATAGCTATTGTGTTTTGGGGACTAGACTTTGGTGTGTTGTCCCCAAGGGAGACAAATCTCCTGACACAGTGAACACAAAGGATCAGCGCTCATTGGGATGATGATGTGTACTGTATGGCTGTCCAATTATTAAATATTGATAACATATCTTTCTACCTCTGGTTTTAGTTGGCTTTAAATCATGAGAGATGCCTGGCGAGACGTGAATAACTAGAAATGGAAGATTGATTCTGAATTCCTTTTCTAGAGGAGTCCAAAGCCTGGTGACTCAGAAACCTTCCCTCCTCCTATCAGTCAGCTCCCAAGAAATAGACTTTTGATTGTGTGACATACTCAGATTTATTACGATTAGAATTTTCATTACTGCCAACAATCGGCAGTAGAAATATTGCAGTAGGAAATATATCAGAATACTGTAGTTAAGGGAAAGGGATTCACAGCACCTTGTTCAGACGATTATATTTTTGGGGGGGATCAGAAATGGGTAGAATGTATATTAATTTCATCATCTTTTTATTTACAGGTCAGATATTTTGATTGAACAGAAACAGAGACTACAAGCTGAAATAGATGATTTACAGTCTAGAAAAAAATTGCTAACAGAAAAAGCCCATGACTTAGCGGAAAGGTATGAGGAATCCAATGACAAGAAGATCCATTTAGTTGAAAGGTGTGTTCATTATTCCTTGATTGTTAGTGAACATTTACACTATTCTTGTACTTTGAACTTATCCTGTTTTAATCTTTACATCTTTATTATATGAATTAAATCACACTCACGTGATATATAATGCATTGAAGAAAAAACCACACTTGAGTATTGTGATAGTTTTAGTAACATATGTCTTGTTTCTTTTATGGCCTTTGGGATATTTAGCTACTGTATGACAAACACCTCTGAGATTACACCATTCAAACACCCCATATCTTTGCTCTGTGGTAGTAAGACTGTCCTGTTAGATATGAGTAAATTGTTGCACCCACAGCAACCTACCTTATCAGACTTTGGTCCAGTAGTCGGTATAAAAGTCGGCAAATGAACAGGTACACTGTGATTAACCTTGGAGCTGGTTCATTTGCCGAGAGCCCAAGTCATAAACATAGATCTTGAGCATCATTCCTTACATTTTATGTCTCTTTTGCATAGTGTCATCGTATTTTGCCAATGTTCTTTTGCATTTCATGTCGATTTTCCAAGGATGAATGATTTTTTTTTTTAAATCAAATGTTGGCAGTGAAAAATTCAATCACGCAGTCTTCAACTTCTGTAGATAGTCAATTATAGTACAGTATGTGAATTTCCCCAGCCTGGTTTAAAATGTTACTGCATTGTTAAAAGGTATTGAAGTCAGTGACTGATGATTATAAGGAAGGTGCTGCATGTGGCTATCCTTCAGATCACACACACACAGACAGATAGATGGTGTTAGCAGTGAGTCAGACTGTGCAATCACTGATGTTTGAATTTCACCTTTAGAATAGAGCGAGTGTTGAGCCGAGTTATGAGAGCTTTACCAATGCTGTCTCGGGGAGAGAAAAATATGAAGCATGAACTGGACTCCATGCAGAGTCATATATCCAGCTTAATGAACGAACTAACCCAAATTAAAGCTAAAGACAAGTGGCAGACAAATCAGGTGAGGTTTATCATAATCAAAATCTGTGATTGATACATGGTAAGTGCTGAGGTTTCATGTTTGAGATCAGTCTTGGAAATATTTTTGAAATCTACATTGTTTTTTATGCTTGTTCAATAATTTTAATAAAATATTCCTACATACTCCAAATAATCATAAGTGTAGCAACAAAATGATTTACCTCATACTTTCTATTATTTCAATACTAAAGATGTGCACCATATACTTATTCCAGTAATTGTCTAGGTTAACGCCACAAACTTAAACCATTGAGGACAGTGGGGGCAACTCATGGTCATTACCCTCTGGATGTGGAAATTTTGAAGAAAAGTTTTTTAAAAACATTTTAATCTTTTCATAAACTTCTGATTTTCACCATCAAAGTTCAGAGGTCTGGGATGAACAAGCAAAGAATCACTCCAGTCCCATGTGGGAGCCTCAAGGGTAGACATGTGGCTCGTGTAAGCTACTATATCACCGCCAGTATATTCCTCATTTTCGTTACTTAAATTCCCCCAAGATTCACTAGATACGGTTTTCAGATCTTGAGGAAAGTTACCATCTTCATTTATATCATGGGATAGTCACCCCTATCTCCAGAATCAAATACAGTACGTACGAGTAAAATATTGTAGGCGGATGTTCGTAAGTTGGATGTCCATAACCCGGGGACTGCCTGTATAGGGATTATTAATTTATTTGGCACTGGGCCCCGGGGGTCAGGAGACTTGGGACCAGTGTCTGGCATACTTGCTCTACAAAAATAATTTGGTTTTCTTTTCACTGGAAATATTTCATCGAAGGAAGTTAAAAGGAAATTTAATATTTTTTAAGGAAATGCAAGGAAATTTGATAACCCGATCAAGAAAATTGAATTTCAAGATGTGGAAGCACTGATGAGTTTCCGAACTACTAGTTAGAGGGATTTTCTTTAGGGCATTCCACACTCTTCTAAAATAAATAAATAACACAGTAATAAGGGAATGTTGGAATATAATTCCAACATCTAAGGGTTTTATTGCATGCTTTTGAAACTGATAGTGTTAAACGAGCTTTACAAATTTGTAAAAACTGTACTGTACTGTAAATTTGATTACTACTATAATATTTGTTATATACTGTACAGTACTTATATTGCATAAAATTAAATGTCTTATTGTTATAGAGTTTGTGTGTCATCTAAATAGCATACCGGTATTGTGTATTTATTAATATTATTGCAATTGTGCAATTTAGTAATACAGTATCAGTATTGGCAAAGTATCGGCCATTTCTAAGTATCGGTATCGGTAAATCTCGACTTTTTAAGTGCTTTAATTGTCAGGGATATTTTCACCCTTCGATATTTATTTCCCTATTTTCTTTTAACTCTGCGGAACATATTTTATCGTTCCTGACAGCTTACTTATATACAAGCATAAAATTTTATTCTTCTCTTTTGGTCTTGTACTTATGCAACTATTCTTTACAGTTTGTATCCGTGTTTTAGATAATTAAGAATAAAATTTTTGTTGGAGGAGTCCTCTGCTTAGAATATATATACCTCCTGTATATATTTATACATACAGCTTTTTAAAATGAACATACACCTGGACTGCTTTCTTGATACAAGTTTATGCCAAAAGAAAACATAAGATGAGGTTTTGTTATGGAGTTCTTTTTTGTTTCTAACCAAATATTGTTTCTTCCTCAGAAAGAGAAATTTCAGAATACAGAAGCATCTAAAAACCAGAGAGTATCCAGTGTGTCTGAAAATCAGCTGAAAGCACTCAAACAGGCTTTGACCATTGAGTAAGTATTTCTGAAATTTGCCTCAGGTTTTTCTGCAACTTAGTTTAGTCTGTTGGATATATGTATATTCAGAGAACTATATTTAGACCTTGTTTTCTCAAAAAGTAATATACGGTACTGTCATGTTTCTTGTTATTATTTACTGTACTACTTGAGTCTTGCCATATTAGATTGTACATTAGGCCTCTGGGGCAGCCTGTTTTGATGAAAAGGGAAAATATAAAATTTTGCAGACATACAGTATACAGTATGTCACAAAGGGTATATTATAATTAAAAGTTGTAAGAGGAAACATTACTCTTCAGAATATTGTCATGTATATGTTTAATACAATCACTAACATCTTCAGGGGTGAGAAGCTGTCCATTCTGGTGGAGCGAGTAAACCAAGTAAAGCACGATCTACAGTTATGATAAGGATTACAAGAGTAGAAGAACCCGGATGAATTAAACAAATGAAAGGCACTTGTGTTTTGTCATAATATTTCCAAACTTTAAGAGTCCAGGAGAATGAGGTAATATAAAGGCCTTTAAAGTTACCATGCATCCCTTCTATTATTATTATTATAATAATTTATTTTATGAAGGGGCTTAGTGGATTAATTGGTTACTTAGTAATACTTTTTTTTTCAAATAACATTAATGATCCAAGATACAAATTATGTCATAAGTTCAAGCTCAAGTCTTTAGTTGTGAGATTCATATTTATACTTATACAGTACTGTTATGGTGTATTATAATAAAGCAAGTTCACACAGTATACCCCCACTATGTCATGGCCTTGAGGCGTGTAATTTGTTATTTCAGGACAAACTACAGTATTTAGATAGCGTATTTTCATATTGCGGAGAGGTGTGCGTATTATCACAGACTACGGGAACTCAGCAACTCTTCAACTTTCTGATATTGTGTTTGTGATCATATAATCACAGGTCCCCATGACAGAATTTTTATTTCATTTTAAATTACTTGTACAGTACAGTACAGGTATTTGAAAATGATAGTTATTAAATAAGATGTATTTTAACAATGGAAGCAAAAGGTTGAGTTTTCCAACCATGAGCTTAAGAAACGTGTATTCTCAAACTTTACAAAACCTCCCTCACTATCACTTACAGCATAATATTATACCATTCTCTTCAATTGATAGCACGTGATATGCTCACACACCATCCCTTCTACAAACACCTCCCACTTACACTCTCACACACATGTCCTTTCACACACCTATAACTTTTGATTACATTAACAAACCTTGCTTAATGGCTTAACCCTCTCCCCCCCCCATGTGTGGGAAGTGTTACTTGATCGTTCCTGATTTGGTCACCCCCTTTACCTCGGTGCATACCTTACCAGCCCTACCTACCTATAAAGTCAACCAGACATCATCCTACATGGCGATGATTCTATTCTGTTTTGTGTTGTGCCACAGTGGATGATTTTAGTGTGCTACAAGCTAACCAGGGTGGGGCGGGCTATGTGAACCCAGTACAGTACATTCATTTAATACCGGTTAGGAAAAAAATAATGGTATTGGTGACTCAAATATCCCTACTGGTATAAGTTTAAGTATCACCAATATCACAGATCTTGTTTTCTTAGGATTATGGTCAACATATAACAAGGTAAACAACATTGTGACAGCTACAGGCCTAGGGACACATTACCGTGATATAGTGGAGGTTTACCATACTGTATATATATTTTTTAATTTTATGCCACTTTTTTATTGTTAATAGCAGATCTTGCCACAGAAACTGTCTTTGATTCTTAGTTCTTCCTTTTTACTGAACTGTATGTATGATTTGAATATTTTGTTCAGGATTGATTGTACTGTATATATCTGAAATGAATTTGAGGTTGATTGTCGCTTAAAAATATTTCTCAATGCAATATTACAGGAATAAATTTTACTTTTACAAATTGATTTTACAGGTTTATTGTTCATACCTTTCATAGAATTATATAATTTTTTTTAACTAATAAGAATTTGTTTGGTATGTGATTTGCTGAGTACACATAGTGGGGACATGTTCTCCCAAAGAATAAAGGACTGGATATGAAATTCCTGTTTATAAACAAGGTTTGAAATTAACAGATTCACATACCTACAGTAATCCTACACTATTCCAGACCCAGCTGGTCCGGACATTACTTAATCCAGAGTAGGTCCAGCCTAGCATGACCCTTTGATATCAGTTACTTAAAATAGATGCAAACATAGAAACAAGTGAAAATAAAAATAAACATATTTGTAACTGTTGCAGAAAAGTTTAAAATTATGAGGAACTTGAAAGTGGTGTGGCTGAGGTAAGGATCATAGAGAAGGTCACTATATAAACACTGTCTGGTAAAAAGAAAATTAAAGGTAGAGAAATTTGCCTTAAAGTTTGATGTCAGTGTTGGTAATACTGTACAGGGACTGTGAAGAAGAATGACTGAAACAACTGAAAGACACATAACTAGAAGAAGTTGCTTTCAAGTGTCATGTACAGCGTCGTTCACGTGGTGTTTGGTGTTCATAGTGCTGAGCCTCAGTATGCTGCCAAAAATTTCGTTAAAAGTTTAGGTATGTATTATACTGTTTTTTTTTACCAGCATTGGGTGGTTGTGGCTTTAATATAACATACAAACTGTTTTAGATTTTATAGGTTTATTATGCTTCATTTACATGTACTGTACTGTACTGTATAATATTTTATTTTATTTTAATAGTCTGTTGGCTGATTCAGGCTCGCTCCCCCCAATAGTGTGGATGAATGAGGAGTTACATTAATTATATACCTGTTCAGTATGCATTTACAATTAGCACTGCTGATTATTTTGAAGTTTTGAAAATAAGTTATGATCATTTGAATATAGCAATTCACATTTTCCCCTTGAAGTACACTTGTACCTATATATATATATATAAACAGAAAGTGTATGAGTCTCTTCATGGATTATTACTCTATTAAACTTTCTGGTGGGACTTTGCATTCATTCTGTTATAGTCAATCAACAGACTCAATACCACCATTCAGAAGCAACATTTCAAAAGGGTTTTGAACAAATTCATCTCACTGAAGTTCTTTGCAACAATCTTTTTCCAGACTTGCCCATAACTGCCATAGGTGAAGTAGGGATTTGTAAGGCTAGTTTCTCCTATGGCTCTCATGTTGTGTACATAGAGCAATCTCCTTGTGAGGGTGTCCATCAAGTGACACTTGCAGCTTCTTTTTACCCTTTCATCTAGATTTGCTACTGATACATGAAACCTCCTGAAATTGCATGAGGTAATAATGGAGGTTGGCTGAATGGGTGGGTGAGGGTTTAGTAATACAAATGTGGTATGTTGCTTCGACAACTGGGTTACATTTATGTAGTGAGCTGTGTGATGTCACATTTTAATGACAGTTCTAGGGTAACCTCAGCCTTTAAACTTCCTCTTTTGAGGGTGACAGTTGCTGCTGGGTAGTAGGCTAATCTTTGGATTAATCTCAGCTGCCTTGAATTGGGGTTACTTGGGCCAGACCCACCTAGCTGTGGCTGTAGTTATGCAGAAATTATTCTACAATGACTTGTTTTAAGGGCAGAACCTCTATTTTGAATTGATAGGTAAGAACATAAAGATGAGCAGCATAGAGAATAAGACACATAATGAATAATGCAGTTTAAGAAAAATTAATGGTATGATGCATCCAAGCATTGTGGAGGTCTTGACTCACTCTTTCGTACTCGACTTTACACTTCTGGGGAATTTCCTTTAAATCTTGATGGATTTGTTCCACCCCATTCAGTCAGGAATGAAATGAGTTTGAGAGATTATTAGCCAAACCAAAAATGTGATATGGATAATATTACTTTTTTAGAATAATTTATATTTGTATTATTTTATTGGTAAGTGAAAATAAACATAGTGTGTTTTTGATTAGAGAGTTTGCACGACAATTATATTCAGTACAGATGTCCAAATACTGTATATCAGTGATTGGATATGCTCCCATGTTGTTCACCAAGAAACACACTTGGTTTAATAGTGCCTCAGTACTGGTAACAAAAGGAATTATGGAAGAAGATTAATTTTTACAGTTTTAATTAAATAATCCATTTTTATGCACATTAATCTACAAGATATACTACAAAGCCGTTACATTTACATTAATGTATTATAGCAAGTCTTCTACCAGATGCTTGTTATACCGTTAATGACTAAATTCACAACTTTAAATGATCCTTTCATATCTGTTTTATATGTCCATATTGTGTAGTGAAATTTCTCAGAGAATTAGGAAAAGATGAGGAAAAAGTATGGGAATAATAAGCAAAACAGACAAAGAGTGGAGAATTGTTGAATATTATTGTACACTCAACATAAACTTCTCAAACACAATGGATCCAAGATTGTGCAGAATGGGGCTTGTCATCTCGGAGTGGTTTCAGATTCTTCGTTCATTTTTCAGATTGCTTAGTGCTTATAGCGTTTGAGAAGTTTTTGGCGAGTGTACCTGTATGTACTAGCTTAATGAGGCAATGACCCATGCAATCGACCTTTTACTGTATAATAATTTTATGCCTATCCTTCCTCCCCAAAGTACAGTACAGTACAATATATAAAATTATTGTACTAAGCTTTCACTATATAATAGTTTAAGGTTCATACATTAAATGATTATAAACATGTTATAACTACAGTACTACAATAACACCTCAGGGTGTACTTCAGATAAAAAATACACAATAATCAGTAAGGTGAACTTAGAAACGTTAGCAAGTGTCTGCCTCATTCTCACACATGTGAAATTATTCTCTTCTGTATCTATATAAAAAAAATTGCATCACACTACATATTTTCCCTGGATAAAGCCCCTAAAACACAATGAGATGAGTTTTCCCTGATTGACCCCTGAAAACACTATACTATAAAACTGTTTTCCTCAATAATCTGTACAAAACAATGTTCCTAAATAAGTCAGCAATACATAAATAAGCCAGTGGGAAATATTTCCTCTACAATATTGTCACAGCACATCTTTCCCACATGTAAGCCAGTCATTAAGGAAATATTCTCAAATGTTATATTATCACATTTTCCCTAGATACTGTACATATTAATATAATGTATAGCATTTCCAGTCAATAAGTCATCCTTAGAAGAGTAATACAGCATCATGATTTATTTCTCCTGGATCAGTTATAGTTAACATATTTCTGTACTGAATGGGAGTATGATCCCAGGATCCTTGTCATGCAGATGTTGGAAGGGGAGATTTCATTCTGAGAGGGGACCCCAAAAGAGCTTGCTGGGCCGGGTCTCATCCTCAGCAAGGAAATACTCTCTGCCCAGCTTGATGAACTCCTTCATGCTTAGCTTCCCATCACCATTAATGTCGATGGCTGCAAAGGACTCAGTGGCAGCCTGTAAGACCATGTGTCATGTGAGATTCAAGGAGTTTATAAGTTTAAATATAGAAACATATACTGTATAAGATACTGTACTCACCTTACATGTCTCATCAATAATCAGTTCCTCACTTGCCATATACCTACCCTTCATGTCAGATGATGTCTCTTCACTTTGTTTCCTACCATTATTTCTATGACTAAGGCACCTGTGGTATATTGACCTAAGTATAGGGGGAGGACACTCACCTGGGCAGTCTAATGAGTAGTGGCACCAAATTGATGACCAGCTCACTCAGCAAACACAAAATACTGTATTGTAAAATCATAACTATTAAAAATCGAAAAGTTGCCCATAATTGCTTACAGGTGTTAAATTGAAACTGGGAGGATGGGGGCATAAAAGGGATGGGGCATAAAAATTTATTTTGCCCCAGGGTGATGCAGACCCTCAGTACAGTACACTACTGCAGAGCACCAGTGAAATCCAGTCATCACCCCCTTCCTTAGAATTCCAGTGACAATACAGTTCATTCTTTCTCGTGTCACCTCTTCCTGCATATTATCTTCATCTCTCTTATCCATGAAGTATTAGGTAAGCCCGGTCCATACACAAGCTAGGCCTACTAGGTCTAGCTTGAGTTGGGATTATTTATCACTTACAGTATATTTCCTTTCTAAAGATAGTGTCATGTCTACCTGCCTATTCCATCATACAGTGGAAAAAAGTAATAATACCTCTTCTGAAAGACCGAGGCAAGCGTAGAACATCTTGAACTCTGCAACTGATATTTCCCCACTCCCGTCAGTGTCTACAGCCTGTGTAAATATCATCATGTATTAGCACACTTGATAGCAACAATAGTATCAGATCAAAGTTTAATTTATTATGGAACTCAGTTTGCTATAAAGTATTTTGTCAAATCTATCTCAGATGCTGTTTATTTTTATATTCAAATGATTTGGTGAAAAAAAATAAGAAACTTTTTATAATGAAGCAGAGGATGATCAGTTCATATGTGGCACCTTAAAGAAATATGGGAGGGGACTGGCAACTCTCTTGCGGAGTTCTTTGGTGTTGATGACGTGCTCCATTTGTGAGAGGAACTGCTCTTGCCCGATGAAGATGTAGGGATCACTAGAAGCTCCCCATTCCTCCTCCCACACATGCTGCAACCACGTGATAGCACACTTCTTTACAAGCTCACTGTTCAGTTTCATTTACCTACTAACCTGTAAATCCTGCCAGTGTTCAGTTTCATTTACTACTAACTTGTAAATCTTGCCACTGTTAAATGATTTCTAATGAACTCAACTATCAAAGAATATGAAGAAATACACGAAACATTGTTGAAATAGTGGAAAAATATTTCAGAGCGGTTGGTTACTTCATATCATACCATTTAAATAAAACTTAAAATCATCTCACTCTTAGAGCATCAGTTAATTTTCCAACTTCTTTTGGTGAGAGGTGTCCAAGCTCTTTGAACTTGCCGATGAGCGCTTCGAAGTCGTCCCAAGACACAACGCCGTCTTTATTTACGTCAAACAATCTATGGTGAGTGCGCATCTTCTTCCGCCAGAAAGGTGTTTGGGCCTGTAAAACAAGGTAATATGTATTAATGTTAAATTTGATCATGACCTCTTCCATCGAAACCCAGAAGCTTTCAATTAAGTCTGAGGAGTAAAGGCTGCTGAGGTTCCCTTGAGCCAAAGGCTGCAAAGAAGCCTACAGTTCTGTATATCTTATTCTTAGGCAGCATTTGCCAAATTTATCTATTAGCATATGGTTTGAATGACCCCTCCCCCCATTTATGCATCCTGTTGTAATTACTGTATACCACTGTTTATATTGGGCTTGGTTATGCTATGTTGGTAACTTTATATGTTCAAGTTCGATCAAAAGTTGTTATATAAGATACTGTACCAATATATTATAAAGAAACATTACCCAACCTGGTGTAAAAAAGAAAAAAAGTTCTCTTTGAGAATAACATTCACTAAACTTTGTCAATATTACCAACGACCACAATATAATACGAAATAATAATACAGGTAATAATAATAATAATAATAATAATAATAATAATAATAATAATAAAATGTATACTTGCTCCTGCCTACCAGTCGTCCATTCACAGTGCACCGTCTCTAGTTAGATTGTTCACAACTTTACGTGTGTCGAATTCGAATAAGACAAGTGAATTTCCGGCAAGCGGCAACAGTACCCTAGGCATATGGCATTATAATGAAGTATCCTGTATTCGCTTCCATGACTCCAATATGTGTAATGGTACTGATGATACAAGAACAAGAAGTACAAGTTATGAGACTTAAGCGCCATATGCATCTGTAAACTGCCTACACAGACAGGTAAGTAGGTTGGGTATGTTCATCCGAGATACTTCAATGTTAGGTTTGTCGGATAAGAATAGTTGATTTAAAATTCATGTAACTTTGTATTAAACTGGCATAAAAGCATGAGTTCCTTTGTTGACATTCGGCGAGACCGGGAACTTTACAAGGTATCAGATATCGTTGAACTATTCCTTGTATGAACCAATATGAATTCTAATCAAAGATCACACTACTATGGAACCTCAGAGCGACCCTGCACCCGCCATGTGATTTTAGCAAGAGCTTTACTAAAAGAGTAAGGAATGAACTGTTGACTTACGAACATGTGTTGACATGCATCATACGAGAACGCATTGAGTAGAATATTTCTTTACGACATTCGTAGAGAAACATCAAGTGATAAATTCTATGTATATGCTCACACATTAACAAATATCATATAGTATAGTTATTGCGAAAAACGGAACAGTCATGGTGCGGGTCTTGTGTGTGCATCTAGCATACTTCCTCAAATGGCAGTAACAGTCAGTAACTCGAGAGGTGGAGCTTGACAACTGATTGAAATTTGAGGTTGGTAATGTACACATTTATAAAGTTTTAGTTGTAAACAATTATATAATCAGTGAATATTGGTGTTCATGGTATTTATGGGTGCGGCGACAGACCGGTTCTGGTGCACGTGACAGCAGAAACTGAGCCAATGGTGGGTTAGAAATGGAGGGGAGGAACAACTACGTAATATGGGTCCCCCATGACCACCCTACTTGACCGCCCCCACCCCTCCCCTCTAATACATTCGTCAGTTACTGTGAAGCTGCTATTCTAGCATCGTTCAACTTTGATAAAATATTTTTCCAGTTGCTATTGCTAAAGTGTAGATGGCAAAACCTGTTAAACGGGTTTTACATGACTGCAAAACTCCGCCCACCGTACTTCCCCTGGACTAGAGGGATCTGGTGAGGTCCCAGGGGTGAGGGACAGGGGAGTGGCGGCGAGGGTGGGCGCCACGTTATTCTGTTGAAGGTCAACGTTTCTACTTTCACCTCCACGTTAACAAACAAAAATAAAGCAAGCTAAATGGGAAGTGGTTGCTCACTATATTCCTCTTGCTTTATGGGTCTGCTTAGTTGTTACGTTAAAAGTAGGTGGGGATATTATTCGAGAACAATAACTAGTTTTTATTAATATCAAAACATTTCGTTCTAACATCCTAACAACGTGCGGGAAATGTGGCGCGGCTTTGTGATAACCATCCCTTTTTCGACGTATTTATTTACTTTCTCTGATAATAATACACAACAGAGTTATGTTAGTGAAGCACATAATATGTCCCATTACCGTAAAAATAACATGAAAAAAATATCTAAAATTGAAAATTATGTCAAAGATCTTGAATATCTACTCAGGTTTAAAAAGTTGAGTGTAAAGTATGTAATAGCGTTTTATTCCTCTTCTTTGGAGACTTACATGAAATCCTACTAATGCACAGAATGGGGACAGAAATTCATAAGTGAGGGCAAACAAATGCAAACTAGTACAGTATAACTTTCAGTGTATATGCAGGAGGCATAAAAAACTCCTCTCCATCCGATTCTTATTTTGTGTTGTTTTCAAATACTAAACTCCCAGCGCTTCCTACTTATTGTCAACCTTCCGTAATGCACTCCACGTGCCTCAGTTTGACGTCGGTATGAGAGTAATAATATATAAGTGCGAATATGGACGGATTACTAGTCTAAACCAGAATGAGACAGCCTCATTTTGGTGCAGATATGATAAAATTATGCCCTTCCATATTCCTATTAATCAGGGATATAATGAATTACTCTTCAAATATCACCGCCTTATATAACAAAACATTCTCGTCCGATCCCTCCCTTACGGTGCTTTGGCTTCGTCTAAACATGGTGGTATCAAGGTAAGGTGGAGCAGAGCCACACACTTCTTTAATCAACTATATGGTCGTAAGGTTAATGATAATTTCGCTTTCTTAAGTTTTTGCATGATTATTCCTCATTAAAACCATTTGCTCGTCTACCAGTGTGTAGTGAGGTGGATGAAGTTGTGGTACAGACATGCATAGCTGGAGGAACTGTGCTGCCCGAACTTAGGGAGGGGGAAGAAGCAACACCAACGAGTATGTTGACAACTCACAGGACGGTCTTGCTTTATCTAAATAACCAAGAGCGTAAGTATGTCCTCACTTGTTATGTTGATTGGGTTATTGGTTTCGAGTATTTTTTGTGTGTATATAACAATGAAAACTACACATACAAGTAAGTGTGTTGGTGTTCCATGTCAAGCCAATAGTTGGTAGTCTACTACCCACTCAGCCAAGACCTGCCTCCAAACCAACGTGTGTAAGGCAACACTTGCTAAACATTCCTCAACCATCTGTAGAAAACAAATGAAAGAATCTCTGGCTCTAGAACCAAACATATAACGCTTTGATTTTCCATTTCTGCTGGTCTAGTTTTGAGAGGTTGTTTTAATATATATTGAACACTGGATCCTCCGCGTCGTAAACAAGAGGGCGGGGTTAAGGACCTGCCGCTGACAAACGGAATCACCGACGAAGGTGCTGAAAGGTTTTTCTTGTATTTTTTTTTGACACATTATTCCTTCCACCCGTGGAAACGATATCAGTTCCTCATCCTCGAGGGTCGATATACAAAGGAGTCCTTCATGGCTGAGGGAGGTACTGTCTGGCCAGCTAGGGAAACGTACGTCTTGTAAAGCAGATGTGTGAGAGAGGGGAATGACTGAGGTTGCTTCCTGTAATGTCCCTCACTGTTACCACATCTACGAGAAATATTCAGTTCTCTTCTACTGTATGCCTTATGCTAGTGCTTGCGAAATGTTCTGTGATAGCTGAACGATTGTAGTATACACAAGAGTAAGGCAACTAATACGCCTCTACTAACAAAATATCAGACATTTTCCTATATTGAATTTTATTGTGTAAATTATTGAGGGACATTAATAATAAAAGGCGATAGTTAGTTATTTTTTACGAGATGTCTGCTGTCAACTTTACCAGGATCATTATAATTCAGAAATCCACATAAATGTTTTCGAGTATCAAACTATCAGCATACACGATAAGCACCCAGGAGAGGCTGGTAATACAATATACAGTACAAACATCGACACTTCAGTTTTACTCCTCAGATTGTCATTATATTTACAGGAAGAATTATGACAACCTGCATATAAGGTGTAGTTTTGAGTGTTGGCTTAGGGTGTGTAATGTTATTGTGTGTATCGGTGTAATATGTAAATGGGTAGAAAGTCTGGATATTTTCCTTTATAATAAGCCATTAGAGACACCTGCCACACCGGAGATTGGCCCATGAATCCACGACTAACTACCTCAGCCATAGCCTGAACATGCTCCTCGTCACGTCAGCTGCTGCCACTTACCCTAAGCCTATGCCATTATCTGATAACCTCTACTGTAACTTCAGCTCCTCTTGAAAATGATGACAACAGTTCTCCCAATCATACCATACGGCTACAGTTATTAGTAAATCCAGCACACTACCCTTGGACCTTTATAGTTAGCAAGTAACCGAGCTCCAGAAGGTATAGGGGTACTACGTGGTGTTGCTTTTTGTTCTCCGGGTGGTCAAATCCTCAGTGTTGGTGTGGCAGGTGTAGGCTGGTCGCTTACTCACACCACCACCCCACACCTTACCTACCCTGAAATTATCCTGAACAACCATGATCGTGATGACGTTAAGCTTTGATCACAGACGTTTATGCCATGTAGTATATTTTTGATCATGATAACTTGGCCTAACGTATCAGAATTACCATTGTAACCTGAAGTTTTGGAGCTATAAAATCAACCGTGTCGAAATAGATAGATAAATAGAGAGAGCGAGTTTACATTGATTCATTATATATAAGATAATACAGATAAACAATGTACATAGACAGTGCAAGTATACAAAGGTAAACAGCATGACGATTCTACCAATAAAGCCATCATATGTTTATTTCCAGTAAGGTCGTTTGCTTTAGGGCTACATTTGTCAGACTATAGTAAATCTTCCTGTTCGGTATTAGAGGGACCAACGTATAGCACAACGTCTGTATTGAACTAAGTAAGTAATCATATAACCTCGGATCTGGGGTGGGTGGTGCAGCTGACGAGATTACCACACTACCAACACGCCCTCCCTCCCTGTGTCAACACTACTCGGCCTTCTTACTAGTCTTCACACACTAGGAGTTGGGCAGAATAGAGTGAATATTCGTTCTGTGATAGATGTTGCGTAATACATATCAAGGCAGTTCAATGTGTATGTGTGTGTGTTCAACGAAAACGAGCTGGAGTTCATTCAACTCCCGCGTGGATGGACTGTAAACCGTTCCGAGGTTTGCATCAAGTTCTCATTTAACCCTGCAGATAGCTAAAACTACTCATCCTTCATGGTGACCTCTGTGATTGAAAGCTGACGACAGTCTTGACAGCTTTTTCATGCAATGTTCTCTTAATACTTAGGAATACCTCACCACCACCCAACTATTCCGTTGCGGTGGGTGAGCCGTGCACTCTGGCTGGTCATCCTCACTTTGCTGAGTAACCTCGCTCATTCACACCAACCAGACTCAAATTCAGATTTGCTCCCACGCGGTGCGGGGGCTACAAGTATTACAGCGCCAAAGTAGGAAGCATTCGGGGATCCTGCTTGCCTTTTCGCAGACAGTATCCCTGGCAACCTCGGGGGTGAACCTTGAGGGCATAACCACAAGGAATCTGTTCTAGTACAGGTATTTCCCCGACAAGATAAGGGAGCGACCTGCTCCCTTGGGCGGCCCAGGGACAACCCCGCAGAAAGAGGAGGTACACAGTAGGAACACAAGCTGGGAGTAGTGTGGTGGTGTAACTGGCAAACAAGTGGCGAAATGATAAATAAAAAAAATAGATATTTAATAAACGTATCTAGTTATACTCCCTGACCTGGCCAGCTGAGGGAGGACCTGACCTCGTGCATGCACTTGACAGCAGAAGGTTGTTGACTGTAATGGGGCCAGTCGTGCCTTGGGTGAAGGTTTAGCATGCAACCAATGTCTGCTTTCTACCGGGTTGGTTGGTTCATCTTTGTTGCGCAGAAATCTTAAACCGTGACTTATAAATTATTGAGTTACCTATATGTTACACCTCTTAGGTATAACACACACACACACACACACACAATATTTAGTCAGTATTCACAATCATCAGGCTTTAAATTAATGAAAGTTGTCTGCTGAGGGAAGATTAAGATTCAGACAACAGGGCTTATGAACGTTGGGAGTTGAAATTTCCTACATAACAACAAACAATAACTACAACAACAACAACTACTACAACAATTACAACTTTAACAACATGAAGCTTGTATGGTTGAGGTCAGGATCTTCGACTTCGACTTGACCATGACAAGCTCTTGTAATGTAACATCGACTTGGGCAACTTCTTTCCCAATCTCATGACCCTTGGTAAGTTTAAAATAGAAAACTTTATAAATAGACCTTTTTAACAGCTAGTTGTGATGTATTCTTTATAAATAGCACTGAAATATTTAATGTACTTTGATATGTTGATGTGAGGTATTGCTGTGGTTTGAAATAATGGATATAAGGTTAGGTTAAGTTAGGTTAGGTTAGATTTTATATTGTCTCAAAATAAAAAGGATGCCTGATCTACTGCCCGACCAAAGGTATAGCAACAAAACCTCACATTGTTTTGTTTTCTGGTTCGTTATCTACAAGTTCTAAGTAATATTCCTTCCATCCAGCCATTTTACTTTCCATATTAGACAGGTGTTCCCTTTTTTATTATAATTTTTTGATAACTAGCGTGTATACTAACCTAAAATACGCATTTAATGGCCTTTAGTTTCTGATTCGTAAAAACAATAACTGACAACCATTTTGTTTCCGATTTCGTCAATAAAGGTAAATTGACAGCCATTAATTTTCCGGTATCGTTTAAAAGGGTGAACTGGTAAACGTTAAATTACCGATTATTTGCCGTTTTGGTCAAATTTAACCGATTCTTTTAAGACAGCAAAAGTATTATTATTATTATTATTATTATTTCACTCCAAACGGCAGACTGAAATGGCTACTTAGTCTTAAATAAGTAGAGAACGTGTATTACTGTGTTATACTCGATTGTCTTGTGTGTAGTGACCTGGCGGGTGGAAGGGCAGGTGAGAGGGTGTGGAGGAAGGTGAGGTAACTGGTGAGCAAAAGGATGATGAGGGGGGCGGAGGTATGGAGGTGACTGGTGATGAGGGAGGTGTGGAGGTGAGGCAACTGGTGGTAATGATCAACTTAGTTTCATGACATATAATTAAGGAAGTAGTACCTAGTGAATGTGTGTGTGTGTGTGTAATTTTTATCATGCAAGTCATGTTCTCGTACTAAGATCTTGGTGGTGGAGGGTGGGTAGACAGGTGATGGTCCCTGACTGGTTAACATTCAACAGGTAGTGGTGTATCCCAACCACAGGCGAGGCATCGTGGTGGTTGATTTACTTATTTATTTATCTGGTAGTATAATGTCGAACCCATAAGAGTACAAGGAAGAGAAACATCCCTAGTTGTAATGAGTTTGACACACTGAAAAGTTCTTCCTTCCAACATCGGTAAGCGCACCTGAGTTACTATTTTATGATTGGATGTATAAAAGGGTTAGTGTACAGGGAGGAGCTTACAATCAGTCCCCCCTCTCCCTCTCTCCTCTCCGGCAGCTGTGGGCGTCGTTCGTCTACAAAGCGATTGCTCTACCTTTCGCCTAACGTTAAGAAATGGCAACTGGGACCAATACCCATCTGTGTTTACAATATGTACACTGGTAGAGTAGATGACGAACATAAATAAACAGTTCTTAAAGTACAGTTTTTATTTACACATCTTAAGGGACGGTAAGTAAAATATTACATCAAACGGCAACAACGCGCTTCCTGCATCGCTTCCTACATGGCGGTTTGTGTGCTTGAGAAGTTGAGAATGCCTTTACCGTCCCCGGGGCGTTGTTAGGTGTGCTGTGGTGGTTTAATGGCGCGAAAACCGAGTGTATTTTTTAAAACTTAATTTAGGAATTCTTTGACGAAACACAGTATAGCACGTTGTTTTAAGTAAAATACCGGGATTTCTTTTTTATATATTCCTCATGAGTAGTATTTGGAACGATGTTTGTATTTATTCTATTTTTCTACACTTAGCGAACGTTACGTCTCCATACCACACGTGTCGTCTTTTCTTTGTTGTGTTGGCGGTCAGAAGGGCGAGGCGAGGCTGGGGATGTGTTCCAGCCTCCAGCTCACTGTCCTTCACCAACCCACGACCGCTAGCCTTCTACAGCTCTAATCTCCTAACAGTATTTTTAATACCCAGTGTTGGCAGCCATAAGAAGTTCACCCTCATCTCTGTAGCGCTTCAAATGTGTGTGTGTGTGTGTGTGTGTGTGTGTGTGACCTCACTTGGATTAGGCAGTTCAGTTCTGGTCACCGTATTACAGAATTGATATAGAATCCCTAGAAAGAATTCAGAGGAGAATGACAAGACTAAAACCGGGCATTAGGAACCTTGAGTACAGACAGGTTTAAGCATCTTAATTTGCACTCCTTCGAGAGACCTAGAGCGAGGGGCGATATGATAGAGGTGTACTGTATATATGAAAGTCAGGGCTAAACAAAAGTGACATTACAAAGGTACTCAAACTATCCAACCAGGCGCGAACTCGTAACAATGGTTTTAAATTAGACAAATTTAGATTTAGGCGCGAAATAGGTAAATATTGGTTTGGAAATGTAGTAGTGGATGAATGGAACAAGTTACCAAACCATCATTAACTCGACTACGCTGAATAGCTTCAAACATAGGTTGGATGGAAATATGAGCAATAGGGTTTGGGTGTAAATGGGACTGTCCAGTATGGGCCAATAGGCCCACTGCAGTTTCCTCTATTCTTATGTGTGTTCAGAATTAATAGGCGGGATATCAATGATTGGACTCCAGACTAATGTGGGACTAAAACTAGTTTTTTTCCGTGTCTGCTGTCAAGGACGTGAGAAACACGCGGGTTCACATTTTCGAGGCAGCCACCAACTAGGATTTGTCCCTCACAGTTGTAACCAATACACACACACACACTCTTGAAGTACCCATGGCGCTTCGTGTTGCCTGAGTGGACTGACAAGGTAAGAGCGACGGCCACCTGCTTTGATGACGTCAAGTAACTAATAAGACGCCGTAAGGCCAGGCGTATATTCTATTTAACCTTGAAGTCATGTATTTTGATTAGCCACTATAGTGAATCATACGTAGGTGGCGTAGAGAAATACAACTAGATGTATTTATAATTTCTCGGAGGTCCCATAACCTACACCCTTCTAGCTACAAGCACATGAGTTGGTATAGGAAACAGACCTGCCGCCAATACACCTCACCACTCGCTACACATGCCTACCGAGCAGCGCAGTTGCATGGATATTGTGCGTCCTAGTTTTTGCTTTTCTTCCACCAATACCTTAGGTTAAGTCTCGGTGTATTTTGGTAGTTTATGGACACAAGTAGTATATACCCCTGAGGACCTGAGAACTATATGACGAATCTATTGTATAATTAGGGAATAAGAACATTGAGAATGGTTCACGTGAAGATTAGGCCCCCCTCCACTCCCTTTATAATAAGCGGCGTATATTCCACCTTATATGATTAAGCAACTCCATACTACCTGGGAATTAGGCTAGGTTAGGTTAAATTAAGTTAGGGTAGGATAGGTTAGGATAGGTTAGATTAAGTTAGGCTTGGATAGGTTAGGTTATGTTATGTCAGCCAAAGTAGAATCAGTCTAAAATTTAAGAAATAGTGTTTTACCGCCTAAACAAAACGATAATAGTTACAACAGTTTATATTAGGAAATCTCACTCATGCACGGACTCAGCCTGCGGATACGTCCCAAGTCTTAAGTAAGTGTGAATGATAAGACCTGCGTGTCAGAATCAGGAGTTTGGATCTGCGTGGAATTCCCTCCCCTTCCCGCCATCTGGTTGTGCCTACGTGCGCCTCAACACGGTGGTAGGAATAATAGAGAACGTGTATGATAGAATGGAAAGTGGAAGAGTAATGGGATGAAAAGTTGGAGGAGGGAGGGGAAGGGAGGGAGGGAATATCACCTCACCCCTCCCTACCCCACTCCAGCCCTCCCCACTCCACCCCAACCAACCCCTCCCCCTGACACCCGTAAATCAATTTGACGTCACCTAAAGCCACCCTGACTACACGTGACACTTGAATTATTATTAATATATTTTTAATAGAGATTCACCTTAGTGGTTAGGTTAGGAATGAGGTCATATGAGTGAGGCGCCGGGACCAGACACGTACACAGCGGCAGCGGCGCCCTTGATGGTGATAAAAACAATCATATAAAATGGAGATGATTACGTTGTATGAATGTCGTGTTCTGGATGTATGCTGCAGAGGTATTTTATGTGTGTGTGTGTGTGTGTGTGTGTGTGTGTGTGTGTGTGTGTGTGTGTGTGTGTGTGTGTGTGTGAGTGTGTGTGTGTGTGTGTGTGTGTAACCAGTTATTTCACGGAATTACTCGTCTCACTCAACCTTATCATTACATACATTGCTTTCAAGCACTCTTGAGTTATTACATTGAAATGACTGGTTACACAGTGTGTGTAATTCTTAGTAATACTTGTAATGTAACTAACTCATCCACGCATGCATACACTCGTCGCCTACGTGTAAACAAACATGCACTCAGCCACACATACACATGGATAAGGTCACACACAACGTCCACAAACATACACTCACCCATGCACGTGCATCATATCAGTCTCTTTGCCCTTGAGGTCTAATGGGGCTACGTACCTAATTTTAGCAATAAAGTTTATATTATAGTTATTATTATTATTATTATTATTATTATTATTATTATTATTATTATTATTGGTTATTATTGTTATTGTCATTACTATTATTGCTTTTATTTTAATTATACACAAGCCTAAACTCACACAACATACACACGAACGATCCCACATAATAAACATACAAACAGACTAGAGGTCGCTGCATTAAGCATCCTTCTGCAGGCAAAGGTGGAGAGAGAGAGAGAGAGAGAGAGAGAGAGAGAGAGAGAGAGAGAGAGAGAGAGATTGTCTCTGCAGGTAACAATACAACCCTGTTATTGTTTTATCATTCGCCTTCCATCACTCTCAGAGGTCACTGAACCCCCAACCTCAATGACAAGTGGAATGGACGTGTGACTTGTCGCTTTGTTTTGGTATAAGATGATGTGATGATGATATTACAGAATGGTGTTTGTGTACTTGAGGTTGAACTCCCCTAACACTACCTGGGGGGTTAGTTTGGATTAAAATAAGTTATCGTGTGGGTGTCTTATCTTGAGGTGAAATAAGCTGGGGTGTCTAATCTTCACGTGATTATCGGTGGGATGGGGAGGCGTGATGAGGGTGTGGGATGGAGGGAGGACCTTTTATGGTACGCGCAGGAGGTAATATATTTTTGTATTTTATTATTTTTTAAACTCCCACCAACTCGGTTTCACCCTGACAACAAGGCTAAATAATCGCTCGATACTCTTTTGCCCTGGGTAGCGGTGAGTCCGGCTGCTATCTGTGTGGTGTTGGGAGAATGGCAACAGCAGTAGATGGTGGTAGTGGTAAGTGGAATTGTGGACCATACGTAATTGATTGGCCGTCACTGCCACCACCACCACCACTAACACACGCACGATGTGAACAAGAAAGCCAGTTTGCACTCTTGTACGATACTTTTGTTGGATCACGTGAAGAATAGTCCCCCCACCCACAGTCACTCGCTAAGGAAAGGTACACTTGCATCGCTCTAAAAATTCTCACCGATGCAAAGGTGAAATAATAAACATCGGTGACGTAACCTCATTGTCAGTGTTGACCTGCATGACCCACCAGCTTCTGACTGTAGCTGTCACTTTCTGTACCTGAGTGGCAGGTTTTCTGATTTTTAACTCACGATACCTCGGTTATGGGTAAAATGCGCCAAAAGTGCGAATAGATAAGAATCGTCTTGTTTTTGTCTGAACTCACCATCAGAAAAACAAAAACAATATCGAATTATGTCGTCTACTAAAAATTGACCAATTACCCTTCTCTACCCTATAAAGATTTGCTGGTCTATATTAACACTGTCCTTATAAAACTTAGGGTAATGTTCTGGTATTCAGTTTGGACCCGGCTGCTGAGGTATACCTGCCGATGACCGTCACTGTCTAGAGCCGTAACGGTAACCTAACATAATATTAACCTAACACAATCTTAACCTATCATAACCATAACCTAACATTAACAAAATATAAGTCACATTAACCTAATATTACATTTAACCCAACATACAGTAATGTTAACCTAGTCCTAGTGTAACCTTAACATAACCTAACGTGACCTGACATGACCTTAACCAAACCTAACCAATTATAGGTTACTTCACGGTTAAATATTATTATGGCTGCCACCACCAATACCAACATTACCATCACCACTCTTCATATGAGCTTGACCACCAGCCCCACCTACTTATCATTACCCCTAAATCGTTCTCACAATCTGATTCCTCTAAATGTGTTTTTCCGTTTTCATTTCCGAGCTTTAGAACCTTACATTTCCACACATTAAATAAGATCTGCCATTTTTCGGTTCGTTTGCTGGCAACTTTAACTTCGTATTCTCTCTGTCTAGGTAATGTTTCTGAATCAAACATTATTTATACATTATCCGCAATAAACGTAATGAACGCGGCCCGTTGAACAAAGAACGTACCATCAAGGATGTGTGAATTCTTACCACAAATAGCGTACCGCGGGCGCTATAACTCTTGTTCAAAGGTTTACACTGACAGTTATATGGCGCTGGACTACGTGCGTGTGTAGGCAAGTTTATTTAAAAGAAAATATACATGTACTGTACTACGATTAGTAATATTATGCTATGGGAGAGATCGATGATTAAAAAAAAACGAATTAGTATTAAGCAAAAATACTACGACAAAAATAACATAATTATATTGCAAAATTTTTATGAAATCTCCAATTAATATTAAAGTAAGGAAATCGAACGTGACGCAGACCAGATAGTATATATATCAATGTCAAACGTGAAAATAGAAATATTTTGTTTGGTCATAAGTCAGCAGGAGAGAGACAGTTATAATAAGTCATTGCAGGAATAGTACGTATGAGTTATTTTTTAGAAAGCTTTCGTAAAGTTTCCCCTCCAAGAGGTTTCCGGTAAAAGGCAGGTGTTCGAATCCTGGTTGACTTACTAGGATTACTTCTTGTTTCCACGTTGGAGTTTCCCGTCCTCAGCGCTCATACATAACATTGCTTGGAAGTTTTTGATGTCTCTGCTTGTTCTAAACCTATCGTCAAGCTTGTCGTAGTTGATATATTATTTTTTATTAACTGTATATTCGTATCGTATCCGCACCCACGAACGCAATGATATTACGCCGTCTGAACTGTGGTCACGTAGGACTGTGCTTTGAAACTAGTACCGTACCTAATGCAAGATATAAAAGGTGTTGCTGGGTAAATACTGATTAAATTACCGGGATTGGATGAATCAATTTCATCTTGGAATCTAAAGGTAATTTTAATGTAGTTACTGAAAGTCAAAAATAATTATTTAAAATATGAGAAAATATTCACGGATAATATTTTGAGATAAGAATGATTGATATAAGAAAATATTAAGCTCGTAGTTCTTATCGGTATTGACCAAGTGTTAGGTTTTCCCGTCTCGTGGATATTTACTGTGAGAAACTTGTAATGACACACTATGAGCTTATAATTTATTTATTTTTTCCTGCCTGAGAACAACCCTGCATAACCAGTTTATTTATCGCATCCTGAAGCTCTAGTTGTCCTTCAATCACCCTATAAACCGATATGTTGTTTGACAGGACCACCATAGCGGGAGAGGTAAAGTTATCTTGTGCTTATAATGTCTTACAGCGCCCGCCACACACACACACACACACACACTACCGGGTACCAGTCGGGTGAGTTTTTTGTATCGTGAACACCGAGTTGAACGTTAATGTCTGTATCCTGGACGTTTTTTTTTTATACAAGCATTGATGCCTCACATTATTAAGAGATAAGACACTCGATAGATATTCTTGTATGTTGTTGTTTCTGTCTCTGTTGTTCTTTCCTGTTCCAATTAAAAACGCGTACTTGCGTCTTTAATCGTTGCCAGATGTTACCAGTGAGAAGTGTTTGTAAACATATCGTGAAGCACCTAGCATACTGATGTTGTTTTGATCTATGTTCTAATTTTATGTGTATATTTTCTTTTATTGTAAACAGATTAATTTCTATGCTATTATATTCGTCTTTGTTATATTATTTTGTGTTTGTGACTAGTAAATAATTCTCGGTCGTTCTACAGTCAGACGCCGCACTGAAGAACAGACTGAGTAACGCAACTTCTCAAGGACTTTTACAACTGGTGAGACGAGACCCGCGTATGTAAGTACAATAACAAAACATTAGGCTTCCTTCTTTATTAAATTGAAGTTTGTATCTTCCTGTAACTTAGTTTATGGTCAGAAATGAAATGATTAAACACACACACACACACACATTTTACTAATATTACGACATCGAAAACCACTACCAAGATACAGTATTAATATTTTGCGACGTGGCTTAAGTAAGAAAGGACAAAAGACACTTATACCGACTTCTTTATAAGTATAGCATTACGAGGTAGAATAAGTAACCTGTTTTTATTATCACAAACAACCAAACAAAAACTAGAGTAATGAGATAAATGAGCTGACCGCGTTATAACCATTTACTTGGTCAGTATTCTCTTTGTTTTATTATTTTATTTATGTAACTTGTAAATTATTATTATTAACATATAAAATAATAGAAAATAAACTAAAATAGCAGGGAAGAGAACTGCATTAATCCCGGCTATATAAATAATAGAAAGTCAGATCAGATTTATTTAGTATTCGATGTGTGATGTGAGGTTAGATGTAGTGGTGGTGGTGGATGATCAGGTGATGGTGGTGGTGGTGGGTCAAGTGGTGGTGGGTCAGATGGAGGTGAAGTGTCAGTTGGTGTTGGGTGGGTGGATTTGAAGTGCCCTAGAATCGAACCAGCTACCCTTAAAACACGAGGTGAGCCCTGTATCTGTAGGATAAATATCGACTGTCATCCTATAAAAAAAACACAAAGGTACTCACCCTCAGGGCCCGCTTGCCTCTACCGACGCCACGGTCAGAATCGGAAGAATCTGAGGAGGAGGACGACCTGGCCTGTCTTCGTGCACTGACTCGCTTACTGTACTCCCTCACCGCCGTCACTTGACTCTGACGATATATAAATGTTGATGTTATGATGTATTAATTACTACGCTTCAACAGCCAAGTTCCCTAAGCGAGTATGCCATTAAGTTTTTACACTAATCAATTTAAATTAAACATTTCATCTCTCTGGTACTGACACTAGTACATGTTTTTATATAAGCATCAGCGTCAAATGAACACAGGCTGCTGGGCCGGATATACAGTTTCTTGAGATCACCTGAAGATTCTCTCTCTTGCTTGCTTGCAGTGAGGAAGATATTCATTTTCTCTTATACTTTGTTAACTCACCTGCAATGGAGCCATACACGCGCCAGCTCTCCAGTCTACCGCGCTGGCCTGTAGAGAGAATGGTTGAAATTATTATTATTTTTTAGTTATGATGGTGATTATATTATTGATTTATTATGGTAATGGTGGTGTGGTAGTATGGAGATGGGTGGTTGTGATTATGGTGATTGTGGTAGGGGTTATGGTGCTAGTGGTTGTGGTAGGGATTTATGGTGGTGGTTATGGTAGGGATTGTGATAATGCTGGAATTATTATACTATAAAAAGAAAACGGATTCTTATACCTTCCAAATGTCATCAGTAACCCGTATGAAACGCACCATTTTATTAAGATAATTTTTATAAGACTTCAGTGACATTAGAAAACGCGCGCACACACTTGATAAACAACATGAAACCGAAATAAAAGTGAAAACAATAAGATAACGAAGGGGAGAAAGCGGTAGGAAAAATAAGATAACGAGTAAGAAAGGGAAGACAATTAAGTGGCGAAGAGAATATAGTCAAATAAATGTTCACTGATTGGTCAATAAATTAAGCTAAAGTAAATGAAATGCTCACTGATTGACCAATAAATTAAACCGAAAGTAATAGAAATGCTCGCTGATTGGCCAACAAATCAAACTAAAGTAGTAGATGTGGTGATCAGTTTGCTCACTGATTGATCAATAAATCAAACCTAAGTACGTGAGGAGCCATGAATCCTGTTCAAGGGTGTGTAGTCTCACACCCACCTTGGCCTACTGCAAGTGTGTGCTTGTGTGCGAGTTTTTCCGTGTGTGTATGTGTGTTTAAGTATATATATGTATGTGTGTGAGTGGTTGTCCGTGTGTGTGTATGTATGTGAAGATCCCTTATATACTCACATAATCGTGTATATAGCTCACCCTACCCACTGAGCGCCTCCACACTTTCTAATATAATGTCATTCCACCATCTGAGAGTCACTGTTGTTGGTCTTATCTCGTGGCACCACCTTGACCCACTGTTGCGTTGGTCCTGCTCACTTACATTATTATGAGTCCTAGTTTTCCAATGGTACTCCGCCTCCTTCTGATTCCGCTGTTATTTTACACCATCAACTGCTTTTCTTATACACACAGACATACACATACACACTTGCTGTATTGTGGGGTATAGTTGTAACCACTTTTTTTAACACCGAGTCTTGGTCAAACAAGTTCTTCTGGTTCACCACATACAGGTTTGAACAACTGTTTTGCCAGACTCGCTGCACACGGAAGGATGCTGAAACAAAGTACGGTACAGTACAGCCATACCACTCGGTCACCTCCGTGGTTATCGCAGACTGTAGGACCGATCTATCGCACCAGTCATGTTAAGACTGGACCGTGTTGCTGATGGGTCAGGTGATGAAATGGCTCATGGGAAACACAGAGAGCATCCTGGCATAAAACACAGTACAGAGGTCGGTGTAACAACAGATGGTTCGTGCAGGGGAGATATAGGCCGACGATATAGTTCAAGTTTAATTACATTCAAAGTGTTATCAGCGAGGGTAAAACTTTAGCTGTCAGTGTGAAAATATAACATGTTTCAACGGTAGACATATTTGTGGTAACTGGAGGAGCGCCAGAAGAGTGAGCTGTCTGAATCTTCACGACCGTCCATATACTTGGATTTTATGACCTTATTACTTGTTCTTTACATTGTGGGAACATAGGGATGATGTTAGGCATATATTAATACATCTGAGTGCCTTTCCTTAATTTCTGTGTCATGTTTCATGCTTGTTTCTCCAAGTGCAAGATTCCATTGATCCACTGTTAGCCGCCTTGCCCCCTTGACTGGAGACCACGGCAGCCACTGGTGAATGGCGGTGTAAAAGAGTTTGAGTAAATTGATGACAGCGCGTGAAAGGAGGAACAGTTTTTGTTCTGGCCACCCTGCAGCATAGCGGAAAAAAACGTTTTACCTATTTACATAAAATACAGAGATACAGACAAACAAATAGCTACGAAATATGTAAATAGCAAGAACCCAACTAAACTAGTTTGAGAAGATCAGTGTCGTCAGGTGACAGTCTTTGATTCGCTCGACGGACGTTCACTTTCTAATGATGTTTGATGTGACAGTGAGCGCCATATTTACCAGAGGTAATTGTATGCACAGAGTAATTTAATTGTTTGTGTGTATGTGTGTACGTAGTGACTTGCTTGTGTGCCGCTGGAAAGATACATTTGTGTACATTGTGAATCAGCCAGGTCGTCACCTTGTACGTGCGGACTTTCACCTATTATTTAATTCCAGTTAACCTATCTACCTGTCACGGTCATCTCTACACACTTGTCCCCTTTTATTACATACATATACCCACAAACTGTAACCCACACACGTTAACACAACACACGTACTCTCATTTTCACTCACAGAAGTACATCCGTAAAGTAACTCCTCGAAAAACGTATATTAATTAAGCTCAGGGGCGCAGTAATAGCCTGACAACAGTGTGTGGCAGGGAGTAGATTGTGGTGCACTTGTGAGGAGGTGCAGGCATCTGAGTCACCGCTCCTGGTGACTAGTTTAACTTCTTGTGCGTTTTACTTCCCAACTTTTCATACGAAAATCTGTAATTACCCTTGAGTAGTTAAGGTAGAAACCAATAATTTCCTTCAGATATATGAAATAGTGTGATAAACAAATGATTTTGTGACATTATTTATTTATTTATTTATTTATTTTATTATTTGTTTTTATTGGGCACTCCCCTACATCCTTGTGTAAAGTGAAGCGCAGAAGCGTTTACAGTGCCCAACAAGGAAGCATGCTAAGTTCATGCTTGCCTTTATGTCTCATGAGTTATTAGTGTTGTGGTCACTCCGGGTAGGTTTACACGTGGTCACTGTCCAGATGTAAACACACCCGAGATCTTGTTTACACTATTCTTACCAAGTTTCACCAAAAGAAACAACAACAGAGGATTAATGCTTACAAGATCTACGTCACAGGATACACCCACACATTCAGACGGCGCCTGACACCTTCATCATTTGTGCTTCAATTCAGATACAAATTAAACGCACTAGTTACAAGTAATGAGTGTGAGGAACACAAGGAATACAAAGTTGTCTTGGAACGAGCTGATGGAAAGGCTAATGTCTTTCTGTTAAGTAAAAAAATAAAATTCTTCGCTATTACGCTGGAGCAGTCATATCGCCCGCAGTAACAGGGGCTGTTGCACTTACAGTATATACTGCCCGCCCTGATGATGCCCAGGCTACTCTCACACACAAGCACACACCTGAATAAATAATGTGAGGTTAAGTCTGTAGTGTTATGAAAGGTGACATTTACATCCGGGTAGCGCAAGGCTTAAGTTAGATTAGTTGAATATGTACAAGTTGCATTGATGTCACCCACGTTATTAAACTAAGTCTGTGGTTTAGTTTAGTAAGTCTAAAGATAGATTAGGCTATAATATAGACTTAGATCTGCACACACACACACAAGATCAACAATGCAGTTCTTAGTCATATAAAGGTTGTCGCAAGCACACAGGGAGCTAATGTATTTAAAAAGGGTTTAACGCAATTTATATTCCCTAAACCTGTGTTGCTGTGTAGAAGAATAAGGTCAACAGTGTCCTATCTTATAGCATTTAAGAGGTAACGCGGGAGAATTATATTATTCTCTCGCTACAAACAGGTGATCACATCATCGAAGGAGTTTTGACATTATCAACACGGCTAACTCACAAGTCTCCTTTACAGTCACCTCTGCAAATAATTAAGTCTGTGTTTTTGTCAACCGTACTTTAGTTATCTGTACAGCAGTGTCAGTGGTTCATTAGGTTACCAGTCAGTTGTTAAGCACCATTAGCACTTTTAATTCGAACCATGTACTATAGTCACTACTTAAAAATACTAGTCAACTGTTAATTGGCAACTTGACCACAGCCGGCAGACAACCGGCTACCTTAGCATCAAGCTACCAAGTTTTGGCTATTTGAAGTACTCCCAAGTCAGCTTCGGCACTTTCCATCATCACAATAACATATCAAAGATTCGGATATTATTTGGCTTATATTGTGATTTAGTTCGTTTTGTGTAGCTACGTTGTTTCTTTGTTAAAATATTTGACCACGAAAATATCATGAGCACAAAAATAATATAAGACTCGCCAGCCAGGTTCAGTACCTTAACAACATCACTAGTTACTGCCGCCACAGGGAGAACAACCCTATGTAGGGCTTGACGAGTTCTCAGGGCGGAGGAAACACATCGAGACAGGGACATGGTTACCAAGTCACAGTCACACGATCAACTGAGGCTCCGCAGGACTCACACTGGCCTATTCAGTTGCCGCCACCTCCTTAAGTTGAACACGCTGGTGGAAAGTTGGCACCCGCATTGAAGTAAACAAATATTGCCTCACTCTTGGAACCCTGTATGTAAAAACGGCGGAAGCTCGGTCAAGGATACTTAAATATCACTTGTATTTAGGGCTGGGTGTATGTTTATGAACGAGTGGTGGAAGATTAAGAGGGGGGTTGGGGGTGGATGTTGCGGGGGGTCGCCAGAGAGGATTTTACTGCGAACGTTTCTTTTATACCATGTTTATACTTAGCGATGTTTATACCCAGCGATATTTTTCATTTCGAATAAGAAACTGAAGAGCTCCTATAAGATATTGTTCATATTAAATAATCCATGCAAGTTGTCAAAAAACCACTACGTGTTAGGACTTGTTTATTATTTTTTTTTGAAATATTTATTCCTTGTTCTTAAAAGTATACGCATACGCTTATCTGGTAATTCATGACGGATAATAAAGCATTAGTTATGTTTGTAGTTCAGATTGGTCCACTGCCTCCACTTAGCGACAGACGGCGGCTGGGCGAGAGTCCTTACCAGTCCCCAACACATCCACTCAACCCTGCTGGCTACACCCTCCTCCGAACACACTATTGAGAAAATGAGCGATCTCTTCCCATTTACCACATTTTAACTTGGAGATGAGATCCTAGTGACTAGTCGTGAGAACTGATTGTATCGACATGTTTTGGTGGAAGGTCTGTACAGTATATTGATTTTAAAAATTAGACTGGACATCTGTATCTGTTTTATTAGCCTTTCCTGAACATTATACACCACCGTTTAAAATCATGCATCTACAATAATTAATGCTCCGATTTCCACAATGGTTCGGACACTTATACCAAAATTTGTCAGACCAATATATCTATATTTAGGACGAAGTGGTAATGCCACTTTCTCGTGTCGGAGCAACAGGTACTTCTTCAGTAGCCGCCCAGTAGGTAATCAAACTATTACTAACTTTACAACTTTCTCTGTGTTCCTCGCAATATACAGTATATAAACATGCATTAACACTTCAACATGCTTAGATTTTTGTTTATGAGTACTTCAATAGTTCTTTATATTAGGAGCAAGTGAACGTATTTTCCGATGACGATATAACATGAAACTCTAAGCAGACGGCTAGTAAAACACAGACTACGCTGAAATAAAGAAAAAATCCACGTGGACTGGAGGTGAACGTCTGGCCATCAACACGGCGGACTGGATAGATCCTGTCTGGCGGGAAATTATTGAACGGGGTTATATACTGTAGTCGACCCCGTTATTGTGACGTGAAGGTTAAAATTTTTATTGCCTGTAGGAATTTTGAAATAACTGAGAAGAAGCAACGGTGTTACATGTGGAGGAACTGGAAAGGTTATGTCAAGATTTCTCGATCACAGTGGTAAGAAATTGCAAGAAAGTTTGCTCTCAAAAAATTACTAGTTGACAGTCTTCATCTTTTATATCATAAAACACGAGACAAGTGTATTTGGAACTAACATATGGGTCTACATAACTCATAACGTGGCTTGTGTAAAGTTTAATAGTTGTGACAGTCAGCACATGACAGCGTTTAACCTTAAAGTCAGTCACCCAGAGACAAACTCCAGCATCTCAAGGACACTAACCCACAAAATCTCTTAATCTTTGAAAAATATCAATATAATGTATATGTTTTCTATAAAAAAAAATAAAATATGATGCAATTGTGAATTTCCTCAAGAACTCATTCGCAGTCTATAAGGCATATAATTACCATTTATATTTTTCAACATTGAAGAAAGTAACTCCCAGTACCTTGACAGTGTGATTTAAAAAAGCAGTGGCACATCAATAAACTCTACGGACTTACTATGCACTGTTTGCACGTGTTCTTGCTGTGTAGAATTAGATCCTCGTATGAATTTCATGTTTTTACAAGAATACTAAAACTAAATGAGGTGAATAACACAGGTTAATAACTCCCAATAAATGAAAACAATGAATTTGGTTCACCTTATGTGTTTAAAGCTATTTATTATGTACTGTATAGTGTACAGTATTCATTTATTGAAGGGCGTGTTATTTACAGTGGCGTTTGTGTATATGATTTTAGATAGGTTAATAAAATAACGTAAATCTTAGCTAAAGGCAACAGTATTTTATTTTTTTGCATATACAGTATTCATAAGTTTAAAGGGTGTTTTATTTATATCCAGTTTGTGTATATGATTCCAAAATAATTTAGAACAAATGTGACTGACTAGATTTGCGATACCAGTTCGTCTGCCACTTCCCTCCCCCTTTAATAGGCTACTAAAGTGCGCCAGTACTAGGAAACAGGTTCACGCCTACAAGACCCCATGTAAAATACTCGTGTTTTTGGTCTGACCTTTAAAAATGTCGGCCTTAATGAGAATTTAGTGGTAAGAATGAGAATTTCACTTTACAGTCTTCTCTTTTTTTTATTTGTGGCTAATTAACGGGGATTTAAAACTACCTTAGAAGGCCCAGGATAATGTGTAATTACTGATCAAGCTTAGACGAGATATAATAATGTAATGAATATGTGTGGCTGATGCAACTGTTTTCGATCATCTGAAGATTGCACCCACCAGTTTATTCCACCTAAAAGATTAACCACCTTATGACTATAGGGAAGGGGGTTGTGATTAGATTAGGTTTAAATAGGTTAGCGTTAGGGTAGTTAATTTGTACGTGAAATAAGCGGGTGGGGAGGATCTTCAGGTGATCCAATATTTTCCTATGAAGTATTCACAGTATAATGTAATGTTCTACTCTCCATCAAATACCAAGAACGGATGCCATTTTATTGTAATTATGTTTGTTTGACTTTGTATTTCACATTCTCCCATTTATTTCTTTATTTAATTCGTATTTATTTACTATTATTATTATTAGCCTTTTTCAGTACTGTCAATACTTAGAAAGTCATTCGTATTCTCAGCTCTTCATTTAGTTATTTCTTAATGTCATTTCTCATTTTAGTATTACTTCATTCTGTTTCATAATGTTCTCAGTACTTCATAATTTTCGTTACTTTCATTCAACTTCTTAATTCTTTATCTCTTTACTGTAATATTAATATACTTTTTCATTTATTTACTTCGTACACTATACCCTGTTCATCTCGAGTCCGAACTTTAGACTGGATAACTATTGTGCACACTCAAAATACTCACAAGACAGTTTTTGACTCGAGTTGTTCTGTGTAAAAAAAAATCGTTCAAGAATTTTAAGAACGCGTTGTATTTGTAATGAAGGAGAGGTTAAGACGAATCAAGATATAATTGAAATTGTGTAATTTTTAAGTTATACTGCCAGAAGTATTACATATATTAAACTTGCATTCATATTTTCGTTCTCGCCTTCCCTGGCACGTTTAGTGTACAGAAGTTGAAGACAAGATGCAGTATTATTTACAGAAGTGGGGATGGCTATTAATCATTATTATTGTAAAGATATATAAAAATATCTCAGACTAGTCAAATTATATTTGTATTGTTATTATAACTGACTCTGACACTTTGGATTATTGTTTTATGGCGAGGGTGTTTCCCACTGTTAGAGGCATTCCTGTCAGCCTTAGTATGCCGGCACACTTTCTGAAACTGTTGTCAAGTTTCATGGCCAGAGAAAGTGACAATGCTAAACTTACCCTTTCACTCTTTCAGTATTCCAGTTTTATACCTCTGACATTCTCATTGTTATCATGGCCGGGATAGTGTAGGAAACTAGGAGGTACTGTACACATGAGGGGTGCGACGGTAGTGTACAGTACTTACTGCCCCTATCCTTTGTAGGTGAGGAAGTAAAGACAGTCTAATGCAGTGTCAGCCAATCTGCCTCTTTAAGTAACAGAACCCTAATATTCAGTGTGCTGTATCCACGCTGCCCATTACGGGCAGTCATTGTATGGAACACACTTTCATATTTTTTGCAGGCAGCCATAATGTAGCGTAATTATGATCTGTTGAAAATAGACTTGGATTCTTAGTTGTATGTGTATATTCATAAAAAAATAATGTAAATAATTTAACCTTGCTTTACAAAATACAGACAATATTATCAATAAACAGTATCAATTTAAACATTTACGTTATTGTCATGTGGAGGACGCAGTCATTTGATTTATTTAATGTTTTGTACATTTAAAATCCTTTTTAACAGAAAATTACCATTAGTTGTTTTTTCTTCATTTAATATCAATATGTTTATTAAAATTCAAAGTACAGTTAATACTGAACTTTGAATGTTAATGAAATAAAATGAAATAAAATCATCGTATAGACGTGGAACAAGCAGGTTCCCCTCCGTTTTTGTTTTTTGTTTGTTCCGAAGTCATGTCTAGGAGACGCCTTCATGTATGCAATATGTTACTGAACTGTGATTAAGTTTTGCAATAAAATTTGTTAAATTTCAGTGTCATGGGGAAACGAGTGAAAATTAATGATTTAGGTCGAAATGTACGAGGCAAAGTAGAATGGACCTGTGATAGAAAAATCTATTACTTTTTAGTTTCGTATTTATATTCTGAATACATTCCCACGCAAAGTAACCAACCTTTGAATTTGAAATGTTCTTTGTTACATCAGGTAAATATTAGACACGTTTAAAGCATATACAGTATCATCATTATTATTGATTGATTGATAGTTAACATATTTCAGATTTCTCCTGTAAATGGGACTCTAATATCGAGGATTGGATTAAAAGACAGTGGTATATGGTACTCAGTATGGATAGGTCGGTGGTTGGCCGGAAGGACGGGAATTGCCTGAATCACTCTACTTAGTGCCACTTGTTTTCATGGACTCAACGTTTTCTAGTTTAGCCGCTCCTCCTTTACCTCAAAGATACGCCGAAAACACTAAACATAATATATATAGCTATAAATAATTAATTATGCGGTGAAGATTGAATGTGTGTGTTTAATTTAAAGGTGATGATAGTGTTGTATAGATATATTTTATGTGGTAGCGGGTGGTAATCGTGATTTTGGAAAGCAGCTGTGGACGTCACCCCAGTTGCGGCAACGATCGTCAGGACGACAACACCACACCGCAGAGTAAGAATATCAGCCTTTCTGGTGTAATATCTACTTATTGTTATCCACAGTTGACCGTGTAACTTAATTCTGGCATCCGTGTTTAGTGATGTGGTGTTTGAGTGGTTATGTGTAGAAATAGTGACTTCCTGTAACAAGGGAAATAACCCGTTGAACACGACTTCAAATAGGGAGTGACTGCTGTCCACCTTTTAATTTGTCGGGGGTCATTTACCTGCTGGTTCACTCTTGTTGATGTAAGAGCGTACTATATTTGTTGAACTTCAAATTTAGTCCTGAGTTCTTATGACCTAACTGATTACAATGAAATTATATAACCGGTACCAATGTACTCTTAGTGGAATCCATTTCAGGATGTGATTTGCTTCCCGTAACTTTGAATCAACTCCAGTGATGTGATAAGTGTGCTGTGGCTCCAGGCCTCCACTACTTTTCTAATTAGCTTAAAGTCATCACAGTACTGCACTAGATTGTAGCAGGAACAAAGCAGTAAGTAATATATACGGATATACCTGTTGAAATAGAAAAAGGACAGTGCTATCTTTTGTTATTTTGCCAGAACTGTGCTGCCTCAGCTTACTTTTCACTTCATAGGAGTAGATATAAAGTGATGGCGATAGCAAATCCCTCCTTGAAATGGATGCTACTAGCTGGTGTTTAACTATACAGTGTACAGTATAGTAGTATCTGAATAGGCTACAGTACCGGTCACGACAAAATAGCCTGCGATAGGCTGTTTTGGGTTATTGTGCCGGTGTAGTGGTCTGGCAACTCCCTCAGTTTCAGTATTCTCGCTATTATTATTTCCATGTATAGTACTGTACAGCATATGTGGTCTTAGAACTTCCCCAATTTGGTTAGGTTAAGTTAAGTTAGGGTAGGATAGGTTAGGTTAGTCCACCACCCAGTAAAAATCAAGAGCTGGTGAGGCTGAGCTGTGGGTCAATTTATAGTAGAGGACCATATTTGGATTTTTTTTAGTTATTTATTTATTTTTTATTTTTTGGTGTGTGTTATGATAATTTCTGTCAAAGACGGTTTTCTTCTATGACAGTTTTAGTGCGTTTTACCTATAACTGAGATATCGTGAGTGAGTATCTGAAAACTACCGGTACTGGAAAAGATATAACTATTGTATTTGTTGCCACTTACCCAATATTGGGAATATTATCTATGCAATCAATAGCTTAGACAGTTCTAATACACTTTTCTTCTGTATAGTTTGCAAACGACCTACAAGCGAGATATTTAATATGCCGTGGGGTGAAGGCCCCCGTTAGGAAGTTAGGTAAGGTTAAGTAGGTTTGTTTAATTAAGATAACTTAATTAGTTATGTGGTTGATAATACAGTATATATTATTACAGTATACCATTACTTCTATTACATAAACAATGGACTGGCAAAATAGCCCAAAACACCCTGTCTGGCTATTTTGCCTTGACCAGTAATTTAGTCACTTTCTTAAATTATGTTTTAATTTTGTTTCCTATTTTTGTTTCTGAATACCATAAATATGTTCTCTGAGCAAGACACCATGTTTGAACTCCATGTATTGAAAAATGCTTCCCAGCAACTTCTCCATATCTTACCTAACCAAACCTTCCTAATCCAGTTTAAATTGACCTAATGGTTCATCTTATTTACAGCAAGTCATAAATATAAACAAGTCAATATGGTTTCATTGGGAGGTGGCAAATTGGTATAGATTTGTGTTCAAGATACAAAAAATATAAAAACAAAATTTAAGAAAGTTTGAATTCTTCTGCCTTGTCTTGGATGTTCTTTAGATAAAAAACAATTTTTGTAATACTGTACAGTATTGAATTTTCATGTAAAGCTTGCTTGTAATTGGGGAACACCCCCTTTCCGTCAACAGGAGTCGTCATTTTTTACAACCACATTACAGCGCTCAACGGAGAGGTGTGACGGTAAAACAAATTACACTATACCCTTGTTGACCGAGTTCAGAACTTTCTTGTTCAATTACTCGCTGCATAACCTTGTGTCTCACATGATAGCAGCAAGACTCAATCCGCTAGAGCACAGTTGAATTGACGAAACTGAAATTTCAAGCCCGCCCGGGGAGCCATGTGGTTAGAGTTGAAGCGAAGCGACAGGCCTGAATTTTCAAGCTCATCGCCGCACGACATTTTGGAACTGCTCATTAATTTTGGATTCATTCCGAATTCAAATTGTTAAATTAATTTTTTAAAAAGGCATACAAATTAAGCCGAAACTTGAATTATAACAATGCAAATTAACGAGGGTACAGTGTAATTTAATTATTATAACTCTGTTTTATTGTCACACCTCCCCATCGAGTGCTGTAGTGTGGTGTCCTTCACGAGTCAAATTAACTGGTTGTCAACACAACGATCCCGGTTGCAGGAAAGGGGCGTTTAAAACTGTTGGGCTAAACTCGCATAAGCACATTGGAGTCAATGGTAGTTCATTATACAGAATTTAATCCACTATTTCATGCGCTGTACATTACAGTATTATATTTTCTATGTACAGTAATATTGGGACATTTTAATTTTGTGGGACACTCATTTGGCATCCCAGGTTTAGCCAGATTGGGAAAAAATTTAAATTAAGGCGGTACATGGGTAATGTTTGATAACCTCCTGGAGTGTAACCCTGTCTCTCCAGCTAAGAGAACACTTGAAAGTCTTGCATATAATGCCCAGTTCTCACTCTAAAAGGTGAAAGTGAGTTGGCAATGGGAAGAGCATCCAGCCATAAAACTTGCTTCAGATTTGTCTAATGACAACCAGGGCACTCTGACAGCATTAGATAATCACAGCTAACCCACACAAACTTGAGAAATGGTTGTTAAGCAGTGGAGGTGGACTGGTGGTGATGATTTAACAGTGGAGGGATAGTTTTTAAGCTTTCTGTAGGTAAGCGGTTTCTGCAGTCAATTAATTTCTGCTGGATTTATTGTAATCAAATCATATGTTAATCCTTTGCACATTACATTTTTTGTCACTTGAACTTTTGGTCTCAAAAGTTATACTGTATCAAAATCATCATCACTAAAATAAATGCAAATATTTTTCTTGGCTTATGGGCCAGCCATTTCTTTAATGGCTCATAGCAGAATACAGTACAGTACAGTATTAGGGTCAGGGATGTTTTAGTTAGGACATATGAGGAAAGTACAGTTTGTATCTGTTTCAAAAGATTACTGAGGAGAGCGTCTTACCTGGTTAGTAAGAATGGGGATGATTGCCTCATTAGTGATTCAGTGGCGGCACAAGAGTTATTTTGTGGGCAGTAAAAATATTTCAGGTTTAGTACCTGGTACCTTGGTAGTGAAGTTATGGGGATATTGAATTTACAAAAGTTGGTGTCTAGGCCAACACAGTGAAGACACACCAGGTTTGGCTTTTAATTGACTACTTTTCAAAATATGGGTGAGCTGCTTTGTTGTATTACTAGACATTGTACACCAGTAGGATTCAGAAGAGGGAGTCTAGGATGTTAATTGCAGTGGGGGTATATATGTTTTATACAGGCGTTAAGTTGAGTGCTGTGTTTCATTCTCTTCTAACATTACAGAATGTCAGGGAAGCTGAAACATCGTAATGCAGCTAACACTGCTGAAGCAGCTACAGTCACAGTGAATGAGAAGATACTGAAGGAATGCCATAATCTCTACACTGATGCTGAAAATGGTACGTTTTATATACAGCTAGACCCCGACTTACGACGGGGTTAGGGACCCAAATCCAGGTCGTAAGTCCGACATAGATAAAAAATAAATAAATAAAAAAAAAAAAAATCTACAATGAAATACAGTACAGTAAAAGTAATAAATATATATATATATATATATATATATATATATATATATATATATATATATATATATATATATATATATATATATATATATATATATATATATATATATATATATATATATATACACACACACACACATATATACACACACACGCACACACACACTTCTAATCACTTGACTTGTGTGTAGCTACTTTTTTATTTATATTGTTCTCATTTTCTAGCTTGGCACTCTTGCAAGGTGGCATCTGTTTAAGTGTACTTCATTTTGAGCGGTCAGAGACTTAGGTACTGTATGGGAGCATTGCTCCTCGTACCTTTTCTTAGGTATTAGACCTTCAAGCTCTGAGGAGAAGCAGTGGTTTGTTACTCATATTTCATCACTACTGTTCGTCAGCCCAAGGCTTGTAGTCTTGTCAGCCCAGAGAAAGTACTTTCCATACATGGAATCTGGATATTCCCTTTGTCTGGAAAAGCAGTTTAGGGTTACACTCAGTTGCCAGACTGGTGTAACTGACAATCTGATTATTATAGTAGGTCTGGGTGTGAAGACATTAAAACTTACTGAGCTGGGTTGTGTCCCACATGGTCACTCGTCTAGAAGGAAAATTGGTCATTAGAAAGGGTGTTATGCTTGAGATATATGAATGGTTTCATCATGCACTAGGATTGCATGACTCACTTGAGCCTGGCATTAAGATTATATCTCCATCCTCTCCACTGTGCATTAACTATCTTAAGCTTACATGAATCAGATGTAAATGAAGGATTGACTCAGAAGTCCCATTTTACAACTTTGTATGACTCTTTTTATCCATACTTTCCTCCTCCCTGAGGGAGCCGAGTTGAATCAGCTTCCCATTTTCTAGGCTGCTTGGGTCATGGAGTGCACAGCAGTGATACATCTTTAGCTTTCAGCCTCTGGTGACTAATTCACCATTGCTATCCCTTTTAGGGGCTGTGGGTGAGTCAGGAGAGGTATATACTACTTCAAGTTCTCTAGTTGTTTGTTGGAATGTAGTCCCAGTCACACAAATGGAGGATTCCTTGGAACATGGGTGAAATCTGCAGCCTTCAGGGTGCTTCACAAGATCCACTCTTGTTTATGATAATGGGAATTTAGGGCAAATTGCATATATATCCATCTAGTGTTTATAAATTGCCATTTCCAGTACTTGTCTAATCTTTTTTTATGCATTATACATGTTGAAGCATCAACATCTATTCATTTCATACAGTCCATTATAGCAACAGCACTTTTTCTGCACCCTGCATAACATATACTGGCAGCACTGAATGGCCCATTGGCTCTAGTGCTTGGCTTTGACCCTAATATCCATAAATCAATCAATCAGTAACATATACATACTGAGAGTCAGCTCCCTCTTTAACATATCTGTGAATACTTGAGTCTATAAGTTACATTGTAGCATACTTCAATTCCACACTTGAAATATTGTTGTTGATAATCTTAATACCTGTATGTACTGATATATTATTTTTATTCAGAATATTTTTAAGCAGCCCATATCAGTTAATTCCCTCAATTGTTGTATGTCCAAACTACTTGATATTCTACATCAAAACATTTATAAATTGGTTGTGGAAATGATATAAAGACATCATTGTTTTGTTATTGCAATGGCAGAAATTATGATGTTATTATCTTGACAGGGCTGGTTGCTATTGGCGAGAGCCTGGGTCTTAAACTTCTGCCTCCAAGAAAAAAGATCAATGTGATGCTCATGGGCAATCACTCTGCTGGCAAAAGCTCCTTCATCAATTGGTAAGTGTAATTAAAGACATCTCATATTCTTCTTTACAGGGTGCATCTACTATTGTGTTAAGAGAAAGTCAAAGTGTGAATTATCTTCCTCTTGGTCTCTGGCCTTCATTAAACTGTAGGGAAGAGTGTCACATAACATTATACTGTACTGTAGAATGGGTTAGAAAGAGACAGTAAGAAAAAATGATTGTGTGCCTGTCTTTCTCTTTCCAAGTTCCATTTCCACATACAGCTTTAGCACAGTCACTCCCAAATTCTACATACTGTACATTCTGTATTTGGAGTTTCATATAAAGACCAGCAATTTTGACTGATTAACAGACAGTTAATTAGTCACTTACCATGCCATACCCATAATCTTGTAGCTTCAGGCCCATGTTCATACAGGATGAGCCTGAGCTATTGAACAAACCATTTTCAGTTCAACTCAACCTATTGAGGTAAGTAATTGTGATATTTATGTTACATCGTTATATACTGCTAAAATGTCATTAGTTGCAGTGATAGAGTTGACTATAAGATATCTATATTTGCATGTTGTGATGATTGGCTTGTAATAATAAGGTTTTCAGGCATGGCATGTTGACTGGAGACTACCTCTATTTTATTTAGTGGGATGCAACAAGAAAGTTGTTGGCTTTGACATGTCTGCAGCTGGAAATACTGTTCCGTGTTTCTCGGTGTTCCCAATTATTAAGTAATGCAGTGCTTGTAATCTCTTGACGATTCTAAGTTCTAATGGAATTCTGTATGTTTACATGAAATACTGTAACTGAAAGTGTATAGTATGTTTTGGGCTCAATATTTGCACCATACACTATACTGTACCAATTGGGTTAAAAGAAATAATTCTCTGTTAACTGAACATTTCTCAAGGGAGATAGCTTCATTTATAATTAGTTTATATAGTGATAATAAGATATAGAGAAGAGTGAAAATTTATCTTTAAGTTTTATATCATTAATAAATAAACTTGACCCTTAAATGACAGCCATCATTGGTGGTAGAGGAAGAATTTGAAGTGGAAAGTCAGGAAACATTGTTCAAGGTGAGAGTGAGGAGGCAGTGTCACTCACACACCCCACTGTCATAGACCAGGCATGGGCAACCCGCCCAGACCATGTGTTTGTGCGGCCCGTGGAGTGATTGAGAAATTCTATTTAATGTGGCCTGCAGTTCAGGTAGATGCAGCCAGTTTATCGTGAGTAAAGCAATGTTTATTTAAAAAATAATCTCTGCACAATTCGTTACTGTTTCATCACCTAAGCGTAGGTAACCACAAAAATGTAACAGTGAAATAAGTACAGTACAGTTTATATAGTCAACTACGTATATAAACATTTTAACTTGTGTGAGCTTATAGGCCAAGTTTGGCACGGACTGTTTGATGGATTAGCTGCTATATGGCAGTGGGTCACTTGGGAATTAACAAAGGTTGGGGTCACGGGTGGTGGTCACACGGTTTAACTATCATTGAAATAATGTAATTATAATATTCTAAGTATCATTTCGACCAATAATTACCCTGCCATCGAATTGTGGACCATAGATTTGGAATCTGCATTCTCAGGAGTACCCTGAGATTTTAAAGGAAATCTAATTTTGGGTTGAAACCGACAAAATTAATGTTAATCTTGGCATATGAGGAACTACTATGGGACAACCTATAGGCACATATATAAAAAGAGATTTGCCTATAGGTTGTTTCATTGTAGTTCCTCATATTCCAAGATTAACATTGTCATTATTCTGGTGGGTGTCTCATAAGTAAGACAAATGTTGTAATTGTAGGAAAAATCAACGAATTCAGACTGTTTCACTCATCTTCTGTTAAATGTCAAGAAACTTTGACATATTACCAAAAAAATTATTATGAGGATTTGTTTCATAAATGGGAAAAAGATTGTGAATGTAAACTGAAAATATCGTAAGGTGGACGTGAGGATGAACTGCTTCACTGTCCGTGCTATTACAATGTTAGCATTACTTTTGGGTTAGTTTAGGATATAAATTTTGGTGGGTTGGTCCGCAGAAAAATATTTAAATCGTAATTCGGCCCATGACTGAGGAAAGGTTGTTCATGCCTGTCATAGACCATCCACCATGCCTGCTTTTGTCTAGTCTGATTAGATTTTATACCAAATGTTTAGGTTGTTGATGGAAATCAGTGTAAAGTATACATTTTATTTGTGTATTTCCTATTTATCTGGATACATTTACTTAATTTTTTCGGTGATTTTTTCCTTTTCATATCAAGGAAGAATCCATAGATGTTGACTTGCGGTAAATACTAACTATTGATTGTAAACAGATTTCAACAGTACAGCAGAAGAAAATAGAATAAAAGGCAAGAGATAATGAAAACTAAAACTCAAAAGTAATCACAGGCTGAACATATGGTAGATGTGACAGAACAGTTGTTTTCTAGTACTGTACTGTACAAGTACTGTACTCAGTCAGACAGGTTAAGAAATGAGGGACTAATCCGTTCAAAGGGTGATCAAGTGACACCTTCAGGTACACCATTTTTTTTTTTTTTTTTTTTAAATGTGCATTTATGGCCAGCTGTTAGTCACTAGACAGTTTAAGTATGTTTCCTCACTAAGCTGTCATTCCAAGGTCCAGGAGACCCTGACATTAGTTGTGGAACAGACTAAACTATTATTAAATCTCCCCAAAAGCAATTAATGTCTTAAGAAAAGGGTAAAGTCTTAGGTTTTATCCCTCTCAGACAAAGAGGGAGGTGATCGGAGGGAGCAGTGATGTCACAAATTACTGCACAGCACCTGTTCTCTGGGTCTGCCATACAGGCCTTTCAGTTATCGACTTCATCCATTCCTGTCCACACCTCACAATGAGTAAGTGGTCCCACTGTTCATTGCACATTTTTGCAGATAAGTGTTTTGTTTTGATTATTTAAGCACAATTTTAAATATCTTCGTGAGCCACACAGTTCTAAGTGTAAATATTTAGCAAAGGATTATTTATTTAATGTTAAAGATATTTGTATGGGTTTGTTAAGAGTCTTATTTGGATACAGTTGCTGAGCTGCCTGGGAACTGGCATTACTGGCTCTATGTTAAGGTATCATCAGATTTCACAGTGAGTAATTTAGTCTCACCTTTGATGGTTTTGTTTTCCTGGCCTACTATGACTCAAGCCTGGAGTTACGAGGAAATTCTTAAGTGTTTACTGAAATGGAATCACGGGGATCTATTCTAATGATGGTTGAAGACTTATTGAGATTTCAACCTTAGAAGCTGACAGACTGATTGGGTACATTACTGCTCTTGTAACATGAATCCTCTTGACTTTTTATAAGAAGTTATGGAAATAATTAGTACATATTTTTGACATACGTATAGTATTTAGTTGGACTTTTACAAAGAATATTTTTGGATAAACCTTGGCTAATTTTGGGACAATTGTGACAAATATCTGGAGGACAACCTCTGTTGCTCTTAAGACTTATGATCCCTAGGAATGTATTACTATACTTGTAGTAGGAAATTGGGAAATATTTTATTTACTTTGTCACAACTGACATTGTTTTGCTGTCATGTCACAACTGACATTATTTTGCTGCCCCTGCTTTTGTTATAAGGGTGTCTCAATCCTGTGTGAATGTGTTTGAGAATAAAATGAACGGCACAAAGAAAATTTATTGCCATGGCTGTATTAGACATATGAGGATATGAATTTGCAATTTCCCTCAGATTATCTAAAGCCAGAAGACATAGTCTCCAAACTCCAACACAGGATATTAAAGAGAAGTGTTTAAGGAAGCAGGAAGACCTTCAGCAGAGGTACTAGCCTTTGAGGGATGTAATGTATTGATTTGGTGGTGTTGTCTGCTATTGTACATAATTGTCATGTGGGTTTTCTCCCAAAGGTTTTGATGGAGATGTATGAATGTTCTGTAGGCGAGTTTTTAACACTTTCATGAACTCAGTGTGGCAAGCTGTCACTAAGCCATGAGCACATCTGTTTGCAAGCATAATTTTTTCAATGTTAAGTATCTTTGTCATTAGTTCATAAGTGTTAATTGGTTCTCCAAGAGGTTTGACTGTGAGACAGTATAAATCATCTTAAGAGACACTTATGGATTTTATTAGTTACAGAAATTGGAAACTATTCTGACTTCACTGCTGTTTTGTTTTCTTATTTGGGGTTTTCAGAAGGACAATAAATCTGCTAATACAGTACATGAGGACTGTATCATTAGTATTCCTTGGCTAGGACTTTGAGAGAGAATCTTTATATTAATCTCTCTTTCTTAGTATTTAAGGATCTTTCTTGATCCTATTATGGAGAGACGGATTCTTACAGGTTATTGGTATCTGCTATATTTGTATCAGAGAATCAGGAGTTGGTAACTTGAACGTCATCTTCCTTCTTACATCAGCATTATGAAGGAGAGTATGAAACTGCAGAATGGATGACTCCCTATTTTTTGCCTGAGTGTAGTCAGGTCTCAACCTGTAAATTGGCAGATGGTTTACAGTAATCATTTTTATCTTAGAATTACTTAGCATTTTCTTCAACAAACTCTATTAAACTATTATTCTAAATGTGGAGTTTCTGCTACTTACAGTATATGTCCAATATGATTGTCAAAGTCATCTCATCAGCTGAGCCCAACTGCACAGACCCAATTCATGACCCCAAGAATTTTGCTTATTTAACCACTTGTGTATGGCTTCCCTTCTGAGATGAATAAAATTGTTTGATGTTAATCACATAAAAAATTAAAAGGGGTGTCCCCATAGTGAAGGGGTTAATGGCTGCTGTAGGGGCATCTTTCATTCATACTTTTATGAACTGGGAAGTTTGTAAGGTTATCCTCGTCCCTTACTATGAATTCTTGAAAAGTAGGGTAAACTTCCTTTTGGGTGCTCTGTCACTGTAACAGATGGAATTTCTACTGCTGCCTCCTCCCATTTCATGCTGGTCTCAGATACTCAGCTGCACAGCAAAGGATAGTTAGCTATAAATGAAGGATTGATGGTGAAATCCCATTTTATTTTATGGCTGAACTTGGAAGTAGGAGGCATGGAATCCTCCCTCCTTCTGTGTTTTAGTGTGGAAGTGAGCTGGGAATGAATGAGATTGAAGTCTTGAAGACCATTATGGTTGACTAGGAGATCAGGTGATGTGCAGTTATTACTCTGATGTCAGTGCTTGCCTTGATTTCCCTTTATGTCCAAGAGGGATAAAATTTGGGCTACTAATTACACTTTCAAAAATCATCTTGTTGATTTTAGAGAGATTGGCTAATTGTTCTGGATCCTAGACTGATGGCTCAGTGGGGATGTATTTTTGAGCCACCTAGTTCCTGGCTGGGCCAGAGTACATAGTCAGTTTGGTATCTGTATGACACTGAGGTATACATAATTTGCTTTGTGTAGACTAATTTTTGTATGAACAAACTTTCACTAAAATTATTGAAAAACAATAATAGTATGCATACAGAAGTTACAGCATGTTTATTCTACTAAATCTTTTGATCTCTTGGAAATATATATGCTAATTTTTGGAATAGCCATTTGCCTAAGTAGTTAACAGTAGCTAGGAATTTTTTGGTGGGGAGGTAGAAGCCCAGATTTTCCAACAAATGGGCATTATAAAGGTGCTGTTTATCAAACCTCAATCTTATTAAGTATAGTGATTTACATGCAATATAAAGAACCTATTAAGTGTAACGAACACATAATTACAGTACACCACAGCTACTCCCCGACTTACGACCGCCTCAGTCGTACCAAAATTTTGTCAAATTACGTATTTTCGAGTCCCAACGTCAGTGATTGCGCTGTGTACTGACAAAATTTTCGTTTGTAATTCACTTTAAAATGGCTGGCAAGCTTAAGAGTGAGAGTTTTGTGGTGCTGAGAAGGAAAGGAGACACCCATTTTAGATTTTCTATATTATTTAAGTATTTTCGACTAATGACCATTTCGACTTACGACCTGGATTTGGGTCCCTAACCCCTTCGTAAGTCGGGGAGCAGTATATAATAATACACCTGTATCAATAGTGCTGTACAGAAGCAGAACAAACACTACCACTAAATGAACTATACCACTTCACAAGGAAAAACACACAGTACTGTATATCAGTATAAAATTTCCTCTTCAGATGGGAAATTGCTTTTCTGTTGTTCACAAAATATACAATATACTGTTCAGTATTCTTTCATGAGTGGACTTTCTTTCATATACATATTCCTCAGTTTAAAGAAGAATTCCGTTGCAATAAAACATTGCATAAATAGATTTTTTCAATTCCACGGACTCTCATTAAAAATGAAATGCTGCCGTTTGCCACCTGACACTACACTGCACTTATGCGCCATGTATACAAAGTAGCGGGAATTTAGGGGTTCAGGTTTTTTCCATGGAAAACATATTTCCAATTATAGAATGGGAAACAATGTATTACTACAGAAATATATGTACAGTACAAGTATTATATAAGTTGACTTGGTGCTTCATACTGTTAATTTAGTTTAAAATATCATCCTGTTTCTTGTAAGTACTGTACAGGTATAAAATTCTTAATGTACTGTATTGCATGTACAGTAGTATTTCATTTATAATGAGAGTCCATGGAAAAATTTGCTCCAACTTAAAAAAATCTATTTACGTAAGGTTTTACTGCAACAGAATTCTTCTGTAAACCAGGGAATATGTATATGAAAGAAAGCCCACTTGTGAGAAGAATACTGTACAGTATATTGTATATATTGTGAACAACAGAACAGCAGTTTCCCATATGAAAGGGGATCTTTGAACTTTTGAGTACAGTACAGTACAGTAGTTGGCAACTACAGGTACTACTAGTTGCTTTGTCTTAGCACAAGTTGTTAACCTATAAATGAGAGTTAGATGATGAGTGCTTTTTGATGTATTCTCTGGGGGTTAATCATTTGGTGACTGCTTGCATTAGACTGAAGATGCAAATTTTGAGTATTTGTTTTGGTTGTCCCACAGGATGGTGCCTTTGGAGTGAATACCTTCTTTGGATTATGATTAAGATATTTTTTGTCATATACTTCCTTTTTCTGATTACTCCGGGTCATGCAGAAGCTTCAGTTGTTTCGGGGAACTATAATCTTGATTGCTCCTAATTAGCCTTGCAGGAATTGGTGTCGTATCCTGTTTTTAATTTCTACAAAATATTTACCAATGCCTTTTTCATCTCCATTATGGATAGTTTGTTTTCCATCTATATCCTCATCCTCTGTATAATAAGCTTTGAATATGGAGTTTCCTTGGTTACTCTGTTTCTCTGGTATGGTAAGGTTTATTGTGGACTGGGACTCTTTCCATTCCTTTTCCTGTTCTTGGTACTTGCAGTTCTTCCCTTCCACCATCATGTGTACAGGTACAATGAAAGACAAAAGTCGTATCGTGATGTTTGGTGAAAACATATGCTGAAGGGCTAACTTTTGGTGCGCTCTGCCTTGTGGTAGGGGGCTCTTATAATTAATGTTTCACGGGTTATATTTAATCTTTGGATAAAATTGCGACACGACTTTTGTCTTTTATTGTACATAGTTCACTTAACAGAGACACTTTCAACCAATTCTTACAGGATATGTGTAGTCCACTGTTCCTTGGGGCTCTAGACTCCAGTGGCTTAATTACTCCTGGAAGTACCAAGATAATGCCTGTGTGGTAGGGAGGGTAGGAGGGTTTCTAGAACTCTCTTGACCAGTGGTGTCAAACTCAAAAGCTTTCGAGGGCCAATTCTTATTTAAGTTAACCCTCTCCAGGGCCAACACAAGTGTTATATCACATATTTGCAGGATTGAAGCTTACAGCTTCACACATTACCTTACCTGGATTACCAGGAATACCTCATTTGGGTTTGTCTGATCTTAAATATGTAAAATTCATTTTACTAAATAAACATGATTATATCTATTTCTTTCATAATTTCACGGGATGATGAATTTTACCGTCATCCCGCGGGCCACGAGTTTGACACCCGTCATACACTTTACAGAATTTTTGACCAAAATACACTTTTTACTCAGAATTGAAATTTAAGGGGTTTAACTAATTGAGAACTTTCAGAATAACACACAAACCCTAAATCACACCATGAAAACCCATAGTTGATGAGTAATTAGCATTAAAAAATGTCAGTAAAATCTTTCAAGGGTCATTTTGGCCACTATTTACTCTGCAATCGACTCGTGGACCACATGTTGATAATCAGCAAGCTTAGGAGTGCCGATACTGTGATTTTCAGTAAAATGTAATTAATTTAAGGGGTTTAACTAATTGAGTACTTTCAAAATAACACACAAACCCTAAATCACGCCTTGGAAACCCATAGTTGATGAGTAATTAGCATTAAAAAATGTCGGTAAAATCTTTCAAGGGTCATTTAGGCCTCTAATTACTCTGCAATCGAATCGTGGACCACATGTTCATAATCAGCAAGCTTAGGAGTGCCGATACTGTGATTTTCAGTAAAATGTAATTTTTGGCCAAAAATGTAAGTCTTACACCTTACAAAATTTTTGACCAAAATATACTTTTTTCTCAGAATTGAAATTTAAAGGGTTTAACTAATTGAGAACTTTCAGAATAACGCCCAAACCCTAAATCACACCATGGAAACCCATAGTTCATGAGTAATTAGCATTGAAAAATGTCAGTAAAATCTTTCAAGGGTCATTTTGGCCACTAATTACTCTGCGATCGAATCATGGACCACATGTTCATAATCAGCAAGCTCAGGAGTACCCATACTGTGATTTTCAGCAAAATCTAATTTTTTGCCAAAAAACACCAAAAATGCAGTGTACTGACAAAATTGTCGTTTGTAATTCCCTTTAAAATGGCTGGCAAGCGTAAAAGTGAGAGTTTCGTGGTGCTGAGAAGGAAAAGAGACACCCATTTTAGATTCTCTCTGTTATTTTCGCATTTTCGACTTACATCCTGGTCGTCGGTCCCAAACCCTGTCATAAGTCGGGGACTGACTGTAGTGTGGTGGAGTTGAATTCAAAATGGTGGAAAGGCCCAGAATTAAGATGGAGTGTGTGTGTGTGTGAGGATTGGGCAAACATGCCTCCAACGGGCAACTTTTGCACCAAATCTCCCACATTTAAGACCCACTGTGTGCTCGGGAGGAAGGGATGATTAATATATCCAAAATGGGATAATGAATCAACTCTGGCTAACATAAAGGACATGGAGCCTCTATACACAGTCCATAATTATGAAACCTGCCTGGCTACAAGCTCCTAAGTATTAAAGAGGATAATTTCTCCATTTTTGTAGATCCTATTCACCCTTACATTCACTAACCCACTCCCACATATTTTTTAAACACTCAAAATGCCATTATCCACACTTTTTTTTTTTTAAGTAGCTTTCAACACTTTTGAAGTTTGCTAATAAAGATGAAGGATTCTGCCTAAGAAGTTTGTATGTTAAATTTTTCCCATTGCTGGTAGTGTAAGAATGCATCCACTGACTCACTCAAGTAATGACGCAAAGCTGGTGGCCTAAATGGTAATGAAATTGCTCGAGACTCCAAATTTTCTGATTTGTGTAATATGTACTACTGTAATTCTAGGGCTGCTACCTGCTATTTTCTTCTTTCCAAAGTCTCCTTCCACATAGCATAATTTTATTTGTGAATACTATTCATTAGTTTAATCTCCTTCACTGTTTCCCAACTGTGAGGTTTTCCATTTCATATACTGTACGAGTATGTGTGTGCAGACAGACACACACACACACACACATGCACATAGAATGAATGAGACAAACAGCCTATATCATGAATCAGAAGAGTAAGAGGGGTGGGGAATTACAGTACTACCCTTGAATTTTACTAATTTACGAACAGTGATTATACATTTCTTTAAAAAAGACCATTATGACAAAGACAGATACCCAAATCAGTTTACATATCCTAAATAATAATAGACCTGTTGTTAGAAGAAAGACAGAATGTAGCGGAGATGAGAAACACAAATTCAGCTAGGACAGCACTTCAGAACCTAGTAAAGGACATGGATTGTACGTCTCACTCTTACACCTGTCCCACCCTCCTGTCCCATGTTAAAGTGTGAACAAATACTGACTGAGATTTGCCAAAACAAGAAAATATATTTATTTTTTCTATCTCTTTCTATTGTTTTGTTTATCATATCCTTTGTGTTTATCAGTATTTTTATTTGTGAACTGAACCTGTTTATGATGGAAATGCCTTTACCTTGTACCGAATTAGGTTCTGTAATAGGGTCGCGGAACTTGTTGATAATTTGGTATAAAACTTTTAGATTAATCTGAATCTGGGTTTTTATCTGCTAAAATGTGTAAATTTATACTGTACATGATAGCCAGGAATTTGTATTGTTTGGTGTACTGTATAGTATAGACTATCTTTTTATGTCACTAATATCATTCCATAGATATTTGTAGCAAACTGGGTTCTTGTTTTGATTATTAAAAAAAAGGTGACACTACAGTAATATAAATTAAATTTGTTGGGGTGGCATTAGGCATGAACAGTAATGGCTTTATGTTCTCATTCTTTGTGATGAAATAGGCATTGTCAAGTGAAACTCCAGTAGATGTGTTGTACAGTAGTTATACTGTATTAAGAATTGACTTCAAGGGGGGTGATGACTGCTTCAGGTTATTTTTGGTTTTGGTTAAAATATTATATGTTGAGGGAAGAACACCTGATGGTAATCCCATATACTAAACATCCGGACCATCTGGTATGGTGGGGCATCCAGGCGGCCGATGTTATCTGAGGTCGACAGGGACAGATAGTGCCAGGGGCCACAGGAAGTGTTGCTTCCGCTGGCACCATCACACCTGCTGCTCTCTCCTGGCCCATCCTTGGTATACTGTACTGGTGGGTAAACTACCAGGTGTACCACTGGGTTTACAATTGAGTGTCTTTCTATTTTAAGCAAGTATCAATGATAGATGCATCAGGTTAGCTTTAGTGATCACAGTCGCAGCTAGCATTAGCCCTCAGCAGCAACAATTGCTTAACATAACTTATAAACAAAATATTTATTCAGAAATGGTGATGCAAGTACAGATTTAGTAACAATTACTTTGAGTAATTACACTGTAGTTAAATTATGAAAATAGAAGGGTTGTTAATCTGAAATAACAGTTTGGTTAGGTAGAAAAATTAAGTGGGTTTATAAACTATCCAGACAACAGGACAGTACAAGTACACTACAGTGATTTTCATGGGAATAACCTGGGTACATTACAGAGATAGGAGCTAAAAGTTCCCTTGTTATGGGGAAAATAATATAGTACAGTATTTACCTTTTATCTGTGAAGCTAAAAGTTTTTGAAAAGAGAGGGAGATGTACGAGTGTAAGATACAGGATAAAAGATGATAAAAAGGGTGATGTCCTAATGCCAGAAGGTGGGTAGTGGTTTGGGGAGGAGCAGTGGAATATAGTATTGGGTAAAGAATTGGGGAGATGTGTATGGGGCGTGGGTACAATGTAGGTACCTTGTATGTGCATTAGCCATTAGAGTGGGTCACTATTCTCTTCTTTTATGGGGTCAGTTTATTTCTTATGGAATATTTACTGGTACTGCCCATCTGGATAAATCATTATTGAGTACAGTACAGTAAATAATTTGACGGTGATTAGGCAAGGTATTCTACTCTCACAAACTTTTCAAATTCTGTGGTGCTAAGGTTTGTCGACACAATTTTTCATTGTGGGTATTCATTTTTCTCATAAATGACGTGTTATCCAAACTAATTTTGTTTCTAAAATGTTACCGGAATTGAGAATGGGTTGACCACAAAAAATTACATCATATTTATCTGTGAACTACAGTTTACAAGATAAATTGGTTAATATGACCTCTTTGAAGTCAGAATTTATGCACAGCAAATCTATATGATAACTTTTGTGACCCCTTAGTACCTTGCGAGAGTACAGTAGTTCAGTCTGATTAACATGTACAGTGTCTCCTCAGTTCAACAGCACTTTACTGAAGTATGGTTTCCATCCACATTCCTTACCATAATTGTTGGTGAATTTGTGAAGGTGGGCAACATTGTGTGATTATTACTAAACTTTAGGAGATGACTTATCTAGATAGGAAGCAAATGTTTTGAGTGGATGTGATTTATCCAACTGATAATTAATTTTGTAATCCACTCTTACTGTTTATTTTTGTGCTTGCTATGATGGACAGTTTTACCGCATGCTGTGTGCTTCATTGTGTATTTCCAGGCGAACTGTCTCGGTTATCATTTACTCTAAACAATTATTGAATCACAAGATTTTGCATTTGTTCTTATATGAACTGCATGATTGGCTGACTGGTCTTGTGTTAAGTTTAACATTTAGTGTCCTGGTGGTTCACTTTGTTCACTTTAATATTGTGTACAAATCTTACCCCAATGAGTAACAATGAAGAATTGTGTTTAACCCCCACATACTTACCTAAGTGTCCTGGTATATGAATATGCATGTTAGTGTGTGTTTACTACCACAGACGCTATTTATATGGTTTGGTGTGTCATGATGTAATTGTAAGGTGTTACGTTTGGGCACTAGAACCAGTTATCAATAACTCATAACAATGTACAGTACTGTATAAGGACTTACAAATCTTAAGTAACATACAGAATAGCAGTCTTAAAAAAAATAGGTGTTTTATAAATGACAAGTAGTTTATAGTGGTTCTTGGGTTCAGGAGAAGATTTATTTTAGTGGTTTATAATTATTTGCAAGTAGGTTATAGTGATTAATAAAATTCATACCTATATATAATAGTATTGAAGTTTATAATAGTGTAGAAGTTAAAATTCTGAAGCTTCATGTTGTGGTTTATCATTTTGTAAAGACATATACTGTAATAATGTTGCTGTTCTGACATGTGCATTATAATGGGTAGAATGATATTTAGTGTTGAATTTGATATGTATATGTGTGTGCTGACTGGCAGTGCTGTGTTTCAATTCTTATGATAGTTCATTTTGTGTTTATTGGTAAAAAGTACTGATCAGCTTCATTGTTATGACATGAAATATATATATTGGTTCTAGTGTTTCGTGAATATTGATTATAATAAATAGACAGGACGTGCCAACACCTACTGATTGGTGCCTGTATCAGAGCTGTTACCTTGACCTCTGATCATTTGACCCTTAAACCATAGCAGCTCTTGTGATTGGCTTTTTAACACAGTATATGTGACAAGTGTGATCATTGTTGCTCGGTTCAAGGGTTATGCTGCTGACATATACATACAGTACTCTATTTACATGCTTGGTGATGACTAATCCTCGACTTCCTGACCCTAAAAATAACAGCGCCAAAGGTTCTCGAAAATATACGTAACTTTATATGCTTGCCAAGTAGGAATATTATGTATTGTAGATCTTATGCGCTTAACCAATGCTGCAGTATGCATGGTATTGAACTTAACCTTTGACATAGCATCTCTTGAATTGATAAGCCAACCATCAATTATGCTGCTAAATTGAATGTTTTTGTGTATGATAAGTGACAAGATTGTGATTTTCTTTTCCTGGGATATGCTAACATGTTCTGTTTGTGTCCATGGCCTTTGACCTATTGACTTAAAGAACGTAGCTGCACAAAGGGGTGGCAGGATGACTATACAGTATACCCATGTTATTCCAAGAACGAAATTGTAGCTATATTGGTTCTTATAACAATTCTTTGGGGATCCTTAAGTAGATATACATATAGACAATGCTGGTCACTCTACTACTTCTGTACTCTACTCGGGGAGAGATATGTTCTGGCTGTGATTAGAGGAACTATATTGTATAATGATGTGGTGTGACATGAGTTTCAGTTTATGATAGAAAGTGCATAATATGTTGCTACAGTATAGTTCAAGTGGGAGCGATAATGCGTGCTTTATACTGGGTGGTGGTGTTGGAAGGTTGACGAGAGTTGGGAGTTGCTGCCATCACCACCACCACATCCTGCAGGGTCGTGGTCCTGTTATCAGCTGTCCTGACATCATATGTCACTCCAACCAGTCAGTCACTCTTTCTCTAAAAAGTTCAGTTAGTCAGTTAACCAGTCAGATTTTAGACTTAAAGTCAAATAGGAAGTCAGTCAGTCAACCAAACAGTGAATCAGTCACCTACTTGTCAGTTAATGACTGTATTACATACATAACTAGCTAGTCACCCAACCATCCAAATAGTTAGCTGAACAGTCCATTTAACCGTCATTCAGCCAACCAGTCACCCAACCATAAAAATCAGTCTCCAAGCCTGTCACTAACCAGTCTCGTCCCCCCAGTCAGTCACATGTATCTGTATTGTTTAGTTCGTTGAACATCCCGTAACCTAGAAACATTCACATGAAATCAAAGGACATCCTTGACATATCAGACGAAAAAAATACTACATTAATATAATAGAGTGCCGGGATATGGTTTGTCATTTATTTTTATTATTATTATACTTGAGGTTATTGTGGCAAGTCTTGGGTTACTGATTTCTGTATTCTGTCAGAGGAGATTGTTCATCTGCTGTTTTATTTCTGAACTGGTGTACTGATTGCTTCCATCAGAGTTTTAAAGTATTTAAAATGTGCCAAGAGAATGCCAGTCTGATTTTCGAAAATCATGGACAGGCACAGTACTATACCCTGCTCAGCTTAGACCAGTGTTTGATGAGAGATTGGACGGAATGAAAAATAGTCCTAATGAATAAACATGAAGTCCACCCCATCAAGCAGTCTGTCCCATTTTCTCATAAGTTAAAAGTACTATACCTGATCTCATTTCATATTGTCTTGTTTTCATCCGTCAGAAGAAAATAATTGGATTTGAAATGCAGAATTTGTCTTGGTTTGAACTTTTTGTATTAATCTATGTATACTTCAGATTGATCCCTCTGCACCATGCAAAGTTTCATAACCATTTATAAACATTAATCAAACTTCTCGATAGATCTTACACTGCCTTAATAAAATTAAATGGTGCAGACTTTTTTACTTTTTTTTATATACAGTATAATTCTAAATTCATAATCTTTTTTATACTGTTCAGAATCTGCCACACACACACACACACACACACACACACACAACAGAAAACAAAATGTGTGTAGGTTTTCAGGGGGGGGTGTATTATTGTTATCATGGCCAACACCTGGCAGCTGCTGGAGCCTGATAATAAAAGTTACCCCCACCCCCTCTGCTGGATGATAGTCAGACCCCCATTCTCACTCCTTCATTCCCCAGCATCCTGAAAGGATACCCTAAAGGTCATATAATTTTAGCTATAAGATTCACTGTACTTGGGTCAATATGCATGTTGGCGTTGTTTCTCTCTCAAATACCTGTTATCGTACATATGTGCAGATGCGTACTAGAAAAGAAGAGCTGGTTTTATTTAGATAATGATGAACAGGAGTTTTTAATGAAGCAGACTTTATTTGGACACAAAAAACTAACTATCTGGTAATGTTAATAATTAGTGAGTGAGATACGTCCACATATCCTGAGATAACTCGGTTTACGTTAATTATATTCATGGTATACCGGTACGTGTAAAAATGTACGTAATTTTATGTGACTCAAAGTTAACAGAAAAGATTACCTTGTGGCACTGTTTATGCTAACTGCCAGCAGGCTGGTGAAACCGATTTTGTAGTCATACTGTATGCAGTACACATACATTATACTGTATATGCAGGACCTGGCAGAGAAATCCTGGGTCCTGGTGCTTCCCCTGATTCTGGATCCCTCATTCTCTCTTATCCCCTTCACTCGTGTACAGTATATAATTTTTTCCTTTGCAAGATGCACTAATTTATTATTATTATTTTTTATTTAATTTTTTTATGTCCTGGAATAGCTTACATGTATTTCAAAATGATTGCAATTCTGTTTCTCCATTGCCGATATCATGCTATCTTTTGGTTCAGTGTGGATGGCAGAGTGGATGCTGTTTTTGAGAGAGAGAGAGAAACTTAAGTATTGTATGTGTGGAAATTTATTGCTATATTAGTGTAATAAAAGAAGCAAAGTTATTGTTGTACACGGGATTTACTACCACATTTACCGGATGGTCAGCTAAAGTTTCAACTGAAAAAAACAACAACAACAACAACACCACTACAGCACCCATCCATCCACCGAGAAGAACATTAGTATTGCAGGTGGACTAGTACAAGACCGTCACCATAATGTGCACAGTAGTCCCTCACAAATAGTTTCACGTAATAAGATACAGTACACTCATGCATTTTCAGACACTCTTACTGTAGATTCGTGTGATCATGGTTGAAACACACACATCCTCAAACACACATCCACACATCCTCAAACACACACATACTCAAACACACACATACTCAAACACACACATACTCAAACACACACATACTCAAACGCAAACATCCTCAAACACACACATACTCAAACACACACATACTCAAACACACACATACTCAAACACACACATACTCACACACATACTCACACACACACATACTCAAACACACACATACTCAAACACACACATACTCAAACACACATACTCAAACACACACATACTCAAACACACACACATACTCAAACACACACACACATACTCAAACACACACACATACTCAAACACACACACATACTCAAACACACACACGAGAGAGAGAGAGAGACCATATTATCAAGGAGTGGCCTGAGGGTTGAGCCATCGAGCTATCATCACTCTTGTGCGTAAAATTAGTCAAGTCACATATCGGATGACGGAGCGTGATTCTACCTAGACATTACTTAACTAACCTTAATCCCAGTGGTACGACCATCCGTGTTTGTCGCCTAAGTGTGTCACGTTAACCCTAAGATGAAAATATTGGGTGTGTTTTAGAGACAATGTGACGAGCAGCTGAGTAGGACAGAGCGTTAACAATTCAGGCTAACTCTTGGTATAGTGAGGTAACGGGTTGATGGGATGGGATAGGACAAAAACTCACCCGACAAAACAAACTTCACCTAATCTAATCTATCTGACTTTACTTAACCTAGTAAAATCTACCTTACTTAATGTTCTCTACCTAACCTAATCTAATGTAATCTACCTAACCTAATAGTGACACCTAACCAACCTCGTGAGTTTTTTGTCCGCGAACTAGTAGATATTACGGGTCGTATTGGGCTCTCAGGTACAAAAAAAAAAGGTGTTGCTTTAATCCTGCTCGGGAGGTGATTCATGACGATGATTACTAAAAGATGATGAACTTGACATCATATTTGAAGTCGGAGAGGACGGATATTCTTTTCCTCTTGAACTAGGGTGAAAAATTATCTCATGTTGACCTCATGTTGTGGATAATGGGCGGTGAGTTCACTTTACTGTACTCTGAAACAACAAGATGTTCTACAGTCTACACTAACCCCCCCCCCCCTTGAACGAAACTAAAGACGTTACTTTCTTACTGGCAGAATATAGGGGCTTGTATTAATTTTTCCTACATATGAAGTAAAGACAAATTAGTAGTCCAGTACTGTACCTCGAAATTACATACCAGCTGCCATTATAGACTCGGTAGCAAGGGTTAGGTTACGGGTTTGGGAGATTACCACAGGAGATGGTAGTAAAGGGAGGAGTGTGTCATGTTTCCACAAGAGGGGCTGGCAGCCTCCCGATAACGCCTGAGAGGGACTCACGCGTCATGGGTGTCGGATGAAGTGTCCACCCGTGATGATGGCTGTACTGTATTGACACCGAGTGAGGTCAGGTTCCATAGTGTGGCTGGTTTTCATAGTCGCGGCTAGCGTAGCGCATGGTGGTAGGTTTTGGGTTGTCAGTGAGGGTAGTCATAATACACGAACGACTGGCCGCGTATGCGAAGAATGAAGAAAGTTAGGGTGGACACTGGACAGCCTGTACCACATTGGGTGTTGATGTAGTTATGAATAGGTTAGGGATGACTGGTTATTAGTGTGTCTTATATAGACTAGGTTTAGGTAGAGCAGCTTGACCCTTTTTTTGCAGGGACGGAGATTCTCAGAATGGTAAGTCGCCTTGGCGAATAGGTTCTATGCACGTATAATTAAGAAGAATTCACAGCACAAATCGTGTTGCGCCTAACTGTTTATTCCTCTGCTATACAGACATAGGTAGTAGTTTTCCTAAGCTACAGGTATTTGAATATAAATTTTTCACCGTTTTACTATTGTGACAGTTGAGGCACTGGACAGACATTAAGACAATAAATGGTGAGGGTTTTTTGTTTCCGTCGTCGAGCAGTTTTCTATTTTGGCGTTTCGAAGAAGCGATGCTCGTCTCTTATATTGGGGAATGGACCCTTTTAAGCTGAGGTCGCATCTTACCCTCCCTCCCTCCCTTCTTACGCATACATCGTGCACGCTAGATCATGTGGCTATCCTTCATCATTTACCATTTTAAACCTTACAGCGCCTCGAGGGAACGCCTAGTTTTCAATCCACAATCATGGTGAACTTTGATAATATGTCACTTGGGATGTTATACTAGGGGTAAATAGATGTCATAATGGCCTGCGTTGTGTTATGACTCGTAGCCTCGCCACGTTGGATCGTTGCGTGTATGTTAGGCTGGTGGCATTCCTCGCCTGTAGTTTGTAAGATTATACGGTGGTGCTCAGGGGTAGACGATGGCTGTATCTCACGGGGGAGGGGATAGATGTTCCATGTTCCTCTGGGGTCTATGGGAGAGTAGATAATGGGTGTATCTGGCAGTAGTTAATGGGTGTATTTCTGGGAGAGCAGATCGAGGATGTTGGGCTGTAGATAATAGATATATCTGGGGGAATGGATAATGTGTATCTCCGGGGAAGGGGGTAGATAGTGAGCATATCTCGGGGGAGATAGTGGGTTTATCTGGGGGTTATCAAGGAGGGTTAGATTATACATAGCGCAAAATTGTAATAAACCACTGCAATACTATGTATAAATGCTTAAATAAAAAAAAGATGGCGAATACGGTACGTGTGCAGCGTAGAAGTCAGTGTACACTTTGAAGGTGGTAGGTGTTAGAGGAGACATGCCGTGTACACACTTGGAGGCTATTTGGTCGGTGTACACATGGTAGGTGCCGTTGAAGATAGACATGGTGTGTACACGAGGGGAGCTAGGGTTTGTGGTGTACACGAGGGGAGGGAAGGATTGTGGTGTACACGAAGGGAGGGAGGGGGGGAATTGGTGTACACGAGGGGAGGGAGGGGGGGGGATTGGTGAACACGAGGGAGCGAAGGCTTATGGTGTACACGAGGGGAGGAGGGGGGGATTGTGGTGTACACGAGGGGACTTGTTCGTGGTTGGTGTGGACTAGATTGGGTTAGCGATGTAAGCACCAAACGTTTTAAGGACGGGAACGTTCATAGTAAATGTTTGAGAACGAGCGACTCGCCATAGATCTCTTAGACTTAGGGGTTCTTGAAGTGACTTGTGATTGGCTGGAGGAGGGTGGATGGAGTGGGTGTGTGAGGATTGAAGAGGGGGGAGGGTAGTGAGGCAACTGAGAGGCCCTCGTGGATCAGTACTACCTCCCACCCTCACCCATGTACCCTCCCATCCCATCTTCTACTCGCCCATCCATTTACTCGTCGGGTTTTCTCCCGGCTGCTGTTTCACACACAGACACACACCTCTCTCTCTCTCTCTCTCATTAATAAAGACAAAGTGTGTGTAGATGTTGTCTCTTGCTATATGACGGACGGTCTCGCAAAGACTCAGTAGTGACAGGTGGTGGAAGGGAGGTCACGAGTGTGTGGTGGACGAGGAAGCTGGCGGAGGCGTTTTTAAGGTGACGCTCGGCTTGAATGACTGGCTTGTTTTACCTCCCGCTAGGCTAGGCGAGCAATCTTGAGGCATTAGGAAGTGTGGGGCAGCAGCTGGAGTGAGGGCAGCAACAGTAGCACCACCACCGCCACCACTTTAACACGTGTACCACCAAAGGCGCTAGCAAATATCTTCAGCTGCAGCAAGTGGCACTAATACCAACAACTGTCCGAGGGATTCAAAAGTGGGTTTGGCAGAAAAGAAAATTTTATATTATCTATGAGGATACTGGACACAGTTATGAAGTTTGAAAACGTGGTGAAAAGGGATGTTTTAAACGCTGTACCACTTGAAGTAGATGTATATAGTGCACCCGGCCAGTGTAAATTGGTGCGGTTGAGGACAGTGACCACGTGACAATCGGTAGTGAGGGCATGGTGCTGGAGACCCAAGGAGGGAGGGAGGAGGATGGCAGTGCGGTGGGGACGGCGGCCGGGTTATGTGGGTGGGGTGGAGGTGATGGTGGGGGTGGTGCGTGAGGTGGTGCTGGTGTGGTGGATATACTGTACACCCTCCCACTCCTCACACCCCCTTCTCACCCATCCTTAGCCCAGGCGTGTCTGTACCGGGGACAACATGCACGGTACAACTCTTCCTCCCTCCGGGAATCATGTGCTTCTGCCTGCCTGCTTTCCTCCTGCTGGGGTTAGACCCCACTGCACCGTCATGATCACTACCGCTAAAACTGCTGGATCGCTCGTCCTTTGTGTCTGACGCTCGACGTAGTTGACATAAAGATCCGATAAGTCACGTGGTTTCTGCACTTATATTCCGGACCGGGACCCAAGCTTGTAAGAACCCATAAGTTAGAGGTAAGATACAGTACTGGGATGTGTTAATTTTTTGGGTGTCGGTGTCATCCTACTTGGACTATCGTCTGTTAATGTGGTTTTTACCATCTTGGTTAAATGGTTAGTTTAGACTACGTTAAATCGCATTAAACAGACGATCGTCCAAGTGGGAATTAATCCAGTCCGTCATCCTGAACCAAGCGTGGTCGAGCCGAGAGGTTGAGAAAGGCTTGACCACGATGCACTGGGACCGCACCGAGTTACTTCACTGGTGCAGACTATTGGAAATGGCTGGGAATACCGAAGATGGTGCGCTCTCTCGTGTTGTTAACGCTTACAGTCTTGACCTACAACTATATAATGGATTGTACAACCTTTAGCATTTTATATTTTCTTCGTTTTTTTTTCGGAATAGTTTAGATTTTGAAGGACATGTTCGTCGTGTTCGGTTTTACATATTTACAGAGGTATTTATTATACAACAGTTTATGTGGTGTATAAGACACGGACGTGTGTGTGAGGAGTACTAGGTATAATATGACCTACCTACTAGTTTTTTCATATACCAGCTATTACATATATTCTGGGGTTGGTGCCATGCAGGTGACGAGGTTTCTTCCAACAAGTACACAGCGCTTTGAGTATATACCGGACGTTGTACAGGTCAGGGTGTGGTACAGGCTTTGGGTGTGATGGTGACGGCCGGGTGTGTGGGGAGGGAACTATTTGAACCTGTTAACCGTATTTGAACATTGTACAGTATACATGCGTTTTCTATATGCATGGTGAACTGCATTATGTATATACATTCCAAACTAAATGTAAACTTGTATGATGATACTATTAAATTAATATCTGTATCTATCAAGGATGCGGTAGGTTAGTTAAGGTTGAGTTAGGGTCGGGTAGGTTAGGGCAAGGACTAATCTTATCTTGGGGTAGACGATTGGCGATGTAATCTAACCTAACTTAACCTAACCGTCTAAATGGGATGGCAAATATCGCATAAAATAGGCGATCGTTCAGACGTGAGTGTGTGTGGAGAAGTAGGAACAAGTGAGGTCATTTCTGGAGTACAGGAGGGGGGGGGGATTATCAGCCACGTGGGTGTTTTTAGAGGTTCACACGACTCTCTCACCCTCTCTCACTACATCCTCACTTGCCCCATGACCTCCCCCTACAGGTCCCCAGCCGTTACCAACACCTCTTCCCTCCCTGACCAGATATCCCTCCTCCTTGTCACAGGCCTGGCACTTGACATTATTAGGGACCTGCCACGCTTTGCTATAAACAGATGAAATGTACCGGGAATTTTACACTCATCATTCTGTCACTGTAACTTGCTGACAAAACCTATGACCCTTCAGGCTTCCACGCCCTGAATGCATGAGTCATAAAGGCAAGCATGAACTTAGCATGCTTCCCAGTTGGGCACTGTAAACGCTTCCGCGCTTCACCTTGCACAGGATGTAAGGGGGGTGCCCAATAAACTAGCCCCCTCCGGGGCAATCTGTAAAATCTGTTCACACGGTTAGACTTAAATATTGTCACACATCACCGCCCTTCATCTTAAAACTGACGATTGCTTTTATGGTGAAACAAAATATTTGCTTTGTATACCAAGACTAAACATTATTATTATCACACACACAAAAGGAGAGGAAGCAAGCCATGGATACGAGATCTTGTTTGTAAACATCTTCACACCTGTTTACTCTTACCGGGTGTTCCCCCTCTTGTCATGGAGCCTTCCCAGTACAGTACATCAGCTTTTGTGTTTGTTTATCTTCATTGAGAGTTGGAAAATACAAGAGATCACCTGAAAATTAGGCCCCCTCCCCAATATGCATTTTCTAAATCTAACCCAACCTAACCTGCCCTAATCCCCCAGGTTTTGTTTGGGGTGTTTAATCACCTGGTGAAACAAGCTTGGGGAGAGAGGGCGGAGTAATGTTCTGGTGATCTAAGGCGAGTAGCTTACTCCTTATAAGGGGCGTTTCCATCGACTATTATGTAATTCCTGCGTTTTTTATTTAGAATGTATGTATTAATTTTATGATAAACGAATCGATAGTGGCTTGTTGTTAGGGTGACGGGTTGTGGGGCTGACAGGGTATTAGTGTGGCTGGTAGGATGAGTGTTTATCGGGCAAGCAAGCAGAGTGACTGGTTGTCGGGCAAGCGCAGGCAGGCAGGCAGGATGTGTATCTTTTTAATTATTTTGTCGACATTAACAAAGGCCTGACGTAACCACAAGTCCACACCGGAAAACAGCAACGTGGCGTCTTTGTGTTATTGCGTCGTACAGTATGTCAACCATCTAAATGACGAAATCTCTCCCCGAGATTAATAAAATAAACAAAATTCAAGCAGAACAAAAGCGTGTCCCAATCTAGATAACGTGTTCGATTGTGTTAGGCTGAAAGTTGTTAGAGCCATGAGTTGGTACCGGGTAGTCTGTCGTTAAGAGCCATGAGGGTGGTTTAGTTGTCAACCACGTGGAATTGTTGTGTTCTGATAGGTATGTAGTTTTCATCGTAATGTAGTTATGTTACTGTGTTGTGGTACTTTGATAGTTAGGTGTTGAACCACGTGGTTGTGGATGATCACGTGATGGACTGGCAGCTACGATAACAGTGTAGTAAGATTAAAACAAGGAAAATACCTGAAGGGTAGTATCACCCTATGTGAAATCAATCTTTATCAGGAATATTCACTTCTAAGCCAACATTGGAGATGGCAACACAAGAGGCCGTTCTAAATGAGGAATGGATATACCTAACCTGAAATTCGATTATTGAATATCCATAAATAAATGTGGACATCACTAGTTTTGAATTGGTGATCGTCGTAACATGGCAGTTAGTAGTGTGGCATAATATGTACTATGGAAGGGATGTTGGTGTAAAGCCCGCGGCGCCTTGTGACACTTTTTAGAAGAGGGCAGATACCCACCACCGTTTATTATTTAATTTGTTCGATTTGTAAATAGCTGGTCGTCCACGAAATGAATAGTTGACGTGTATATGTTCGACTCTGTTAAATACGACATATCTTGACCGAATAATGTGTATTTATTGTCAGGTCCAGGTAGGTGTGTATCTGATGTTATTTGTAATACAGTAGTATCTTCAGTGGCAGTGAATGCCATGGGTGTAAGTTTTTATAAGGTGTTTAGATCCCTTCGTGTGTGATGTGCTCAGTGAGACTAGTAGATAAAAAGAGAGTGTCATGAGGAGACAACGAGAGGGGTGGATGGATAGTCATGCATGAGCTGGGGTTGTGTGATAGGATGTGAGAGAGAGAGAGAGAGAGAGAGAGGCTCACGAGGGACATTAGGTACAGCCCCACGTCCCTCCTTACCCCTCCCTTCGTCTCCCGTCTGTGGCACCCCTCTCACTCCTCTCTCTCCCCAGCTTGTTTGTCTGTCTGGGAATAATATAGTTAATGCCTTTAATAACATCCTTTCTCCTTGCTTTCATTAATATTGGAATAGTTGTATCTTAATATTTGATGAATGAGAAAAATCCTATCTACTTGCGTGTCGTAATTGTTCTGCTCTAAATGTATTATTGTACTTCAGATGCTAAAGCCTTAAAGCACGTATCCATTAAACAGCAACTACTAAAAATTACGTAAAGATATTCTTCCTTAAATAGTAAACATCATTTTTGTAGATGTAGTAATTTTGATATAAATAATAATAATAATAAAATAATAATTAACGGTTTATTGAAAGCTTGGCAGCCAGAAGGCTGAAAATATACAGTTACATATTTGGGGAATGGGTTTCGAATTACAAATAATATACAAGTAACATAAGTGATACAAATAAGATCCAGTTGTGGCCAGCTTTGGGTTATCGTAATGGGGTGTCAAACCTTTTTAATTTATTGCTTGTGATTTATATTGTCACCGTACGTGTGTGACCCATGCCTCTTGAACATACAGTATTATATTGCGGTGTTCACCTTGTGTTATGTATTTCTTATATCAGCTTCTAGTTTGTAGTGTCGGTAATCGATACAGGCGAGTGGCAGTATCGGCAATATAAACTCGTGTACATAAATGAGGTCAGTCATGTATGTTTATGTTTCAGAGACAAAGGTCCTGTCACTGTTTTGTTGAAGAGAGCGATTAATATGTGTTGATGATAATATAAGTTATGGGTACTTTGAAGTGCGAATAGATAATAAAAAAGCGTATAAAGAATACTCATAGCCCTGTTATCCTCATTTTGCAGAGTAAACAGATATGAGAAGAGAATTTTGGTAGAAACATGATAGTGGCATAGTAGAGTAGAAGCTAGAATGATATATTATTAACCGAAGAATATGTTTGTCTTGTTCAGGTACGTGGAGGAGCATGTGCAGAGGACGGGTGTTGCCATTGAGACCCAGGGCTTTAGTTTCGTCACCAGTGGCCGCAAACGGGAGTCCCTCACGGTCAGTAGTTGGTGTCCAAAAGTAGCTGTCTCATCTTACTCATCCGTTTTATATTAGAACAATGATTCATAGTGGTTCATATTAGATAAGAGATGTGTTGGCGATTCTTGAGGTGATCCAAATAGTGTTTTGTTTTGTTTTTTCAGTTTTAAGTAATTTCCACTTTAAGATTAAAACAATTTCTGAATATTGTTATAAATGCAGTGTTAAGTTGAACAGAAGTATACTGTACAATACCATTTTTTAAATACACTCCACCTTCTCTTGATTGATTTCAGTCACTTCATCTATGCCAGTAGTTTAAATTTGGATCTGGATAAGATTTTTTTAGTATGGAAATGACCTGGTGAAATTTAGTATTTGAAAGACCCAATTTTTCTTATTTTCTGTAAAATTTCTCAAGACTCCCACATCTGGTGGTTCAATAATTGTCACTCGTCACACTATACCTGTACTGTACGCAGTATTTATTTTGTAACAGTGCAACATTTAACTTACATCTAGAAACACTACCTAACTCAAAGATAAATCTGCCTCTAAAAAATTTGGAAATTTGTTCAGATGTTGGCTTCTTGTGAACAACTACAGCACTACTATACACAGGACTGCTTTATCCTTGCATATGTAGTGTTGAAGTTATAACTGGGGAAGCTCTAGCTCCACTTAAACAGAGTTGAGTCTGCACCAATTCATCTCATTAACTCTCACCGTCTAACTGTTGAGCTTGACTTATTTTTTCTTCTCCATATAGCTGTTTCTCCCAATTATATGGGTAATACTGTACTCTGTTTTTTCTCTCAAATGAGCTTGTTTCCATTACCCCACTGTGGAGGCCACACATACCACTTTGACACACTTACTGTGTGACTGTTGGCAACTCAAGATTAGGTCATTGTGAAACCTACTTTCCCTTTCATGCAAGATTTTCACTTCTTTTCAATCTATTATGACCTGTCCCCTCTTAACCCCCTTGTGTACAGGGTCCCTCTGTACAGAATAAAATTGTCTGGAATTAGCCAAATTAAATATTATAAGTGGTGTCCCCATAGTGAAGGAGGTTAGCAAAGTAACACGTTTTCAACACTCAGTAATTTTAATAATATTGCAGATTATTTGTAGTTTATGTTGGTTTGTATCATCTGGTACTATCAAAATTGTTGTAGTGCCATATTCTCCATGGAGAAAAAAATCTTACCATATGTTTGTCATTCAGTTTGGTTCAAGTATAGTTATATTTTTTAATATGGTGGTGTTTTATTTTTTCAGGGTAATGCTACTCTTCATCTTTATCCACATTTCAAAGCTCTCCAAGAAATTGATGGTAAGAATTTCCCTTTAATATCACCACAGTTGATATGATTTTTTCTTGTTTTCCCACTATTAATATTTCTCCTTAATTTATCAAGGATAAAGTTTAATACAGTATTGAACATAAGACTGTAATTACAGTACAGTAATGTATAATCCACTAGTATAATGCTTGTGTGGGTTTTTATTTTATATTGATGTGTCTAACATTGACAAATAAGATAACTTTTTTCTTTGTATGTGTGTGTTTGAAGCTAGGATGTATTTTCTCTAATCAGTGTAATGTACTGTATATTTAAAACTGGTGTGGATCATATTAAGATGAAATGGATTCAAACAAACTGTATTTTCCCCCTTGCTATACAGTATGCAGTATGGACCCCTCAAGAATGGGTAGAAATTGTTTTCTTATGAAATTTACTGTAACTAGAACATCTTGCTTAGAGAAATAGGAGACAATATTTTGTCGTGAAGTTGTGACAACTTCTTATCAAGAGGTCTTCCTGTCTTGGGCTGAGCTGGGGTGCACGTGTGCGGATATACCAGCTGCGTATTATCTGTGTTTGTCCCCAACAGATACTTCCAAGATTTTTTTTAATTGTATTTTTACTGTATGACATAACATGTTTTGTGTATTTGCTGTATTATTTTGTACATAACATAAAGTCAAGAAATGTTTATACAATACAACATATAATTTTTTTTTTCCAGTTTGGTTCTTTACTAATGAGTAAAAACTTTTTACATTTTTATCTGGAAGTAATCTTCTCTTTTGTAAAATACAAGCATAGTACAGTATATTCGTTTATTATGAGATAGCCTGCATGTTACAAAACATCCTGTTGGTGATATACCATGTTGACATTTGACTCGAAGCTTTGATGTGTACTCCTGCATAAGACCATATGCAAAAGCCAAGAAAGTTCTTCAAATCTAAAAACTGACAAATACTGCTTACAGTCTCAGATGATACATATCCAATCAAATAATCCTGTGAGGATCTGTTTTGATTGGGAAACACTTATTACTCTATTGATTGTAGGAATAAGTAATTGTTACTACAGCATTTGAATATGATACTAGCCACAGTCTCGTCTCTTTAAGTGGCAGGTCTCTATTCTATAGCTAATTATACCGTATAACATGTCTATGTTATTGTAGGGGATTTACATACTTATTAATTAGTAGTTAATTAGACTACTTCATTTTTAGTAGTTTTTCTATCCATTATTGGTTAATTATTGATGCTAATTCTACACTTCATTGTTGAATTATTATTGTTAGTGCAGATGTTGTCTATCTCATTACAAGACAAAATATTGTTAGTAACACAATTCTATGCTCCATTGTTGGAAGTGCTCTATTTAGTTTGTGGATAGATTGTGTTGATGGTTCTGCACTTCAGTGCAGTGTGTGTACCGTATGGGTTAAGTGATAATTGCAATGTACGTTTCATATCATTGTACTGTTCAGTTTTCAGATCATGTCTGTTTTAAGTAAAATTGGTATAATCATTTATAAATATGACAACTCTCCTGTAGATATACATGCAAAACATCACAATTATGTTAATTTCAAGGAAATAATGTTGGTTTTTCCTAATTTGGGCATTCTTTACTCCAAGGCTCTTGATTGGTTGACACAGGTGATTTTTTAATAAAGCCTTTAATTTATTTCTGATCTCATTATTAAATAATTATAGGGTTAAAGAAGTAAAGTTGTATTAGGCTTATTTTGATTTTCCCTTTACTCTCTATTGTAATTATTGTGTTATATATTGATGACAGTTGTATAATTCTAGGAATATATTTGAAACCATCAGCAAATAGTGTGGCATTCTGTCATTGGCTGAGGTAGGAGGAGTTCTACCAGAGGCCAGTTAGAGTTTTATCCGATATTATTGTCTAGTTGTGAGTGATGTATTCCTTAGGTTTCCTTTGCATTTCATATTTGATAATGTTGATCATTGTTGTTAAGTGAAGAATCCATGAGAAAATGAAAGGAACACTTGGAAGGATTTGTTGTTGTAATGTTCGAAACACGACACCAAGTTTGAGGCTAGTGGTGATAAGCCCTGTCACTTGTGCGTCACTCACACGGAGTGTATATATCCCTCCGAGCACATCCATATTTCACCAGAACTGTGACGGCATCAGTAGTACACACACACACAGCATCTCTTGTGTTTGACATGCGAGTTTTTCACTATTTTGTGAAAGAGAATTGGGCAAATACAATGGGCCCTACCGACTTTGTAGTATCCGGTAGAAAGCAGCGTGTTGCTGCTTTGTGGTGTATTGAAAAACCAGTGAACTTCAGTATTGCTGACTGTGTGATCAAAAAGGTATTGCTAATTTACAAATGTATTTTTTAAGAAGTTTTGTAGATGAATTTCCTTCATTTTATGTTTGGTGGAATTTTATGCTTCTAAGTTGGAAATGGTGCATGGTCATAGATATGTACAGTAGGCTTTTATTGATTCAATTAGGATTGGTGTTATAAATGGTCTTTATGGATCCTTGGGTTACTTAACTACATCATACAGGTTAAAGTTGATAACATTCAGAAATATTTCAATCCAAATGCTGGAGGAGCAAGTGCTTCACTCTGCTGATGTTCGTCTTCATTTATCGTACGTGTGGTGTATTTAGTGGCCTTGTACCAGATATATCTACTGCAGAAAAGAGTGTGTTGAGGATGTCTCTTCTTTGGGCTCCTAGCGAGATTATAACAGCGAGCTGCCCAATGAAGGGCTGTTCTCGACACAAGAAATCCACCTCTTCCTTGACTCCATGCAAGATTATTCAGTGAGCTGATCAATGATTGGCTGTTTTCATCACAAAAACACTTATGAAGCAACTTCAGAACTTTGTTTAATGAACTTTAATACTACAATATTATTCATTTAGCAAATGTTTATAAATGAGTTACTATTAGGTAATATTATTAAGAAAGTAAGACTCAATTATTCAACATTTAAACAGTTTATTGTTGAATTTGATACATTAGCATATATATTGTATTCCAGGTAAGAGTAACTAATATTTATTGATACGTACTGGAAATATGTTTTGGGGTAAATATTTTTAGATTACAGTACAGGTACAGTATTGTTAATTGTTCATCTTTTTATCCTAATAGGAGTTGTGGATTACCTGAACACTGAAATCAGTACTTCAAAGCAAAAGAAGTTCAGCCTAGTTACATTTATTGATACTCCTGGTCTTGTTGATGGGGACATGAAGTACCCATTTGATGTGAACCAGTCAATGCTTTGGCTAGGTAAGTTTCGACAAGTACTTTTTTGTCTCAATATAATTTTGTGTGTAAAAGTGCAAATATGTTTTGTTGAAAGTACACCATACCCTCATTAATTAAGTGGGGGCACCCAGGTTACTTGAATTACTCCCACCATATCTTATCTGTCAACGCTTTCATTGTGGTATATATATATATATATATATATATATATATATATATATATATATATATATATATATATATATATATATATATATATATATATATATATATATATATATATCCGACTTAACCGAGTTCAGAATATTTTGTCATTCGATAATTTCCGAGTTTTTTGTTCGATTATTCATTCATTTTCTGTTCATTTTTTGCGGCTTGGATGCCACATGAAGTGATCTATTTGTAATTACAGTGAAAACATAATATTTTTTAAATGTACATACAGTTATAAGAAAGTAAATGCTAATACAGTACCCAGTACTGTGCAGTAATAAATAAATGTAACAAACTACGAGGTGAACTGGCGAGGCAAGGAGTGAGGTGACGTGACGAGGCACTTACACAGCAGACACATTAACATTTTAATTTCTAATTTCTATTTTCAAATTAATTGTTACACGGTGGCTCAATTTGGCTACTTTTCACTTAGACACCTGATCATAGAATAAACCAGGGCATATGGAGATACATTTTACACTACAATAATATTAAGTTTTGATAAATACACTACAAAATTATTTACTGTGCTCAAGAGAGATCCTGTGGTAAGCACCAACCCTCTTAAGCAGTGACAACCGCAGTGCTTGAGAGATGGTGAGTACTGGAGACATTGTTAGGGAGAGTGTGAGCGATCGGCTATTACTGCTCTGTAAACAAGGGACTGGGAATATGCTATGGCATAATAGCTCATCTGGGATTGAGTTTGGTACTGGGGGGGGGTAATTAATTTTCAATAATGTTTTATTAACCTGGCACCAAATGAACCTAAATAATATGGGAATTATGGTGAAATTGCAAGCTGTCGTTACGAAGGAATTCCTGGAGGTGACTTGTCCTCTTGGTCTAGTCAGCACTCCCTCACTCCTCCAACACCTCCTCTCCCTGGTTATGCAACCAAATGTGGTTTTGTATCTTTATATAATCAGATTTTATTCTTTTAATTGATTCATCTTAATCTATTTCATAATATATTCCTATAATAATCATCCAAGTGGGATGGCAAAAACTGCACAGCAGTTTCAAAAGGAGGCTAGATAGATTCATGGTTGATAGAGAGTGGTAGTAACTCTCGACAGGAGCTGCCATGCACAGGCCAACCGGCCTATTGCAGACTCCTTATTTTCTTATGTTTCTCATGTGGGATGACACCTGACCCAAGCCTGCTTAGGGAGCTACGAGAACACAGTTGAATTAACGAGATTGAAATTTAAAGCCCATCACCGTGTGAATTTTTCAGAACCACTCAGTTATTTCAGATTCATTCTGAATTAAAATCTTTTAATTCATTTTTGAAAAAAACAAAAGAATTAAGCCAAAATCCAAATTACTGTATTGCGATCTGAATTAACGAGGGTACAGTGTATGAACAATCTCTGCATAACTTCTTTTCATACCTGATAAATCACTTTCATCAGTGAATTAACATTTTAATGAGATAATACAGTAAAGTATTTCTTTGTATCAGATTGCCCTGCATTATATTGATAAAAGGTTTGAAATGCAATATGGACATACAGTAGTATTGTGTGTATATATATATATATGTATTAAATTCTAAAATTTTCTTTACTGCAGGTGATTTGTGCGATTTGATTTTCGTCTTCTTTGATCCAATTGGGCAAGCACTGTGCAAGAGAACTCTTAATATTGTTGAGAAACTGAATGAAACTCACTCAGATCGAATCCGCTTCTATTTGTCTAAGGCTGATGAAGCTGGCCATGAGAGTGACAGACAGAGGTAACCACAAAGTTCAGACACATGATTTTAAGCCTATTTGTGAAGTGCTTTAATATAGCTATACATACTGTATATTGAAGCCGTTATATTAATGATTAGGCCTGGTTAATTATCTGTGACTGAATAATGGTTTTTGTTTGTGATTTTAAAATTATTACCTGTTTTCTGTTATATAAAGCATGAAAACTCTGTCAATATTTTTCTTATCTACAGAGTGATGATGCAGATAGTGCAGGAGCTATGCAAACGACCAGGTTTAAATAAGACGGGCTTTGAAATGCCTACCATCTATATCCCCAATCCAAATAAAGTGAGTACTGAACATAGTTGTTGTCTTTACCTTATAAGATTATTTTGCTATGCTCTTATATGTAACTTGTATATACAGTATAACAATTAAAAGGAATGAAATGACAAGCATGCACCATAATGTACTGTACGTATATAAAATTTCTTGCTCCACAGCCCACTCGGTGTGTGAATCAGGTTGAGGAAGTGTGTAAAGACATTGAGAAGACCATTAATCAGACAATTCAGAATACCCTAAATCAGTTGGAACGTGACTGTGAGCAGATATCACATCTTGTGGATGAAGCAGTCGAAGCTGATAATAGAGCTCGATCCTACAACTTCCGGGCCAAGGTACCATTTTGATTGCCGATACCAAGTACTGTACTGTAATGAACATGACTTTTCTCTTATGATATTTCAAACTTGTCATTTAATTTACTCTAACATGTTCCTGGTTCTATCACGAGCTTTTACTGCTTCAAATACTTTTCCTTCCACTATTTATTCTACACATTATGCAGTCCTTCTAAATTAATTCATTGTAATTAGGTTAAATCCCAGGATTCCCAATATTGTTGATTGATACTGTTGAACAAAAATGAGATGATCACCAAGCTCTTCAGTAAAACAAGAGGTCTGGGAGGCAATTCTTCAATAAAACAGTAGTCTGGGAGGTAATTATTTAATAAAACAGAGGTCTGGTAGGTAATTCTTCAATAAAACAGAGGTCTGGGAGGTAATTCTTTAATAAAACAGAGGTCTGGTAGACAATTCTTTAATAAAACAGGTTTGGGAGGCAATTCTTAATAAAACTAAGGTCTGGGAGGTATTCTTTTATAAAACAGAGGTCTAGGTAGCAAAAACAATCAATTATGGCTGAAGGATAGATATCTACATTGGCACTCATAACATGTGCATTTCTTTGCCCTCATATGACTGCATTATCTGCTATAATGCATAATTTTGTGGACTGGCCCTTTAAGTTTCAGTCAGTCACACTGACACACCTGCTGTGCTCCAGTCCTGTTATAACTCTACAATACTTCAGTTCTTTACTCAGATTTAGGTTGTAACCAGAGTCCAAAATATGAGTATGATTTTAGTTGTGTTTGTGTACAGTCCTGAGCAACCCAGTTTGAGTGTGGTTGGTGAGATTGTATGCTGAATAATACCCATTATACAGTACAACATTCTCCCATACATCTTGTGAAATTTTCAGTATCTTAGCATTTCAAACCCCCCCCAAAAAAATTTTTTGATGGCAACATTTGGATTATATGTATAATGTATTATAAGAATTAAGATTGTAAACAAGAATCCCACTTGCATGTTCAACACAGGCAGGCAGAGGGAAGGTCAGTCAGAGGATTATATTAGTTCCCAAGGATAAGTTTGGCCAAAACTAGTTAGATTTTGCTGAAAATTGGTGGAATATTCCTTGAGTCATCTCTTTTCAAAAGTATATGTGAAGTGATTGGACATTATCCCAGATGACATTTTCTGGAAAATGCTTCAATGCCCATGGGATGCCACTTTCAATATTTTATTTCGCTAACACCAGAAAATTTTTATTCAGCACATAGGGAACTCCGTACACAAGGGGTTAAAAGGTTAGATTTGTGAAAAGAAGGTAATCTGTTATCTTTTTAATTCCAGTCAGTAGTGTCAAGGTACCTGTGAACCTGGTCTTTCAGTCTAGGTACTATTTTATTGAATTTTAATTGCCCAGTTCAGACTTTGCTGTATGCTGGGATTTCAGGATCACTCCCTTGCTTTTCATGATTTGTTCTAGCTTAAACAAATGCTAAGTACACTTTGCTTTCTGTTTTTCTTTCCTGAAGAAAGTGGTGAGATTCACTGAGTAGTTCACCTCTCATTGCATTACTTGTGGTTTTCATAATTCTTTTACGGTCACTACATGTAACAATTTCCATTTTGTACTTAAACTTTTAATTCTATTATCAGCTTGGATGTGTTGGCACAATGAGTGCATTTATCCCATCCTGTGGGACATTATTCTTATTCCATACCCATATAAAGTATGTTGCATTGCTGTCTTATACTGTACATTAATACAAACTATGGTCTGCATATTTTTTTTTTGGGGGGGGGGGAGGCAAATAAAAGGTTATCATGTATGGTTAATACCTATGATTACTCTTTCAGATGAAGGGAATGGGTCTATCCTTGTTTGGATTCTTCCTCCCTGTAGCATTGTTGTTACAGTTATTAGTGTCAACTGCTCCCAGGGATCTTTTAAACAATTTGGTTGGGTCAGATATGGCTGAAGCTATTTCTTCCTTTATGGTTTGTATTCTTTTAGATTTTGTAATTCTATTAACTTTCTAATTACTGTACACTAGTTTGATTAATATATTTAATCAAAAGCACTACATAATACTGTATTGTACAGTATACTGTGCTATATATTTTCATATTAGTACAATATATTGAAGCATTGCCAATGATGATATTATAGCTCTGTACAATATGTTCTCAGAATGATTAGTTAAAATTCTGTTGATGGGAAAATTATCCAGCTTATTCATACAGTATATTTAAACTATAGGATTGCAGTTACTTTTTTGTTGCTTTTAAAATATTGAGGAAATTTGCTTGTATGTGCAGTATATCTTATGATTTTAATTCGATATCATCAATAACTTTATTTTGTATTCAAATTTAATTATATTATTTTGATTATAATTGAGACGTCTAGCATAGCACAGGCGAACTAACCAATATATATATATATATATATATATATATATATATATATATATATATATATATATATATATATATATATATATATATATATATATATATATATATATATATATATATATATATATATATATATATATATATAAAGCAACTGTGAAAACCCCCTCCACTTTTTTTTTAACATGAGAAATATTTTTTCAGTCTCCAACAACTGCATTTTGGGAAACCATTGATGATGAAAATCAACTTGTTGTGTTGACCATAGTTCTGGTTATATCGGGAGTGTGTCTGCTCGTTTCCCGTTACATAAATCAGCCTTTACCTACCCTTCAACGTCGCTCTAAGAAAGCACTTGCTGAGAAGCGAGAATTTGTCAACAGTCACGTCAAGGCTCAAAAGGTAAATATAGTCTTGCCTCAGTTCACAGTTATTTAAGATATTGTGTACAATTATCATATGTAGTTTTGTATTAACAGAATATATATATTCATATATGTCATATTTTCTCATAGTTTTTGAGTGACTGTACAGTATGTATGTAAACATAGACTGTTTAATATAATGATTTAATGTTTTGTCCAACAGCAAAAACTCTACTCTGAATACCTGCAGCAGAGTGTTTCAGAACATGATTTATAATTGGATTGTTAGAAGACCAAGATGTGCATTTAATCAATCAGGAAAGAAGACATCTCTTTCTCTGCAGTACAAACTAATGTATATTCACCCTGTGCCTAAACTTCTAACCATAATCCAAACAAAGCCATATTTTTGTAAAACCAATGACTAAATTATTTAATACAGATTAAGTTGTTTGTATGGTGCATGTGGATTATGATAAGTAGACTGGTATCCTGATCAATCTTTGGTAAATGTAGCCTATATAATTTATTCAGAGTTTTAACACTGTTATTTGTGTGTTGTACATGGATTATACCTATTAAATGTAGTTTAAATATTGTTTAATGCTCATTGATTGTTTTCTTAGCTCACCTGGTCTATTGTTTTAACTATTATAGTGCTTATTATATATATATATATATATATATATATGTCATCCTCTGGGCTGTTTACCTAAACTTGTTATTAGTTAGAATTTCAAAGTAATAATAGATGCTTGTTATTTAATGACTTAGTATCATTTAATTTCCAAAGCGAGTCATAAATATGCACCTTTGATATAGGGATGGATTATATCCAAAAATATAAAACCACATACTACATGAATTGGGAGATATTTATTTGCAAACTGTATTCGCCTGAACGAAAATGGTATCGTAGCTACTGAACATTAAGGGTGCTTTGTGTAGTATTTGTGATTTCAGATATTGTATCTTAAATATTACTATTGTGATTTGTAATAACTTTTATAATAAAGAGGTCATTGTATTTCTTAAGATATTCTATACCTCCTCATGAAAGTTATTCAGCTGGTCTGATGAGGTGGCTTAGTAAGAGAATAGATGAAAAGATTATTACCCAAATTATAACTTTTTGGAGTAACACATGACTTTCCAGAGATTGTAAGCTGGTTCTCTGCAATAAGCATGAGATGAGCCCCATTCTTGTAAAACTTAAAAATATATAAAATGTGACCAGAGGTATTAATTGTCCTTGAAGTTAAAGGTCATCTTTTTAAGCCAGCACACTTGCTGAAACATTGAACCACAAGATGTAATGAAACAGACCAAATAATGTAATAAGACAAAATGTCAATACTACCTCGACCCATTTCCTGTCGTCCAATAATATATATAGCACAGCAAACATAAAAATATCTGGCTAAATCACAGATGGCGAGTTCACAGTTAATCGATTAATGATTACACCTAGAATTTCAGTAAACCCCACTAACTAACCCTGAATCCGAGATGGAACATTGACTCTAAAATCAAGACGTTTGCTTTGTTTATACTGGCTAAAAAGACCTTTTGTAGTGCTTTGTTTATACTGGCTAAAAAGACCTTTTGTAGAAGGCAACCTTGATTCCTACCTACCTTTTCAGGGAGTTAGCAGTGACAGTGAGGGATTGGGAAACTGTCAGTTGTGTGTGCAGTCTAATGTTCTAAAACAGCTTGTGCATTAATAGGAGATACCTGGTGAAGGCTGTCAAGCAAGGAAAGTTGATCTGTTTTAAGATTTTTGCGACATGAAGAAAAAATTATGTGCTGTACAGTACAGTAATATCTCCATTAGATGGAATCTCTCAAACTCGGAACTCTCCGATAGCCGGAATTGAAATTTTCTCTGAAAATCGTTCCCAAAGCCGGAATTTTCCGGAAAATTTCGGTTTTGGGAACGATTTTCCTGAAATTTCCGAGAAAAATTTCCCGATACCCGGAAAATTCCAGGAATGGGGGATTTTTTTTCTGGGTTTTAGAGATGAAAATCAGGTGTATTTTCTGAAAATTCCAAGAAAATTTTCCACTACCTGGAAAATTCCGGGGATGAGTGATATTTTCCGGGTTCAAGAGAGTTGTCTCGTTACCTGGAAATCTCTCATTCCCGGAAATGCTCTGCACCAATTGATCCGGCTAACAGGGATATCACTATCAAATATAATTCTTGTTTATATAAGTTTAAGGGCCAAATTCTGACAAGTGGCAACATTCTGGTTATTCAATCTCTTCCAATGTTACCATTTCCACCTTTAACCATGTACTGAAAATTTAAAAAAATAATTTTTCAATAATAAATATACTGTATTAATGGTGCAACAAATGTGCACACTTGAAACATCAGCTGGAATTACCTCGTTTTGGTAACACAGTCAACAAGTGCTCATGGAGAGCAGCTGCTGCTTTTCTCCTCATGGGTAGAGAATGGCTGGTGAAATCACTAAATGAATGACTTGCACAGTCTTCTACCAAGGATAACAGTAAAGGATGTTCCTTGGTCACCCAAGAGGGAGGTGAATGCAAGAGGCCTTCAGGAAGATCTTGTGAAAAGGCCGATGATGAGAGCATCCCCTGAGGGAACGAAAAAGAATAACATTAAAGACACTGCTCAGTAACAAGTACAGGGAATATTCCTGCATAAAATGTCTTTTACTATAGCGATACGAAGGGAACTGAAGTTAAATAACTAATATCTGTACCGTACTTTTCAACTAACCAACTTGGCATAATAATAAATAAGGCAACAACATTTCTAAAGTATAGGTACATACCAGGTATTATATATACTGTACTAACCTTACATACAGCAAAGAAGTTGTGATCAGAAGAAGTATGGCCACATAGATCTTCATATGAAAAACTAAGGCAATCACGACATCCAAATCCATCATTAACATGTTCTGCAGGATCTGTTAAGAACACAAAAAAATGTGTTGCGGTGTGTGTGGTTTTGTAGACTTGCTTTCTATTACATCTATCCATTACTTGGATGCACATGGTTTAAATTTTGTATCTTAGGATCAATAGGGTGTGTCAATTTTAGTGAAATCAACAATTAAAAAAACTACTAGTACTCAAATAATGCCATTTTATATAAGAAATTTAGAAGTACCTATTTTGTTGTTCAAAAAGGCCATTTACCTATTTATATTTGGCCACAAAGATTTTATATATAATTTAAATAAGACTATCATTGTATATCAATATGCCTTTGATATGTGTGGTCAACTTTGGTGATTTTTGGTGCATGGTATGGGTTCTAAGCTTTGCATAGTCACAAATGCTGGCGTTTTGATTGTCAATACTGGAGGTGGAGGTGATAAATAAGAGCTACCTGTATACCAAAAATTCATGCAATCACGGTACAGTACACTCACCAAGGCCGTGAATAGATGGATCTACCAAGACAATATTCTCAGCATCAATAACTTTTACTTCGCCATGGTGAGAAACTGCAAAATTATCCAGAGACACATCAGTCAAGTAGAGACGAAATTCCGCATCCGAAAAGTCTTGAGCCATTTCTAGTAACTGGCGAGCATAGTCAGCACGAACAATCCAAGGCACTTGACTGAGTTGTGTAAGAGTAGGTCCCACATAATCCTCCACTATAACACGACCACACATGCCTCGCAGTGTGGGAAACCACTTGTGCTGATAAGCCTGGAAACAGCAATACAGTATACAACATCAAATCCAAACATATAAGCATGAACAATAAATTATACACATAAACATGGAGAACATACATGCAAACAGCAGCCCAATAGAATCCCCTATTCCCCCCAATCACTAATGCACATAACAATTCGCTATCACACTGTGGAAACTATTGTTTGTTAATATTTTCAAACAACAGGGAATCACCAAATTGTGTGTTGTGTTAAGGTTTCCCAGTCGCCCTACATTTTATTGTAACTCATTCACCTTATATTTCAAGACGTCAACTTCTCACCAGGTAGGAATTTCTACCTTAACAGCCAAAGGTAGAAAAACGTTTTACTGAATTTGTACCGGGTTATCATCTAATGTGAATTACGTACAATTACCTGTATACATAATGTGCATACACATGGGTCTTATGTACGAGTAAAACCTGTAACTTATTATTCATTACCAATGTTTTAGGGCCATTTTCCACACTTGTGTGGGTTTGCCATGATTACACGATGGCTTAGTGTCCTGGTTATCATCAGAAAATATTTTACAGGTAGAAGCTCATTCTATCACCAACCAACTTTAACAGTGTGTGACCTGGGTATTATGTGCAGGACTTCCAAGTGTCCTGTGAGCTGACAAAGTAGGATATGCTACTCCTCAATGAAATCAAAGATTACCCACCTATCTGGGCGTAAAACCTGTGACTGTTATTTAAAAATATAATTGTGGGGGTTTAACAAAAATTTACTAGCACATTCCCAACCCAAACTACCTGAGAGATTGACTTCAATCTGCCACATATTAAACTCTCAACTCCCTGGAGACTATTCAAGGAACCACAGTACTGTACTGTACAGTTTTGGATTGTACTGCATCTTGAAAAAGGTTTTGGAAGTGAGGAATAACTAAGTTTAAGGGTGATATATTGTAAACTGTAATCACGAAGAAACTAATAAATCACTAAGTGTTAATGTACTGGATGTACTGTATAACAAATTATACAGTAGTCAGGAGAGATACTATTGATTCAAGAATTGAATTGTTATCAAAGTGCTCTGAGGTCAAATGCCTAAAGGATACTAAATATATAGTACCAAACTAATACAGTAAATATGAAAGGATATATATATACCCCGCTTTACACGGTTTCACTTTCCGCGATACCTTGCCAGAACCGGACTTTCACTTTCCGCGGTGCATCGACTCATATACGCGGTGAAGTATAATTTTTTTATTTTTTTTATTTAGCTCATAAAATTCACACAAATTACCCGGCCAGAATATAATTTACATTGCTGGAATTTTTACAATATGATGATCATTTTGAATATAAACATCATGGATTTTGCATTAGACATACAAATTTTAGATCTAATGTAATAATTTGGTTTACACAAAGCAAATATTTTATCTTTTGTACAAAATATATGAAGTTTACATTCAAAATATTCCCTGACCTGCAAGGAATCCAGAAATGTCAATTATATTATCCTAACTTTAGTCTGAGGTATTATTTATTACTAAACGTTAAAATCTAGTGTTTTCACCCAATCATTTCTCAGAGAGGTGGGAGCTAGTGAGCTGGGAAGAGGGGGGGAGGGGGGATTTGAGTCCATTATTTGAATGGACATTAACCTGGCGACTGTATTTCTCTTAAATATTAATTGTGTGAGCATACCATCATAAAATTTAGATGTTATTTTTACTACAACATAGGTATTGTGTCGGAAAAAGTGGAGTTTGGGGGTCGGGCCAGTCTCTATTGGAATTAATCCCATATGTTCTGTTGTTCACTTTACGCGGTTTTCACTTTCCGCGGTACCCTGTGGGTTCAATTGACCGCGTAAATCGGGATACTACTGTGTGTGTGTATATATATATATATATATATATATATATATATATATATATATATATATATATATATATATATATATATATATATATATATATATATATATATATATATATGTATATATATATATATATATAAAGATTTTTTTTTTTTTATGTACTTTGAACCCATGTTCAAAGTACATAAGACAAAATCAATGACTCAAACTCATTCTTACATTTAATATCAGAGGCTCCATGTTTACAGCTAACATGGTGATGAAATGATGATGATGGTAAGGTCCACTATCAATATTGCCATAGTTTTCATACAAGTTCTGTAGACTTCTGTTATGATTACATTTCACACCTTCACTCATTTCAAATAGCTGTGGGTATCTATTGATTATTTGTGAAAAATTCAGATTACTTTTAGTTAGGAGAGATTTTATAGCTTGTGATACATCACATTTTTCTGTCACTTTCATTGCTTTGCATAGCTTTTGGTCAAATTTTCTTAACTCTGAATCATGAGCTAATTTCTTTAACACAACCATATTCTGTCCACTTTGTCCATAATAAACATTTTTAACATTTAAAAATTTCATAATTTTCCAACTTGAAAAGCCTGTTAACTCTATCTTATTACTTAAAGAATATTCATTTTTAATTAAATATGGACATAAATTCTGACCATAACAAGATGGACAAGTGTGCAATTCAAGAAATTTTTCATCAAGTTTTTGGTACCAGCCATAAACAAACACAAATAAAAATAAAACCACAGCACATAATGTCCAGACCTTTCTTCTTCTCCTTCTCATTGCTGATCAAACCTGTAAAGAATCAGAAGCAGGAAATTAATTAAAACATTAAGTGAAATGAAAACCTAAGTTGTTTGTGAAACAAAAATGCATAAACTGGTGTATAAAATCAATCAAGGAACTTGAAACTACAGGCTATACAGTATATGGTAATTCAAATACCATACACAAACTATATACACAATTCGGGTTATTTTTTGTGTAATCTTGCTAAAAAAGTCAGGTGAGATGTACAGAAGTATGGCCATGTTGGTGAGATAGGTACGGTATGGTACTAATCAACAGATCGTCCAGTACACACACTGTTCTAGACATTCAAATATATAATTTATTCATTTCATAACACTTGGCAAAAATATACATTTCCTGAGAAATTTAACAGCAAGAGATAAAGCTTTATATAAAATTTACTTACAGTATTATAATCAACATGAAGCAAGACAGTACAATTCCTCCTCAAGAATACACACCAATTAGTATCAATGAATTAATGTGGTTTTCTACTTTAAGTACAGCTGAGCCTACCCACTCCAAGCTGCTCACATCCAAACAACTAAACTCATTACAAAGTACGGTACTGTACATAAGATAAACTGCAACTTGATAAACAAAGCGTCCAATACTATAGTAAATTAAGATATTTGCAGCATGATAGATGAAGCATCCAACACTATTGTAAATTAATCTTATTTAAACAGTGACACAGGTATTCATAATCCTGGGCAAAGAGCCTAAGAGCTATAATGTGTTATGTATTGTTTTTAGCTGTTTTTTAAATGAGAATCCATATGCTTTCAATGCATTTCCATTTAATCTGAATTACACCCTACCACCACAAGGGGGAGACTCAAGTGAATAATTGCCCCCAAAGACAGGTGGGGAGAGGGGGGGGGGGTAATAAATGGATTGATTTATGGATTTTAGGATCAAAGCCAAGCACTGGAGCCAATGGGCCATTCAGTGTTGTAAAATAATTTGGGGATACCCCTTACATAAAATAAACCACATCCTACAAAAACAAATTGAAAACAGTTGATGCTTCACCCCCTATGACTAACAGACCAGATAAATGGATAAAGATAAAACTTAGCTCAGTTTCCACCATGGGGCTGCTGGGCACCAAAATATATAAGGCTACATAGCATATGCCTTAGATTAAAACTATTTTTCCATACCACAACTTATAATATAACTCCTTTGAAGATTAAAAGGCCTGCAGTCAACTAGGATATGATTAACTGTCAAGTCAGATCGACAGGAGTTGCAGTGTAACTGTCGCTCAACTCCACTCTCAAACATGTGTGAGGTGGGAATGGCCAATCCTCAACCCCATTAAAACAATACCACTCCTCCTCTAGGGGAAAACAAGAGGACCGCAACGCTTTAACAAAAGGTTGGATAGCTCGCAGTTTGGTGTTTGTTGTCAGAGACAACCAACGCTCTTGCCACTTCTCAGCAGCTCAAGAGTGGATCAACCCCTTCAGGTCACTGTGAGGTATATTGACACTCATAGGACAAGGGAGACAAACTGCCTCCTTTGCTACTAGGTCAGCACTCTCATTTCCTTCAATGTCCACATGTGCAGGCACCCAACAATAATAAACCCCTGCCCCTCTTCAAGAATGCAGAAGGATCAGCCACTCCTGCACTTTTTGGACTAATGCATGTGTGGGCATTAACTGTTTCAGTGCAAATAAAACACTTTGGGAGTTGGTATAAACAACATACTGTCCCCCATTATTAATAGAGTTAAAAGTGTGATTTACTCTGGCAAGGATGGCTTGCAGTTTGGCGGTAAAAATTGTGCAAGAGGCATGTAATCTCCTCTTTATAGTAAAATTATTGACCACTACTGAAAAACCAACACCATTAGCTGATTTAGAACCATCTGTAAAGATGTTGGTTTGGTGCAAGTGCTAAATATTGTGCTCCAGGAACTCAGCTTTGAGTTCTTTGGGATTGTTCAATTGTTTCCCAGTCCTAACTGGACAGAACTCCAACGCAATAAAAAATTAAAATTACACCATGATGCCTCAACAAAGTTGCTTTCGTTGGTACCAGATATCCAAATAAGTACTTTCTATTTAATATGGCGGGGAGTCCTGGTGACAGAGCCCCTGGCTAGTAAATTAAGTACGAACATAAGAACATAAGAAAATAAGGAGTATGCAATAGGCCGGTTGGCTTGTGCATGGCAGCTCCTGTCGAGAGTTACTACCACTCTCTATTGTCCATGAATCTATCTAGCCTCCTTTTAAAACTTTCCAGCATTCCAGCACTTACTACAAAGTTGCTAAGTGTATTCCACTCGTCTACCACCCTATTTGTGAACCAGTTTTTCTTATCTCCCTCCTAAACCTAAACTTATCCAACTTAAATCCGTTGCTACGAGTCCTATCCTGCTCAGATATTATAAGAACTTTATCTATATCTCCTTTATTGTTCCTTTCACCCACTTATATACTTCTATCATATCTCCCTGCAATCTTCGTCTTTCTAGGGGTTGCAAGTTTAGTTTCGTTAATCTATCTTGACAGGAAAGGTTTCTTAGTCTCTGAATAATTTTCGGCAATCTTCGGTGCACCGACTCCAGTGAATTTATATCGATTCTATAATAAGGGCACCAGAACTGAACAGCATAATCGAGGTGCGGCCTGACTAGTGCAAGATATAATTGCAATATGACCTCGGCACTCTTATTACTTACACTTCTAGATATAAAACCTAATACCCTGTTTGTTACCGCAAGCAGTAAAGAGTAGGATGACACATAAACAAACATTATGTTAGGCTGTAAGTCATGTCATGTTTATTGAGTGTGCCTGCCCGTATACACTATATAGTGTTGAGATGGTTGAAGATGAGAGACCCACAGGAGGTGAGGTGTTGGGTGGTAGTAAGGGAGCTTGTTTGTGTATAATCACCTGACTCAGCAGCCCTCACCCATCGAGAGAGGGTTGGGGAGGCAACAGCAGGGTATCGGCACTGTAGCTATTCAGACCACAGAGGCAACACCTAACCTGGTTTCTCTTGAGACTTTCAACACTTAAGTTTAACTGGTACTTATTGTGTACGCAGGTAGACTGTCCATTGCATCGTTTATCATTATGACAACATAAAATATGGCAAATTAAGTACTCATTGTAAGTGTTAAGATTAAACTAATTACATAGCTATGATTGTCACGTATGATTTAATTTAAATACTAAAATGAATTGTATTCAACAGGTTTGACCGAATTATAATGTTCGAGTTTGACGGTTATAGTCAAACGTGAATGGTCTACCGACTCTACTGTGTAGCAGTGTGGAAATGGGAGTCAACACGCGGCCAAGGTCAACCTTAGTGCAGCTCACCAACACCCAGTGTCACGGAGTACTGTGCAACACCCGTAGATTTATAGTGGCGATATTTAAACCTTGGTAGTGAAGAAAATAATTTTATCCGAGTGAGCTCAATCACTCCCAGTGTAGTGCATGTGGGAATGAAAACAATTGTCATTACCGTTGTCTGACGTAAGTGCAGAACACAATGAGCAATTATATTTGACTGAAGTGATATTTCTTTGTAAATAACCCAAATATCAAAGTAAAATTTGTAATGATATCAGGTACGAGTGTTAAGAGTGGGCATAGTGAGTGCCAGGTCGACTGTTACGAAAACAATGACAAAGAATGTGCCCTGATGAGTGAGGCAAGGCGCACGAACGTGTCCTGATGGGTGAGACAAGGGGCACGAACATGCCCTGATAGTGAGAAACGGCACACGAACATGCACTGATGAGTGAGATAAGCCGCACGAACGTGCCCTGATGAGTGAGACAAGGAGCACGAACGTGCCCTGATAAGTGAGACAAGGCGCACGAATGTGCCCTGATGAGTGAGACAAGGTGCAAGAACGTGCCCTGATGGGTGAGAAAAGGCACACGAACGTGCCCTTTATGTGTGAGACAAGGTGCATGCACGTGTCCCAGTAAATGACAGAAAGTTAAGGAGCTGGCAAGTATTACTAGCCTGAGGGTAGCGATAGTCACAAGAAAGTGACAAAATTAAAGTTAAATACCACCAGCCTGACGGCAGCATAGTCACATGAACGTGACAAAATTAAAGTCAAATACAAAGAGCCTGAGGGCAGCATAGTCACATGAACGTGACAAAATTAAAGTTAAATAACACCAGCCTGAGGGCAGCATAGTCACATGAACGTGACAAATTAAAGTTAAATACCACCAGCCTGAGGGAAGCATAGTCACATGAACATGACAAAATTAAAGTTAAATACCACCAGCCTGAGGGAAGCATAGTCACATGAACGTGACAAAATTAAAGTTATATACCACCAGCCTGAGGCCAGCATAGTCACAAGAACGCGACAAAGTTATGGAGCTGACAAGTATTACTAGCGTGAGGGCAGTGATAGTCACATGAAAGTGACAAACTTAAACACCACCAGCCTGAGGGCAGCATAGTCAATAGAACGTGACAAAGTTTAGTATCAAAGGCCTGATCTGGTTTTGAGCGTGAACGCTCGACGGAGTGGGTGTTACCGCAAGCAGTAATGAGTAGGATAACACATAAACAAACATTATGTTAGGCTGTAAGTCATGTCATGTTTATTGGGTGTGCCTGCCCATATACAGTATGTAGAGTGTTGAGATGGTTGAAGATGAGAGATCCAGAGGAGGTGAGGTGTTGGGTGGTAGTAAGGGAGCTTGTTTGTGTATAATCACCTGACTCAGCAGCCCTCACCCATCGAGAGAGGGTTGGGGAGGCAACAGCAGGGTATCGGCACTGTAGCCATTCAGACCACAGAGGCAACACCTAACCTGGTTTCTCTTGAGACTTTCAACACATAAGTTTAACTGGTACTTATTGTGTACACAGGTAGACTGTCCATTGCATTGTTTATCATTGAGACAACATAAAAATGGCAAATTAAGTACTCATTGTAAGTGTTAAGATTAGATTAATTACATAGCTATGATTGTCATGTATGATTTATTTAAATACTAAAATGAATTGTATTCAACAGGTTTGACCGAATTATAATGTTTGAGTTTGACGTCACAAGTCTGATAATCCTTTAACCGCCTGACTGGCGGTTATACCGTTTGCCTTATTTCGAACATTAACGTAAGGTTAGGTAGGCTTCTTTGGTTGGTTAGTTCTGTATGTCTTTGACATGTAAAATCGTCATTTCCTTGAAAATCATTAATTTCCCAAGGAAGAAAACACACCAAAACACACCTGAAAAGTAAGTTTTCATGTAAAATACACAAACATCACTAAAACCAATAATTAACTCTTTTTTTTTAAAGTACCTATATTATCATGACGCCCTTAACAGTTACTTTTATATGTTTCAAAGAAATGTTTAAATTCATGAAATTGCATCACTTTTGTGAGAATATACACTACATGAATCTCCGGAATTTTATAGTTGCAATCAGTACTTTTGACAATTCTAAGACATTTTTCTTCAATGGCATTTCTGGTGGAAATTATGTATAAGTGACATATTTAACATTTTCTTATGTATGAAAATTACTAAAATTTCACTTGTTGCCACTAGTCGAAATCGAAGTTGAAACTATCCTAGAAAAATCAAGGTAAAATGTGTTCAAAACACATTGACATCCATTGAAAATACAAAACCCTAACCTAACTGAGGAGCTCCACAGTCGTTTGATGTTTTACTTGTGTACTGCCACATATGAACATAGATAATAAAATTTTGAATATCTTGCTTAAACGTAATTTGCTCCAGTATTGCCATTGAAGAAAAGTGTCTTAGAATTGTCAAAATTACCAATTGCAACTATAAAATTCACGAGACTCGCTCAGTAACAACAAATGAAAGGTAAATTTTCAGATAGTATTGCAATTATTTATAACAACGGAATCTCGAGAATTTTATCTTTGCAATTAATAGTTCCGACAATTCTCGGAGGTTTGGTTAAGTATTTGTGAGGGAAACGCCTTACAAGGAAGGTGCCTTAAAGTTCTCTAATCTATTGACTGCAAAGATAAAAATCCTCGAGATTCCGTGGTTGTAAGAAACTTCAAATTTCATACCTGATTATCTACCGGTGAGTTTTATTTGGAGCTGGGTGTCTGTCAGCCGAGCAGTTGACGAATCCAGCAAAATGTAACACGAACACTTCCAGACAGCAGTATTATTATTATACAAGACACGTTATTTATATGGTAATTTCTTTTACAAAGTATAGTTTGATAAATTTCTAGTTGCCCTTCTATATTTATTTAAATACATATAATATCCCATGAACATTAAACATTGTCTAAATGGAACAAACAATGTGTCGTTCATCCCTTCGACATTACATTAAATTTATTCTTAAATAAATAATTGGATGCTGTTTATGTCAGATGGATGGATCAAACTTATGACAGAAGTGAGTTAAAGAAGTGTCATACTCAGCAAATATGGACGAACAACTTTGACACAGGGATGAGCTTAACAGTTAAACATTGTGTTGTGGGCAAAGAAGGATATACTATGCTCAACTATTTCCCTGGTTATATTTCAAGGTAATAAAAGCTAATTTTCTTGATATTAGCATAAAGTTTAAATAAAAAAACAACAAAGTTCATTACTTTAAAAGATTTGTCAGTTATTTCCTGGGAGGGGATTCAGTAGAAGCTGCAGGTGACTTACACGAACACTGATACAATAACATACACCCACCCACTGTACCCCTTAGATAAGTCACAAACCAATAGTTGAAGTTATTGGGAGATATATCTGCTGATCTGCTCCTTTAACTGGTTATAAATGTGACTGTACTTGTCGTTGTTGAAGATAAACACTTGTATTACACACGAAAAATAGTGTAAGAAGTGCCAAGTGGAGTCATATACTATACCCGATATTGAACTTCGATTTATGGGTGGCAACCTTCACTTGTTTGTTACCATTACTTTATTAAGGTAAACATGAGTAATTTAGCGGATTTAAGTTTTACTGTTAATTTATTTTACTCTTCTAATGGTTGATACTGCCATTACTGTGAAGGTCTTCCTTAAGGGTTGCCCGATTATTTAAGGCAATACTAGGAGGCAGTAGTACACGCTAACAGCTTTTTTTTACCTTATGAAAATATTCCGATAATTATCATATTCGGTAATCCTGGAGTAGATGGCTAACACCTGAACACATTGTTTGTATTTGTTCATTTTTCCACAATGTTCTTCAGATGATGGTAAATAATTAAACTGATACAACAATACACAGAACCTACCAATCAAAAAAACCTATCTCACCTCCATTTTAAACAAAGTGCTTACTTTAAATCACATAGACATTACTTTAGTGTCGTATAATCAGTTTTTTGTCATTATTTACCTCAATTTCCATCATCTTTCATGCTTTGTGATTTGTGATCGTAGGTAGAAAAAACTAAAAAGAAAAAACTGTCGTATCATGTTTATTACTAATTATCATCCAAAGAACATCTGTGGAAAAATGAACAAAATCGAACAACTCTTTCTGGTGTTAGCCATCTGTGCCAGTACAGTATTACCAAATTCACAAAAAGTTTGGGAGGAACAATTTCTTTGTACTGTAATGTAATTTTTTACTATGTTTTTTCCATCATGAACAATATTCTACGTCTGTTCTACAATGCATATCCATTGTTTACATCAGGAACACTTCCAAATTTATCAAATACCTGTACTGATACATATGATTTATTACTGATAAAATGAACCAACTTAATCTACTTAACTTCCTTACCCACTTTCATTTCTTCATTTGATCTCTGATAAATCATTCTTTCTGTGTTTGAAACAAACACACAACACACCTCAATGCATTCCTGTGGATGAAATGAAACATCCTGGATGTAAACATTAGAGCTATGGCACCATAGCACTTGGCCGTGCATGATGTTCAGGATGGAAAATATCATATAATCGTTATGAAAAAATATTTCCTTCAAATTTTTTTTAATTTTTAATTTGGGAAGAAAGCAATTATATTCTATAGAAAAATTTCCTCAAGTTAGCTACTGGTTAATGCACTACTATCTTCCAGTATTACCTTATTTTCATGTGTAAATAATTTTTTTATACAGTACTGTACAGTATTTTAAAAATCTTGAACATCCATGTATTTCCCATATGCCACTACCAATACATGTACACATTTATTAGTTAAAATAAATGGAATTATCAGGAACAAATTACTGAATACTGTACTATACTGTATTGCTTAGTGGTTCTTTGTTCAAAAATTGATAATTTATACTTGAGAACTGTACTTTTGTATCCTGTAAACCTTATCTGCTAGCAGATAGTGCAAGCCAATCACACTTGATGGTTGTAGATTACTTATTGGTTGGGTTTAGTTGATTGATACCATTCTGTTGGCAAAGGGATTCAGTGTTATGCTCTCTGAAAGAACTGTATTGATATGGCCATTATGCCTTAAATAGAGGTTTAAAGTGATATTTGTAAACTCACCAATTTTATCCTTGCTACCCTCTCTTAGTTGTACTCCATGTGTTATCTTACAAACATGTAAGTAATGTTCACATCCAAACACATAATGGTATAACTTTTCCCAACCCCAAAAAATAAAAGATCAAAAGCATGTGAATTGTAGAGGACAAATAAATGTAACAATAAAACATTTAATATTGAAACCTACTCACCTACTTTACTCAAACCAAATTTAACCTATCCAGATTTGACATTAGTTTGGCTTTGTCCTGTAATATTTGCTTAGGTTTGATTGTTAAAGCAATGAAGACAAGTACGGTTACAAAAAGTGTTTTTTGTGAAATTGTGCAATACAGTACAAGGTATTTACATCTGGGATGGTAACTCCTGTTGTGTTATTAAATTTTGTTCTTAAGTGTTACTTCACACTGCATATTTGTTTACCCGGTAAATATGGTACAGTACTTGTACAAGAGTGATAGCCAGACACTTGTGAGGTACGAGTTACTTTTTCCAGAGTTAACTTAATGCAGTCCACCAATCTACCCTCCCCCCCGCCCCCCCTCCGCAATAAGAAATGCTATGAAAATTTTAAGTGACAATAAATATCTCTAACATAAATGGGAGAAGATTTGACGGTAGCAGCAGGATAATGTGCCAACTGATGCTGATAGACTACTCTGTGCTGCATTCTACTAGAAATTGATGTGCAATCGACTGATAGATTGCGATGAACAGTACAGTCTCTACTGTAATATCAACAGACAATAGTTTTGTCTTGTGATGTTTAAACAAAACTAGATATTTTTAAAAGTACAGCAAACCTGAAATGTTGCTCCTTACCATAAGGACCTACAGTACTGTACAGTGCATTGAACTCAAAGTAAATATCCAATGATCAGCAGAGTTACAAATGGTCTGATTGCCTGCCGTCTACTCATAATTCGGTATGTTGTTTATAATGCTATTTACAGTACAGTAGTACAGTACTTGTAAACCAAATAGTATTACAGTATTGTCTTACAATGTACAGTACAGTATTTATAAGGTAATGTAGATGATTGTCTTCCTATAAACAGTATAACCATTACTGTACATTTATAATATTACTACGTACAGTACATGTACAGTATTACAAACTCATATGCTATAGCCAGTAACATTTTCTTAAAACTTTCCAGCCTAATGAGTGGGCATTTAGATGCAAAAAAGATGATGCGCCTCGGTGCTGTCAGTGCCTTCTCTGGCTTGAGTAATGAGATGATCTACGTCCCTCCATCTTCAACCCCAACAAATTTCACACCTCCTGTAGTTGTATTCTTTGGTGGAGATGTACAGGTAGGATTCATCTGGCTTTATTTACAGTTGGAATGAAGATCAGGTTAATTTTTATTTATTAGCCCTACTGTGCCTTCAAGCATCAATATCATAAACCCAATGAAAAATATCACTAGAATTTGTACACCATTGCATCCATGTTACACATATGCTGGGAAAATAAATAATTAAAAACTTACTGACCTACTGATATGGCAAGTTTTCAGTGGAAACAGGTTGTAAGCTGATGCATTTATGTACCACTAAAGAAAACTTTCCTTATATGTACAGGTATACTGTACAGTAAAAGTACTGTATAAGCAGGTAGGAGGTAGATATGGCTTCGAATGATACTTGATGGTCTGGATCCAGTAAAATGAAGAGGAGCTGAGTATGATTAAAATTGCAACCTTAGCAATGGATTGCCATGGCCAGCTCACCTTAATTTCATAATTAACTGTATGAAAGTTTTGTTTCAAAAAGGAAAAAATCCCTGTATCTTCTGTAATGTGTACTAAAATAATTAAATGTATAAAAAAAAAGTACAACTACCCAGTAATGTAATACCATACTAATGTTTTAACATTTTATAATCAGTTATCACAAAACAAGTTGGTACAAACTAATTTTCCCTGTGAGGCAGATTGAGTAGTGATAGAAATTATATTTGCAAGTGAGTTAGGGAAATAACATTTTAAGTTTTGAGTAAAACTTTATTTCGTTTACAAAGACCAAAAGGGTGTATTTACTTTAAAGCATTTACCACAAAAGAAAAGTGAATAGGTTATATATATATATTTTTTGTTTTTTTCAGTTGATTATTAATTTAAATTCAAATGCATTTCTTTACCTCCTTTATCTCTGGACTACAGGTACTCTGTATACAGGCATCTCAGAATAATGTACTGTATAAGCACTGCCTTATATGTATTCATGAAAATCGCATGAATGTTTGTGGTACAATTTTACAACAGCAACATTGTCCTCATTGGTTGATGTTCAATATCTCCCATAAGTGAAGACAAAGTTGCTGTTGTAATACTTTACAAGCATTCACACAATCTCCACAATAATCTGAAAGGCAAAGTGTGTGCAGTTTATAAGATGCCATGTATGTACAGTACAGTATATACAGTACAGTAGACCCTTGCCATTCGCGATTTCGACGATTCACGGTAAGCAGATGGTGGCTATGGTGGCTAGCTTTTTCCCGCAGCACAACGAGTCATCCCACGCAGCATCTCGTGTTGTACTCTCAAAACTTTAGTGTTTCTGTGTGAAATGGCCTCTAAAAGACTGCCTAGTGTCATTGCTAGTGATGCTAGTTGAGTGAAATGTAAAATTCAGAAGTCGGTGAGGACCCTGACAAAGAAAGTTGAATTATTAGACAAGTTAAAGGAGGATGAGTGGTACTGCGACTGGTCGGTTGTTTGGTAAAGATATACAGTAGTTCACTCAAGTAGTATAAGTTTCTATTCGCGGTTTTGCCTATTCGTGCCATTCCTTGGAACCTATCCCTCGAGAATAACAAGGGTTTACTGTACTGTATATTCAAACTTACAAAATCTAAATCATTTGGGATCACCCAGTGTTCAAATTCTGGAAAAAAATTGGACTTTGGGTATGTAAACTATCTAAGTCTTTTTAAAGACAATTTAAGTGTAATAATTATACACAAGTTCCCCGAAATCCCATTACAGTATTTTCTTAATTACTTAATACTATGGAGAGTCTTTGTTTCCCTTTAACCCTCAATAAATGTAATATTTACAGGATTTTTCCATTCAAATTTTTGGAGACCTTTGGATTTGGAAAGTTTGACTTATAGTATTTATGTTTTACGAAACTATATTAAAATGGCGAGATGAAAAAATAATACATTACTGTGTAGTATATAGTATTAAAGTAAATTTTAAATGACAGGATTACCCAGAGAACATGCTTGCTCACCGGGATCATGAACACTATGTGGAGTGGTCCCTCACAAGCACAGCTGAACTATTAGCTACAAAGTTCACTGAACATCATGTCTTTGTTGTTAAACCTAATAGGTAAGTTTTAAATTAGTTGTTTATATGAGGAAATTATTTACATTAGATTAGATTTTGAAGAGTATTAGTATTTAATTTTATTATTGTTTTCTCATCCATCGCATGTTGAGGGATTATACTGCAGGTATTTAGGTTTTGTACATAGTACATGCATCCTTTGGACTATGGCTAAGGTTCTCAGGTTCACAACTACAGTGGGGTATGCTATAACGAACGTAATTGGTTCCAGAACCTCGTTCGTTATAGCATTCGTTCGTTATAGGATTAATCCGTTCCAGGCCCCCAAATACAACCACTTAACACTGAAAAAATTCTGTGGAAAATGTAAAAAATACGGTACTTTATCTTACCTTAGTGTTATTCAGCATGCAGGTACCCCTAAACACTGGCACATCACTATCACTTCCACTGGGAGTCTTGGCTTTAAGGTCCTCAAACAATTGTTTAGCCTTCTCACAAATTATAGCTTCACTAATGTTACCACCTGCCATTTCTTTCTCCTTTATCCACACTAAGAGTAAATTTTCCATCTCTTCAATCACATTACACTTTGCTTTGCTAAGTCTAAAGATTCCCTTAGCCACTTGCACAGTTTTTAACTCCTCTTTATTCTTCAAAATCGTACATATAGTCGATTTAGCCATCCCATATTCATCACTAAGTTTCGCAATGCTTCTTCCATTCTCACGTTTCTTTACAATTTCTTTCTTAGTTTCAAGGGTTATTAGCTTTCTCACTCGCTTTGGACGACTCATTGTTACAATTGTATACTTGTATAACAAAATAGTTATACAAATAACGCGAATTTCCACATCAAAAGACGAAATTTCAACAATAACAGTGGTGCACTGGCTACACAATGAGACAAAGATGGCGCCTGACGCTCTTGTTGTGGGTCGCGGTACAACAATATTCATGCGCCAGGCGAAATAGTCCCGTATTCATCCGCGTTCGTTGTAGGAGTTGCGTTCGTTATAGCATTCTCAATTTTATAGGTAAAACCGTTCGTTATAGGAATATTCGTAGTAGGATCCGTTCGTTATAGCATACCCCACTGTAAGTGTAGAAGAGGTGTTTTTGTATCCAATGGAGTAGTTTCTAGTAATTTTACTCAACAGCTTACAGTAGTTGTAGCTTTTTCACCAGTATGTGCTCACTGCCCTATGTTTTATGTATGTTATGGACTTTATCCCAATTCAGACTAAATTTCCTTATAAGTCTTCTTGTTTGTTTTTTTATTTCTTGACCCAAATTTTTACTATTTTCTGGTTTTAACCCAGTGGATACAAAGTACTGTACTTCATTGGCTTAGAAATTCCCTCATACAGATACAGTACTGTGTATCCTCAACGTGAATTGTATAGGGAAAAAAATATTGAGCATTTGTGTGTAAGGTTTTAGCCATGAAGTGATGAAGACCTATGATAACTAATCTGTAGATAGAAAATTATGATTGTGAATGAGTTGCTCTTCTCTGAGCAAGAAATAATTTACTAAACTGTATACAGGTACTGTATACCTGTAATACTGTACCTTTTCTCTATCTTCACTGCTCTGCTAACTCTTCCTTCTTTTCTCCTGTGTGTGATTTCATCCCAAGTTTTCCAAGGAATAGTTGAAGCTGCCCGAGAGTTGTCAGTAAAGTGAAGAAAGAGGAAAGCTCTTATATACTGTTTAGTAAATTGTATCTTGCATCAGAGAAGAGAAATTCATTCATAATCTTAATTTTCTACATCAATAATTTCTCACAGTAAAGAGAGAAAGCAGAGGGTGGAATTTTTTTTAATATATTTATTATTCAAAATATACCCTGAATTAGTGCATATAACATTAATCATAATGTGTGAACATTTAATGTTATAACAGTGCATTTCTGTATATAGACTGTCATTTATGTGTATCTGTTTCAGAATGGAAAGAAAAACATTTAGCTGTTTTGATAACTTTGTCACAAGCAACAGTGTGGGTGCACCATCTCACGATCCTGGTATCGAAGCCATAAATCATCTTTCCTCACTCATATCAGAAGGTCTCAGGACAGCACGTGCTAAACTGCTTGCAGTTGATAGCGAGTCTCCAACTCACTGCTTAGATGTGGAAACTGATGTTAGCTTTGTAACCAATTCACTTCCACAAAGTTGTCCAGTAAGCAAGGAACCACCAGAGGTACAACAATGCACAAATGAAGAAGATTCAACAAGTTCTCAACATGACTCTAATAATCACAGACGTGATGATTTTGATGTCAAATATGATGATGTAACAATTATTGGCTTTAGTAAAGGATGCGTAGTTTTGAATCAGTTAATAACAGAATTCCATACTGTAACTACTGTCGACAAATTAAAAGAGCATGCACAGTATGCCTTTTTGAGCAAGGTAAGAATAATTTGTTTACCTTTCTTATTATTTTTATTCAATAAAATCAAAATTGTTTACTGTACTGTATACAGTATGTACCGTACTCTCATATAAGCTAGCAAACCATCTCCAGTCACATGGTGGAACTTCTTTAGGAAAAATTACATCCTTTAGCCAATCTCATATGTAACGAAAAACTGCAGTTGTCAGTTACTAATGAGTTTGAAATATTTATTTCTATGACTTTTAAAAGTACTGTATACAAGTTCATACCTTTCTTACTTATTTTAAGTCTTCATAAAATTACTTGAAAAAAGGATTGAGTTGCAAAATAATAGCACTTTATATTTGCCACTTGTCCATGATACCTTTGAACTCCATCTAGTATTTTTCTCTTTGTTTCAGCAATCTCATTCCAACTCATTTCACAGAAAACTCAGTTTAACTCCTTGTACTTTCCTGAGCATTCCAACTTTCAACTACAGTACACTGTTACTGTACTTAGCAATAGTTTGAAACTTTACCATAAGTGGAATGACAATAAAAAAAAATTGTCAATTTTGTAGGTAATCCCGGTTAACCCACTTAAGCAGGGAAAGTAGCTGTAAAATGGGGATGATGATGATGAATAATGAAGACTAGCCCTGAATGACCTAAAGCAAATTAAAATAATGCACAGAATTTGGATAAAATACATACTATTCACAATCCAAAATAAATATACAGGTAGTAGAGTTATGCCATAATTGTGAGGACAGTAATGTATACATTTAAATAAGCTACCACCTTCACCTATTACCCCACACTACTGTAAGTTGAATGCCTTTATTTTCTCAGCAGGAGAACCCAAAGTAGTATAGATAAGGTAAAGGCATGGTAAAACAATAGCAAAAAATAAGGAAGTGTGTAATGAAAGTGGGTCCCATAAACACACAGTATACCTGCAGAAAACGAAGTGTAATATCAAACTAAAGCAAAGTGTCTGGTGGCCTGGCAGGAACAGTCAATGTTACGACTATGATTATTCCATCACCGATCATGGAGATCAACTCTTGTATGAGTTTATGCTTTGAAACATTGATAATTAGTTTATTACTATTATTTTCCTGTATAGTATCTTGAGATTTATCAAGATATGTTAGAAATTTGAGAATTACCATATGATTTTGGAGAAATTCATAAGATATTCTTCATTTTGGTTTGGTAATACTGGTGTTTCACATGGAAAAAGCCAGTAGTGATTGCACTACAGAGAAAGAGTACTATAGCTTGGTAGACTTCTTTTTAATATTGCACTAAGGAAACAAAATCTCCCATCTGAGTACTCTGAATCCACCATTTACTGTACTTGTATAGAGTATTATGGCCTGCTTATGTGGATAGAGGTAAACCTTTGTAGTCTAAAGTTATCTCTTGCTAGAAGGAAATAATGCCATTTAATAAAGTTGAGTGCTGAATTTGTGGCACACAATGACTTTCAGGACAGACTAAAAATCAGAATGTCCTTCCTGGTTTGTTGATACCATACAGGATTGAAAACATCTCAATTTATACAATACATTAATATTTTTTCATATTAAAATTTTTGTTGGAGATCATAATTATCTAATACTGTATAAGGTGAAATTGTCAGGACCATGTGTGCATCAGTGATGAACTACAGTACCCGTACCTGTATTTTTATATGCAAATACCCTGTATTTCAATTTGGTCCTATGGCTGTATAGTACAGGGGTATTTCAACCTTATAATCATTAATAAATCTTGTATATATAGATTTGCCTAAAAAATAGTTATACAGTGGTCCCTCGGTTAACGAAATTTCGGTTAACGAATTAGCTCCTATAAGGATCTTCAATTCGATTAATGAAATCCGTACGACAAACACGTTTTGCTGTGAGCATCAGCTGATCAGCTGATCGGCTAGTCTGCTAATACAGTAATTGGTTCTATGTTTACATTCGTTTCCAGTGGAGTAAATATCAAGAAGTCATTTTAAAATTTAGTTAACATATTGATAATACCTGTACAGGGAACTAGTTTTTTGTACGCCCTTCAGCCGCTTGACTCACCTGCCAAAGCGTCAGTTTAACTTTGTTTACAGTGGAGGAAACATCGTCTTTGTCGCTCTCTTGAATACTGAGTATTTTTACGTTTTTACATTAAAATTTATTCTGAAATTTAGTTAACATATTCATAATATATAGCACAGTGCAGTGTTGATTTAAATAAAATAATCTTTAATTACACCAAGTGAACTTAAAATTTTATTGGTGAAATTACTTCATCAAGCATGGGTCCAAAGAAAGGCGATTTCTCCTCCATCCCCCACTTCTTTCCCTTCTCCCTTCTCCATCCCCCACTTCTAATTCCCATCATCATCATCAACCAGCAACATTCTACATACACACCTCAAAGTAAGTGTACTTTACTGCATTTTGTTTATACTTTACTGTATATGTACTTTTCTGTGAGCCGGAACCAATTACCAATATCCCATTGAAATAATGGATTCGGTTAACGAACGACTCTGTGGAACGAATTGTGTTTGTTAACCGAGGGGCCACTGTATATGAAAAAATTTATCAAAGGATTGACCTATATCAGGACTGTAGTTCAATACATACAATTTGTGTTTATTATGAAACTTATCATTATCAAACTGGCCTCAAAATTATGACAGCTAGCATCCCTGGAAGGAATTCAGGAATTCACGCACTTGCCCAATGTTTATGGGGAAAGCCAGGGAGGCAGGAAAAATGCATTCTAGTTTCCTATTTTTGAATGGATGAAGTAACAAAGTGAATAATCATTAATTACTACAGTAGTATAGTCCCATTCCAAAAATACTTTAAAATTTTATAAATTAAAAAACAAGTAAGAAAGATTTGATTATCCCAGGGCAGTGACCTGGCTAGTGACAAACACAGCATATACTACTGCATGATAATCTCAGGCCAACCTTGCTTTGTCCTTCATGAGTTGGGATTCCAGAACACTACCGAGTCTTGGAGTCTTAACACTCTTGGGTTTGGGTAGGCGCTTTCCTATGACATGCTCGGGGTCTGGCCTGTTACTCACCTCACCGTGCTAGTCTGTACCACACAAGAGACAATTGTACATGAGTCATTGCAAGCTTGCAATATTGTGAAGGATTAATATTTCGCTGTGCACTTCACTCTCAACGTCACTGTTGCCCCCTCTATTCCTCGCAATCGCTCAATCATAATCGGAAAAGTACTCTCATCATTAGTACCGAGTCATTTCCCAGCCTTACAGTTTTAGTGGAGGTACGGGCAGTGTGCACTTTTGAGGATGGTGAGGGGTCAGGCAGGCGAGGTAAGCCATCCTGGGAAGGCGGAGCTACATGAGCAACACTTTTTTCTTCCTTTTTAGCCACAATGACATGCTAGGCAGTTCATTTTACACTAGGACTGCTTGTTGATGGGCCAGACAAACTATCACTTGTGCTAGAAGGGCCAGGGACACTGGAAGAGGCATCAGGAGGCACCACATGGTGCAATATCCTTGCACTTTTTACATTTTCCCACCTCTCTGCTCTCATCAGCAACATGAGACATAACTCAAAACTCTCATAACACTATTATGAATAAATAAAATCACTGTGATGCGCAAGAAATCCGCATAAGTTGAGAGAGAATGCACAACAAATGTGGGTCAAGGTTATGTCCTGGGTCCCTTTAAACACAAAAAGGAGACTGGTGAGGTAACCTTGGAGTGCAGTCTACATGGTTGTCAGATCGTGCCAACATTGCCAAATGTGCATCTTGCATATCTAGAGTTCATAAAATTTATTTATTTATTTATGCAAATTTATGTATAAAAACCACAAAGCAATGATTTATATCGTACATAATTTTGCGTATGAAACCCCAAGAGTTTTAATTAATATTAAATTATTATTGGTGCAGTATCAGATTGGATAGTTTGATGTTTTCTTTTGTTGCTGCATGAACCAAGTAAACTAACAATATATTTTATCCATTTTTTCAGGTACACAATATGTACTGGCTAGATGGAGGTCATGCAGGAGGAAGCAATACATGGATTACATCACCTTTCATCCTGAAGTCCCTTGCTGCTCTTACACATATTAACATTCACATACATGTCACTCCCTATCAGGTAGGTGCCTTGTTATTTGTTTTACCAGTTCCAGTGTTCTTAATAAACAATTTTGTCTGAATTCATTTGTAATGTTATTAGAGTAACAAATAACTTTATTTTATATCACAGGTCCGAGATGATCAGCGTCCTTGGATAAGAAGAGAGTGCAAGGCATTTAATGACATTTTGAAACGTGCTGGAGCTAAAGTGAGTTATGCTCTTCACTTTGAAGATGAGCCTGCCTCTCTTGTATCACATTTCAGAGTCCTCAATGAATTTTCCTAAGATAAGTAACTTAGCATATCAATTCGCCAACCTAGTTATAACTGCATCGTCAAGTTTTTATGTACTGTACTACAGTATTTAATTTTCAGTGGCATTTTTGGTCCGATTATATCAATACAGTATGATTGAAACCCACAGAAAAATATAAAGATAAAGCTAATTTTTTTTAACTTTCCCATGTCCACTGAGCATCTCCAAACGTGGTGCAAAAACTGTAAAATCAATTAAATTTAAAAAATTTTGCTTAAGAAATGACCCCAAGCAGTATTGTAGTTCTTTACGAGAAATGCAGAAGTAGTAAGTAGTCCAGCGTGTGAACGTACTCTTGGTTTCGTTTTATTTACAGTATGTTGCAACATCATTTGAGAAGTCTGCCACACATTCCTCTTAGTCTGTCATATATGTTTTATTGCAGCATCACAAGTTGGTCTGTTTATCATTTCCAAGATTTATACTTTATCTTGAGGTTTCCTGCAATTTATTCCAGATCTTTATCATTCTTCTTTGTCTATCTGCATTCATTGTGACATCTTCTACCCATACCAATTTCTTTATATTCATACCTGCAGATTGTTTCTTATACTTTACTCCCGTGTTTTTTTTTATTTATTTTTTTTTAATTCTCATTGCACTTAATTTTCTCATTCTCTTGGTCTACTTACATAATAATTTTATTCATCCATCCCAGGTATCTTCTCTCTACTTGCTCAACAATATCTCCTTAACCCTTTGGCTGTGGCTTTTAGTGAATTTGTTATGCACTGTATTTGCAAGTCCTTAATCATATTTTTATCTTACAAAAATAAAGATTTGCATGCAAGCTGATGAGGAACAAGAGAATAAATAATTTATCTAGTTTGGTTTAGCCATGGTGAAGAACTCCTATACCACACAAAGTGGATGGTTCCAGGTCACTAGGAGATGGAGACAAGCATACTTCCTCTATGACGAGTCATTGATGACTGTGTAATGAGGCAGGGCTAGGGGGACCTGGAAGTCTATGGGACCCTGTCTATAATGTCACTTGGTGTACAGTTTTTAAAATAAAGCCAAAATCTTGGTAACCTACTGGCTTATCACAACCTCAATTCTCTGGCCCTTTTTGCACTCAGCCAGAGAATTGCAGACCACTCACCCTATTTGTGTTTTTGCAGCCACAGGGTTGATCATCTACTTATTTCTTTAATATATTTACACTTATTCCACAGCACATCCTTAAGAAATCTCTTCGCTCTGCCTATGCATATTCATTTTCTTCCAACTACCGTAAGCTTACCCATGTTTACTAAAACCAAGATGGGTTGAATTAGGCCTTGCAGTGTAGTTCTACCACTCCCTTAGTTTTTATCTTTACCTTTAAAAAATTGACCCCGAGGCCCTAGTTCCCATCCTACATTTCATATCACATCTTACTGTCTAATTTCTCCTTAAGTTGGTTCCTCATCATCTTATTCTAGTTTCTAGTTTTGTACACCTGTTGATGCAACCCCCATTGTTTTAATACTCATTTTTAAGAGTTTCACTTACATAATGGCAAGAATTCTTTGCTTCTGTCTCAAAACATGCTTTTGGTAACTTTGACTTCTCAGTTAGTCAGGTTCACAAATGTTCATTTACAAAATGAAATCTTCAAGTCTGGCGAGAGAAGTACATTGTACAGTCCCCCAAAAAACTATCGTTACTTTTTCCATCTTTACAATTTGAAATTTGGACAAATTGAAGACATTTCCTTTTGTGTGTTGTTTATGTCAGTATGACTGCATCCCATATACATAATATATGTATTTTTTAAATATCTGTAGCAATAAAAGATAAATTACTGGTCATTGTGAATTCTGGCAGTTCTCTGCACGAAAGTGTTGCCAAATAATTTGTTCCACGGAATTAAGAATGGTGTACAGTATACCAATTCCTGTGATCAACTGTACTAACCATTCTGAACCCAGTACACTAACACTGTTCACAAAACCAGACCACATTAACCTACTGGGTAACAATAGTTTTTTTGAAGGACTGTACACAAGACAAAATATTTAATGAACTTATGTAAACTCCTTGTCATTTATAAATTTATTAAAAATCCTAAATATTCTCTTAATAGCACAACTAAATACATGACTGGCTGCTTGCTGCACTTCCTAGCATCCTGAATACAGTGGATATCACCATTTTTGCTCGTTATACTGGGCCAGTACACAAGTACAGTATATTACTTTTGTATTCATATTTACAAAACTCATGAGGATGTCTCAATAATCAATACACAATAGGTGAAATTGATGTCAATGATATGCATATACCTAACACATTTTTCACATGGATTTCAGTACTATTTCAAAATCTGAAAAAATATATCCATGTATAAACTGTAGACAAAGATTGATTCCCAAAACAGTTTCTATAGTATTTAATCTCAGGATATATTCCCACTTGTATAAATATATAAAAACAATAGAAAGCCTGCAGGTCATTCCTGTGTCCAACAATGATCAAGAACAGCATTTGTATTTTACCTTTCGTCTCAGTGTGAGGGACCTTCCATATTTATTTTATGGTGCAGATCATAAATATAATGGATGAAGTAAACTAACTCAAATTCATAATTTGACTAACAAGACAGTAATCACAAAATTTTTGCATAATCATAAACTGTGCAAAAAAAAGGGTAGAGTGATATGTAGGATAGGCTTCTGCATTAATGCCCTGAACAATAGCCATGGTTAAGAACATCCCAGGTATATGTGACCTCGATGCCTTGCTAAACAGGCAATAATGGTACATGTTAAAAACAATTATATCAATGCATTCAAAGATATGTCAAACACCGATCTTCTCATAAGTTCAAGCCTTCAATGATACTCGCAATTAAATTCTTGACATATATGACAGTAGTACATCCAGTGCCTTTAAAACAATATTTTATACCAACTCACCTACTGCTGTAGGGTGGCATCCTTCCAAAGCAAGAAAGGTGATCTTTGTCCAGTGAAAAAAACAGCCAAGTACAGGCTACAGCAAACGACCCTTGCCAAATTTACATCCTGGGACTGAACCCAGGGTTCATGGGTTGTGGATATTGCTGCTGAACCAGGGTATGTTATTGTCCTTATTTTTTACTGATTTCTGAAGAGGACAAATATAAGTAAAAACTACACACTTTTTTTTTTTAAATACTTTTGAAAGACATAAGAAACCTTGAAAATGCAAGGAAGTCCTGGAAATTTTACCTTTCTGTAAATACGATAGGAAATGAAGCACATTTATTGGCACACGTTCAAGAACATTAAAGTTTTAGTGCAAACAGTTTGCTTTCCCAAGAGAAACATGCCAACACTCATGGTAGAGCACACCCCAATTACCTAACAAATATTTTTTTTTTCATCATTATACTTTTAAATATTTGCTTTTTAGAAGATATGATTTAAAACTGATAATCAAGAATGTCTGCCTGAAAGCAACAGAAAACTTAAGCTGCCTTATATTTTTAATAACACTACAGAACAAAAAGAAACTATTGGAATGTACAAACTATTATTATTTTACACGATAGAATTTTTTTTTTTTGAGTATTACCAGTTTGTGAAGTATTATCTGGTATTGAAACATTCAAACTTATAAGTGTACACCATCTGCAGCTTCAGCACATGTCAACCATGATGATGGGGTGAAACTTATCTACAATAATGAATTTAATGAACACTTTTACACAGCACACTTTTCTCTCCTTAACCTACTTAAATGGCAATAGCAAGACACTCATAACAAGAACAATTCATTCAACAACTGTGCAACTCAAAATACTCTCACAGACCAATTATTTAAATGCTATATTACTGAGTGACTGATACTACATTACTACGAGGCACCAGATAGCAAGGATCAAACTGAGATTCATGTTCACAAAGGCATGAATGCCTGACGTTAATAGACCTGAAACTGACAGCCTAGGTCAAATGGGGCAACTTATGGTGCAGATATATATATATATATATATATATATATATATATATATATATATATATATATATATATATATGACTGCCTACAGCTCTATCACAGTCTAGCATTTCTAAAAAAATCTTTTCTCCTCAGTCACACATAATCGTGTATTATTATTCATAAGGAAGCCTAATGATCTTTACTGTGGCAGTAGAAATATTTAGCAATGACATATCAATTAATGATCCCTCTTGATATGTTGTTATTTATGGTGTATAAAAAAAAGTACAAGATAACCCAAGCATATGGGTCTTACAACATGTTTACATCTTATATAAGTAATGAACTACAATAACCTGACATATAATATGTCAATAAATAAAACACCATGGATTATAATCATCCAAATGAAAATCTCGTTTAAAAAATACACCAACTTAACAATTTGACTGTCAACAAGAGTCTACATGTGTGACACAAGCTTAAAGGATAAGTGTCATTGCCCTGGAAGTTTGGAACTGTATTGCTATCACAGTTTATTGACATTGACTAAACACTGAGTGTGCCTCAGTTACAGAACACTAATGAACCATGATTGGAATTCGTCATTACCATTTGGGGCGGAAGACACCCAGGATCTGCTGATAACAGAATTACTTCAATATCATTTAACAAGTGCACAGATTAGTTGCTTTCCACTTATTGTCCACAAGTAGAAAATGTGGAAACTAGTTCCTTTAAAAAACACGTATTGGTCCTTCATCTGTACATTTCACACTTAGATTTTTGGATACTTCAAACGTCAAAAAATATCAATAATATACATGAATAGTTTAAATACCTCGAAGGTATAAATGAAATTCAAGTCTACAAAAGAACCAAGAATTCTGTTATTCAAAATTGCACATCTTCGTAGCTTTTAAAAAGAACACACTATATTTTACAAGCTTAAAACACCATTAAATTTAAATATAAAACAATGTTGATGAATTACACCAAACTCAATATATAGTTTGATATTTTCATTATTATGGTCACTAAAGTCACTATCAAATGTACACTTAATTTCACAAAATAACTTTTCTTTTGATATTGTTAAATATCACATTTCATTATAATCATATTCCACTTATTTCACACAATGTCCTTTCATGCCTAATATTAAAAGGCTTGCTATAGTTTTTCTATACAACTTACTCAACAGCAAATCCACAGGTCTCCTCTACAGCTTGGGTCAACTTCTCAAACATCTTGCTGTATGACTCATATGGAGGAAGGTCAATGCGATTGAAACATGTATGTGCCTTTGGCAGGTTTTCTGAAAATTCAGTAAAACATTTTAGATTATGTACATTAAATATTTTGTAATTTAATAAGATTATATTTATCTAAAGGAGAGTTATCAGAATATAGCTGACAGTGAAAACAACAGTTACGTGACTTAGCAGTATATATCTTCCTGAAATAAAAATTTCATCGTAGATATAATTTAAGTACCTGGTATCACTACAAACAGACCACACACTTGTGCATTTTAAGATGATTTATGTTCTTTGGGGTTAAAAGAATTCAGAGAATATTCATAATGGTAAAAATTCAACAGTTTTGATAGATAAAATAAGAATTAACTTACAATAGTGCTCACTACAAAAAGAACTGGACAAATCTATAGCAGCCTTATTATCCACTTGCAGTGGGAACAGCACCTGAGTGTACATGTTTGTGTGATGCATAAACTGCATCTTGTTAAATACTAAAAATAGCTTTGCATTAGATACTTTCTTTCATTTCCCTTCATAATTTCAATTTCTTCTAGTTTTTGTAAGCAATCAGTTTCCAGTATGTAAAGAGGCCCTACTTATTCTCCTGGCAATTTCCAAAAACTCTTAAAATATATTGAACTACATGATCCCTGTCATTAAAAATACAGTAAATCTCACCTTTATAGTCATTATTAATACTGTACTGTACTGTACTACTTTTCTTTCATTAAAAATCTTACAAGCTGTATCATTATAAAATCAAAATTTAAAAAATAATGTAAATCTTTAATTTATTCATACCAATGATGTACTGTACAGTACTTGACTTGTAAAAATCTCAACTAAAAGTTTATTTTGTTGACAAGTACTGACAGTAACTAAATATGCCTGACAGTACAACTGGCCACTCCTCGATCAACACAATGAATGTCACCACTTTCCCATCCCTCTACCTTTTATTCCTACACATGATTACTATAAGATATATTTCCTATGACTATGTAACATATCACATACTTAGCAACCAAGATTTTTTTTATGCAAAATGCAGTTCTATAAATAAACAGCCTTAGACATGACTCCAGCATATGCAGTGTCTAGAAACTGAATACACCAACATGACCCATCTATAATGAACAGGAGAAAACACCATGATCTACTGTTTACACTGGCAACTGCTAGGGTGGACACATCCAAAGACTATACCAATACTATACATGTACTAGTTTACTTTGTCACAAAATAGCATCCGTTGTTAAAAAAGTGCTATTGTATTAATATAAATATTTTGTAATAAAGCTATAGTATTTGTAATATATAAATGAAAAAAAGTTTTGAAACATTTTGCATTCACTTTAAAGTACAGTCTCGTTCAAGATTCTTCGAGCACTGCTGGAGACAGCGGGCAACCCAAGGCTGTTTGTTTACGATAGTACGTAGTATAATATAATACGAAACAACAAAGCTCAACCAGTAAATTAAGCAACGGGGAACTAAGTAACCAATCATCGATCACTTTTACATTTATTCATAATTTTTAAGATGTACGGCCTCGAGTTGCCAGCTATCTCCAGCAGTGTTCGAAAAATCTTGAACGAGACTGTACATACAACATATTATTCCATTATGCTAAGAATTTCTCTATACAAATTCCCAAGTACCTGTTGGAGCATCAATCTGATGAATAGTGAAGAGCCTTGGTCCTGCAGCACCAGTCGAGCCCTGCAATGCCTTGAAGCCTTGTAGTGGCACACGTGAAGACCCCGTCACAAACTGCAGTAGTCTCGCTCTCATCTCCTCAGTATAAGAGTCAACTATCTGCCAAAACCAGCCAACTACTGGTGTTTCTGGAGTGCAGTGCTGTTCACACATGAAAAGAACATTAAGAAGCAATAAAACCTGTATTTCATAGCAAAGGTTTGTGAAAAATTGTACAAACAGATGTACAGGTACAGTACTGTACGTATATCCCTATACATCCATGGAGGTACAGTGAGAATAAGCATATCTCACTAATGTGTCTTGGGTTCAATCCCCAGCCTGGGACAGACATGGAGTTATTCAGTGTGACCATCCCAAATGTTGCAGGTTTTCTCTGGACACTCCACTCTGGTACATACTGTGTTAACTCTTGATAATAAAGGTTCTAACAAAATAAAAATAAAAACAGACCAACTACCCAGATGCCTAGTAAACTGATTAGTGGTAAAATGATAAATATAATGTAAGTACAGTACTAATATATTTTAAATGTGCTAAGTTTGTGTTAATATCTACACGAGTGAAAAAAGTAGCACCGGTAGAGTACCTGTATAGATAATCCAACAGGTTATTAATGAGCTCATAAAGCTCAATATATGCTAAGATCTAGCAACAAAACTGAGAAACCAGATAGCTCTCTTAAATTTTAATTGTTGATGACTACTGTGTTAAGTAATCTAACAAACACACTTATAGACCTAACTTGTCAAATTAATGTACTGTAATACACATAACATCAACATTAACCGGAGTAAAGGATTCTTTTTAGGTTCACTAAATTTTTAACCCATCTATTGAGGATTATCTGGCCCACTTTCAACTACAGTGTACATGTGTTACCCAAGTGTTTTAATATGTTAAATGAAACATTATATTTAAAATTATGTTTCTGAACTGCATCACCACTCAATTTTTTTTTGGTATTTGTACACATTGATCTACACACACAAATAAACTAAAATTATTGAAGTATACTAATCACAAAATGAGAGATTTATCACAACTGTACTGTTTATCAATGGCAAAATAATAACCCAAGGCCAACTTTTCCTCTACCACTTCCAAATAAACAAAATAACAGCCTCCCTTGATATGCTAGCTTGTCTGGAGTTTTTAAATTATTAACTATCAAACAAAGTATTCACTGCCACAAACTCCTTTCCCACTCCAACCAACTAATGTAATTATGAATTGCCCCTCCTTTGTGCCCTTGTCCCTTTAAACAAGAGCAATTGTTCCACTTACCTTGAGTCGTGTGTTGCTTTTCCAATCCTCTATATCTATTTTTCCCAAACCACCAATGATGAGTTCCAGTTCTCTTTCATCAAAAGGCTTCAGCAGCTGTTGTGGAACTACTTCAGTAAAGCCCTTTTGAAGAGCTGCAAACTGTTGTTCAATACCCTAAAACAGAAAATGTTTCTCTTTCATTATTTGTTTAAAATATCTGATGTATAACATTTAATTCTTTTAAATGTATAAAGATTCATAAAAATCTTAATTTTCTATACTGTATTTACCATCTAATGGTGCCAAAACATAATGAAGAAAATATCCCAAATTTTGTTTTCTAATCGAGATCAAGTTTATGACTGAAAATCTTCAAGTTAAATGAATCTGAAAATAAGAAAATCCTTCATTGTTTCTCAAGATTCCAATAAAAGAAAGCTAAGTATGAAGTTACATTGAAAAATGTGAAAGCTTTAGGACTCACAATTATATATACAGTGAACCCTCACTTTACGCGGTCAATTGAACCCACGGCGGCCACCGTAAAGTGAACAACATAACATATGGGATTAAATGAAATAAAGACCGGGCCGACCCCCAAACTCCACTTTTTCAGACACAATACCTACGTTGTAGTAAAAATAACTTCTTAATGTTATGATGGTATGCACACACAATTAATAATTAAGAGAAATATCAATAATATTAGGATTTTTAACACTTACATTAGTAGAAAAGATGGCTGGGCACACAGGGATGGGGGGTTGGTTCCGAGGCAGAGGGCAGATTATTGGCCCTCACCTGTATCACTTGTATCAATTGTATCACTATCCACCACAGAGGCTTGCAGGGCCTCTTTGTCAAACCCCTCAAAGTCCATATAAGTCCATATCCTCACTATCATTATCACTATCACTGACTTGGGCTGGCTGTGGTGGGTGGCGGGTGAAGAACTCGGTAATGTTTTGATGACTGGGCGACCTTGTGCGCACCCTGCTCGCGCCACTCTCCGCGTAAAAGGGTACACACACCGCGGAAAGTGAGCATTCCGGTTTCGGCAGGGTACCGTGTAAACGTGGAAAAGCGTAAAGTGAAACCGCGTAAAGCGGGGGTTTACTGTACATACGTGTGTTCCTTGCCCATATTGTTTGACGATCTCAGAAATACCAGCTGCTGTTTTCAGACCACTCGGCTAACCCACTGAGAGAAAGGAGAACCCGATTCACCCTTTCCTATCTAAGTTAAAAAAATAATATTTTGGGATCAATCCCACAAAAAAAAAATACAAAATACTGGTTTAGGGTAACTTTGGATATCCATAACACCTCAGATCAGTTGCCACCTAACTCAAAACAGTTATCAGAATAGGCACTAACCCTAAAGACTCCAAACTGCTAGACAATCCCTGTCAGTACTACACTTTTAGGCATTAACAATTAATACCCTGGCTAGTACTTGGCCCCCTCAGCTTTGAATACATTGGAGTGATATACAGTGCATGATGGCCTGGGAAGATGTTATACCTCTAATCATATGCACATGAGATATGCTATCAAGTTTGTGTGATCTTAACCAGGGCACTGGATATACAGTGTACTGTAGAGGCTCTGTTTTCTTTAACCTTATAATTATGATTATACCTGTACCATTCAGTACAGCACAGTACTATAAAATACTGTATGTTGATTAAAGAGAAGGTACCCTTATATAATCTTGAACCACCTTTACCTGACAAAGAATGATGACAGCTGCTTTCCAGTTTCAACCCAAGAAACTAGTAACTGAAGGCCTAAAATGTACTGTCGGATTCTCTGGACATAAAATTACAAATTCAGGTGCTCGGTTTTCTAACTGAGCAAAATAATAGAGGTTAGATGAGTACAGTACTCACATTCTGGCATTGCAGAGAAGACTTTCATGCCTTCTCCCTTTTCAGGATACCATTATATCATGTGTTTCATTTATTGGAATCTATTATGAGGGGGAAGGATTTTCTGATTTTCAACCTATTGAATTTTTATATTTCCCATAATAACTTATGTCCCAGGGATAATGTTTTTAACCAACAATTTCTCATTGACCATTACTGCTACTAAGACACATAAATTAAGTTGCACTTTTCCTTAAATGTGACAGTATTTGTGCAAGAGCCAAACAAAATCATCCTAATAGATTACAGTCCCACAAAACAAAAAGAAAATTAGCTAGAAAGTTATCTTTTACAAACCTGCATAAACCTATAGTTGACATACAACCTAACATATTCTTTTTTGTTGTCTTCTGTGACTATTACATTACTGCCACCATGCTTGAGTTCTCTCATTTGTAGAACACCAAAGCTCTCGTGCTCAACAGTAAAGGTGCTGTCAATGATATCTGTGATGTCATTCTCCCTGTAAGAGAAAAAAAAATTGAAGAACAGGTACTTTTCAATATTTAAGCCACCTTATACTTTAGTAATGCTATTTGCTAAAATGATGGAGAAAATGATGTGTATAAATAGTACTAGATTTGGAGAACACTGAATTTTTGGTGAAGGATGAGGCAGTAAACTTGTTATAAGCAGCATATTCAATATTAAAATATCAACTCCTAGGATATTCCCAGGCCTTAAGCATAAAGTATCATCTCTGGGAGTAATAAGTCTCCCGATCTGGTGAAAGAATGACCCTAGGCTTTGGGTAAACACTACACTCAATTGAGTTTTTGCTTTGCTGTGTACAATTTCAAATACATGTATTGCACAGGATATACAGGTTATTGTGATGAATTCTAAAATTTGCACAAAAAATCTTGCCTTGGGCATGAATGAATTTAAATAAAAGGCAAAAACACTGAGAAACATAATAGTTAATAACTCAAACCACTTTTATATCATCTGCTTGGCAGCTATTTAGCTCAACACTGCTGAACACACTCAGTCCTGCAAATTCTGACTTTAACTTTTTACACCTAGGTTATATTGGTCACTCCTTTAGAGCAAATGTAATTAAAATTATAAAATTTTAGATAATGATGTACAATATAAATCATGACAAAAATTACCCCCTGGAGTAGGTTAACTAGCATCCAACTTCGTGATTGACCACAAAATTGGCCCAACAACTACTGGGTGCAGTGAAAAGTTATAAACACATACAAAGAATATAGTAAGTAAACTTGGCTGGCACACCTCAGTGCACAAAGTAAAAGTAACAACAAGGCCTATCAGGTATGGTAAGGTTTATCTGAAGGTTATACTATATAACTTTATATAACGTGATTAATAAACACGACAAACAGAATTATGGTGGGTAGGTACAGTTGCAGAAATGTGTTCCTACACCTCCTGTGGTAATCTTGTCACCAAACGGCAACGTCACAGCAGTAGTACAGTAAACCCTTGAAGATCCGGACTAAAAGGGGGCACCACCTGTCCAGAAAAGCTGATTGTCCGAGTTTTCCGGTGAATAATGAATGATACTGTATAAGAAAATACCAAAAAATACAGTACTAATGTGGGGGGGTAGTGATAAAAAATTACCGTATACAAACCATGCATTTACCTATGATAAAATATCAAGAAACATTGTATCATTACTAGAGTGAATGAAATAATATTCCCACAAACAAGAATTGACAACTCTGTTTATGTTTCCCACCTCCTCAGCACTTGTGTCCAAGCAACTGACGGGTCAAGCAGCGCCCACGGGCCTAAAATGTTCTTTGCTCTGGTTTGGGAATGTTTCTTAGGTAAGCTTCTTGGAGGCTTCTTAGGCCAGAACCCCCCAATTTTTTGTCCGGATCTTCCGAAATCCGGATTTCCCGGGTCTGGATCTTCGAGGGTTTACTGTACTGTATCACTATTTATGAATGAATCACATTGATTGTTACACAACCAATACCCATTTATTCATAAATAGTGATACTACAGTACTGTGATGATGTTTGGAGACACAGGTCACTACAGAGGGTGTAGGAACACATTTCCACACCTGCCTACCCACCATAATTCTGTTTGTCTTGTCAAAAATTTTAACTGCATTAATACCAATCTAATTTTGTGAGCAAATTTACTTCCATCCCAGAATAAAACAACATCTTTTATTTTTCTTTTCTATCAAGTTACTTAAAGGACAAAATCCAAACTAGGTTGTCCACATAATTTTTCTCATCTGGTAACAACATCCCTGGATTACCTTAAAAATCTACTCCGTGTACCACAAAATAAATATGTACATACAAGTTATTACTTTCAAAACATTTCTCCCTTATCTTTATCACTAAATAAAAAAGCCTTACAGCATCCAGTTCAGTGAGCGGTGCAGGTCGGGATCAACAGCTTCGATGTCATCAAGAATGATGAGTTTATTGAGCAACATCTTGTAAAAGGGCATAGAGAAGCCACCATCAATGTAGTGCCCGTGGAATATTGCCATTCCTATCACACGCCCAACAAAATGGAAATATGACAAGTGTTCCTGTGGAATTGAAAAAGACAGATACTGTATTAGTGATGTTTACTTTTAATTTTACCTTTATCAATGATCCTCCATTACTGTACTAACAAACAGGGTTGGACCACTAGAAAAAAATAAGGAGGGGGTCATAGTGTACTGTAAGAGTAAATAAGACATAATAAAAGACCTTCTAATAGAAAATGCTTCATATAAAATAATTTAATCCAATTTTCCCATTAAATCAATAACTGACTCCTCATGTTCTATTTCCCTTCCTGGCTGTAGCTATCTCCCAAGAAAAACTCTTTTGTTTTATTGATATAACTCAATTCATGCATATTAAATTTGCTCTCTCTTGTTGAAGGCATCACTTATCATAACATATCCAAATCACATGGTATACTCTCACCCAAAAGTTTGTTAACTCTTCCAGCCAGCTATTGCTGCACTGCCTGCTTCAGATGCATGAACTTGAGTCTTTTACTTCGAACCTTTAGATTCATTCGTATCGGTTTCATGTTCTGGTTGGTACCGAGACAGTTTCAAACATCTGAAGTAGGGAGTGCAGCAATAGCTGGCTAGGAGAGTTAACCAACTTTAGGGTGAGACTGTACCTTAAGTTAGGTTTGGTCTATAGTGATGCTATTCGTGTAATGTTATACTGTGTTATGATTATTTATGTTTAAATTTAAAAATATTATCCCCATTTAGCATGATTTTCCTGAAAACAAAGTATGTACCGGTAATTTCTGGTGAAGATATGAGTAACGGTTACATAATAATAATAATAATAAATAAAATATGATAAATTCTTCTTTCTTTATTATTAAAGTTGTTGGTCCACCTGGTATGTATTGCTGTACAGATGATAAGAAGTGGAAGAATTTGCTGTGGCTTTTATGGATGTGGAAAGAGTATGATGGGAGATACATAAGTGATGTGGAAGTAATGAAAATTTAGAGAGTCAAAGGGAAATTATTGAATGTGGGGACTAGATAACTTAGAAACAGTAATATGTATAAACAACCTGAAAGCATGGCATCCAGTGGTTTTGGGGGATGGATATGCTTTTTATAGGTGATGTGAAGTTGTGTGAAATGATAAGAGGTAAACTAGACTGAAATTTTGGCTCTTGTTGTGAAAGGGGATGCCACAGCAGACAAATGTTCGCATAATTCCCACTACCCCGCATTATACTTAGTAAAGCCTTGAAAGAATAAAAAAAAAAGTACTGTAATGTTTTCACAAATATTACTTGGCTCTTTACAAACCATTTCTTGTGTCTACTGTCTAAAATACTTCATATATGTCTACTAAATTTGCTTCCCAATTCACAAGGAATCAATAAGCATTGGATATAAATGAATTTCATGTATGACTGTGGTGTAAAGGAATCCATTTCAGTAATGTAAAACCAGCAATTTTTTTTATTACATGTGGCACTTACTTTCTAAATGCTTCTACATTATTAAAAATAATTAATATATCTTCATATGCATCCCCCTTTAAGCATTACAATACTAATGGTGATGAAGATAAAATGCAACAATCTAATTAAAACTAAGATTAAATACAGTAATATCAATAATGCACAAAAACCGTAGTCATTTTGAAGCAACTGCACCCTACTTTAAAACGATACATCCTCCCTCCCCATACAAATTCATACATATTCTGAAGCACATATACAGTACAGTCTTTTCTCGATACAATGGAATCTGATTAAAATGAAAGATTTTTTTCCATCATTGATTTTCCAATTTAGCAAATTAGTTCACTCAATTGAGTAGATTTCCGCTAACTCCACCAAAAGTGGGAAACAGCAGCGCACGTTAGTTCAGTCTGTGTCCTGTGCATGTGCCGTCTGTCCATTCTCTGATTGTGATAATTTTTTGCCCTAAGTGTGCTATGAAATCATGCCAAAAGTGTCGCAAAACTCCCAGAAAGGAAGCGGGTGTGAGCGTTTTAATGGAATCTACCCAATTTAATAAACTATTTACCTAAATTGGGAAATAACGGAAAAGAATTCTCAACTCGATTTAAGGGAAAACACAGTTTAACGGAAAGGGGAGGCTTGAATTGGCTCGTTAAATCAAGAAATTACTGTATAAACTTATTATTATTATTATTATTACTGAATCACTGTTATTATTATTAAAATGGATATAAATCTGTAGATTTTAAAATTTCAGAAAAAACAAGAAAAGCAAAAGATGGGAGAGCACAATGAACTTTAATAATTATGGTAATTTTTAATATGTGTACAGTACATTGGAAAACATAAAAATTCATCACAATTTTTATTTAGAATCATGAAAAAATAAGTAAAAAATAAATTAATTAACATCTGACTTTCTAAATTTCCACACTACAAACTGCATGTCACCTATAAACTAAGAAAATGGTATAAAAAATTTTTTCACTTACTGGATTGACGCTTGAGTCTGGATTAATTTGGAGCGTGTAGATATCGTCCCTGGAGTACTGGAACAAACCATAGTAGGGGTTGAGCATCTCGTGAGACAAGAGGTACAGCCACTCACGAGCGACGCCGCCATAATCAAGTCCTTCCTCTCCTTTAAACTTTACCATTAATCTTTTGCGTAAATCCTTTGGTCTCATTTTCATAATCTGTCTATAAGATTCCTCGAAGACCTCGCCACGTGGAATGTCCAAACGGCAATGACCGCTCTGAGGCTGGAGACACTGCAGTTCCGCCCTCAACACTTTCATCTTAGCAACTAAATCACGTTTATACTTTGGAAGGCAGTCGCCCTCCATGTCTATCACAGCTGGATCCTTGGACCCAGGCGTATTATTGTTACTGCTTATCTGTAGGTTAGTGCTGTTGTTCTGGAGCACCACAGGGTTACTGCTATTCACACTCGAAGTCACACCACTTCCTTCACTGCCCCTATTGTTGCTATTATTAATGCTAGCAGGTACAACAGTTGGACTAATTGGAGTACCATTAACAACAGAGCTATTTGGTTCTTCACTATTAGGCACACTATTTGGAATAGTTTCCCCTGCAGTGTTAGCCTCAGGAGATGGCCCTCTACTTCGAGAAGAACTATTTCTTCTATTGCTAGAGGACCTATTATTTCTATTATTTGGAACAGTGCTGATAGATACAGAACTTTCATTGTTCACATTGGTTCTAGGTTCACTACTACTGCTGGTGTCAATTAAACTTGTTCGGTTACTTCCCTCACTGCGATTCCTGGAAGAAAATACTCTTGGTTAAATAATTGAAAACAGTTGAAAGATAGAATAAATAGTTGTCAAGAAGAGAAAGCAAAAGGGAAATACCAAATAACAGGCAAAAGATGAAGGGATAATTATCCTGTCTAAGATGTGTTGGACTGAAAAAGAGAAATAAAACAAAAGAGGAGGAGTGACTAGCTACAAGTAAGCTCAAGGATGGTGTGGCATAAACAGTGGATGCAATCACCTTTGAAATGTTAAGGGTGGCAGGTGGAATACATTAGTGAGAGAATAATGGGTCAAAATACTATGAATGACAGCAAAAAGGATAACAAAGGTGTGGCAGAGTAAGTAGAGCTCACCTGTATAAACGAAAAGGTGGCAAGAATTAATGTAAAGATTATAGAGAAATTAAGGGAATAGCTACCACAGTAAAACACATCTTTCACAGCTGTAAGAATGAATTAACAGCAACAATTGAAAGGATGGCTTTAGGGTAATAACTAACCTGAGAATGTTATTGAGAATATGACTGTCAGAGAGCCTGGGATCAGTGAACTGCGTCGTACGATTCGTATGATCCAAGAAGTATGGTCGTCCACTGGGCGTGTGCCTCAATTCCCATCCTCCTGGGAGAGGGGCTATCTCATCAATGTTGACTTGTCCAAGGTCACGTGGCACTCTAGGATCATGCCAGGTGGATGTCCCAGTGTGGATGTTGTAGTAGTAGACCTGACCCTGCTGTGTGGTGCGCATCTCTAGAGGAAGTAAAGAGTCATTAATAAACCAACTGCATACAATAACTGGCTTTACTGTGTTTAAAAAATGCAGAATATGTTTCCATGAATCAATAACTTTTTAATCTAAATACTTAATAATAATAATAATAATAATAATAATAATAATAATAATAATAATAATAATAATAATAATAATAATAATAATAACAATAACAATAATAAGAGACTTTACTGATTTATTCATATCAAAATCAACTGAAGCATCAAATTTCTTCACCAGTAAGGTTGTATATGTGTTGTATGTAGTAAACAGATAGACATTTGAAATCAACTTTTTACAACATAAAAACACTGTACCGTATACAAACAAACATACTACACAGCAACTAGCTGACTGATTATATACACTGTTAGGTAATAGGCAGTAAGAGCAAGTAAAACATTTCCTCAGGTTTAAACAGGACATCTGCATTTTTTTTTTTTTTTTACTCTTTGTTTACTACACATTTTTCACTCATATTGCTGGTGAGCACAAATATAGTATCAACATATGCAAAAAAGCTTTACATATTTTATTTTAAGAAAATACTAGAAAAGATTATGGACACATGCTAAATATTTTGCACATTTGTTTACCTTTACCCAAGTGAGAAAGATGTTTTCTACACACATACACTGAAGCTACTGAAAAATGAGAACAATGTAAATGTTGCCAACTATTACATGTATTAACCACTACCAGTAACATGGCGTGTGGGAACTCCTTTGTGAGGAATGATATACTTGAGTAATTGTGTGAAAAACAGCAAGATGGGAGGCAGCAACAACTTTTATGATATATTTTCAGAATAAATTACACACCTACTGTATAACAATGACTATTAACTGGTTACTGGGTGTGATCAAAATAAAGTGAATATATGTTAGGGCAAATGGATTACATGACCAGTCAGTGCCTATCTCTTCCCCCACTCCTGCATTTACATCTCTGAGTAAGAGATGTTTGTTATGACAATGTCCCTGATGAGGAACTAAACATAAAATAGCTTAATGTATACACAGTTACACAAATATGTATGGTGGTATATGGACAGGTGTTGTGTCAAAAAGAGAAATATAATATTCACTGACCAAAACCCTCAGGGAGATCTGGTGGCTGATGGAGTTGATTCCTGGAGAGATAATGACGGTGTCGGGCAGATCGTCTCCGAACTGAATCTGGGTTACGCCTAGATTCACCAGCATCTCGCTGACTGACCCGTTCTACACTCTCTGCTCTACTCCGTCTATGCTCTCTGTCTCTGGGATCCCTGTAAGTATACAATGCACCAAAATCTTCAAAAAGAAGCCCCAAAATGTTCAAGTAATGGTGAAGTCTCAATTCTAGTCCCTGACCAAACATAATAACATTAAAACAATCATCTACTTAAGAGCTAAAGTGACATCTGATTCCCTCTGTATTTAAACATTTTCTACAAAAACTTAAATACATAAAAGGCAGCATTAAATTGGTCCAGCTATCTGTCCATCACCCTCACTTCCCTCTCATTTAAATAAGAATACGGGAGAACAGGTGCACCAACCAAGAAAATAATAATTCATAACAAAGTAAAAATGGTCAGCTAAACCTTATTAGCACATACCTATTATATCAAAATTAATGTTATCCAATGTAATAAGATGAATCTATCAATTTCCACATTATAAAAGACACAAGGGTTACCAAGAACTGATCATTGGCTACATTAAACTGGAATTGAGGAAAAACACACACACACAAACTCGGGTATAATAAAATATCATATGTCAAGAAAGACAGGCATTTGGCTGACTAATTCAGCCAACAGCCGTACAGTCCTATAGACAATTCTAATGAGTTTGTGACTGAGGCAGGCCATTCAACCAGCTGCAGTATAGGTATTCAAAAAAATTACATCCCATTGGGACGCAGCAGTCCATTACAAAAAGAAAACTGAGGGAACAATTTTATCAGCTGAACAGCTCCCATTATTTCAGGGTTAAGTGTTTAAACTACATGAGAGAAAATACTGCATGGCATTTATATTTGTATATAAGGCACAGTTACCAGTACTATTACTCTACTATCAGACTATAAATAAATACCTTACAGGATGTATTGCTAGGCTCATGCTGGAAACAAATATATTGAAGAGTTACCTACAAGAACAACAGCTATGTTTCAAAGACAACACTTAAAAATACTGTACAAGCAATACATGCATAAAAAATGAAAGAAAATTGTCATGATAATCAAAACATTAACTATGTCAGACATGCTAATATTGCCTACAATATATCAGGAAGTAGAAACCTGTTGTACCTATTTTATATTGGTTGGTTGGTGTATCTTGCCTTTTGTGTTGTGAGAGGGATATGAATTTTACTCCCTATGCATGTTGTTCAACTTACATTTGCACCTCTTAAAATAGAAATTTTCTCCTTATAACTTCTTTACGGAACCTACCTAACCCCATACAAGTACCGTATACTCATCCATAGACAATACATGTACTATATGAAATTCCATCAATAAATACTAATTCCAGCTCAAAGAACCAGCTGTCACTTTTTAGTACAGTACCAATAATCTGTTTCTTGTCTGTATGTATTGTACTGTACTCCACATTGCCGTATGGGCAACAGCAATCCTCAGAAGCCATGGGTATTATTCTCATAATTGATCCCACTATCTGTGTATGTCTCAAGGATGTATCTTCCACCAAAACATTAGCAACTAATTATCTTTATACCTACAATCAATGCCTATGTAATAACACCAGAAGCATTGTTAAGAAATTTACATATTGGTTAGAAATCTAGGCAGTGAAACAGGTGTCACTGGGATGCAATATATCAACACATCCATCAAATCATAAAAATTACATCTAAAGACCAAAAGGTTTCTATCTTATCTTGTTTGAATGATGATAATGTGAGGTTAAAACTCAATAGTCATTCACTAAAACTCTTAAATTGCTATTCGTGTCTTCTCAACATTAAGTCTATCTTGTGTAATATGGCCAACAGCTGTTAATATCTACACCAGTTAATTATCTGTACAGTACTATACTCCAAAAAACAGTTTTAATATTTACCTTCTGACCGGTGTTCCCTCTTGTGGCACATCTGAAGAACTTGTATTTGGATTGCTCAGAACTATATTCCCCCCGGCTGGCGACGTAGTGGAGGCTGTACTTGCAGGGACAATGATGGAGGAAGTGGAATGTCTGCTCGGAGAGCCCAAAACGCTAGTGTCACCTGGCCTGCAACACGCGGCACTGTGTCGTGAGGTCGATGCTGGGTCACACCGGGAAGAGGGGGAGGGTCCAGTGCAGGGAGAACCAGAGGCAGTGTAGGGAGGACAGACCTCATTACAGCCTACTATGCAGGGGACTGGAGCAGATGATAGTGTACGTGGGCTGGATATATGAGGAGGGAAAGATTTGTGATACCCTACAGAACAGCTAGGAGCTAAGGAAAAGGATGTAGAGGGTTGAGCTTGGCTAGTACCTCTGGCACAGCTGGGAGAAGCACAGGATGAGGAGGGGCATGCTTGACTAGAACCTCTGACACAGTTTGGAGAAGCAGAGGATGAGGAAGGACAATCAGAGGAGCAGGGAGGGGAGTTGCAGGCCTTGGGAGCAACACAGGAGAAGACAGACGAGAGGAAGACATAGATGGCACATGGACACACGTACGTCTTGTCACGCCGTCTGCGCTCCACTCTGTAATAAGCCAATTGGAAAGACCAATCACTTTTGTCTTTCACACTTAATAGCCTTTCACAATATTCTGAGCCCTCGCACATACAGACAACATTGTCACAAACTTATGAATGACACAACAACAGCATTCACTGTTCTTTTATTTCATTCTTAATCTGGGGATTCTTCTTGCACTAGTAGTGCATATTACATTAATAAATGGCAACTTCACTTTTTGTCAAATTGTTATAATAAAATCTGGCTTACAAGTGCAACACTAAATTATACTCATACAAATAATAAAAACAAATTTTCAACTAATGTACAGGCACAGTATGACTTCACATTATCAGACTCAAAATACCAGAACTTGGTTTTGTTGGACTTTTTTTTTTTGGTCAGATACAGGTACAATTTATATGGTGACAGTCCAGCACTACAAATACTGTACAGGTCATGATTGGCTCAGTTCCTGGTCCATATTAACACCATACCATTAAGTACATACTAAGTTCAGTCTGTCTTGTATGTACAGTAGTTGGAACAAAGTTAAGTACAGTATATACTGTAATACTGTACTGTACTCTCTTTTCCTCCCCAGACCTTGAATACTGTAATTGTGAGAAAGATAAAAGCTCAAGTTAGCAAGCATAAGAGGTTTCCTTTGGCTGAGAAAATAGAAACTGTGAAAAAGATTAACAACATTGTTCCCAAGCATCAGCTTAATGGCAGGATTTAAGCTTCCAAAGTCAACCTTATATGCTATCAAGTGTAAAGCTGACAAAATTATTGGCTTCCAGCATAATTTTTTAAAGATTAACAAGTACTAATAATACAGAAAATCTTTGGTGTTAACAAAAAAACTAATACATAGAGCCTAGTAGTGGGACCCCTGAAGCAGTGGTGGCACTACCTTAGGTGGATGTGGTGCTGCTGCATCAGGCAGTGGTGGTGTCGCATTAAGCTGTGGTGAGCTAGATAAATGCCACAGCTTCACTTGTTACCCAAGAATGATCCCGAGTGTGATGCACTGAACCACTCTTAGTGCCAAATTGACTCCCATGTACATAACCTTATTACAAATTAATTAAACTTACACAAGTACAGGTACTATTATTACACTACTGCATTATTACTGTACATTATTATTTCTATTACTATTATTATTAGTAATTATTATAAGTAAATTATTTCTAATTTCTATTGTCATCATTATCTACTACCAGTATTCTAAATTTATCATTTCCACTGAACTACTGTATGCCTGTATTCAAAGCCATAAACAAGAGTATCTACAGCTACTAGGTCCAAAGAAGTTATTTGCCAGCAGTAATGTGCATTTCAAAAATTACTATTACAGCATTATTTTTTTCATTTATTTATTTTATTTATTTATTTTATTTTATTATTTTTACACGAGACGGTGTAAAATATTTGTGGTTGATCAACTATACACTGAAGCAGACAAGCTGCACTCCGTCCCACACTAGATGTACTGTACTGTATAGTACTGCACTTCATTACACATGCCATCTCAGAGAATGACCCTGATGATCCTGTGTTGGCCTCTCGAGCCATGCTAGAACTTGTCAGTTATAATATCACTCGCCACTGAACAATTCCTAACATCTTCCATCACTGGAAGATCATCACACTCAAGCCCAAGTGATGAAAGAAGAATATGTTTGGATTTACCTTAAATCTGGATTTTAATGATCAGGTTTTGTCCTATATTAATCAAATAAAGCAAAGTCATACTGTACTCTCAAAAATATTTCAATACTGCCCAGTAAGCCACAAGCAGAGTATAAGGCAGCAAACAGTGCCAGGTATTGTCAGATAACAAGTACTGTAAGTACATTAGTGATGATGGCTTTACATTACAGTATCTATCTTCCTTCTTAAATTTTACGACTACAGTATTACAAATTAAAAGTGCATCTTTATATATTTCATGAATATAAATACATTTTTAAAAGACAACTGCATGATAATGGACCTAACATCTTTGTTCCACTCATTTTTGTTTTCCTTAACAATCATTACATTTCATGACACTACCGTAATTGGTTGCTAGCTGCTACGTGAGTTGCATCAGCCACATCAGGAAAGTCGCATACTTAATTTTCTTCAATACTAACAATATTTTCCATAATTTAAAATAAAATAAACAATAATTTGCTGACCAGGCACATTAACTTAGTACCCAAATTCCCTTAAAATCAAAAGTTAGTAAGGAAGCCAAAAGTGTGCGGAGGTTAGACTGTGGGTCAAATATCAAAAGTAATTATATAGGTGAATATGACTATTATAATTATTATGTTTGATTAGTTTTATTTATACCAATATTTCTTACATAAATATTCATAAAGCTGGAAATCACAAATTTGCAAAGTGGTTGATTGAATATTTTGTGCAAGAAAGCCCAGTTTTAATGAATATTTGTACAGTACTGTATTTGTTAGTTTAAATATAAAACTAGTTATCTGAAAAAGAGGGTCCTGAGAATATGTGAATAAGGCTTGTTACTACCTTAGGAATACAAGCTTGTAATACTGTATCCTTATCCTTCTCATGAATATATTGGCTACAAATTTCCAAGGTACACACAAAATCTCTCTCATTTCATTTTGCAGTGACATCCATAGCAGTACTGATTGTGAAAAACAACTAATCTACACATAAACGTACATACACCAAACAAAAAAATATAATTTATTCTTTAATGTCCATGTACCATATGTGAATAACTGAAAATAATAAAAGAGTGCAAGCCAGAAACAGATAATACCAAAGAGTGCAAAAAGGTGAAAAGTGAACTTATAAAAAAATAGATTCCGAGACGACTCATTCCTTATAAGCTCGTGCAAAAATATTCCCAGCATCACGTGTCGCCAAGATGAGAAGACTAGTGTAACTTACAGGACATGAAGGGTACAGTATAGTTACTGACTGCTGCATCAGCTACGTTACCTAAGTGGGAACATCTCAGGAAAGAAGAAGGATGAAAGATAATCCAATACGGTGCGACTTACTTTAGTACATAGCAGCCAAGACAACAAACAGTAACACCAACCTATGGTAATGCAATTAATTAAAAATAAAGAAAATAAAAAACAGTAAAATACAGGCTAAAAGGATCCATTTTAGAGTTATAACTGTATATTTGACTCCACAAAAAAAAAATCAAAATTCATCCACTTTATATTCTAGTACTTTAAGAAAAATCTAAAAAGCATAAGATTTAATATTTTATTTATTTATTGGAGCTAAAAATAAAAAAAATAATAAATTTTTCTGAGAGCAGGAAAGCTTCAAGTGGACTTCCATTCACTTAACTAACTGTTTATATTACATGGTGCAGCATATGGTGTTGTGGCATATGCTGTTAGTGGTCGTGTTTCTCACTTGGATCATATTTGTGAGCTGACAGGAAGTTTAGGTTGTTTTCACCTTCTGTTTGCACATTAAGCATAATAAATAATAGAAAAGTAGTAAATGTGATGGCTTGCACAATATTAATATTTAAGTTTGATTGTTCAAAATGTTAAATAAAGCAGTGTTATGATAAATTAACATTCAAGCAGTAATACTTCTTGAGATAAAGATGAAGTGAGGCCTCCCTGACATACATCCTCCACAAAAAGAATTAAATAATAGTTTAAACATTAAAAGTTTATATTCATAGTAACAAAAAATAATAATATAATAAAAAGCAGCAAAATAAATCTCTTCTATTCTTTGCCACTCCAAGGTTACATGTGAGAGTAGTGTGCAATGGTATGTGTGCTCGGGTAAGTACAGTACTGTACATGAACTATGCAATCTCCAATGTAAATAGAATGTATGCCTTTGATATACAGTATGTACAATTTTAATATGGAATATGAAAGTATTTTACATTGAATGAAACTGTTTTGGGCTGCAAAGTAAAAAAACAACTGAATAATGGCGATTTACACATTAGTACAAATTACAGTATTCTCTTGAACAATGTAACACTTTATCTCATTAATGGTCATCATATACTATACATTCTCACACCAAGTCAATGTTTTCATTATGCATTTATGGTCATTATTCATTACAATGCACAGTAAAGAATAATGTTTATACCGATTCAGCATGTTTTAGTAATTCAATGAAACCAACAAGATATCTGGCATTACACTTCAATAAATAATTTCCTACACAAAAATCTAGAAATGCAACTCAGTCATTTCTTAAACCGTGGCTAATGATTCCCTTCTCAGCCCCCAAATGATAAAAAATGGAACGTAAGGAACAAGAAACATTCACCGATAGATAACCGACGTTCCTACAACTAAATGCCACTGACGATGGCTGCCGTCCCTACAGTCGTCTAAAGATTAATTGTACTGTACTATACGTAGTATGATTTACAATTGGCAGGACACATAGTAACAGTAAGAGACCATGACTATTACACTGTACACTTGTTTTGTGGGGAATGTAAAGTATATCATTACGAGACGACAGCAATATTAACCACCATACACCTATCATGTGAATCACTTTGCAGCCAAACAATTTCATTATGCTCTTGTCCGAGAAAAAAAAAAGTAAAAGCTTATGACATTGGTTAGCAAAAGCAGAGACAAGAGGAATTAAAATGTTAAAGCAGTCAAACTTATCATCTCTGCATATATGTAAAATTGTCAGGTGTTTAGATCATACTGTATTCCCAGCCCTGAGTACGTAGTGATATTTGTGGCAATCTCAATATCTTGGCGAAAATTATTAAAGATTTGAATATCACGCAATTAATTGAATTTTTACACTGACATACATGTAAGGTATAATTTTAGGTGAGAGATTAGTAAGAATGTTGAAGTACTGAAGGTTTACATACATTATGTGAGCAGGTTGTGTCGGCCGCTCCCAGGTGGTGGTGCGGTCATGATGGTTTACATAATATAAACGACCAGTAGGCGTTCTCCGTTCTTCCCAGCCCTGAAAGTGGACACATTCAGTGTGGTGTTCACATCATCATCATCATCATCATCATCATCATCATCATCATCATCATCATCATATTTTCCTATGTTTAGTTTCCTTTGATAGCAAGTCACCAATTTAAAGTACAGATCAGTCATAATACAAAAGATAATTACATATAAAAATCACAGTACCTTGTACTGTACATGTACCTAAATAGAGCAAAAATATTATGAATCTGGTTATGTTCACAGTACTGTACTGAACTGGACATCATCTTTATTGTCAATTATTTTCTTGCCCCAGACTCAAAATATTTGTTGATCTGGAAAGTAGGAACATTCATTATACTGTACTCTACAGCTATTCATACTACAAATATAGGTATAGTATCTACTGTAGATTCAGATTCTGTGTACAGTTTCACATACAAGTTGACAAACTAATCTTGAAGATGAAGATCTTTTAGCTTTAACACCTAATGACAAACTCACATCAGGCAGATCATCTGGAGAAGAGAGATTTCCCAGAGGATCAACAACAGCATTGTGAGAGCCAGTGCCCCGGCCATCGCGAGACATGAGAGACACCACGATCTGCCCCCGCACTGGTTCACACTCATCATGGCCAATCCGTGTAAGGTCCAATCGTTGATCTGGTGTGGGGTAATAATAACAAATACAGGACTGTACAATGAGAGTAATGTACTTGTATATAAAATTATCATAAAAGAACTAAGAGAACAGCACATACTCTACGTACTGACATAAAAAGGAAGAAAGATACGGGCATAGATAATTAAATGGGTCTTTTGGAAACTATGACTCAACTTCACACATAAAAAGGCACACAAATGAGATTCAGAAAATCGCCATTTCGTGAAGATTAAGCAGATAAAAATGTTAAAAGACAGCAGAAAGAAATGTATGAAAAGTGGATAGATAGATGGGTTAATGAATGAATGGACACACAGATGTGTTGGATCATGATTAATCCCGATGGCTTTTGAGTAAAAAGCACAAAAGAAAAAAATTGAGCAGTAATATGAGCGTGACAATGAAGCAGAAAGCTGGATACATATACAGTACAGTACCGCTGTATGATGAAAATTAATGAAAATTATCAGAATAAAAATACTGTATGATAGTAAACAAGATTAAGTCATAAATAAAACAAAATGATAATAAGACTTGTACTTGTAAAACAAATATACACATTAGGTACCTCACTAAAAAAAATAGCCACAAAATGTCGAAGTCTAAAAAATTGAAGAATTATACATAACGCAATTATCAATCAAACAGCTTGAACATTGTCAGATCAACTCAAATTTCATATAAAAGTTGGTTACATTTTACTATACATGACCTTGAACCTCCAAAAAATATTTAGCAGTCTAACTTTGTATGAAGCATCAGTGGTAAATGTCTCGTCAATATAAAATCGCCCTAAGAACAAGCCAGACATAATTATACTATACACACAAGTACAGACAGGGGTGAAATAATAAGCCCCACCCATAAAAATAAGTCAATGTTGTGTGACGTAAGAATTTACACTCTGGAAGAATGACAATAAACACTTACACCCAGTGTCCTTCAATCTGTGTATAGCGGAAGCCACGATGCGAACACAACCCAGGAAGCCACTGCCAGCCTTTTTATGGATCTTGCGTCGGTTCCAAACACTGATCGTGATTCCATCGCCTTTACCAACATAACTGGAAAAGAGAAAGTTCTTTTGTTAATCTAAACTTCTCTTAAAAACAACTTTAATACTTAAACTTCTCATGAAGATTTTTTTTTAATCTGAAACTGAAAATAACTATAACTCATTTTGATAAAACATTTGGTCAGTATAACTTCCCCGGGTTTAAGTATAATCTCCTGCAAAGAAATCTAAAAAATAAAAATAAAAATCCATAAAGCTTCTTCCTGCCATGATACAGGGTGGTGGTCGAGGGAGGTGCTGATCTGATTCTTGACATTCAGCAGCCAGCAGGTCAACCCAGCCCCTTGGTAGGACTTAACGCAGGTCTTAAAACCGGGGGAGGGAGGGTGCAAAGTAAACTAAGGGATAGGGAATGGATGGCTTGAGAGACTGTGATTATAAAACTAATTAGTGTAAAAAAAACCATTCCTTAATACAGGTACTCATAAATTTTAGATAAATAATAAATGATGAATCATCAAAAAATGCTACACTAAAAGGGCTGGTCGACATGGCGAGAACCCTATTACCCCATCTTTCACTTGATTGGGAATCAAAGTGAATATTCGGTCTACTATCTCCGCTAAGGGGTCACTAAATGTACTACAGTATTCTGATAGTCAAAGGCCGCCATCTCGTTTGCCACCAATTACAGCAAAACAGCTCTCCCAACTCCAAATATTGTAATCTACTATAGTGTAATTTCTAAACTTTTAAGACTGTAAGTGGTAGGAATATTAAACACATCAGGCAGACACCAACCGCCATTAAAAAAAAAAAATATATATATATAATGACTGGAATAACAGCAAACACAAACTACCTCGGGTAGCTTTAACTAATTCCAAACTCATAACTTGGTCTGACAAACTCTGGATGCAGACAATATTTCATGGCGGTACAGGGTATCCGCGATTTGTCGAGACATTAGGCATAATTAGCTGATTTTGGGTGGATCCTTATTTTCCTTTCATAACAAAGACAGACACGTCAACTAACAATATGGCATCCTCGTTCACCAAGAGGAGGAAGCAGCAGGATGAGGCTACGGCTAATCGTAAATCCTAGCCCGAGTGGTGAAAACTGACACCGGGACCCCACTACCCCTCCTCTCACACCAGACTCCTTCCTCTCTCACAGACACTATACCAGCCTCCTCCTTCCTCTCCCACAACAATTTATCGTCACTCCCACCTCGGCCCCACACTAGCACTTTTTCCGTCATTTTCTTGCATAAATTTTCTAAAGAGTGGAATTTTTCTGAGTGCGCCCTGTCACACACAGAATTATATACAGATGCCATAAACATAACGCTCTATGTTAACAAACATAACATGTATTTACGAATATCAACTTCACTAAAAAAAATTACACTTAAGCATTGTCAAAAATGCGATAGTGAATACAGTACAGGTACTTTTAAAATCAAATTAGTTATTTTACGAGACTCGATATTTATTTTATCTAAATATCCTCATTATCGGGAATGCATCTTAAGTTGACCACGGAAACTGACACAAGGAATCAGGTGGACGACACATTTCGTCTGAGCGAGACGCTCTAGAAAAATTGACAACTCTTGGAAAAAGACAGAAAACGAGAAAGTTGACGGAAAAAGAGCCCTCCTTTGACAAGTCCTAATAAGGTCTGGCTATTTCGTATTCTCCAGATTTTTGGATAACACTCACTGGCGTCAAGTCTTAACATCCACCACCTTACCTCCAGCACGCCCAACCCTCCCTGAATCCTCCTCCCATTCATTCTCATTATATTCTCCCTTTCGTCTCTTATGCCTCGCAACTCCCTCCAGAGGAGAACTTAAATTTCAATGAATCCTGCGTTAATAAATTATAAAGCGGATTAGCAAGTAAGATACGGGTTCACAGAGGATTTTATGCGTTTATTTTTACTTCTACAGTACATGGTAAGATTAGTTTTTAGTTTAACAAATTTATTGACAAAGCTTGGAGTACAGTTTGCCTATTCTGAGTAATTCAGTCAGGTTTTGACACTGAGGGTGGTATCACTTCTCTGCCACGCAGGACAGAGGTTCATACACAAAGAAATACATCATATTCATTAATCTCTCTCTCTCTCTCTCTCTCTCTCTCTCTCTCATATATATATATATATATATATATATATATATATATATATATATATATATATATATATATATATATATATATATATATATATATATATATATATATATATATATATATATATATATAGGTCAGAGTCGTGTGGGTGATGTCACTGCTCGCTGCCATGCAAGACAGTGGTTCATATACATTGGACGTCATATTCTAATTGAAGACTAATTAGTGTACATGGTAGGAAGAAAACGCACTCAAATTAGTCATCATTTTGAACGCTTTTTTTTTTAATTACGTCCACAAGCTAAGAGGAAATACAAACGTCACGAGGAGCCAACCTGGTAAATGAAAAGGACAGAAGGGGTGAGCAGTCAGGTTACTTTAAAAAGGTTTAGGTTAGATAACGTAAGGTCTGTTTTGTTAAGTCTTCTGCGTTACTTCTCAAGACTATATTAACCTCGTAAAAACAGTAGAACTAGCACAGAGTGAATAAGGAAAGGGTGTGTGCGTGTGAATCAATCGCCTCACTATCCCCGTCACTGGTCCGTTGTTGGAGAAATGCACCAACAAGAGTGATGCCAAGTCCTTTAAGGATCATATATCTTTCTGTTAGTGTTGTTACTCTTTTATTCTTCTCTATGACCTCCCTTAATATTATTCTATTACTTTTCATTCTACTACTACGATTGCTCATATCATTATTGTATTACAGCTTATATTACTACAACAACTGCTGATAATATTTCATTTTGTAAATATCTGTTACTACCGTTATTGTTAATTTGTTTTCTTGTAATTATTATCCTGTCTCTCTTTCTCGTGTCTTTCAACTTTCAATCAAAATGGCTCGTTAAGGAGAATTCGAGGCGCTACTGTGTTGATCAGTTTCAAACACACCCAAAAATTATTTCCGAATCCTCTTCACAAAGGCAGACCAGGCACGCCCCCACCACTCCCTCCTCCTCTCTCTCTCTCTCTCAGGAACGGACCCACAACCCTGACCCAGTTTCCTCTTCCCTCCCACACTGACCTACTTTATGACCCACCAAAAGGCTCACACATCAACACCTGGGTCCAAAGTCTCCAAAGATTCGCACAATTTATCATCTTGTTCGAAGTGAAGTGGAGCAGAGGGAATGCCTCAAGTTTCGTTACGGTTCCTAAAGCAATTTCGACTCTATTTAGGTCACTGCCTTTGTCCCGGTGCACACAGGGTAGGTGAACCAGCTGATGGGTTCACTGTTCACATGTCAACAACTGGGTGGGTGGGGGATATATACAGTAGATCTCTGAGAACTTGGACCCTGGACTCGGATTCTCAATACTTCGCAAGATAAAATATTCCCCTTTGCCCTTACTGAATGACTCAAACACACAACCATCCAAAAGCCTACACGGAGTCGACAGCTCATCGACACCTGGCAACCAACACCAGATATGACCTTTCAGCCTAACTGTGGGAGGAATCAATATACGAATCTCTGACAATTGAGGCCGTTGGATGTAAAAGCATTTCAGCATCCAGCACTTGAAATACGACCTACACAAACCGCGGTACACCATTCCTCTTGAAACTCTCCGGGCATTTACCACAACAAATATTGCTTGTGTGTTTTTACTCAAATAGTTTGTTCTATTCCCCCCAACTGTGTTTGATGTCCGTTGCTGTATTAGTAGAGATATTTGACGTGGGAACTACAGTTGTTAACTATTTTGTCTATTCCAGTTTTATATATCATTAATGAACAATAATTTATATACATTCAAACGTGTAATTGAGTTACCATTTCATCTACACATACAGGTTACGTTTCGCAGCTATACAATGTGAAAAATTTATCAAATAAGTAATAAAAACGTGCAATCCAATCAGGCTGTGATGGGTACACGGAGTGCTAGTCGCCTACACCAACAATCTGACTCACCAGGACCTCCGTCACCCCGGATGCCACTTGATCGAAGATTGATTTTCGGAGGAACAGAGAATCTTCCTGGATTTTCCCTGCCTTGTCCCTCCCTCCCTCCCTCCCAGTATCTCCACCACACACAACTCCAGCTATAATCCAGGAGAGCTTCTTCATAATGTGTGATTAACGTAGCTGTATAATAATGTACCAGCACAATAACAGCCTTAATCTAACCTAACCAGCCTGTACTACCCTGCCATCACCAACCATAAACACAGAGTACCCCAGACGGAACTGCTAGAGTCATACACCTAGAGCTTATCCAAAGATAATCTATAAGACTGTATATATTATAAAGTGCTTTACCCTGAACGTAGAGTCAACATCCTTTACCATCATTATTTGTTTATTATCGTATTGTTTATCCTTCATCTTTTACCCTTTGTTGTTTATCTTCCTTCCCGCTTTTATCGGTGGTATTGTTCCCACTAAAATGGGTCGCCCAGCTGACCCAATTTCCCACCAGCAGCGCGAGGAACACACTCCAGTGGACCCTTGCGCAGCCGAACTCTATATGTCTGTCTGTCTGTGTGTGTGTGTGTGTGTGTGCGCCCCCTCCCTCCCTCCAGACACCACACAAAAACTGTGTCGCCGTCGCCTCCGCTAACTTGTGTCCTACAGAGATGATGTACCGCCGTATCTCCCAGTAGCCAACCCAGAGTCCCAGACATTCGTTCCTGTTATCCCCCCGGCTCTGAGATAAGGCATCGAAGTCGGCTACAGACTTTTGGCGCCAATTTGTCCGCCATAGTTAAAATATCAAATAAAATTATAAGTCAGACGTATTCTTTTATCTTCAATTATGGGGAAAACTTAACCCACGAATGTTTTGTGAGCCTGACTAACTTTATCTGACCCATCCGCGTCCACATGCACAATTCAGGTTAATATTTGGGTTCACACGTCGACTTCAACACACTGGGGGGGCTTCACATTCCTGCTTCATATATACAGTTCAATACATCGCTGGGTTCACACGTGTCACATCAGATAGCAAACAATTGTCAAGAATCGTAAAAAATATAAAAATGTAAAGACAAAAAAATATATATTCTTTCTGTTTACCGGTTCGTCAATCCACCGACCCCGATATTTTTTATAGAGGAAAAACTATTCCATGTTCTCACCGCGGTCACCCTGGGTATTCCAGACTATTATTTTCGCGGGCAATTTCTTTCCTGCAAATTGAATCACCAACACCTTTATTTTTGTTTTGTTTTGTTTTCTATTTCACGTTTCATCCTAATGGTGATATTTTTCGGCGGTTATCATTAAGCACTGGAATGCGCGCGCACACACAAATTTAAAGTAGGCCTTATATTGTAATAGGCATCACGGCAAGTTAGGGGCAGTATGGATGTAGCACACACAATGAAAGGGCTGTGGCCAGCATTGCATTTTACCGCCTGTTCACTTCAACTACAAATTCAGGTTGCATGCAGCTCGGTGCTCTACCCAGTCACCGGCCACATCCTTCGAACCGGCAACTATTGGGTAAAATTCAAAGATCATAATTTCAGGATGTAGTCAAGTTATACCACTCCAGTATATTATGGCTAAACCTAGTATTGGTCCCCCACTACCCTGGTAATATCTGTCACCTTAATTTAGTGTCTGACTTATGTTGATATTTCTTTCATGAAGACGTCAGGCGGGCCTCGAGGCACTCACCAGAGAACAATGAAGTTGGGACTCAATTTTGAAAAGGGGGTCACCGGGTCACCCAGTTTCAACAAAATTCAGCTGAGGTTCCCGAGAAGTCGAACTTGTAAGATGTTTAGAACTGATGGACGATGGATGAAAGTTTTTGGGGGAAGTGAACCAAATATTGGATACCCATGTACAGTAGCTAAAACAACTATATGTGCATACTTTGAGGGAAACAATATGAGACCATGGACGATAAATTTTGGTATATGAGGGCTGTCACTAGTCACACGTCAAATTTCGGAGCATATCGACCCCCACCTGCACAGATAGTTGTTTTAGCTACTGTACAGTGAACCCCCCCAGCTTGTTGACTGAAGGGGGTAAAACAGAGCAATTAAAACTTGTGCTTCCCAACAGGTGACATTAGGTGGGTGATGAGGTATTCCTAATTAAGGCGGAACAGTTTGTCATCAATCACCCAACAATGGCTCTACCTAACTCCGGAACTTGTATCAACTAGTTTTTTATAAGTAACTGGAGGAGTTTTACTTCCTAGTTGTGGCTATTGCACGATTATGAAAGTAGTGGAATACACTTGCTCCCAGGCAAAAAGTTGTCCCCACTTCGCCGTCTTTAAATACCAAACGTGAGACCCAGAATTGGCGGGTGTAAGAAGGACTAACAAGAAGGTCTTTGTTATACTCGATTGTGACCCTAAATGTTAGTTTATCACCTTTTGTATCACCTGGAAGACGACAACGGAGTAATAGCTACTTGCACCAGTTCCAACAATGTTTTATGTGATAGTTCATTGATAAGTGGCTTCTTGTTTCCATATTCTGACGTGGGGAGGCGAGGCGGAACGTCCTTGCCCGCCGGTAAAAGATCACATGTTGGTTGGAATCAATAAAGGGAGTAAAAAAGTTTTGAAATACAGCGACTCAGTACCGAACAGTATGAGAGACACGTGTGAGGTGGTCTAAATCATGACCATCCAACATAACAGTATAGACGGTTTCTATTACTCACGACGACCACAAGTGACATCCTAAAACCCTCAACTTAAGGGAAACTCCTCAGTGTAAACGTGACACAATACTGTACAACCCGTCACGATGGCCTCACACATATAATGACTTCACAATAAGCTTTCGTGATAAAACCTTTGATCTTTAACTTACACATATACATTTTCAATCCACCAGTCAAATGGATCTCTGCCTAAACAGTACACATAACATCAGCTCACACACACACTTCGTTGATACATGGTGTTTGTTGACATAAACCTGTACATAAATCATAAACACTGAAATGCGTTGACAAAAACCCACCGAAACCTTATTATCTTAAACCTAATCTTACCAAACCTAACCTAACCTAAACTTGCCTGGGTTCACAGCTTAGTTTAGTTTAGACAAAAATTCCTTGACTGGTAACGAAAAAAAAACGAAACACTGGTTGGTATGTCCGTAGACTTTCTCTAAGGTCTGACTGACTGACTGATGTTCACACTGATTCAAATACTCTCACATCCGCTTACTGTCTGGAGGTGGGGACAAAAACAACTAAAAGCCACAACCCTCATAATTATTACCAGGTAAGTTCCTCAAGGTGAGTTACTGCTTATTTCCTCTCTTACATATATATATACATACATACATTCGCTTCGTGCCCAGGTAGTGACATCATTACCCGCCATGTTTGAAGAGGTTAGAAGCATGACGTCAGAAACCAGTCATGAAAATGCCTCTGGGCGGACATGACCGTGTTCGTTGGCCGTTGTTAAGGGATATCAGGCCCAATTTACCTAGAATTATTAGTAATCTTGTTTTCTAAGCTACTGTAATATCTTTGGCATCCATTTTGGGGGGGTTTAGGTTAGGTTTAATCACCAGGTAAAACAAGCTCAGGTATCTAAACCCTTCACGTGATCCATTCTGTGTATCTTCTGCAGTGACGCGTGGTGGTGGTGTGGTAGGTATGTTGTGTGGCCAGGTGTGGTAGGTATGTTGTGTGGCCAGGTGTGGTAGGTATGTTGTGTGGCCAGGTGTGGTAGGTATGTTGTGTGGCCAGGTGTGGTAGGTATGTTGTGTGGCCAGGTGTGGTAGGTATGTTGTGTGGCCAGGTGTGGTAGGTATGGTGTGTGGCCAGGTGGCGTTAATAATGTGTGGAATGTGGCCAGGAAATGCTGTGAGAGATCTGTACAGGTGGTGTTGGTGCAGTAGTTTATAAGGGTCTGGCCAGGTGCTGTCATTAGTGTATGTGTGTGTATATGACAGGTAACGCCAGGTGTCAATAGACTGTGTTGTGTTGTGTCGTGTTGTGTTGTGTTGTGTTGTGTGTGTGTGTGTGTGTGTCGAGGTGCAGGCCAGGCAGTATCAGGGGCAAGAGAGTAGCATCCACAAAAGGACTTACCGTTACCCACCACTACTCACAAAAACCCCAGTCACCCACCTGCCCTGCCGCCACACACACACACACACACACACACACACACAAAGCTATACAACTAATTAGATATTTATCCCGCAGTACCTGGTTGCGTTCATCACATCAATCACACTACAGGTAATAATTAATTAGGCTCCTCACATCTGTGCATGGTAGCGGGGCGGACACACTACTACCTGACCTGTGAAATATACGACGCCTGAACACACTTCGCTGTCACTGAAATATATCCATGACCTCAACATCCTTAACATCATCCCACCAACACAACATCCCAGCAACACAACGCTGACACAAACATCCCAGCAACATCACCCTGACAAAAACATCATCCCAACATCACCCTGACAAAAACATCATCCTAGCAACACCACCATGACACCAAAAACATCATCCCAACATCACCCTGACAAAAACATCATCCCAGCAACACCACCATGACACCAAAAACATCATCCTAGCAACACCACCATGACGAAAACATCATCCTAGCAACACCACCATGACGAAAACATCATCCTAGCAACACCACCATGACGAAAACATCATCCTAGCAACACCACCTGACACCAAAAACATCATCACAACATCACCTGACAAAAAACATCATCCCAGCAACACCACCATGACACCAAACATCATCCTAGCAACACCACCATGACGAAAACATCAACACCACCATGACGAAAACATCATCCTAGCAACACCACCATGACGAAAACATCATCCTACTTAACACCACCATGACGAAAACATCATCCTACAACACCACCCTGACACCAAAAACATCATCCCCCATCAGACACATCATCACCACCATGACACCAAAAACATCATCCTAGCAACACCACCATGACGAAAACATCATCCTAGCAACACCACCATGACGAAAACATCATCCTAGCAACACCACCATGACGAAAACATCATCCTAGCAACACCACCCTGACACCAAAAACATCATCCCAGCAACACCACCATGACACAAAACATCCTGCAACACCATCGCAGCACAAAAACATCATCCGAGCAACACCACCATGACGAAAACATCATCCTAGCAACACCACCATGACGAAAACATCATCCTAGCAACACCACCATGACGAAAACATCATCCTAGCAACACCACCCTGACACCAAAAACATCATCCCAGCAACACCACCATGACACAAAACATCCTAGCAACACCATCATCATCCCAGCAACATCACCCTAAATAGATGTTGTACTTTAAACACTATTGCTCGTTTATACAACCCCCCCTCCCCCCCCTCGTTTCTCTCCTACTCTCCCTGTCTCTCTCCTGCCCCGTGGCTATGTTCCGTATAGCAGCTGTTCCTTGTTCCTTGTCTCCTCACCCCCACTGTTACATTCTCTCCTTCACACAACATTCCACCATAGATTAGAAGTGGGTGATGGAAGAGTGTGTGTGTGTAAGCGATGAAGTCACGATGGCAGCTGAAAATAACAGTGCCAAGCTTTGAGAATCTCCCCACACACACACACACACACACACACACACACACACACACAAACACACACACATACACACACACACACACGTCTGTCCATTTTGAGCTCCAGCAATCAGATCTCAACCCTCGGGGGACACCAGTTGAGCCCCACGCACACTGAGTAGATGGAAGCAACACGTTTTATGTGTACCCGCTGTCTGGTGTGAGGGGGGGGAAGGAGGTAAGATGATGATCGATTCTGACAGATAATCCGAGAACCGGGAAGTGAGAGAGAGAGAGAGAGAGGATAGGAGAAAAGAGGAGATGAAGAAGAGGAGAGGAAGGAAGAGGAAAGGAGAAGAGAGCTATGAAACCTTGGAAACTGCAGTAAATGGAATGATGGAAAAATTTTGACCGGATACCGAACTTCTGATAATGAACGACCGTACGTTTAACACCCCCCTCACCTGACTCTTTAATAAAAAGTTCAATCCGAAATATAAGCCAACGTAAAGATAATCCTTTATTAAACCTTTTCCTTAAACGGATTCACGAGTAAACTGCCAATTGATTCATTCCCGAGTCAACACACGATGGGTAGAGTGATCAAAGCGGTACGTACCTCAAGCATTACACAGGTCAAGCACTACGAATGATAGGTGAAGCGCTCTGCAATGCGTACTTCAAGCGCTGCACTTGGGAACAAAAAAAAAATTACCCCGGAAGTTGAATAGAAGCAACTCACTATGTAAACACGTTAGACAAAGGAATGCTTGTTAGTGAGTGGGGAAAATAATTCTCGGCCACGGAAGCGGAGGTATAGAGGAACACACGCTATGCCACGGACGGGACAAAGAGGTGGTAGGTTACACAGCAGGGCGAGGGAGGGAGTTTCCTGGAAGTTGTCTGGCTCAACTTGTCTGCCGTGGCCGGATATGTCATGATTCACCCCTTTTACACAAACTTGTATGCCGACCGCCTCTCTCTCTAGCCCCCCTCCCCCCCTCTCTCTCTTTCTCTCTAGCCCCTCCCTCTCTCTAGCCCCCCCTCCCCCTCTCTCTCTAGCCCCTCTCTCTAACCCCCCTCTCTCTCTTTGTCTCTAGTCCCCTCTCTCTTTCTCTCTAGCCCCTCCCTCTCTTTCTCTCTAGCCCCCCTCCCCTCTCTCTTTCTCTCCCTCCTCTCTTTCTCTGCCCCCCCTCCCTCTCTTTCTCTCTAGCCCCCCACCCTCTTTCTCTCTCTAGCCCCTCCCTCTCTTTCTCTCTAGCCCCCCTCCCCTCTCTCTTTCTCTCTAGCCCCTCTCTTTCTCTCTAACCCCTCTCTCTCTTTGTCTCTTCTCTCTTCTCTCTCTCCCTCTCTCTCTCTAGCCCCCCCCTCCCCTCTCTCTTTCTCTCTAGCCCCCTCCCCCTCTCTCTTTCTCTCCTAGCCCCCCCTCCCCTCTCTCTTTCTCTCTAGCGCTCTCTCTCTTTCTCTCTAACCCCCTCTCTCTCTTTGTCTCTAGCCCCCCGTCTCTGTCGAACACCATTTAATACGTGGTCACTTCAGGGTGGTGTCAAGTCGTCTTATATGTTACCCCATCAACGATACGTGGAAATACTGGAACGTTACATTATTAAAAACCCTCAGACGTCCACACTCTTCGCCTCTTATTCACATTCTCGTTTTCCATGGCTCGAGGCGGCAGGGTCCACTTAGGGAAGTTTAACCGCCCGGTACAAAAACCCACTGGAAACATTTATATACAAAACAATTACCGAGCGATATTACATACTTCAAGATATGAGAAAAATAGTTCGACAATACCATAGGCGTCAAGAACCTACTCTGCTTGAAGGCGACATCACACTCAACTCCGTGCAACAGAAGTAACAGGCGCGTGGGATCACTTAAGAGCGTTTATGGCCCAGATAATGTTGGAACTTTCGCCTGCACTACGGAACCAGCAGGCGGTTAATGACCCAAGGCACCGCCAGCCAGCCGTCTTCCTTTTATGCTGTGTTCGTGTGTGTGTCCTGACCCGTTGGCTCCTCAGATAAGTATCCTCCCGTAACTCACATCACACCGGGATCTTAACCTCACACTGGGAGGGAGTACAAAGTGGTTCGCAGACCGTCTCTCTCCTCACTCCTCCTCCTTCCCTTCATCTGTCCGTCTCCCCACCCCGCGCGTCATCCTAAAAGGTGTTGCCGGGAACATGTCTACGGTTGTCGTACTGCAGTGTTGACTTTCAGCCGGTGATAACGTAAACCACACAATACCTTTTAACTCTTGCTTGACACCGTTTTGCCATCTCTCACTCTTATATAATCCTCTTACACATTTCTACTACACACTGATACCATTCACTCTGCAAAAGTCAACATACTTCAGTCAACCTTTTGTAATAATAGTTCGGTCGTATCTATTCAACTGCAAATTTCACAGACACTTAACACGAAGGATTCCTCACATGCACACCTGAGTTAGTAGGTTAAGCGTACCTGGCTGACACAACACCTCCGCCCCCCTCACCAACAGCCTTTATTGACCTCATTTGAGAATTCCAGCAAGTGGGACTCCAGGAAAGGTCACATTTATATTACATTTCAATACCTGGACATCTTTATTGTCTTTATAATGGTTAAGAGATGTGTTTGAGGTGGAGGTGGTATAACGAGGCTGTTAGCACCACTCTCACCATAACAAGTATACACGTCTAATACACTGCTGACACCTGACCACCACACACACAGGTAATATCTACCACGTGTAACATATATTAATGGGAATGTGACGTGACCGACGCCCGACCATTGTGTTGTCACTAATTAAAAGTCCACACACAATCTTCATTGGGTGTAAGTTATTACCACATGACAAGGGTTGGGTACAGAAGCACATCTACTCTTGTTGAGATACCACGAGCACCATCACCACGATCTGGCCTCTACCCGCCCTCAACCTCTACCTCTACTTGGCCTCTACCCCTACCTGGCCTCTACCCCTACCACTATCAGGTTAAGCACTCGTATTATCAACCTCACGACAAAGGTTCACTGTACCATACTAACCCCCCCTCCCCCCCCCTCTCTCACCTAACACCTGTAATGGCAACACACCTGTCGGGTTATTACTCGGCTTTAAAGGTCCTTGACCCCAACCCTATTTCATTTACCACTTAAATATTCGACGTCATGTTAGTATAGTCGCGTCACTTTAATGTTTTAGTGCCGTTAACCCCAAGGTAGGTAGGTGTGTGTGTGTGTGTGTGTGTGTGTGTGTGTGTGTGAGGCCTCCCTTTCTTATTTACCTGTATTACCGGCACTTTTTTTATTATCATCTCCGTACACGACTTGCTTTCACCTTCACCACTACCACCATCACTGTCACCATCTCTAATCTCACAATACACAGTCACCATCATCATACACTGTCACCACCATCAACTCGCCTGCGACTCCAAGACATGAGTGTTTGCTTTCAGATACAGCCCCCCACCCTCCAGCAGCGCCTACTCTTAACCCCCCAAGTTAAGCACAACCTCTCATAAAACTTTGCCTCGGAGTCGTCATGACTTTCAACCTAAATAAAATAAAATAAAAATTAATGTTGCTGGATTTCTCCGTCAGAAGCGAGCCTTGGCCGTCGACAGTGAAGCCTCCAGCACTCATACACACACGTCAGGCGGTGACTAGCTGGCTCACTCCACGCCCCCCTTCACCACTTAGTCCTTCCTCCATCATTCCTACCCCACTTACTCCTTAAATCCTACTCCACTTACTCCTTTATTCCTACTCCCTTTCCTCCATCCCCCCTCCCTCACGTACACCTCACCCAACCTAACCTAACCTAATCTTGTGGTGATCCAACAGTTCGTTATGGCCCCCTGAGCGGTGCGGTGGTCAGTCAGTGTAACCCAAAAACCTCAAGGTAATTAATTTTCCCCGCCCACTGTGGTGACCAGGTGGTGTTAACAGTGTGTGGTGGTGGTGTGTCAGGTGCTGCTGCTACCTCCTGGGCAACCATCTGTCACAAACACACACACACAAAGGCAACGCCAATCTGACCTTTAAATCTCAGTGTATGAACCTCTTCTATAGGTGACAAGCCCTCCACCAGCTCCCCCTATCCCCTCTCTTACTCTCCCTCCATCATGTCTCACTTCCATAACACACGAGATAAACAAAACCCGACGGAGAGAAGGATAACTGTATACCAAGATAATTTAACATTCTCTTTGGTGATGTCGGTACTCGTGTTGTTGCACCATCCTAACACTGGGGTCACGGGTCATAACAGTGTCAACATCACAGGCACTTAGTAGGAGGTCTTCCAGAGGGAACCTGACGAGTTACCTGGGCCTGAGGGTTGTAAACATTAAACAGCTGACTTGAGCACGATGTTACCTGGAGCATCTGGCAACAAATCTAACTACAGGTGCGGAGGAAGAAACCCCTCTTGAATCGTCTCCAAGTGGTAGGGGGAACAGGTAGGAGGCCAAGCTGTAGAGAGTACAAGGAGAGGTGAGTCAGGGTAGGCCAGGCCCGCACCGCCTGGCTATCGAGTTCAGCATCACACAGGCACCCTATCACCTGCCCACCTCCATAGTCATTAAGCCAGCACACCTGAACACCAGTCTGCTACGCTCACGCAGAGGTGTAGCGGGGTGGGAGTAGGGGTGGAGTGGGGGGTTAAGGGAGAGGCGTATATCGAGGCAGGGTGCGTTATGATGGCGTATCCCAGGGTCTCATGCGCAGCGTGGAGGGGGGAATATTGTTAAAATGGGGGTGTACGTCCAGACACAGGGACGAGCACTGTTAGCGGTCAGGAGTACGGGGAGTATATGAGGCAGGGGAGGGAAAACTTCTGGGAGTAAATGTGTCATGGGGGAGTGAGAGCCATCCTGGACGTGGGGGACATAAAACTGAGAAAGATATACAGGAGGTGGGGAAGGGAGGGGGTGGAGGACCTCAGATGTACACACTAGGGGTAAATGTCCCCTTCCATCACGTTACGGTCCATGGCTGCCTGCTGGGGGGTGACGCACCAGCCATGTGGAAGGTCACGTAAATAATTTAATCAATCGAAGCGTTACACTGATGAGACGACCAACAATCACAGCCACCACCGACCACAACTAAGAATTATTTTGAGATTTCGGATCACCTGAAAATTACCCCTCCACTGCCCCCCACCTAACCTAACCAACCCACTTAGATAGCGTTAAGGTAGTAAATCATCAGAAGGTTAAGCTTGGGGGGGGGGGAGGGACCCTAAATTTCATGATCTGATTTTTGTTTGTTAATTTAATTCATATTCACTGTTTGGGAAGAACACATACCTAGTCATGGCACTCTAGGCACAGTCTCATAGCCATATCACCTGACAACTTTAACTCGTACCGTAAATGAACCAGTTACCTGTATTCTCACCTGTCCACCCAGAGAGCAAACTTAACATAGGAATCTCTTGAGGATCTGAGTGGTAGTTGGAACCATTTATGGCATCATCATCATCATCATCACTCTACTATGACCATTACCACTGAATTGATCTGACCTAATACCCCCCCTCCCCGTCAAGCCTCCCACACAAAATAATACCCATTACCGAGTGACATTTAGGGTAACACTAGAGAGGGGGGCAGAGGGAAATATCGTGACGTCATGGGCGAGTGGGGTGAGAAGAGTGTCTACCTAACCCACAGTGTGTTTCTCTCACGGGGAGGGGGTATAAATGTATGGCGTCACACGACATAAGTGCTTCATTAATATAACACAACAACAACGTGGGAATGAGTGCGAGTGTAAATATTGTAGGTTTCAATTTTACACACACACACACACACACACACACACACACACACACACACACACACACACACACACACACACACACACACACACACACACACACACACTACTCCTTAACTAACAAAAAACACAACACAAGACAAACAAGAGGAATATCAGTACAACGCCACATACAAAAAAAAATACATCCAGTGGTGTAAAAATAAAATAAATAAAAAATTAAATCTCAGTAAACTTTTGTTGGTGTCTCGTCTATCACCAGTCTTTTGCTTCACAGTTTGCATTATAATATACTACAGTCATATTCTTCCCACTATATACCAAAATAACAGTACACTTTATCTCACCACGACCAGCTGACGACCAAACAACCTCATTTACACTTACCTGCAAAAGAGAAAGAAAATTAGTACATTAAAGACAATTATATTCATCAATCTGTATAAAAAGTAAATAAAAAAATATCAACTTACATGAATACTTTTACGTGTGTGTGTGTGTGTGTGTGTGTGTGTGAAGTGTACGACAAGAAGGGTGTTACAATACAGAGCCTGACACCAATAATAAACAATGTATAGAATCAACGCCATTAAGGTTAGTTGAAGGGTAAGGAAGCTCCCCTCCCTCCCTCTCCCCTCACCCCATTAAGGTTAGTAAGGTAAAGAAGCTCCCCTCCCTCCCTCTCCCCTCACCCCATTACGGTCAGTTGGGGTTAAAGAAGCTCCCCCTTCCTCTCCCCTCACCCATTGTTTGTTATGTTAAGAAACTGAAACTGACGTGAGAAGACTACTGTTATTTCTACTATAACAACAACAACAACAACAATCTTGACTCCACACACACACACACACACACACACACACACACACACACACTGACCATAGTAAGTCACCCTTCTTTCCTCTACAACATAGGGGGTGGGGCCATCATGATTCACTAACACAGAGAGAGGAACCACAAGGGGGTGATGACGGAGAAGCCAGTACACCATAGTGGCGGGGTGTAATACAAGGGGAAGGGGCGAGGAAGGGGGAAAGGAAATTGGGAGGAGGGAAGGGAAATTGGGAAGAGGAAAGAGGGGTGGGGAGCGGAGGCGAGAAGTGTCAGAGTGAAAGACTGTCCGGCACGACCCTCCCTCCCCATTACATCATGAGCAGCAGCAGCAGCAGGAGCCAGGGCCAGACATGTGTAGGAGCGTGCCCCCCACCCACCCTAGGCTGGCTGGCTGGCGTCTTCCCTGGACCAGGCGTCCTCACTGACTCACCATCACAACATTACTCACTCCTCTCAATCCACCATCACCACCCCTACCACCTCTCTCTCTCTCTCTCCCCCGTTTCCCACACATTCCATCCCCTTTCCCTTATCTAGAGGTAAATAGATAGGCAATTATCTCGTGTAGTGTTAATATATTAGGCTGTAATACTACCATGTCATTATTTCAACTCCCAACTGATAGCGTTAGGATGGTGGTTGGTGTCAGTTGTCGTGGCGTGTGGGGTCGTCTGGAGTCGTGTGGTGTGTCGCGTGGTGTCGTGTGGGGTCGTCTGGAGTCGTGAGGTGTGTCGCGTGGTGTCGTGTGGGGTCGTCAGGTATCGAGAATCGGAGGAAGTACAGTCCTGGACTCCACCCATTCCTAGCTTCCTCAGTGAACTCTTACCACACAGGGATGATGGCTGGCTGCTGGTAGTCACTCACTCACACATACCGACAAATTCACGACTTTTTTTCTTTTATAAATATTATGAAATGAAATGTGGTCGACAGGTCAATTATTATTATCATTATCTATTATTATCATCATCATCATCATCGTCATCATCATCATCATCATCATCATCTATTATCATTATTATTATTATTATTATTATTTTGGTGAGGTGAGGAAGACAGTCCAACGACCCGAGTCTCCTATTATTATTATTAGCGCCATCATCAGCGGGGCAACATTTCCAGCGTGTTCTTAATAACATACATCTTAGCAAGGTAGTGTTAAGCCACCTTGTAAACACTGAAGTGGAGGAGGAAGAGGAAGGGGGGGGGTGGGAGGAAGGGGAGGGTAGGGGGAAATGAAGGGAGAGGGGAAGACGGGAGGAGGATAATAAGAGGGTAGGAGGAGGAGGGAACGAAGAGGAATGGAAAGAGGGAAGGAGAAAGGGAAAGATAAAGGAAGGAATGAGAGCCGACGGAAACATATGAACACTGAGTCACTGAGTTACCTTCAACATTTACCTGTACCGAACACAAAGATTCACCTGAGGAGCCCCGCACACCTGGCAATTAACCTGGGCTACACCACTCATTCATATGAACCTAAACAGTACATCACTACGGAATCTACACAGGTTAATTACAAAATAAGGACACACACACATGATAAACCAAAGCGGGACTTGAATCCATGTACCCCTCCCCCAACTTCCCTCTCCGTCACCAACCACCTGTCCCACCTCCTCCACCCTCACCACCTGTCCCACCTCCTCCACCCCACCACCTGGCACCACCTCCTCCACCCACCACCACCTGGCCCACCTCCTCCACCCACCACCACCTGGCACCACCTCCTCCACCCACCACCACCTGGCACCACCACCTCCTCCACCACCACCCCAGCTCGACTCCAAAACAAAGGCATTTCCGCTCCCAGGGGCCACCAGAGCCAGTTCCTGTCCCTGAAGCTCCTCCTAGTCAGCCAGGCCCAGCAGGCATTGTGAGGAGGGTTCTCACCTCTTCTTCCCTAGCATTCACTGCGATGGTCCTCTCTCTCTCTCTGATGGTAATAAAAGGAACTAGCGTTATGCTCACGTACAAGTGTGTGTGTGTGTGTGTGTGTTGAGGTCCTAGGTAAGCGTGATGGCCGGGGAGCAGCAGCAGAACGTGAGCGGGTTAGGTCGGTCGTCTGAATGATGCGGGTCCACACACACACACACACACACACACACACACACACACACACACACACACACACACACACACACACACACACACACACACACACACACACACACACACACACACACACACACTGTTGAAATGAACTGTAGTTTGAGCTTTTCCCCCATCTAGTTATTATATGTCTTATTTGTGTTACTTATGTCACTTGTATATTATTTGTAATTCGTAACCCATTCCCCAAATATGTAACTGTATATTTTCAGCCTTCTGGCTGCCAAGCTTTCAATAAACCGTTAATTATTATTATTATTATTATTATTATTACACACACACACACGGCAATGTTACTTATGAATCTCTCACTCACATCCAAATAAACAAACCATTTCTACAGTGCTAAGCAGACACGTACAAACCTAAAGAAATCACACGAATAAATGACTGAAAAAAAGGAAAAAATAACTTACACAATCGAGTCATTTTCGTATTTTTGTTTTCTTTTCTCCATTTATTATTTTTAAGGTTCTGTGTTTAAGACTTAGAAGATGAGGCCAACCAACTATAATTTAATTAACCTGAGAGTGTGAGGAGTGTGTGTTGGGAGTGTGTAAGTCAGGAGTGTGCAAGCGAGAGTAAATGCTGAGAATGAGAGGGAGAGAGGGAGAGGTGTGAGTGAGGGGTGTGAAAAGGCAACAGGAGTAACCAGCCAGACAGCCAGCCAGACAGACAGACAGATAGACAGACAGACAGACGAGGGTAACAACACTCGAATCAGCTGAGACAGTACACGCTGGTTGGTGGTGGTGGTGGTAATGGTAGTGGTGGTGGTGGTAGTGGTAGTGGTGGTGGTGGTAGTGGTGGTGGTGGCAGTGGTGGTGGTGGTAGTGGTGGTGGGTCATTTAAAAGCTGCGAGTGAGTGAGGGTGAGAGGCGCCGGAGGCATCACCAAACCTCCAGGCCACCAACACCACCTCTTACCTCTCCCCAATAGTCCCACACACACACACACCCGCTGCCGTCATCCTGCCTCACCACACACACACTACCCCCCCCCCTCCTTGTCCACAATCTTATACACAGTAAATATCGGTCAAGAGATTTCTCCCACTGACCGATTCAACACCTACTGTATAGACAATAATGTTTTGGTCATTGAGTTGTTTTGTTTTTCCCTAAGATTACTGTAACTTTCATTATTCTGTATGTATGTATGTATGTATGTATGTATGTATGTATGTATGTATGTATGTATGTATGTATGTATCTATGTATGCATGTATGTATGTATTTTGTAGTTTAATAATAGTTAGAATTTATTAAAAAGAAATGTTTTAGCTGCGTTTTCATTTATATACATATTAAGACAGCTTACATTGTGACGTCATGCATTAATTAATGTAATGTACCTGTATCCCGTAGCTAAATCTGTAATGGTAATGAATTCTGCCGAGGAACTCACATGATTACTTTATAGCCATTAACATATCTTCTCTTTTTAATTAATTGCACAGTACACGCCCCTTGGTCTACAATGGTGGTAGGAAAGGATCAGCAAAAGGTGGTGGTAGGGGCGATGGTGGTTGATGTGCGGGTAATGGATGGGTGGTATGCGGGTAGCGGTGGTGGTGGTGCAGGAGCGGCAGAAGGTGGTGGTGGTGAGCGGGATGAGGTTCACGGACGGACAACGACACACCACCACCCGCCGCCCGCACGTTGGTTCAACTCCCCGCCATGCAACCCCCCCCCCACAACCCTATCTAAAAAAAATAAGACATGAAAAGTAAAGACCTGCCATTCACCTAACTCTCGCTATACCTTCTCTTCCAACAGCTCCCATAAAAAACAATAATCAAGGTTTAATATTCAGTCTATCCATCTGTGAGCCCTAGACTGACACCCGAGTAAACTTACAACAACATTCCCATCCATTTATGAATATGCAAAGGACCCGAGACACATCCTGTAGCGATGTGTGGCAACCTAGGACAGGGCATCTTCAGGAGCGTGAGAACTGATCGCAGCGCGGGTCAGTTGCCACTCGCTGCCACTAGAGGGAATCATCACCATCTTCAGAAGCTTCTTAATTACCCATCTCCTGTACACCTATGACCCCTGTACCCCACAACAGTCGAGCTCCCAGTATGGACGTCACACACACCATCACCATGCTCCTCCTCCTCACCAGCACCGCGCGGTGAGGATGGTGCCCTCCCTCACAACAGTTGCCACAACTTGGTGCACCTCAACTATTACACCACTGCTCCGCCTCCTGCAGTCACACCACAAAGACCCTACCTGGCTATCACTGCTCCACCGTGTAGCCAGAGAAGGTTCTACAGCCGAAGAAAAAGTTGACCAAGGGACAAAATCACACCTGACCTTACCAATAAGATACGAAAGCCTTGAAGGAAAAAATCTCGAATAAATGAGATTTGTTCAATGGGGAATGTACAATGGGATCTGTTTTCCCCTCAGTGAGGCTTTGTTTGGTGGGGAAACTGTCGGGTGGGATCTTCCCTAACATATGTGTGTGTGTGTGTGTGTGTGTGTGTGTGACCGTGAACCAGGCATAACTTTTTCCCCAGGTGGGAGGCAGTAAGTAGCTATTGGGTAAACACGTGGTGAATCTAAGCTCCTGCCATGAATATTCCTCCCCAGTGAAGACATCAGGATGCACGTGACTGGTTGACTTAAACTGAGGTACACAACATAACGACCAAAAATGGCCTCACTATTACACAGAGACTCTACCTGACTTAGCAACGGACTAATTAACGTATGGACATCTTTGAGTGAGTTTATAAGACGTAATTCTGGTGCTATTTTCTGGAAAGTTATTTTAAAATTTAATTTGTATATCTAATTACAAGGAATAATCATCGTACAGATCACCTGAACATAAAACACCCTAGTTTATTTAACCTGATTAACTACGATAACTAGGTTGAGTTTGAGTAAGTTAAATTGGGCTAGATTAGATTGGGTTAGGTTAGGTTAACATTAGGGTGGGTAAAGTTAAGGTAATATAATCTGAGAGGCGGGGCCTAATCTTCAGGTAACCTCATCGTGACCAGGTGTCTGTGTTTACTTGATTGGGATCGTGAGTCTGGCTGACCAGGTGGCAGGACACATGCCAGCACGTAGTGTGGCTGGCCTGAAACCGAGTGTGAGGAGGGGGTGTTTGGCAGGGTGTGGGGGAGGGGTGTTTGGCAGGGTCTGGGGGAGGGGTGTTTGGCAGGGTCTGGGGAGGGGTGTTTGGCAGGGTCTGGGGAGGGGTGTTTGGCAGGGTGTGGGGGAGGGGTGCTTGGCAGGGTCTGGGGGAGGGGTGCTTGGCAGGGGTGTGAGGGAGCGTGTTTGAGAGGGTATGGGGGGGTTCTTGGAAGAGTGTGGGGAGGGGTGCTTGGAAGGGTATGGGGAGAGGTTTGGCAGGGTGTAGCGAGGAGACAGGTATGGGGTGTTGTATACCTCTGTCAGGTGTTGGCCACATTCCACAAGTACACACCACGACCGACCCCCATCCTTCAAGGCCAACTGATATACACACACACACACACACACACACACACACACACACACACACACACACACACACACACACACACACACACACACACACACACACACACACACACACACACACACACACACACACACACACACACACACACACACACACACACACACACACACACACACACACACACACACACCGCCCCTCTCACTTTCACGTCCTCATTTTCCTGAGAACATGCCCCCAACACCACCACCTCACACCCGATACAGTGAAAAAAAATAATCAATAAATCTATTCATGCTTTATGTCTCTTCACCGACTGTTTCTATCTTATTTAGGTTCGTCTCTATTTGCCTAGGAGAGAGAGAGAGAGAGAGAGAGAGAGAGAGAGAGAGAGAGAGAGAGAGAGAGAGATTTAATCAACAGGTGAAATAATCTAGAGTGCCCAATCTTCAGGTGAACCAGTGACCTCATGACACAGACAGTTATCTTTATTTTAGAACAACAGTAAAATGTCACAGCGGAAGTATCACCATGGCTGAACGTGATCAAATGCCAACACCAGTGTGACGATCACGAGATGACAACAGTTGGTTCTTTCGCTACACAAATTTTTACCTGATCACCTGAAGAGTCTGCACCACGGTAGTTATTTCACTTAAAGATTAACCAACCTAACCATACCATACCATTCTAACACTAACCTAATCTCATCCCCCAAATACTGTTAGGGTGGTAAATCTTCATGTCAAATAAGCTACTGGGGTACAAATTCTTCAGGCGATCCATTTTACCATTTTAGACTATCTAGTTCAGCTTGTTAACCCTATATGCATGAAACTGAGACAAACACGGAACAAAGATACAGTTTAAACCTGTTAACAATGCATCAATAACAAACAAAATAAGAAAACAAAGAAACAATGATAAACAGTCTACATAAACATCGTGTCAATATCAGTAACCAAACAAAAGAAAAATAAACAAACAAAAACAAAATAAACACATAAAACATTACGTCAACAGCAGTAAGTCAACAAACCACCACTAGGGGGCAAGGAGGGGAGGGGGGGCAAGAGGAGAAGGGGGGGCCAAGAAAGGGGGAGAGGGGGAAGGGGAGGGGGACAAGGAAGGGGGAGGAGGGGGTAAAGGATGGAAGGGACACAGGACTCAGGACACACTGAATTAAGTCATCACCATTGAGTGACCGTCATGCCAGCTGCTCAACGAAGGGCTTAACGAGTCGAAGAGGGCGTCTGGTAGGGAGGGGGGGTGATCTAGGTGACAAGAGATTTACACACATAACTCGCAGTTTGTTTCACCTTTGGCAGCCCAGTTTATTTCACCTGAAGATAAACCATCCTAAAGGTAAATAAATTAACCTAACGCTAAATTAATCTACCTTATTGCTAAATTAACCTAATCAACCTTTTACCCTTGTGTGTGTGTGTTATCTCTTGAGAATTTCAGGGAGATTCAGAGACAAAAACCACTTAACAAACCCATAAATTGTCGTTCATATTCTTTTTATAACTTAATCATCCACGCTGTCGAGGAATCTGGACCCCCCCCCCAAAGAAAAGAAACCCCCAATTATTTGAACTTTGACTGTGTTAAAGTGTCAGGGGGTCGAATGTTATCTCTCTCTCAGGTAAAGGTAGGTCAGATAAGGGTCACCATCGCAGCTCCCTGCCAGAGATGGAAATAATGGGACACCAGATGTTTGATGAACTGTTGGGACGATATATATATATTATTATAGTGTAGGACACACACACACACACACACACACACACACACACACACACACACACACACACACACACACCAATTTTCCAGAGTGATCGATCCAGAACCCATTCAAACGCCCGTGTGAATGTTACCTTTGGATGTTAGAGGATGGATAAGGAATAGATAAAGGAAACGAAAGAAGAAAATACGGAAAGGAGACACGGGCAGGAGGCAATACACTCACAGATGACTGACTAGGATCCACATTTTGATAAGTGTTTCCTTGGCAAGAAGAAAAAGAAGAAGCGGGTGTCCAGATACTAGCGACAGGGAGGAGGGTTGTGGTGGAGCGGAGGGTCAACAGAGGACACCACTTCCTCTCCTCCTCCTTCCTGCCCCCCCCACCCCACACACACACCTGCCGTCTTCTATCCTTCAAGGTCCCTCCCTCCTCCTTCCCCTCCCCACCGCAAAATAATCCACTTCCCCAACGACTTTCCTCGTCTCCTCCTCCTCCTCCACCCCGTCCCATCCGCTCCAAGCACTGCAGCGTCCCCCCCCCTCTATCTCTCACCTGTCCTACCTGAACTCCTTAATTCCTCTACTACTACTCCCAGGACCCATACAATATCTCCTCCTCCTCTCCTTCAACCACACCCCCCTTCAATCTACCTAAATCACCACTACATTGCCCATACCCCACCACAACATACCTCCCTCGTCTCACCATCACCACTCCAATTCCCCGACAACAAAGACGAATTCCTCCTTCCTACCCCCCCCCTCCCCCACACCAATTTCATGCTCGTTCCATCGGCTCCATCAAGCAAAATGATCGACACAAGCCTACGGGTGCCGGGACTCCCACCAGCTCCACGACCCACAGGAAGAAGTAGATCATGAACTCTCTTGTTTACGTGTAGGCTAGACCGACGTTGGCACATGTCCGGGTTAAACTCAAGAGCCTGTGTGTGCTCAGTACCTGTCGAGAGTGAACAATAGAGAAGTGACCGACTGACTGGCAAGGTGGCAGTGTAGAAAATGAGAAGATACGTAATAACACCTAAGAAAGAATGAAGAATCGCCAGCAATAAAAAGACACAATGAAGAAATTCCTCTAGGAACCAATAGGTGAAGCAGCTGTCTATAATACATACTGTACTCTCAGTCTTCCATGGTTAACAGCCCCACGCACAAGTCCGCAGTAGAAAGTTGAACACCGTTGCTACAAAAGTGTTCACACATCAATGACAATGTTCTCATGGGAAGACAACTTGCCACGTTCACAGTCTCCTCCCTACACACGCAGACCCCCCAGAACACCGCCACTACAAGGACGTACGTACGTACACACACACACAAACACACACACGAGTGAACAAGTTTCCACGTGGATGAAAATTCGTGACGATTATTCACTGTCTCATCATTAACTTGGGAACTGATATAGTGATAAAAAATGAGACAATAGTGTTCAGCGTGACACAACAGGCGGCAATGGGAAACTGAGACCACGATCATAAAACCAGCCTCAGCACGAGCGATCACCTGCGTCCTGGTGTTCCTCTCCACCCCTACACTGACGAAAGTTACGCTTAGCTATTTTTCGCTCGTCTTCTGCTTGCCTGATCTTTCTGGTATGAACATAAAGGCTGTCTCCGGCTGGTGGCTGGAGCGAGCCAACGAGACCTGTACATCCGTGAAGGCCAAACAGGTGGGTGTGTAGTGCGTGTGAACCACCGTGCTAAACCACCGTGAGTCCCCCGGCTGAGAACCACCCTGGGAACCACTACACCACACCCACGTCACACGCTGTTAACCACGTCTGCCAGTGGAGTACCAGGTCATCAAGGTAAGCATGCTGGTAGGTCCTTGGTGCTCTAGTGCAGGACACATACATCCCCCGCCGCCCTGCACACAACACTACGACAACTCCTTCATCCAACACAACCCTCCTGTTGACCACAAGAGCCACCACAACTAAGACACCAAAACAACCACATCGTCTGACTCATCCGCCTACCACAACCCAACCTCCTACACCACGAGATGAATCTGTTCTCTTCTACCACACACACAGAGGAGTCTCAAAGTACACGGGGATGTATTATGCATCAGGCAACACCTAACTGAACACAGAGAGCCAAGTGTAGACGAGAGAGGTATTGCTTTCAGGTGGGCGGCGGCGAGGTAGTGTACGCCCACCACAGCTATCACCACCAGCGAGCGACCTGCCACTACACACCCTGCGTCACTACACTCTCCACCACTACACTCTCCACCACTACACACCCTGCGTCAACTACACTCTCCACCACTACAAACCCTGCGTCACTACACTCTCCACCACTACACTCTCCACCACTACACACCCTGCGTCACTACACTCTCCACCACTACACACCCTGCGTCACTACACTCTCCACCACTACACACCCTCTCCACTCTCCACTACACACCCTGCGTCACTACACTCTCCACCACTACACACCCTGTCCACCACTACACTTCCACCACACACACCCCTGCGTCACTACACTCTCCACACTCACACCCCTCGTCCACTACACCACACCTGCGTCACTACACTCTCACTACACACCACACCACTCCACACCCTGCGCGTACACACCCTGCGTCACTACACTCTCCACCACTACACACCTGCGTCAACTACACTCCACCACTACACACCCTGCGTCACTACACTCTCCACCACTACACACCCTGCGTCACTACACTCTCCACCACTACACACCCTGCGTCAACTACACTCTCCACCACTACACACCCTGCGTCACTACACTCTCCACCACTACACACCCTGCGTCAACTACACTATCATCAATACAACGATACACTCACCACCTTAAATAATCATTACCACAACCACAAAAACCATGTCTCAAGATCATAACCCCCATATAACCACAAAACCACAACCACTAAGACCACGTGGAACATAGAAGGTGGTGGGGGTGAGGGGAGAGGAGTAAGGGGGGGGAGGGGCTGGGGGGAAACACCGGTAGAGGCCGACACACAACACAACCCTCATTATGCAGCCTGAGTTTAACTTAGATAAGATAAGAGGGCGGGTTATAACGACACACACACACGTGACAATACATTATTAATTGATTTATATATATCTAAGACATTGGTAAAGGTACAAATATAACTACAGGTACAGATCACATACAGGTACAGTTACATACACACAAACACAACTACAGGTACACATATTCAGGTACAATACAGATAAAGTACAAGTTTCAGAGATATGATAAAGGTGACAGTACACACACAAACACGTACAGTACATACATTATCAAGTCACACCATCTTGTAAGCGCGCGCGCGCGCGCGCACACACACACACACACATTATATCATTATGTCTAAATCAAATGTAAGTGTATATTTTCAGCCACCGGCTGCAACTCTATTAATAAACCGTTTATTATTATTATTATTATTATTATTATTATTATTATTATTACACACACACCGAAACTTTCTACATAATCTCCACTAAGTTTAATATCCACGTACATGTAATTACTTTCTCTCCACAAGCTGTGACATTTGAGTGAAAGTTGCTCGTTGTCATAATATCAATGGATTTTGTTATTTTTCCTCTTAATATTTTTCTACCGTGTTCATTCAGGTGTGGTTTGATTAATAATAAGGTGACCCAAGCCACAGGTGTTGACCCAACATGAAATGAGACAAAAAAAAACAAATCACCTGAAAATTCTCCCATCACAACAGCTTACTGCATCAAAAGATTAACCACCCTAACCTAACCATGGCAAACAATGTGTGTGTGTCCTTGCCATACCCTACTGGTCGGCCACCACCAGCAGCCAGGAATAGTAGTAATGACCTTGACGACTCGTTACCCCACCAACATTCTTCTTCCTCTGCCCCCCCCCCCACTGCCTCAGCCTCTCCACTAGCTAACACCTACCATCAGTAACACCTCATTAATTCAGAACAACACAAATAACAATTATCATTATTACTACTTTCACATACAGCAGAGTAAGGTACTGTAATTCCTAGCCACCACACAACCTCCACCTCCTTCCTCCTACTACAATAAAAAATATCTCTCTCCCCCGACGCTAATACGGGCTCCATCTTTGTCTGGTTCACATACTTAAACTATCCACTGACTGAGGTAATGGCCAAATATCAAAACCCCTGGCTTCGTTAAATGTGCTGGCTTTAATGGAGAGTTACGAGGCCTGGGGGAGGAACACACACACTCAGATGATACTTACTGAACAAAATGCCCAATGTGTATGTGTGTGTATATATATGAGTGTGTGTGTGGCCCCCCTCCCCCTAACACTCCTACGATGGGGGTCAAGTAGGTCTCACAGCCCCACCTACTCACGAATCTGACCACATACTCCATCCGACTTAGTTACCACCCATCCGAAACATCCACACAGCTCGCCAACCATCCAACCACCCATCCATCCCCTCCTCCACTCGTCGTACATCCACTCAACCGATCCACCTTCCACCCGTACGTACACTGAAGTCCGCAAACCATCCATCCACTCGCTAACTGATCATCAAAACCATCCACATACCTACATACATACACTCTTTCCATACCACAAGAACAAACTCAAAAACAAAGATTAATCACTCGTGTATCTCTCACTGTCTGAGCTATTTACCACTTCCTTCCTCTCCTCACCCCCTCCCCCCCTGCTGTGATCCTTCTCCACCCCTCCTTCACTACCAACACCCCCCCTGTAATTCTTCCCTTCATCGACCGTCACTCTTACCTCTTTTCTTTCCCATCTCCCAACTTCATTATCCGTTCTTCTTCGTCATTCTCCTCCTCCTCCCATTTCATTCTACCTCTTCCCCCCCCTTCCTCCTCTGTTCCAGCGCCTCCCTACCACAGCCTGGGCCGTCCACAACACCACACACTACACAGTCTTATACCCCCTCAGCGCCAGGATGAATCTACCGGAACTACGCTCTCAGGTCCACACGCTACCATCACCGCCACTATCACCAGCACCATCACCACTACCACTATCACCACCGCCACCATCACCACTATCACCACTACCACTATCACTATCACCACCGCCACTATCACCACTACCACTATCACCACCGCCACTATCACCACCGTCACTATCACCACCGTCACTATCACCAACACCGCCACTATCACCATCACCACACACAGACACTCAAATTCCCGACTGACCTACAATTCGAGTCTAAGAAGTCAACAAGTCGGCAGAGTCTCCACCCCAGCTTATATCACCTAAAGATTAACCACCCTAACGATATTTAGAGGAATGAGGTTAGGTTAGGTTAAGGGTGATTATTCTTCAGGTGAAATAAGCTGGGATGGAGATTCTTCAGGTGATCCCAGGTAAAAAAAAAAAATAAACTTACGATTCTTTTAGACTTATGTAGCTCCAGTAATGAAGTATCTCACCTGTTGCCCACCACCCCAGTATCACATAGACTCCCGACCCGACCCACCCGTGTCACCCTAAAGTTTAATTACACTATCCGTAATTAACTCGCCTCCCGACCTCACACGTTCCCCGGTGCCCAGCTGCTGCCGCCAATAACACTCAGCTGCCACCCACCGCATCAATAACAGGGGAGGCCATGTGTAGGGAGGTCATGTGTGGGGAGGTCATGTGTTGGGAGGTCATGTGTGGGGAGGTCATATGTAGGGAGGTCATGTGTTGGGAGGTCATGTGTGGGGAGGTCATGTGTAGGGAGGTCATGTGTAGGGAGGCCATGTGTAGGGAGGTCATGTACAAAACACTTAGCTGACTGATACCTAACCCAACCCTACCATAACAGCCTTTACCCGTGCTGAGTCACACATTCGATTTTGTGATTACGACTTGCTCTTGTCACCAATCCCGGCAGCTACAGTAGTATTTGGGTCTCTTGTTCATGTTATTTATGAGGTATTTCCTGGTATATTGTAACGGGATTAAAATTATGTACTGCAAAGGTTAATCACATTATTATTATTATTATTATCATCACCATTATTGTATTATTATTGTTATTATCCGCGACTGTACCAATAACACTTCACCTCATTAAGTCACAGCTTTATACACAGTCAGATACACGAGAGTAAATGCTAAGGTCAGCCACTTGTGATGGTTCATGGGACAGGTGAACACAACGTGGCCAGTAAGCTGCTTTTGTGTGTGTGTGTGTGTGTGTGTGTATTAAGTATCCAGCATCTGGCACATCCACCGTGGAACGAGCTGAACTCTCTCTCTCTCTCTCTCTCTCTCTCTCTCTCTCTCTCCGAAATAGAGAAAAAATTCATAAAGTAAGGCCGCCTCACCTGGTGCTCATTAACGCTTCCTTCACACCTGCCACCTACATCCCGTCACCCCCTACCACCAACTCCACCTAGGTTGACACAGGTAAGGGAAGCACATTAAAAACAACAACAAAGTGACGGATGAACCACACATATAACAACACCGCTATTAAAGGCAATAGAAAAATGCCTATAAGGTCCAGCAGAGTTAAAGGAGATAAGATTATAAGCTGGAACTGAACCTTGGATGAGTTAGTGAGACAGTAGAAGCCATCAGAGATTAACTCACTCGGAAGAAAAATAGACCGACATGACGCAGAGACAGACATATGAGTTATGTAACAGTACAGACAACACTATGCCGGTGGTGGGTGAGGTCGTCTTAACAGCAGCCACAAACAAATTCTGTCATTTTTCCTGCAGTAAAGATGGTCACGAACACCCGTTACTGTCCTGCAGTCTGCACACGGTGGGTAAAATCCTGGAAGGTCAGAACACCAGCCTGTGTCCTGTAAATGGCGGGTCAGAGCACCAGGCTGTGTCGTCGCTCTGCCCCCAAGGCCCACCACGGCGGCTCTGTGGTTACCCGCTCAGCTCAGCTCATCTTTCCCGACGGGTCAAGTGCGACTCAACACAGCCACACACCACGACTCAACACAGCCACACACCACCACTCTATACACACACACACACACACACACACACACACTACCACATACAATTCACCCCCCCAAACACACACATTCCAACACACTCCCCCACAGCAACACATACGCACGCACCACTGCAACATACACTCCACCACCACCATTAACTCTCCCTCACCAACCAAACCTTCACGCATGACCATCACACACTCCACCACTACCACCACCTCCTTACCCACACTACCACTACGCCCTATCCACACTACCACCATCACCTCCCTCTCTACCCCACACTACCACCATCACCTTCCCCTCTACCCACACTACCACCATCACCTCCCTCTCTACCCCACACTACCACCATCACCTCCCTCTCTACCCCACACTACCACCATCACCTCCCTTTCTACCCACACTACCACCATCACCTCCCTCTCTACCCCACACTACCACCACCAAACCTCCACTACCACAATGCATTCATCACCCCACCACCACCTCTCATCTCACTCTCGTTACAACCCGCTCCTCACGTCTCCACTTACACTACAACAAACATCGTCTTTGTCTACACGTGTGTGTGTGTGTGTCCTGGGGTTCATGGTCAAGGCTGTCACCAGTAAGCTGTGATGTCGAGGAAAGTGACACAAGAGCGCAGGAGGCGGTGAAGGGGAGCCGTCATGTAAAACCTTAACTGAAACTAAGACCACCACCACCACCTACGTCATCAATCACGTCACCACAAGCCGTGTCTTCAGCTGTAGGGAGCTGAAATTATCTACAGAGCTACACGTATATCAATCAGTGGTCCTCCCCACCCTACTATATGGCAGCGAGACATGGGTCACATACAGCAGGCACCTCAAGGCACTTAAAAACTTTCACCTATGTAGTCTACGTACCATCCTCCGTGCCAGTATTCTCACTGCCACCAACTGTAGGAGCATCGAGGCTACCATTATCCAGGACCAACTACGTTGGACTGGCCATGTTACCCGCTTGGGCGACAGTAGACTGCCAAAGCAGCTACTTTACAGTCACCTAACGAATAGTAAACGTAGCGCCGGCGGGCAACTGAAAATGTATAAGGATAGTCTTAAGACAAACCTGAAAAAGTGCCAAATCGACCCCCTCACACGGAGACGATTACTCCACACCGTAACGCTTGGAGGAGCACCACACAAGAAGAAGTTGTTAATACTTTTGAGTTAGTCCGACTGCAAACTGAGGCAGACAAGCACCAGCGCCGTAAAAACGCTGCCACCGCCCCTCCCGCACTAGATGTAACCTACCACACGTGCAACATTTGTGAACGGCCCTGCCGGTCCCGTATCAGCCTCTCGAGTTAGCTCAGAGCTCACCAACGAAGGTGAAATATTTAATAACTCATATCATTGTATCATATCTGGACGATCGTCATACTCGATTCCGAGTGACATCAAAGTAGTAAAGTAGTAGTGAGTGTGTGGGAACCATTGACAGTACAGTATACCGTCGGTGTTAACCATCCTTGCCCCCTCCCCTCAGCCCCGTGTGACCAACAATAACCCTCCGCACCACCCTCGCCAGCCTGTGTAACCGAGTGTGATGTACCATTGTGTCAACCATTTTACATGTGCTTTGTTGGGGCTACCTGGCCGCACCCGCAATGACGCCCACCCACACACCCACAATGACATTAGCCACAATAACACCACCCACAAGCCCACAATGACAACACCAGCACACTCCTACAATGGTTCATTTTCTGCCTATAAGAAGGTTAGTGTGTGGTGATATTGGGGGAGGTAGGGAAGGAGAGGAGAATGAGGAGATACTTAGAAGGGGAGGAACTAGAAAGGTTATGAAGGAGGGGCAGAAGAACGAAGGAGGGTCATAAGGACGAAGGATGCGTAGGAGCAGCAGGAAAAAGAGGAAGGCAGCACAGGAGGAGGAGGAGGAAGGAGGCGGCACAGGAAGGAGGAAGGAGGCGGCACAGGAAGGAGGCAGCTCAGAAGGAGGAGAAAGGACGGGCAGTAGAAGGGGAAATACTTAAGAGGGGAATGAACTTGAACGGATATGACGGAGGAGGAGGGGAAGGGAGGACGGGGAGAAGGAGGAACAGGAAGAAAAAGAGTAGAAAGACGAGGAAGAGTAGCGGGAGGAAGTGCGAATCTGGGTAGAGGGCAACACCCGATAAGAAGTAAGGGGGGAGGAGAGAGAGTGAGTGTCTTAACCCCAGACAATCTGTGCTGGCCCTCACACCCTCAGCGGTAATAGTGGGGGTGAACAGACCTCACCAGCTGCTGCAACAGATAGATAGATAGATAGAACGAAAGAGAGAGACAGACAGACAGACAAATATATACACACAAACTAACACTCTTCTCATCCCCCACACAGTAAATAATCTACCCAGGGGAGTACAGGGACGAGGCAGCATTTAGAACAAAGACTCGAGTGTGTTTGTATATAGTTATGAAGGAATGGCGAGTTTATATACTGTTTATATACATATTTATTAATTTATCTTATTTTCTCACATATCTATTTATTTATTATTTATTTTCTTACTTCTTCACTTATTTTCTCATTTATTTATTTATTATTTATTTATTCTAAACTGCGAGCTCCCTAATTATGAGACCACAAACAGTGTTAACAGCCAACCACACTCAGACGAATGGTCCTGCTGAGGGAGTGAGCCAAGGCTGTGGTGAGGGGGAGGAGTGGGAAAGGGAGTGGGCGGGGAGAGGGAGGAGGGGAGTAGAGGTGGAGACTGTGAGTAGAGAGATTGAATTGAATTGAAACAGTTTATTTAGCCAGAAAAATACAGATACAGAGTGGATAATAATAATATTAACATGGCTGAGGCAGTTGAGAACCTGAGCTCTCCTTGAGGCATCTGATATATACTACACATTTATCTCAAGGAAGTATTATGTAACATTTAGTATCATCTGGAATAGTACAATGGCATGGTGGTAATAAGAACATCTCATAATGTTACCACGGTTATCACTTCAATATTTATTTATTTATTTATTTATTTATTTATTTATTTATTTATATATTTATTTATATATATATATATATATATATATATATATATATATATATATATATATATATATATATATATATATATATATATATATATATATATATATATATCCCTGTACATATAAATTACAGTGGAATTGAAAACATAAGTATAATGGGGGAGCAGTACAACATGGGTTGTACAGTAATATGGTTGAACAAGAGGACAGAGCTGTCAGGATTATATCTAGTTGGCAATTATGTTTATTGCAATGGTAATTACTTATTTATTTACATGATAGGAAAGGGGAGGAGAGGGAGGGAGGAGGAGAATAAGAGGAGAGAGAGGAGTGACGTGGAGAGTTTTACGTTATTAGTGCAGGTGTCACATTACCTTTGGCGGGAGGAAGGGTGATGACGGGAGGAGAAGGGGAAGAGATGATGGGGATAGGAGAGGAAGAGAGGAAAGGGAGAGGGCAGGAGGAGGGTAACAAAAAAAAGTAAAGGTAAAGAAGGGGAGAAGAAGAGATGAAATACCAAATAATGATAATGAAGGAAGGGAAGGAAGTACGGAGCTAGTGAGAGAGAGGTAATGAGAGAAGAGGTGAGAGAGAGAGTTAGGGTGAGAGAAAACATGACCACGACACAGAATGGTGAGAGGGAGTGTTAGGGTAGGAGGGAGGCGATTAGGGTGATAAGGGAGAGAAGGGAAGAGGGTGATAAAGGAAGGAGGAAGAAGTCAGGAAGGAGGGAGGGTGAGGGGAGACAGACAATAGTTAAGCAGGTATGGGGAGCTTAATACGTGAGGGGAGGAGAGGGGCGAGAATAAGTCTTCTGAAAGCTGGCAATACACTAGGCTTCACCCCACCCCACCCCCCATCTCTCTCCCACACACACCTCCCCCCACACACACACACCTCCCCACACACACACACACCTCCCCACACACACACCTCTCCCCACACACCTGGCCTCACTACAGTATATCAACACGTCCTCAATGTTGTAAATTAACGAGATAAAGTGCTGGCCGAGAATCCCTGCTCCCGGCGCCCACTCTGGTTAACAGCATCCCTCGTTCCTATTGACTGGGAGTGACGCGTTACTTGGGAGGCAGATTTGAGACCATTTAAAATACTGGGGATTGCCATAGTGCTGCTTCTTGTCGCTGTTGTTGCTAGTATTATTATTGTCATTATTATTATTATTATGAATATTAAAAGTATTATTCGTAGTGGCTTTACTATTATTATTAGTTAATTACCTTATTATTACTAACGCCATCATTGTTATTACTATTATCATCATTATTGCTATTATCATGACTATTATCGTTAAAGAGCTCGTTTCCTCAATAGTCCCACATCCTGTAGGGGGTGTGGTGGTGGGGGGTTCCCGTGATTTGGGAGGTTTGGGGGTCGCTGAACAGTGAAACCCGAGGGTCCTGGGGTTCGGTTCCATTTGTCCTGGGGTTCGGTTCCGCGTGTACTGGGGTTCGGTTCCACGGGTACTGGGGTTCGGTTCCACCGGTCCTAGGGTTCGGTTCCACGGGTCCAGGGGTTCGGTTCCAAGGCTCCTGAGGGTCTATGTAACCGGAGGCCAGACAATGACTCGCCACGAGAGCAAACTGGTTTACAGTCGACTAATACCTGAAATCCTATTGGGTGGGGAGGTGAGGGGAAGGGAAGGTGGGGGGGGAGGAGAGATGGGAGGTGGGAGGAGAGGGAGGTGAGGGGAAGGAAGGGGTGGCAGGAGGACTGAGGGGGAGTGGGTTACACGTGCTCGCCTCACACACGCCTCTATCACCACTGTGACAATGTAACAATGGTACAAATCTAATTAGGCGTGTGGGAGATTGACCACACACACACACACACACACACACACACACACACACATACCAAGAACTCACTGTATCCCACACACCACATATCACACTAAACACACACACACACACAAACTAAACACTACACATACACACTACAGTGACTACACAATACACTCTCAACATGTAATAACACACTCACTAAACACAACACACACACGACTACACTCATTTCACAACAGGATGGATGACAAAAGCCTTACAGAGTGTAGTGGTTTAGGTGTTACACAAGAATGGCTGCTGGCCTGGTCAAACACCAGTACTCAACATTATCTTCCCTCACGCCATGCTGCTGGGCCTTGGTTGGGCACGGTGTTTATAAAGTCCCTTGATGTCTGATTTACTCGTCTACAATATCGTTATGTACTCTAGTATCCCCCTCCCTATGCTCCGCCATGTACCCCGCTTTAACACTTACCCCCCTTAAGAAACGCAGCGGATATGGTGTACAGTAGAAGACATGTGTACACAATGGTGACTTACACACCGACGTTTGTGGATGTGTAAATTTCCTCCCAAGAGATTCTGCAATCACGATCATCAAGAAGAACCACACGACACTTTGTTTATGAAGGAGAACCACTAAGGGAAGAACCACAGTGCCTTGGGGGACACTACTGATGGCTTCTCCTACATCTCTTTTAAGAAACACTACATGGGATTGTGTTCAAGATTCACCCTCTCTGGAAACCTTACCTGAAGACCTATATATAATACTGCTTGAGGAACTAGTAGGTTTATGATGTAACTTCACGATACCTAATACTTGAAGTAATTTTAACCTTACCTACGATACCCATTACTTAAATTATTATATTTTTTTAAAGATATAACCTCTACGATACTTACGATATATTTTTTCCATATTAAAATTATTTATTAAAATTTTCCAATCCAGTTGTCAAGGTCCAGCCACCCATGATGTTGTGGGATTTCCTCACTAGGTGTATAAATGACAATGCAGGTACTATTAGGCTTTCTTGCTTCATTAGTTTAAAACAACACTAAATTGGTCGACTAAAAAGCTAAAAGTACGACACAACTGAAGGGCTAGACGGGGGACTTGTTTCCATTGCGCAGGTAGGCAGGTTGGGACACACCACGACGTCCCTGTGGGGTGAGTCGTAGGTGTGGTGTCGTGGTCCCCCAGCTGTCTCGTGCTCACCTCGTCCGGCGCCAACACCTGAACTCCCCGCCGTGCGCATACAGTCCAAGGTGGTTGTTGAAGGTACAGGTAACTACCGAACAACCACTACTGTCCACAAACTACCACAATGTCTTCAAGCTCTCGGTATCATTTCTCAGAGCTCAGCCTCCTCTCCTCTCTCACTGGGAGGGAGAGTATGAGTAAGCCTCTTATCTGTGTCTCCTGCTTCTCTCTCCTTCCTTCCCTGGCTTTATCGACGGTGTGAAGGGCAAGGTGATAATGGAGTAGGGGAATAATACAAGGTGTAGAGGATGATGGAGGGGCAGGATCTAGGGAGGGGCGGGGAGAGGAGGGGGATTGGTTGGTCAAGAGGGTGCGTAGTGTAGATGGTCTCGATACTAGGAATTATGCGGTGAAAAACACGAGGAAGGTGGTACAGGGGTAGACTTAGCCAGGTGGTGGTGAGGGAGGACCACAGATGGTGACCTTAGCCAAGGCCATGGAGCTGGTGCTGGGGGAGGGGAGGGGAGGGGGGGTAAGAGGAGGCCATGGCCACTAACCACTACTCGCCTTGCTTGTCCTTGTGGCCGTCTTGACGTAACATCCGCCCAGACGTCTTAAAGATACAACACAAGTAACATCAGCCAACAGTATGAGTTCGTGGTTATATGACTTAACAACAACAATAACAACACTCTACAAATGAAAAAATATATATAATCATTTTTATTCAACTTTAACATTGCCATAATTACTGATACAATACACCAAAGAACAACAGCAGAGAGAGAGAGAGAGAGACCCAGTACACAATGTTATGGCAGGTGGCGGCAGCAGCACCAATCACGTGAACCAAGACTAACATACATACTCTTATCATTACACAAACGGCACAGACTACAGCTAATAAAATATAAAACTAATATATACATCTTTAGATAGTAGTTAACGCTGAGTAAACTGTTATTTCCGGATATTTTACAAAAGTTTCATCTAAGAATAATATAAATGGATCCGGTAGCCCAGCTGAAGCAACGAATGGTTCTGAATAATAGTAATAATAATAATGGAGAAAAAAAACTTTGTTATTCGACTGAGTATGTTGATAATGAACGTCAATCACTCGACTGTGTGTGTGTGGGTGATGATAAGTGACCCAGTGAAGCCTTTAGTGTGTTGGTGGTGGTAATAGTGGTGATAGTGGTAGTGAAAGTGGTAGTAGTGATAATTAGGAGGGTATAAATGGTGATGATGGTGATAGTAGTAGTGGTGGTGACAGTAGTGGTGACGGCGGCTGTCTCGTGCCCCCGAGAGCGTCCGGGGGTGACCACAGTAACACTCGTATCCGCTCACACGTAGCCCACCATTTCCTGTCCCGGGAACGTTACCCCCTGTCTGTCTGTCTGTATGTCTGTCTGCCTGCCTGCCTGCCAGTCAAGTCAGTCACCCAGCCACCCTGATAGCCAGCCACCCAACCACCCAGACAGTCTGACTCATAACCAACCACTCAGTCTGACAGCCAATCACCCGTCACCTAACATCCAAGATCCTGTGTTGAGGGGACACACACACGGACGAACGGACAGACACACACGGACGAACGGACACACACACACGGACGAACAGACACACACGGACAACGGACAGACACACACGGACGAACGGACACATACACACACACACGGACGAACGGACAGACACACACGGACGAACGGACACATACACACACACACACGGACGAACGGACAGACACACACCTCCATAGAGATGATTCTACATAAACAAGATTATTTTTTATGAAGAGTAGGAGGTGCGTCCCAGGGTAGAGGACGCAGGAAGGAAGGAAGGGGAAGAAGGAGCAGGGAGGAGGGAAATACAGATAAAGTAAGAATATACAAAAAAAATAATAAATGAGGTGAGGGAAATGGACCGTGAGGAGAGAGAGAGAGAGAGAGAGAGAGGGTGAGAAACAAGAGACAGTGACAGCGGTAATGATGGCAGCAGGAACACGGAGAAGGGGGGGGGGGAGGGGGCAAGAGGGGAGTAGTGAGGGCAAGTGGGGCGTAGAAAATCCAGAAAGGATAAGATAGGCATATTAGTTTAGTTTAACAAATTTATTGGCAAAGCTTGGAGAACAGTTTGCCTATTCTGAGTAATTCAGTCAGGTCTTGACACTGAGGGTGGTATCACTTCTCACTGCCACGCAGGACAGAGGTTCATACACAAAGAAATACATCATATTAATTAACAGCTATATATGTATAGAGGTCAGATTCATGTGGGTAATGTCACTGTTCACTGCCATGCAGGACAGAGGTTCGTACACAAAGAATGCATCATATAAATAAAACAGAAAGGGCAATAGGGGCATAAAACAAAGGGCAAGTGGATAATTAAAGACATAAAAGGCAAGAGGAGTTATAGTGGAGTAAAAGAGCAGCAGGGAGTGGAGTTAGAGAGGGCAAGGGCGGGGAAAGGAAGGGGCTGGAGTACACAGTGTGGCTCCCTCCACCCAGCACACCAGCCGGTCTGTCCATCATAGTTCCAGCCACACACACACACACACACACACACACACACACATCCCGTACATACAAACAATACGTACATACATACATCCTGCCATGTACATACTATAAGCCCTCTCGTTTGTGTACAACCATGAAAAATACATGTCCTTCCATATGTGTCAGCATGAGTCCCTCCCCCGTCCTGCCACATGTATAAATTACGGTACATAAAGTATACACACGCTACACCAAACATACATACATACATACAGATAGATAGATAGATAGATAGATAGATAGATAGATAGATAGATAGATAGACAGCCCATTTAATTCCTACTCTAGGTATTAAAGAGAATCAAATAAAAAAGTTACAGAAAAAATATCAGGTTTTATTAATTATATATACGGCTCCGTTACGACACGTGCCTTCCCGTCTGTCTGTCTGTCACCCGTCACGACTGTCAGCTGGTACGAGGGAGAGGAGAGATAGGAGGAAAGGAGAGGTGGGGGGATGGGAGAGAGGTGGGGGATGAGGAAGGGGAGGGGGGTGAGAGAGAGCGAGGGAAGGGGGAGAAAGAAAGGAGGACAAAAGTAGGGGAGATGAGGAAGGAAGAGAGGAGGAGGGGAAGAGGAGGAGACGAGGAGGGGAGTAGAGGAGGGGAGTAAGGGTAGAGAGAAAGAGGGAGGAGAGGAAAGGAGAGAAGGAAGGGAGCGAGGGAGGGAGGTAGGTAGGTAGGTAGGTAGGTAGGTAGGTAGGTAGGTAGGCTCCAAGTGACCGGTCAACAAACCACCACCACACGCGACAATAGTAATCACCAATACTCATTTACATATCAGGTTAGCCCACGCCTCCTACACCTCCTGCCCTTATCGGATACACACGCCCCGCCCCGCCCCGCCCCCTCTTCACAGTCCCTCCCTTGCCCCGTTATACACCCGCCGGCCACGTGTGTATGTATGACCCAAAGTATACATGATTCAGATATATATGTAAGACAATGTTTGATAATTATAACCAACATAGTGTATACATGTACTAGTAAGTTGAAAAATACACCAATATACACCAATATACACACGTGCCACGAACCATGCATACATATCCTGAGCAATTCAAGTATACACACTCATATACACTACCAACCATACATGAAAGTGCTACCTTACTATACGTACAAATACAAAAGCAACCGAACACACACACACACACACACACGAGAGACAGACACAGACCTACGGCGCCGCACCAGAGGAAAAAAATCAATTTTCTCGGCCAATGAGGGAGTTTGACGGTCCGTGAGTCTGGTTACAAACACCCCACAGCTAACACGGCCTAAGTCAATACACTTAACTTAAAATATACCCGAGTCTAGGTCTTAAGAAGGTCAGGGTAGGGTAGGGTAAGTTATGTCGCAGCAGCCAAATATTATATTAAAAAAAAACCTCGGGAGTGAATCAGTGACTAAACTAAATGATGTTAAATAAGCATTGAAAACTTGTGTTGAAAATGGTGAGTTATGTGACCGGGGGATGGACGAGCGGCCGACCAGGAGGTGAAAGGATAAGGTCCCGCCACACAAACATCTTCACCCCTTTTAAAAATACGAGTTAATGGGGCGGTTCCTTACCCCCCCCCCCTCCTCCACGACCCCAGGACGCTACCCACACGTTCAGTTACCGGTTACTCCTGACGCAGGTGACCCACCGGAAGCTGCCCCCCCCTCTCCCCTTCCACCACCACCAATCCACCTTTCCCACTCACTCCTTCCCCCACCTCTCCACACTCGCGCTCACCCAGCCTCTCCTTTACTTGTTCATACTCTCCTCCACCTCGAGCTTCTCTCCCTCTTTCCTACCTCCTATCCACCCCCCATCCCTCCATCCCCTTACCTATCCACACCCTTAAGCTTCACTTTCTAACTCCTTCCTTACCTCTCCTCTATCCTCCGAGTCCTCCCCTCCTCACCTCCCTCTATCCTCCTCCCCGCCATCTACCACCTGACACACATGATCCCTCTTCACACCCCTCCGCCTCCCTGTCACCTTCTCCCCTCAAGGCCTTCCTATAATCTCCCTCCCCCTTCTCACTTCCACTCTTATCCCCCCCACCAAGTCTCCCCTCCTCTCCCATGTCTCCCCTCCTCTCACCACCCCATGAATACCTCTTTCCCCACCCCTTATCTCCCACTTTTTATCTTTCCCTTCTCCTACCCCCCCTTCCTCCTCCCTCTCCTGGTAGTAGCACAGGGCCGTCGTCCATTTCCGCTAATTAGTCCACCTGGATATGCCCGAACCTATCTACACACACACAGTGAATGAAGGTGTTTGTCGCCTGGGGCTTTAAAAAAATCAATGGTCGGATCGATGATGATATATCGAGTTCTACGGTCAGCTGCTGTGACTTGTGCTGTGTCTGTGCTGTATGACAGGGGGAGGGGTGGGGTGGCTATTGTTGGTGGTGGTGCTGGTGGAGGTGGCTTGGGGGGGAGAGAAGGGGTTGAGAGAAAGAAGGTGGAGGAGAGAGGGTGGGTGAGGAAGAAGAGGAGGGAGAAGAAGAAGAGGAAGGAGGAGAGGGGGGTGGGGAGAGGGTGGGGTGAGGTTATTGGTGTGGGGGGAGTATTTTTTTAAAGGATGTATGGTGGTGATGGTGGTGATAGTAGTGCTGGCGGTGGTAGTGGCTCTCTCATCTCTGCCCCTACTGCTGCGCGCTCATAACTCTACCGCTGGTCTCATAAAACCTTTACTGCAGTGCTCACAATCCTACCGCTGTCATGACCCTCCCAGTACACAGCTGGACTCCCGGCGGACGAGATTGATACAGCTGTGTAACCAACGCCACTTAACGCCACAGATGTAATATTATGGTCATCGCTCCAGTGGGTGAACGTCTGCTCGACCTCACCAACTTACCATTAGTGTTTACAATTCTAAGCCGCCACCACGCTCTCAATACCGCCTCCTGAACCATTTAGGTGAGAGTGGTGATTTTGCGGCGGGACTTGGTGCATGAACCGCCTCAACTCTGGGGTGGGGTGTGGGTGGTGGGGGTGTGGGTGGTGGTGGTGTGGGTGGTGGTGGTGGTGTGGGGTGGTGGTGGTGTGGGTGGGTGTGTGGGGTGGTGGTGTGGTGTGGGTGTGTGGTGTGTGGTGGTGGTGGTGGTGTGGGTGGTGTGGTGGTGTGGGTGGTGGTGGTGTGGGTGGGAGGGTGGTGGTGTTGATGGTGACAAGTTATAGTGTTAGCAATGATGTAACAAATGAATGACAGGAGTGTAAGTGATGATGGTGTACAGGTGATGATGGTGGTGATAATGTAATGGTGGTGTATAGGTGACAGTGGCGGATGATGGTGTCAATGGTGAAAAGAATAATGCCTTTGTGATGGTAGCAGCATGGGTACAGGAGTGGGTGGTGAAGGTGGTAGGTGGCGTGGGAGAATGAGGAGCGTGTTGTTAGCAGGTGTGTGTGTGTGTGTGTGTGTGTGTGTGTGTGGGGAAGGGAGGAGAAACAGATATGGAGGGGGGTGATTGGGTCAGAGCTGGGCTAGGTTGACGGGACCGGGGTAGGGGGTGACAGTTGTGAACAGATGGGAGAGGAAGAGGCTAGGCAGGTACAGGTGTGGGTGGGTGGGTGAGTGTGTGGGTGAAGTGTGTGGGTGGGGTGTGTGGGTGAGGTGTGGGTGGGGTTGACTGATAGACAAACTATTACGTATTAATGACCAGCAAACTGTGGTTCATGTCTGGCCGCTCCTGCATCAGTAATAATCCAGGCAACCAACTCTCTCTCTGCCTCCTCCCCACCCCCAGTTAATGTGAGGAGGGTGAGTAACGGTAATGGTATGAGGGAGATATGGGGTGGTGGTAGTGTGAGGTGAGAGTATAAAAATGGAAGGAGAGTGAAGGGTTGGAGAAGGGAAGGGATGGGAAAGAAAGAAGGGAAAAGAGGGATGGAGGGAGAGAGGAAGGAAGGGAAAGGTTTGGAAGGGCAGGGAGGGACGGTGTTTGTCAGATTACCACCTACCACCACAGTGAAGGCCCGTCACAAGGTGCCATACACACACACACACACACACACACACCTCCCTCTTCATCCCTCACTCTACCTTCTTCTCTCTACTTAAACACACTCTCTCTCTCTCTCTCTCTCTCTCTCTCTCTCTCTCTCTCTCTCTCTCTCTTCTCTTTCCCCTCTTTCTCTCTTTTGTTTTATCTTTCATCTTTCTCTCTCCTCAACCCCCGCCCCTAACCACCTACCTTCCCCGCCACCATTGTATTCCAACACAGTAGTTCTAAAAGAGTGTCTTCCAGGTGAGGGCCGCTGAATGCTGCCCCGGCGGAATCTAACTGGGATAAAAAATAGAGATAGAGATGAGAGAGAAGGAGGGAGAGACAATATATTGGTGTGTGTGTTGGGGGAGGGGAGGTGCAGGTTGAGGGTGAAGGAGGAGGAGGTGGTGCAGACTGAAGGAAAAGTAGGAGGAGAAGGAATTAGAATTGGAGGAAGAGGACGAAGGAGAGGAGGACAACGAGATGACGGTGGTAGTAGTAGCGGTCAGCCCAAGGTGCAGCGAGTTGAAGCAGGTAGGTAGCCTGCAGACAGGTGCACCACAACCTATCCTTCCCTCTCACACACACACACACACACACCTACTTGTCGTAACGTGTATATAATCTCCTCATTATGTGTGTGTTGTGTGTGTGTGTGTTGTCTGTATGTATGTATCAGTTACAATACTATTCATAACAGTGGTCGCATTCATCAATATTCTTCCACCATCACCATGCACTTCAATTACTACCATTTGCCTGCATCACCAATCATGCAGTTCACCATGCACTTCTCTCCTCCCACCACCACCAAGACCACCCAAAAATAATCCTTCACTTGTCGTCACTGAACTGTATTTGACTCGACATAATAATAATAATAAATTTCATCTGTAAATGGTAATGTGAGGCTACTGTAATCATTCTGTTTACACACACATCTACGGGGAGAGGGGAGGGAGGGGAGGGGAGGTATTGCAGCAGCATCATCACTACAAAACATCAAGAACAACAGTAAATCATCATCAACAAGAGAAACACACAGCATCAGCAACAACACAAGTGGCATACACCTCACTCACTGTCAACATTTTTTAGCACACAACATAACTCGGACGCGGTGGGGGGTTTAGGGGGTGGGGGGGGAAGGAGTGGGGGGCGAAAGCAATACTCAACGAGGCAAATACTAATTATCCTTCTCTCCCCCTCTCCCTCCTCCTCCTCTCTTTCCCTCCCGGGCATCTGACGATACAACATCCCCGCACGTCTTGTCTCTTAGTAACCACACATACTATATGATGCTATTCTTGTTGATATTCTGCCTCTGTCACCACCACCACCACCCTTCTCCTACTCCTCCTGCCGCCTAACCTAACACTAACCTAACTTGACCTTCACGCACTTCCACCAATCACAGCCTGGGACTAAGTAAAGGGCGCTCTCTTGTCGTCAATGCAAGGCCCAGCAGTAGACAGGTCCTAGTATCGGCCACAGACAGACACCAGCAGCACCAACAAACAATCGCCCCCTCCCTAGTCACTCAAGCCCCATAAACACTACCCCTTATACCAGTTGATGGGGTGGGTGTATGAGGGAGTGTGGGTGTATGTATGAGTGTATGAGGGGGGGGGGTAGGTGTAGGGTGGGTGGGTATATGGGTGTATGAGGGATGGGAAGGGGAAGGACTCGGTAAATATTTACAGGATGAATCAGTGAAGTGTGAATCACCAACACACAACCTCGTCGTACTCCTGAGCTCACCATCACCACGTCTCCCCCACCCACCCCAACCCAGGCTCAGGGAGAAGGGAGGGGGAAAGGGAGGAGAGGATAGGGGAGAGGAGGAGGAGGTATACAGGATGCTGACGGCTGTTCCTGACATCCCCTAACCAGCTAAATGGACACAATGGTGCTTTCGACGCCTCCTAACTAGCCACGGGCGAACAGTGTGAGCTGTTTCAGACACCCACCTACCTCCCTTAACAAGCCAGATGGACACTCCTAACCCGTTAAAGAGGAAGACTAACTAACTAACTAACTAACTAACTGACTGACTGACTGACTGACTGACTTATTTTTAGACAAACAAAATCAACGATAAAGAGTCAAAGATGCAAGTTAAAGGGGGAAAGGTAGATTAGGGTGTCACTTCTTAACCCAATGGGACTTAAATCCTACAAATACTGGCTTTAATATATACCATGCAATTGACGACCTAAAATCGCTCTATACTTAACACCACTAAGTTAGATTTGGTCAGGTTAGGCGAAATAAGATCGGAGGGGGGCTAATCTTCATGTGATTCAGCAAGATATGTCAGTCCAGCGTATAGGAGCACTAGATGCACCACACCACCACGAGGGGCGACAGCTGCGGACGGCGTATGTAAACAAGACGTCGATCACAACACAGCAACAACAACACCGACCCTCTCTACCTGGCTGACAGTAGAGGAGGAGGAGTAAGAGGAGGAAGAGGAGGAAGAGGAGTAAGAGGAGTAAGAGGAGGAAGAGGAGTAAGAGGAGTAAGAGGAGTAAGAGGAGGAAGAGGAGTAAAGAGGAGTAAGAGGAGGGAAAGAGGAGTAAGGGAGGAGGAGGAGTAAGAGGAGGAAGAGGAGGAAGAGGAGTAAGAGGAGTAAGAGGAGGAAGAGGAGTAAGAGGAGTAAGAGGAGTAAGAGGAGGAAGAGGAGTAAAAGAAAGGAAAAGGAGAAGGAAGAGGAGGAGGTCATTAATACAGCACATCATCACCAAGTTTCATCACACACACACACACACACACACACACACACACACACACACTTATCAACTAAATATCTCCCTTTACACACTTGATCTTACTCAGACACATACGCTTCCCACACTGACTCACCCCCACACTGACTCACCCTCACACTGACTCACCCCCACACTGACTCACCCTCACACTGACTCACCCCCACACTGACTCACCCCACACTGACTCACCCTCACAAGCTCACCCCTCACACTAATTCACTGCCCTCACACCCTAATTCACCCCCCACTGACTCACCCCACACTGACTCACACCCCCACACTGACTCACCCCTCACACTGACTCCCACCCCCCACACTGACTCATCCCCCACCTGGCTCATCCCACACACTGACTCACCCCCACTGGCTCACCCTCCACACACTGACTCACCCCACTGACTCACCTCACTGATTCACACACTGACTCATCCCACAGCTCACCCCCACACTGGCTCCACCCCCCACTGTCACCCACACTGACTCACCCCCACACTGACTCACCCCCACACTGACTCACCCCCACACTGACTCACCCTCATATATATATCTCCCTTGTCATTACGGGGAGCAGTGAGGAGTGAAGGGCAGAGGGAAGCAGGGACATGGGAGAGTGAGTGAACGTGAATGGAGAAATGAATGAACGTGAGGGGGAAAAAGAGTGATGGAAAAACGAGAGCGAGAGACAAAAAGAGAGAGATAGAGAGGGAGGGAGGAGGAGGAACACTAATTATTCCTCATTAATCATCCACATACAGGTAAAAAAAAATAACAACAACACAACAGGTTCAAATAAATACGATACAAAAAGATTACGAACAAACAGACTTGTTTTGAGGACTGTTTTTGTTTTTAATAATAACAAAACACACAACAAAAACACCATATATCTCACGTGCACAGTAACCCCCCCCCCCTCCCTCCCAATACACTTTATAAACAAACCAACGAACGGGGACTAACCAGGTATGAATCCACGACCCCCCAGCACTGTAATAAACAAGTGTAAACAACGGCCACGTGTGGGTGTAAATGTTGGTAAATAACAAGGGGGACAGGTCAACCCTTTAAAGGTAAATAAACAACAGCTGTTTCTTCTCCACGACTCCAACACAAACACAATGTTGCCGTGGTGTTGTTGAGAGTTAGTTACACCACTATCACCACACTACCTGCTACCATTATACGCTGTTGTTTAAGATTATACTAAAGGGCTATATCATAAGGCTATACCAAATGGCTATATCATGAGGGACTATACCAATACGGGTTCAGTGGGCTACTAGAGACGCCACATCACACGGCTATCACACATATCCACACCACGAGGCCGTTAGAAGGCTATACTACCGATATATATAAATACCCTCAAAAAGCCTATCTGAAGAGTACCCAAAGACTATCTACCACCCGAGTACCACAATGCTATAGTACTCGTATATTATCTGAGGCCACTGTTAATCCAATAAGGCTTTTACTACTGATAGCCTAAGTCTTTACTTATCAGGGGGGGAGGCTATTTGATGCACTCCACGAGACTACCATAATAATAAAGCTATCCCAAGGCTACCAATGATACCTCTAGGCTACAATTGCATATCCCAGATGGCCAATTACAAGTAGCTTTACCTTTAGAGGCTATCAAATGAACGTAGTCTAGGAAAGGCTCCAAAGGGCTACTACCACAACAGTACCATAGGGATCAACAGAGAGCAACGAGACCATGACTATCGTGGGGAGGGGGAGTGGGGAAGGGGGAGGGGGGAGGGAGGGGTGGAGAGAGGAGGGGGGAGAGGGGAAGGGAGAAGCCAGGAGACAGGATCAATGGTGCTGGCGGCCTGTAGTAGCTTCTCCAACTGACTCATCCCTCCTCCCTGCACCTACACCTACCTACTGTACCTACCTATTCCCTTACCTACCCTATCTACCTCCTACCGCCTGTCTCTACCTACCTACCCTCTCCGTCTCTCTCACCCGTCTACACTGATCCCTCACCCCTCATCTTTACTACACCACCACCACCACCAACAAGCAAATCCTCTCCCACCACAACTACCACAATCCTAGTATTTTCTACATTACCACCATAACTACCACCACACAACTCCTCTACCACTATCACCATATAATATATTTCTTCTACCAACATCACAACTACCAACCACCACCACACCTGCCACCACCTTTACCCTCCCATTACCTTTATCCTTGCCACCACTCTTACCCCTGCCATCACCTTTACCCCTGCCACCACCCTTACCTCTCCCTAACGCACGGCAGAGGCAAACGACCCTCCTTAGGTCACCCTGGGAGGACATTAGGGCCTAATGTCGCGACCACACCACCTGCTACCTCTTGTCTTATCCTTGGCTCATCTCCGCCCCCTCCCACACACCACCGTCTCTCCACCATTCCCCCCCTCCACCGTCCCCCTACCATCACCACCACCACCCCCCACCACCACCAACCATCTCCTGTGACACCTCTACTGACACTAAACATTTCTCCATCACCATCACCTCTGTCACCGCCACCACCACGACTGTCACCATCACCACCACCTTCACCACCACCAACCACCCTCACATTTATTATCCCCCGTACCACCACCTTGTTTACACCCCTCACTATCTGCCCCACACTAACACACACACACACACACACACACACACACTTCCTGGTGGCGGGCAGCTGAGACCGTCATCCATAATAATTCAAGACAAAACAACTGCTCTCTTATTTTCTTCACCCACAACAGTTTACCATCAAGACAAAATAAAGGGCCATACACAAGTTAATAAAGTCAGTACAATAAAATAACCATCAGATCAGACTGTATTCTATCAGTTAAACAATAAAGATTAATAATTATCAATACAGTAAATAAGGTTCACATATTTACTCAAGGCAGAATTTACCATCAAAATACGGACATAAATCAATGAAATTAGTACAGTAAATAAAAAAAATATGGCCTTATTCCATCTATTAAATAATAAAATAAACATATTATATTTTTGGAGGAAAGAAACAAAATTAAATTCTATACCCACAAGATCACATTACAGCAGTGCCATATTTTCTGAACGGGAGACAATATAATATTTCAAGAGGGTAAGATAATGCTCCCCATCTCTGAACCTTAAATACTATAAAGGTAAGGTTAGGTTAGGTTAGGTTAGGTTAGGTTAGGTTAGGTTAGGTCAGGTTAGGTCAGGTTAAATTCGGTTAAGTTAGGTTAGGTTTACCGACTTATTTCACCTAAACATTAACCGTCCGAGTACTAAACTAATCTAACCTAACCCCAAGATTTAATACAGCTTACCTTCCATACTCAATTCATGACATGGATTCCCGTCCATCTGTCACTCTCTCTGTCTGCCGCCCACCTGTCTGTCCCATTGTATGCCACCTAACTATTCCACTGTCTGCCGCACCTGTCTGTCCCAATGTCTGCCGCCAGCCGTCCGCTGTATCTGACTGTATACCCCCCCCCCTCTACACACACAATACATACATACAGTACACACATACACACACAATACACACACACACACGTATCGCCTGGGACCCGAGCATCGATAAGGTTGAAGCGCCAGTACTCATGAGCGAGCGACAAGGAGACCATTGCGTTACCATCCACCACCCGCACCACCGAGCCTCCATCCAACCTCACCATCAGCCTTCATCCAACCTCCACCATCCACCACCCGCACCATCCAGCCTTCATCCAACCTCCACCATCCACCACACCACAGCCTCCATCCAACCTCCACCATCCAGCCTTCATCCAACCTCCACCATCCACCACCACACCATCCAGCCTTCATCCAACCTCCACCATCCGCACCATCCAGCCTTCATCCAACCTCCACCATCCACCACCCGCACCATCCAGCCTTCATCCAACCTCCACCATCCACCACCCCACCATCCAGCCTCCATCCAACACCTCCACCATCCACCACCCGCACCATCCAGCCTTCATCCAACCTCCACCATCCACCACCCAGCCTTCATCCAACCTCCACCATCCACCACCCGCACCATCCAGCCTTCATCCAACCTCCACCATCCACCACCCACCATCCCTTCATCCAACCTCCACCATCCACCACCCGCACCCAGCCTCCATCCAACCTCCACCACCCGCACCATCCAGCCTCCATCCAACCTCCACCATCCAGCCTTCATCCAACCTCCACCATCCACCACCGCACCATCCAGCCTTCATCCAACCTCCACCATCCACCACCCGCACCATCCAGCCTTCATCAACCTCCACCATCCACCACCCACCATCCAGCCTTCATCCAACCTCCACCATCCACCACCCAGCCTTCATCAACCTCCACCATCCACCACCGTCAGCCTCCATCAACCTCCACCATCCACCACCCGCACCATCCAGCCTTCATCCAACCTCCACCATCCACCACCTGCACCATCCAGCCTTCATCCAACCTCCACCTTCCACCACCCGCACCATCCAGCCTTCATCCACCATCCACTTCCACCTTTACCATCATCATCCATCCTCCACTTCCACCTTTATCCATTTCCAGAGGGGATGGAAGGAGGAGAAGGAAGGAGGGGGTAGAGTAGGAAGAAGGAAGGGAGGATGGAGGAAAGGGGAGGAGTTATGATGAGAGAGAATGAATGAAAGTAGAGGAGGAAGGAAGAGGAGATTGACGGAGGAGAAAAGGAGAAAAGAGGGTATGGTAAAGAAGAAAAGAGAGAAAAAGAAGAGATAGTGATGAGAGAGAGGAGGAATGGGAGAACACAAACCCTCCTCCTCTACCACTAGCCCCCCCACCCTCCCTTCCTCTCTCTTCTCTCCTCCAGGCGACGATCACACACACACACACACACACACACACACACAGTAAAATCCAAACAATCACTCAAAAGACTATCTGTACTTGGGGTGACCGATGAATTTCACAATGAACACTGTGACTTCTGTTGCCTCAGTAGGGTTGTCAAAATACTTTCGTCCATTGTGTCAGATTTGTTCAACATAATTTTGTATAGATATTTTTTGAGTGACTGTATCCCTCAAAGGTATATAAATGGGATAAGTTTGAGAGTATTGTCACAGGTACCACAACAAATCACCCAGGTATACATCACAGGTACCACAAATCACCCAGGTATCATCACAGGTACCACCACAATCATCCAGGTATTGTCACAGGTACCACCACAAACCACCCAGGTATACATCACAGGTATACCACAAGTCCTGGTACTGTGACAGGTAAACACACACACATCCTCAGATAGGTAAGTAGGTAGAGGTACTTACAGGTCGTAGTATTGGTTCCACTTGGGGTCGAGTGTGTTGCGGCAAGTGTCTGTGGAGTGACACTGTCCTGACCCTTCGACACTGATCTTGGCGAACGGATCTGGCAAACCTGAAACACAACACAACAGGTCAGTCACATATATATGAAAAGTAAATGATTTTAACACACACACACACACACACAAATATAGATATCTATTTATATATATATATATATATATATATATATATATATATATATATATATATATATATATATATATATATATATATATATATATATATATTAAGGAATATAGAGACAAATAAACGTACCGGTATGCATAAAAACACACACACCACACACAGACATACACAGTGTAGCACAGCAATAATAACACCACGCACAACACTCGCTCTACCAGATGTGTTTTAATTTGTCACGCAATACACTTAAATTGAAGTTGAAATCTACAGTATAAGTGATACTAACGCACTTGTTAATAACTTCGCCATATTTACGAGTGGTAAGTAATATCATCCAGGTGAGGACTGTGTTATCATCACACCTGGTGACAGGGGTGGGGGTGGTCTTGGTGTTGTTACCTAGCGGGAGTGAGGTCACCTTCAATAACAGGTAAATGATGTTATGGTTTATTGCCAACGACCTGTAAAATGATCCTGCATCACACACACACACACACACACACACACACACACACACACACACACACACACACACACACACACACACACACACACACTTGTAACACTGTTTTCAATTATGGACAGTTTATCCCACGAATCTGAAACACCTGCCCTTACCTCCCATGACCGCCACCACCACAGCACCACCATGCTACATATAACACCACATCCTCAGCAATACAGAACATGGTTAAAAGTTCTCGTTATATCAAATACTGCTTCAAGTTACAACCATCTGTTATTGTTTACAGTTATACCGACGAGAGGTGTGAGAACGGCAGCAGATTACCGTAACACAGAGTTATTACAACACCCACACTTTATTTATTTTTCCCTCCCTAAACTTCCCACACCATGACCCCTTCCGGTGCTAGAGGAGAAACAGATTCCCCGCCACACCCACGAGACACTGCTAGACAACACTTGGGAGGCGAGGTGACGAAACAACACTCTCTGACACAAGATAGAAGCATCAGTCTGGTGTATTGACGCAGGTTGTAAGGGCAACAACCTGATGGAGTTACCAGCCACATGAGGGTGGAGGAGAGACCCCCTTCCCCCAACAAGAAGAAGGGTTTACTGTATCCCCCACCCCCCACCCGTAATAACAAGAGATGAAACCCGTAATGAAACCATCCACACTCATAGAGGAGAACGACAACGATATTTACCGATACTAAAAACACGAGCTTGTAATATTACCAAGGAACGACACGACCCGAGCCGACCCGACCATATCGTTCTGTACATCACCCGAGGCATAATATCAGGCAACATATACCGTACCAATAACCATTCACACTGAGAGGAGAATGACAGCAGTAACGCACACACACACACACACACGTGACAGTGTAAAAATCAACACAAAAAAGACTGGACCGTTACGTTAACAACATAGAATGGCGGGTAAACTACTGGGCTGCCTCTCGTTACTGTAAAATCAACAACTCAAACTGACAGGAGAATGACAACACGGGAGAATGACAACACGGGAGAATGACAACACGGGAGAATGACAACACGCGGGAGAATGACAACACGGGAGAATGACAACATTGGAGAATGACAACACGGGAGAATGACAACACGGGAGAATGACAACACAGGAAATGACAACACGGAGAATGACAACACAGGAGAATGACAACACGGGAGAATGACAACACGGGAGAATGACAACACGGGAGAATGACAACACTGTCAGATATTTAATGAGGAAAAATCGTACATACATACAGTTGAGTGACACATAAATGGAGAGTGACGTCGAAACTCATCACGACACTCACACCAGTTTTAACAGATAGTGACGAAGCGTGTGTCGTGTCCACCACCGAGACATCACCATCATCATCATCCACATCACCATCATCATCATCCACATCCTCCACATCATCATCCACATCATCATCATCATCATCATCACACGTTCTCTAATGATTTCTCTCTCGTTTTTTATTCTATTTTTATTCTCCTATTTGGAAATGTCTCGTCAGGTACAGTACATCAAGATAGGATTGTTAATTTACATCCTTATGGACCACGACACCCTCTCCCCCACCATGACGATAAACACGTTGACAATAGAGTGACAACATCAACAAGTGACTATTACTACGTCTCCACCACCACCACCACCACCACCATCAGGAACACAGCAGAGATGCCTCACAATAATTACCAATCTCAAAACATTCCCACACCATGACAGTTCACCATCACTAGACTAGGTACTGTTACATCTGGTGTCCTAACTCGTAACAGTTTGAGTGAGTGAGTATAAACAACGACAAGACGTGGTAAAGCAATGTGGTTAATCAGGCCGTCATAAGGTAAGGTTAGGTGATGGTCTCATGGGATCGATACCAGGTTATATAACAGTTGAAAGAAAAGTAGCAATTAAGGATACTGGTGGAGGAGGAGGAAGGGGGATAGGAGGAAGAAGGGGAAGAGGGGGGAAAGGGGAGGAAGGAGAGGGGAGGAAGAAGAGGAGAGGGGAGGAAGAAGAGGAGAGGGCACCACACCCACCCCACACGTGTACATTATGGATGGACGTGCGGCGTGAGGACCTCCCCGGTATCACCCAACACACGGGGACTGATCGTGTGTATAGACCCGCGGCTTTCTCCTCACTTAACTTGGAGATATTCATATGCAAAACTCCCTTACGATCCATGAATATGTTACCTGAGGGAACATTTTTCACCAGACTTATATCTTACTTGGCTCTCACTAAACACTCATCTGACCTGCCAAGGAGAGTCTAATGATATGATGTTTATGAAGACAGTTTGACTATGAGAGAATTCACAAGCAAATAAGATACGGAGAGAGAGAGAGAGAGAGAGAGAGAGAGAGAGAGAGAGAGATGACGAGCGTATATAAATCATAAAATTTTTGTCACTTGAAAATCTTAAACTCTCTGCAACGCGATGATAACGACTCTCCAATCTAGCTGAAGTAGGTCACACGCCGGCGACGATGACGGTGACATGAGAGGCGCCCTTGCTACACCATGTCTCCTCCTCCCCCTACTACCTCCCCCAGGCTTACTCCATCAGCTGATCACTCACCCCATCCCCCTAAGGCCCTCCCTCCCTCCCCTCTGATGCTGGAGCTTAAGCGATCTGTCCTAACCTCCCTCCAACACACACTCTACTCCTCTCTTCGTCTTCCCGCCTCCTCCTCCTCCCTTTCCTCTCTTCGTCTTCCCGCCTCCTCCTCCTCCCTTTCCTCTCTTCGTCTTCCACAACACTCTCTCTCTCTCTCTCTCTGTATCTAAACATAGACTGTTGCTTTTATCACGCCGCCCACATTCCTTGTCAACAAGTTTCCATTTATATTTTGGGTCTGCCTTTTTTTCCCGTTCCAACACGGCCCCTACGGGAGTCTGCCGCCCACCACCACTAACCTGATTTGGGACCTTGAGAATAAGTCGGCAGTTTAAGCCTTTCCAATTTGGGGCTTCTGGAAAACTCTCAAGTGTTTCCTATGGCATACCGAATTTTTGGTCTCCAATTTGGGGCCTGAGAAGCAGTCTGCCATCTGGGAAAATCTGCCGTCCAAAACCTTCCAAATTGGGGTTTCATGAAAATTTTGACATCCAAGCCGTTCCAGTTTGGGGTCTCACGAAAGGCCTGCCGTCCACGACCCTCCAATGAGAAGTCTCGGAAACGTGTGTCACCTGGCGCTGGGTGTGCATGAGTGTGTGTCATATGTGGTGTGGTAGTTGGTGGGAGGTGTGGTAGTTGGTGGGAGGTGTGGTAGTTGGTGGGAGGTGTGGTAGTTGGTGGGTGGTGTGGTAGTTGGTGGGAGGTGTGGTAGTTGGTGGGTGTGGTCGTTGGTGGTGGCGGTGTGGTAGTGGTGGTTGTTTTTGTTGCTGTTATTGTTGTTGTTCTTGATATTGTTGGTGGTCCCCTCGGTGTAATAATCATTTCCCCTCTGTCCTCCCCACCACCTTACACCCCTCACCCCACCACCACGAGACGTAATCCCATCGCCTCCTCTTCCTCTTTTTACCTCTCATCTCCCTTTATCATCTTACCATCCTTACTCTTCCACCTTCTCCCCATCCACCCGTTCCTGTTTATTCCACCCTCCCCATCTTGCCCCTCCTAGCTATTCCACCCTCCCTCTCCTAACTATTCCACCCTCCGTTCCTCCTCTCCCTCACTTCCTTCTCTTTACATTACCAATTCTCCCCCTTCCTCTTACTCTCTCTTCCTGTTAACTGTTCCCCTCCTACTCACTCCACTCTAAGCTCCCACTCCAATTCTTTCACTCCATTCCACTCCACTGCTGCCCCCTCCTCCTCCTCCTCCTCTTCTTAACATTCACGCCCCATTTACCAACACAAACAAACACTTGCTCTTAAGATTCTCGATGCACAGTTTACTCTGAATCCTCCATCATATACCTCTCTCTCTCTCTCTCTCTCTCTCTCTCTCTCTCTCTCTCTCTCTCTCTCTCTCTCTCTCTCTCTCTCTCTCTCTCTCTCTCATCATCTCTGTCTTTCATATTTTATATTTTCATTTGGTCTCCATTTTTTTTTCTCTCGTCTCATTTTTTTTCTTTCTCTCCCCTCCCTCTTCCCTCCTTCAGTCTCTGTCTCCCTCCTTTTTTATCTCCCATCCTCCTCGCCACCTTCTCTCTCAAAGGTGGATGTAAGGAGGGGGACGCGGATGAAAGGGGGGAAGGGGGGGCGTGACTAAGAGGGAGAGGTGGCTGTAAGGATAGGGGCGTGACTGAGGAGGGGGGCGTGACTGAGGAGGGGGCGTGGCTGTGAAGAGGGCGTGGCTTGGAAGGAAGGAAGGAGGCGTGGCTGTGGGAGGAAGAGAGCACAACTGGGCCACATGTTCGGTCCTCCTCTCTTTGTACTACTCCTAAGTCCTTCGCTCTTCCTCCGACCTATTTTCCCCACCACCTGAGTGTAACTGCCACACACTCCTGTATATCGCGGCCTCCAGCTGCTGGATGTTTAAGGCCACAAACAGCTGGACGTTAGGGCCACAAACAGCTGGACGTTAGGGCCACAAACAGCAAGGTTGCAGACAGATGTAATTAAAAGCACCAAATCCCAACACATACATCATGCTGGTCACCACAGGGTCGTTACACACACACACACACACACACACACACACACACACACACACACACACACACACACACACACACACACCATCCCTCATCCTGGTACAACAACTGTACTGTAAATTCCAATGTGGTGGTCCAGCCTCGCCTCGCTACCTACCCTCAGTGTTACAGTATAGTACAGTATGTATAAATTCTCCAGGTTAGGTTAGGTTATATTAAGCTAGTTTAGATTATGTTCCATTAAGATAGTCTAGGTTAGGTTATATTAGGTCAGATCAGATGAGGTCAGGTCAGGTTATTAAATATTAATTCTCCAATCTCTGGCAAGTTAGATTATATCAGGTCAGGTTAGATCAGGATATTACAGTATATATTTATTCCCCAAGCTCCGGCAGATGGTGGGGAACACAACACACATTCTCTGCCGGAAACATGAAGTAAGTTTTGACCGCCATGAAACTAATTTGTAAGAGGAGTTTATTGTGATAAAGGTAACGGTGTGTAGAGAAATGTAATACATCTGAAAATAAGTCATAATAACAATAATAATGATGATAATGTTAATAATAACCGACATTAAGTATAAACTAGGTAACTTTTGAAATAGAAAGAAAAGCTCAGTTTGTGAAAAAAGTCTAAGAATGCTTATTTCCAATTGTAACGACTTTAGGCTTAGAAAACAATGTATTAGCGTTCGCAACAAGGCAAACAGGATTCTTGGGTTCATATCTAGGTCTGTGAGTAACAGAACTGCTGACGTTATCTTCAAACTTTACCTAGCATTGATGAGACCACACATGCTGGATTATGCGGTTCAGTTCACCGGTGTCCTTATTATAGAATGGACATAGATTCTTTGGAGAGTACAAAGAATGACAAAAATGATCCATAATATTAGAAACCTTCCTTATGAAGAAAGACTGAAAAGCTTGGGCTTACATTCATTAGAGAGGCGTAGAGTTAGGGGAGATATGATAAGGGGTGTACAAGTGGGTAAGTGGGATTAACAAGGAAAAATGGAAGATGTTCAGAGCTCGAAGTAATAACGAAATAACTAGAACAAATGGCTTTAGAAATTAGATAGAGATTCCGATTCAGAAGGATATAGGCAAGCACTGGTTTGGTAATAGAGTTGTGGATATGTGGAATAGGCTACCGAGTGCTATAGTAGGATCGGGGACGCTAGGGAGCTTCAAGACGAAGTTGGATAGGCACATGGAAGTGCTGGGATGGGTGTGAAAGGGATCTGCCCTGTATGGGCCAGTCGGCCTCCTGCAGTATCCCACTTTCTTATGTTCTTATGTTCTTATGTAATAAGAGTAATAATAAAAATAACAAAAGTAATTAACAAAAAAAAAATATATAATAAAAAAAAACAGAACCAGAAACACATTCAAACGAACAACAACAACACAAACATCACAACAAAAGTTCTCAACCAACACCAAGCGCAGTAGTCAGGTATATTGAGATGAGAGAGACGCGTAATGTCATTCCCCTGTGAGAGAGAGAGAGAGAGATTCTGTATGACACACTGAGAGCACTACCTTGAGGCGAGAGGGGAGGGGTAGAGGGGGGGGTTCCACATAGTGTTAAAAGTCCTGGGTATGACTTTATCACATCAAGGATTAGGAAATAAATAAATAAATAATATACACACTGCAAGGTTGGGAGGTCGGACGAGAAGTAGGAAGTAGAATAAGAGGAGGAAGAAAATGCTGAGAAAGAGGAAGATGATGATTATGAGGAAGAGGAGGGAGGGAAGAAGAAGAAGAAGAAGAAGAAGAAGAGGAGGAGGAGGAGGAGGTATGCCAGCGGCGGACATGAACCACCTAGTATTCCAACTATTCCAATATAATCATTCATCGGAGGCCTGAGGGAGGAAGAGGAGGTAGAGAGGATAGGAGGAGGAAGAGAGGATAGGAGGAGGAAGAGAGGATAGGAGGAGTGAAGGAGAGGAAGAGGAGGAAGAGAGGATAGGAGGAGGAAGAGAGGATAGGAGGAGGAAGAGAGGATAGGAGGAAGAGAGGAGAAAGGGGGTAGGAAAGGTAGAAGAGGTAGGGAGGGAAGAGTGGGAGAGATAGAGCAGGGAAGTGAAAAGGGAGGGAGACAGGTGGAGAAGGGAGGGAAGGAGAGAGGGAGAGGAGAGAGGGAGAGGTCGAACACCACCTACCTCTCCCCGCCCCGTCAGAAAATAGGTCAAACTAAACCTGCACCTGGATGGGGTATTTGAGAGGGGGGGGGGGGTGGAGTGGGGGGGTGGAGTGGGGGAGGAGTGGAGGGAGGAGAGGGGGGGGTGGAGGAGGAGGATCAGAGAGAGGGGGTTGGGTGGAGTATGGGGGGAGGAGTGGAGGTGGAGTGGGGGGGATGCGGAGAGGGAGACTGGTACGTTCCTTCCTCTTTAAATAACATTACAGATGGTAGCAATCAATCTATCTATCTCGCTAACTAACCCAACCATTAATTCACTCATTAACTGACCCACTACCTACCCCCCCTAAAAACCAAGCTCTTTCACCCCCTCCTCTTTAGTTCACATTCCGGTAGGATTCCGTGTCGCCTTGGTAAAAACTCATTTACATAACAGAATTAAAACCGCAAAATCCGAACCTAGAAATAAATGTTAAAATCGTTGGTTCGTGGGTGGGAGGAAAGGAGGGGAAGGGGAGCCAAACACTAACCTAACCTCACCTAACCTCACCTCACCTAACCCAACCTCACCAGACTGAGCCTCTATCTACCCTTCACCACCATCAAATATCACAATAGAACACTTAAAGAGAACGTTTTCCCCCGCCCTGGTATACAGCTCACACTGCCACAACAAATTGCTCATTCTTCCCTCCCCACAAATACCCCGGGGATTAAATCGGACTAACTCTGCAACTGGCGGGATGCTCAAAAGTCAATCGGGCAGAGTAACAGTCATTCATCTTTAAAATATACAACACAGGTGAGATCCATTATACCTTCCTTCTTAAATACGCCTTAAATAACAATCAATTAACTAACATTACTAAAAACAGTTAAAATTAAACCTACACTGATCACCTGAAGAATATGCACCCCAGTAGCTCATTTTACCTGAAGATTAACGACCTTAACGCAATTTGAGGAGGTGAGGATGGGTGAGGTTAGGTTAGGTTAGGTTAGAGGAGAAGCTGGGGTGGAGATTCTTCAGGTGATGCCCACTTTACCCCTCCCTACCCCCACCTCCCTCACTTGGGGCCCTATAACACAGTACAAGTAGGGTATAGATCTTGACTATCTCCCCCCCCCCTTCCACACCAGACAAAACTTAGCTCATAACCTGGCAGCTACGGGGCAGGAAACACACACACACACACACACACACACACACACACACACACACACACACACACACACACACACACACGCACTAACAATCAACAAGGTAGGCTTACAGTACGAACCAATCAACCAGTCAGTCAAACAGCCAGTCAATCAGCCAGTGAGCAAGACATCCAGTCAGTCAGTCAGTCAGCCAACCAGCCAGCCAGCCAGCCAACCAACCAGCCAGCCAGTCAGTCAGCCACACAGCCTCTCGCGTCCCATCATCTTTAAAACACAATACCCAAAGGGGGAGCTGCGCCCCAGTCTTAGTGTACCTCACCTTAACTAAACTGACTCCCACCCACGACACTGCTCATCCTCCCCACCTCACTGATGACCACACCACCTCACTGATGACCACACCTCCTCACTGATGACCACACCACCTCACTGATGACCACACCTCCTCACTGATGACCACACCACCTCACTGATGACCACACCACCTCACTGATGACCACACCACCTCACTGATGACCACACCACCTCACTGATGACCACACCACCTCACTGATGACCACACCACCTCTTCATTCATTCATTACCTTTAGTTATAGATATGAAGACAATGACAAGCTGAGTCCAACAGCAAGCGCGCGCGAACACACACACACACACACACATACACACACACACACACACACACACATAACATCACATTACAGTACTTCTTGTTAAGTTAAACTTGCCGTAGCAAATTACTCAACTTAAGTACATTATGTACATATTGACATCACTCTTGTAATATTTATACCTGTACTCACGCCTGTACTTTACCTAAATCAATAAAATTTCCATGTATACTGACCTTGTACACTGACCCTATACTGTACAGTGAGTGTGTGAGTCAGTGTGTGTGTGTGCGTGTGTTCTAAATTAAATGGAAGAACACGATACAGAATTCCTTACAAAACACTCACACTGACCAATTCACACTACCCCCAACACTCACACCAAGCGGGGGGGGGGACAGAGACCACATATCACACTGACCAACTCACGCTGTTTACACGAGATAATGAAGCGTCTGATCAAACTAATTTCTGTCTTCTTATTTGTTTATTGTAGTTGTCGGTGTTGGGTTCCATCACCACATAACTCTTGATTATTTTGATTCACTTCTACTGACGAAAAATAATAATAATGATGATAATAATAATAATAATAATAGTAAATAATAATACAACAATAACACAACACCCACACACACACACACACACACACACACACACACACACACACACACACACACACACACACACACACACTCGTCCATTACACTGAACTGGACAAAACATACACAGACAAATAAACGTTATATTTACAACATCAAAGACACAACACAAACAAAAACAATCCCTACCTCGGTCAAAGAGAGAAATACAAACACAAAAGAGGACAAAAAATACCAAGGACTTTGTAGCGCCAACAAAGACAAAAAAAATACATTATAATTTGGTGTTACAATTACGGCCCCCCACCGTGACCCAGAGAGGAGGAAGAGGAGGGAGGAACGAAGGAGAAGGACGCACAAGGAGGAGAAAGACGAACAAGGAGAAGGAAGAAGGAGGGAGAAAGACGAACAAGAAGGAGGAGGATGGAGGTACTAGTGGTCTAGCGGTGAGAGGGAAGGAAGGAAGGCACAGTAGAGGGAAGGAAGGCACAGTAGTCATTCGTATGTCACACCCTGCACGACTCCTCCACACACACACACACACACACACGGCCAGGAAGGATGACACCAATTAGATTTTCCTTTTGACATTTATTTTTATCTAAGACGACAACGACCATGAGCGGACGTCCACACCCCCTCCCTCCCCCCCAAAAACACACAAAGGTCACAAACAATTACGCAGCATTAACACGGAGAAGATTACTGTAGGTTGCTTGAGCCACACACAGTACTATTAACAATGTTTACATGTACCGTACTTCATTATGTGTTCTAGTTAAATTAAATAAGAGAATTTTATTTGTTTTCTCATATATGGCTCCTCAATTTTCTTAGTGCCATTTTTAAATATCATTACTACTACTACTACTACTATCACTACTACTACTATTACTACTACTACTACTACTACAATTAACTACGATTACCAATGTTAACACTACCATCCCATCATCACTAACACGATCACTACCACCACCACTATAACTTCTACTGCCACTATGCCACACTACCAAAACAATACTACTACCACAGCACTACAACCATCCTCACTATTACTACCACCATCACCCCTACTACTACCACCACCACTATAACCCCTACCATCCCCACTACCACCACTATGAGAGCTCCTCCTGACTCCTCTATTAATAGTAGAAATAAATGCATCTAACAGTGACAACACGAGGAGGAGGAAATCACCAAACAGAATCTCATTTCAAGTGACGTCCCTACTCTCTCTATTTGTGCCTCCAGCCACACCAAAAAGATATATATATTAATTAACGATATATATTCACAAGGTAAGCGGGACACTGCTCTTGATTATTACATAGAAAGTGAGGGAATTTACACACACATATATATATATATACACAAGCACGAATATACAGTACACACTAGCATGTTAGCATAGACCTACACAGTACACATACAAACACGAACGCACATACAACACAAACACTAGCAATTCGGCACATACCATACCTCTACACAATAATAAATACACGTCAATAAAGTCATACAGGAAGAAAATAATATTATTAACTACATGCTTGATTTATCCTGCTTGTGCAGCACATACAGTCGTAAAGGCAATAAAGCCACAGACAGAACCAACACCAATCACAGCTCTCCCACTATACCATCCAATCACAGTCCCACTCATACCATCCAATCACAGCTCTCCCACTCATACCATCCAATCACAGCTCTCCCACTCATACCATCCAATCACAGCTCTCCCACTCATACCATCCAATCACAACTCTCCCATTCATACCATCCAATCACAGCTCTCCCACTCATACCATCCAATCACAGCTCTCCCACTCATACCATCCAATCACAGCTCTCCCACTTACTCCCCCCCAAAAAATAATAATAATAAAGGAACAATAACTACAACCGACCACCGCCCTTGAGTGAGTCTTATAATACAACAGCAGCCAATCACACCTCATAATAACCTGAGTGCAGGGACCCCCAGTGTCAAGTGTGAGTGAGTGAGTGAGTGAGTGAGTGTACGGGGGTGCGGACTGCGGGTGCGGGTGTGTGTGTGTGTGTGTACATGTGCCTGGGAATGTGTGTGTACATATGTGCCTACGTGCAGGACTGCGTGTGTGTGGGAGTGAGACAGGAGGGAGACAAGGGAGGGTATTGTGGAGTGGTAAGGGTGTCGGCCCCACCATCACGGTACTCTCCCTCCCTCCCTTATTATCTCCCCCCCCCCTTCTCTCCCTTATTGTCTATCTCTATCCCCCTCTCTCTCTATTCTTCTATCCCTCCATCTCTTTATTCTCCCTTCCCTCACTGTATCTCTATCCCTCCCTTCCTCACACTGCCTCTATCACCACTTGCTACTATCCACCCTCTCTCTCAACTTCCCCCTTACCCTCTTTCTCTATATCCCTCCCTCACTCTTCCTTCTTCTCCCTCCCTCACTCTTCTTCTTACCTCTCCTCGCTGTCACCTCCTTCCTTCTTCTCCCTCCCTCACTCTTCTTCTTACCTCTCCTCGCTGTCACCTCCTTCCTTCCTCTTCTTTGTTCACACCCCCCCCACACGTGGCACAAACCAACGTAATTTACATTTGATAACCTGCCAGACTAACACAGCAAACAAATAACAAACCCTGAAACTTATTTATATTAGGCACACACACACACACACACACACACACACACACACAATACACCCTTACACTTTAGAACTTATTGTATATATATGTCACAAGAGATACTTACTGAAAAAATCCTTCTTGGACAAATTCTTTTGGCGCAGAGAACTGAAAAGACCAGAAAAGACGACATTAGTGACGGTGGTGGTGGAGTTTGTAGCCAAGATAGGCCTACATGGGAGGGGGGGAGAGGAGGAGGAGAAAGGAGGGACACCTGAAGAAAGAAATTGAAAGACGAAAATACACAAATCAATAACAAGAAAGAAAATATGACTAAACCACTGAAAAACTGCAAATGTAATGAAAAGAAAACAATCCAAACACTGCTTTGGGGTTCTGGCATGGTAAATAGACCAAGAGGAGAGAGAGAGAGAGAGAGAGAGAGAGAGAGAGAGAGAGAGAGAGAGAGAGGAAGGAAAAAGAGAGAGAACGCATCTAATCGGTAGAAGACAGTGTTCGTAGTGTCTGTCTGTCTGTTTCCTAATCTCACACTGACAGCCATCTTTAAACGGCCATGTAATTAAAAACAGTTAGATGAAATTTTCCACATCCTCGCTTACGGAAAATATGTAGCGAACTATTTTGAGATCTTCAGTTGGCGTCTTTAAACCCCTTGAGTAAGATGATTTAACCCCTTTGAGTACGATGAGTCAACCCCTTGAGTACGATGATTTGAAGCCTTGAGTAAGATGATTTAACCCCTTTAGTACGATGAGTCAAACCCTTGAGTATGATGATTAAACCCTCTGAGTACGATTATTCATTGAGTACGATGATTTAACCCATTGACGACGATAATTTAAACCCTTAAGTATGATGAATTAACCCCTTAAGTACGATGATTTAACCCCTTGAGTACGATGATTTAACCCCTTGAGTACGATAACAACACCGAGTTAACTACGATGACTTGACCACCCCCTTTGAGCATGATGACTTGAATGACGACTTAAGTTAACACACTCAAAGGGTTAAATATACACCAGTGACTGAACAACCACAAACTTCATCAAAACAAACACCTTCCCTACCTCCTCCCTCCTTCTCCCCTCCCTCTCTCCCTCCTTCTCCCCCCCCCTCCTCCCTCCTTCTCCCCCCTCCCCTCCCTCCCTGAGTCACTTCATCTCCCCAACAAGGAGATAATTAAACACAAGACCAAGATATGTTTGGGTATTACTTAGCAAATAAATTCGTCTGGATTTGACCTCGTGACCTCTGTGGGTGTGGGGAGGGGGTGCGTGTGGGGGGGTGAGTGTGTGGGCGGCGGGATAAGTGTGTGTGGAGTAAGAGTGTGTGGGCGGCGAATATAATGAATAAGAAAAGCAGGACTAACAACATACAATATCTCTCTCTCTCTCTCTCTCTCATACAGTACATACATACACACACACACACACATACCGACACCCCACCCACATACCAACACCCACCCACACGCATCTACATCCGTACCTACATCAACCCACCCACCCACCCCCTACCCACCATCCCCACCCACCCACACAGAGGCAGCGGATGAGTCAGTGCAAAGGGGCCATAACTACCAACTACCGCAGCAGCAAGTTTACAGGAAATTCCTCTCCCTCCCGCACAGGCTCTCTCGTTAATGCGTGGTAATAACGTCACAGACAGACAGACAGAAGCTCTCCCTCCACCAGCTGGGTCGGTCTCCTAACAACAAGATCTCCCTCCCTCCCTCTTCTCCCTCCAAGAGATAACTGAGGGAGACTTCTTGTTATAAATAATAATGTCATGACTATCTCTCTCTGCAATGTTTACTGGAGATAGTGAGCGAGTTAATGACGGTAAATGGAGGGGGGGGGGAGGAGAGAGAGAGAGAGAGAGAGAGAGAGAGAGAGAGAGAGAGAGAGAGAGAGAGAGAGAGAGAGAGAGAGAGAGAGAGAGAGAGAGAGAGAGAGAGAGAGAGAGAGAGAGAGAGAGAGAGAGAGAGAGAGAGACGATGCTTTTTTTTATTATCCAGAAAGTATAAAAAATTGACGCGAAGAAGATGTGACGCAGCCAACACAGCACAACACAGCACAACAGCCGAGTTCACTATGTACTTTGTGGGGAAAAGAAAAAGATATGGCGGCAACTGCATCTCCTGTTAGCTGTACTGTACATATATTGTAGCGGCGACGAGTTATGTGGGGAGGGGAGGACGGGAGACAATGGCTGCGAGAAACAGACACAGACACAGACACAGACACACACACACACATAATGAGGTGTTATGATGGGCAGTTCACGAGTAACACGAGTGGTAACATGTCACACTCACACCGTCACCACTCTTGTTATATAGCTCTCTCTGGCTCTTGACCCCGAGAGAGAGAGACTTAATCAAGCATGTCGTGTAGTGACAATCTAGTCAAGTACGGTACGTGAGGGTGATAATTTAGTCAAGTACGGTACGTGAGGGTGATAATTTAGTCAAGTACGGTACGTGAAGGTGATAATCTAGTCAAGTACGGTACGTGAGGGTGATAATCTAGTCAAGTACGGTACGTGAGGGTGATAATTTAGTCAAGTACGGTACGTGAGGGTGATAATTTAGTCAAGTACGGTACGTGAGGGTGATAATTTAGTCAAGTATGGTACGTGAGGGTGATAATTTAGTCAAGTACGGTACGTGAGGGTGATAATCTAGTCAAGTACGGTACGTGAGGGTGATAATCTAGTCAAGTACGGTACATGGGGGTGATAATCTGGCTAAACACACCACAACATACCACACAACACGCCCTGTAATGCTATAAAATCCAGGTCACGATATCGAGCCACACTTAACGGGACAACCAGGTTACTAAAACACTCACTCTCATACTGATATAAACAGAACGATAAGTGTTACAAATACATGAACATTCTACCAGTGTCGCGTCCAATCAGTCACACATCAAGGCAAACATTGAGGAGAAAGTAGGAAACAGCATAACTTAAAACTGTTCTATCAAGGTACACAAACATGGAAGCATTAAGGAGTCAGGAGGTGTAAGGAGGTAGGTAGAGGTAATTGGGAGGTAGGTAGAGGTAATTAGGAGGTAGGTAGAGGTAATTAGGAGGTAGGCAGAGGTAGGTAGAGGTAATCAGGAGGTAGGTAGAGGTAATTAGGAGGTAGGTAGAGGTAATCAGGAGGTAGGTAGAGGTAATTAGGAGGTAGGTAGAGGTAATCAGGAGGTAGGTAGAGGTAATTAGGAGGTAGGTAGGCAGTCATGAGGTAGAAGAGACAATCAGGAGGCAGTCAGTCAGTCAGCTATGCGATACACTGGTGATGGAGCAGAAGGTGGTGGTGGTGGTGGTGGTGGTGTAGCAGCTGGGCGTGGTGGTGAAGGTCAGAGGGAGGGAGGGAGGGAGGGAGGGAGGAAAGCGACAGGAAGAAAAATACCGCAAATGTGGTCGACTCTACTGCACTGACCCCCACGCCTCCCTCCCTCTTTACTCCAACACTTTCCCTCCCTCCCTCCTCTAAATCTTCTTTCACTCCAACAACTCCACACCACCCAGGTCAACTCACTCCCAACAGTAAGCATAATAACCTTTATGGCAGGAGGGCAAGTGGGTGATGTATGTCAAGCTTGGAGTAGTAGAGATCCCGGCAGTCTTTGTTTACGACCCCCTCACATGAAGGGTGTCAACAAGACCTCACCAGCTCTCATGGTTACTACACCCCACAAAGGCCACCATCAATTCCCATCCATGACTCAGTTCAGTCTCTCATGGGATTTGTGTCAATTTTTTTTTTGGAGGAGCATCAACTACCTCATCACTACCCCTTCCTTCTCCAAGTTTATTTTACCATCACAGACTAACAGTACCTGCAGAAGGTTAGGTTATGGTGGTTCATCCTCAGGTGATACAGGCTGGGATGTTTAATCTTCAGGTGATGGCAAATATTTTCCTGTTAACATACACGAGCCTGGGTTTACCCCCTCTCTTCTCTCCTACCTTTCCCTCTCCTCCTCTTTACTCCCATCCCCACTCCCCCCTCAGCAGCAGTGGCCCTCATTTTCCCACACCCCTGACGTCCAGCACCTCCCTCAGGCTGTCACCGTGAGCCAGGAGGAGCTGTGGTCATTTCCCCAAGAATGCGAGAAAGCACACAATGGCTGGCTGGCTGACTACGCCTGAGGCTCAGAGGAAGATAGGGGAGGGGAGGAGGGCGAGGGGAAAGAGAGGAGGGGAGAAGGAGAGGAGAAGGAGAGGAAAGAGGAGACGAAGGGAACCAAGACGAAGGCTGAAGGGAAACGCAGGATGGGGAAGGAGAGGGAAGGAAATATGGAGGAGTTGAGAGAGAGACAGAGGAAGAGGGAAGAGGGGGGGAAGGGAAGAATGGAGGGTAGAGGGGGGGAGAAGGTTGTGATATGTTTATACCAATAGTGATCAAAATGAAGAAAATCTACCCTCTCACCTCACTCCTCACCCTACTACACCTTCCTGCTCTTCGTCTGGGTCTCACACAGGACCCTCAAGTGTCAAGCGTGTGACCACAACCCCCCCCTCCACCTCTCGACAGCCAAAGCTCGATTAAGGGATTGTGTACTATTTGTTGCTCGCTGTAGGGGGTGAAGCTTAGGTCAGGTGTGTCTGTCTGTCTGTTTGGGGAGGGTAGGGTTGAGCTCACAGGTGTACGGTGTGTGTCTGGGGGGAGGGGGGGAGAGGAGATGAAGGGGGTGATTTGCTGAACAGGAGTCACGGTGTGTTGTCAGCCAGGGTTTGACGCACAGACGACCCGGGTGTAGGTATAGAGGAAGGCGTGGAAGTTGAACTGAGACTATAACTAGATGCATTCACTTCCTTCAGGTGAGAAAAAAAAATATACGCGAATGTTTGAGTATCTAACTTCCTCGTACAGCCAAGGTATAAACGCCTATATCCCCCCTGACTATAGAGTACATTATCGCTGCCTCGCCACAATTGCGTATATTCGATGGTTCATTCACCTGACGACTCCATTTAACACGTCTTTATGCCAAGCTTACCATTAGTTTCTATTTGGTCGCGGTTGTTTAGAATTCCAACCTGTAAACAAGGCTAAAATAACGGATCATATTAAGTTTAGTCACCCCAGTTTATATTACCTGGGAGGAGGAAGAGGAGTAGGCGACAGGACATGCATAATACATGGTGCTGGGGACAGTATGGGTCACTGTGTCAAGGGTAAGTGTCTGTGTTGCTACTGGCTTATGTCTCTCTTGACGGGTCTTCTTGTCTTGGGGTATTGATTTGATTCTAGCGGCATCAACGTTTTAAAATATTTCCGTCTGAGTATACACGTCTCTCGATATCTCTAATCTCTCTGTCTCCCGATATCTCCATTTTAAGTACCTGTGTCTCGATACCCCGATCTCTCACGTCACACACAGACAAAGACAGTCAGGTCCAATGAGTGATGGCCTGGTCAAACGCGATAATCGAGATCGCGGGGTTCATCAGCTGACACTCTGACCTCCCGCAGTTGTGACCTGACCTGACCTGTCACTCTAACAACACACTTTCTCCTACTCCTCCTCCTCTCACAGCAGTTGGGCTCTTTAAACACACACACACACACACACACGACCCTTATTTGTAAATACGTGGCGTGAACAGGATACAACATGGTACGAGACGTGATATCCACCTCCGCTCATGTTTAGTCTTGTACCACAGACACGAAACTGGGTAGCCTCAGGGGTTCACCTCCCACTTACCCACCTGCAGCGGCACAGTTCACTCCATTACCCGTCATGAACGTAAAGTGGTCTCAACTTATTTATATATTTTTACCTCTTATTTTTTGCGCGCTTCCATTACTCTGTACATTCCTAATTTGCCACACTAGCCCCTACCTCCCCCCGAGCCAAACAGCAGGTCATCCACTACCTTTTAAGCCTCACAGATGGTCATCCGTCCCCCCCCACAGAATTACACAGCTGGCTATTCCACCTGTCGTGATAACACCACCGGCTGGCATTACCACCCCCCACCCCCTTTAGCCCGGGCGGCACAGCTGGGCGGGCAAGTAGCCGTGACCTTGGGGCAGGAGGGGAGACGACTCGAACCATAACAGTATGAGCGGACTAACACTACCTTGGGGTCAGGTAAGGCCACGTGAGAAGTGGTGGGGGAACTGCACCATGTTGTCCCTACCTTCACTCACCCACTTTATGTTACTTAATATAAACATGTTGGACGCAAGCTGCTCTTCTATATCCCAACAACCTGTACTCCACAATTCTAAATAATAAAGCAAGCGAGCGTGTAGCTTTTGAACGAATTGCCAGAACTGTGTACGGGCACAAAGACTCAAAGAGGCTTTGAAGAAGCAGAGGATCAAGGGGGCGTTGACTCACCCACCGTGAACCATTAAACAACACGACACACGGCAACCACTTTGATGACACGACACACGGGCCTGGTCGTTAGCTATACGGTCAGTTAGAGAACATTTTGTCTCTTATCTCCCTCTCCCATGTGTCCCCTCTCTACTACTTGTCCCTCTCCTTCCTCCCAACATGTCCCCCTCTTTCATACATATCCCTCCACTTGTCCCCCCACTTGCAGGAGGTAAACACTGGCCTGGGAGGATCAATAATAAAGTGCTTTTATCCCAGCGACTCACTCTCTCTGTCCCTTTATACCCGTGACCTTCATCCCTCACTGTTTAATTACCTCTCCCTCCCACTTAAACACACCCACCTGTAACAGACCTACCTACGCTCTCGCTCTCTCTCTCATTTCTTCCCATTCCTCCTAATCCACTTCTGTATTTTCTCTCTCCATTCCTCTCTCTTCCACCTCCCTCTCCTCCTACCCTTTTATTCCCTTCCCTTCCTTATCTTACTCCTTTCCTTTCATCCTTCTCTCTCTCCTTATTCCCCTTTCTCCTTTCCTTCCCCCTCTAACTCCCCGTCCTCCTCCCTCCCATCTTATTCCCCTTCCTCCGTCTCTCCCTCGCCACACACACACCTGTCAAGTCGAGATGGTGTTAGCCGAGTCGCACCTGGGCCGTGACAGATAAGAATCATTAAGACAACACATCCTCGCCACCAACACCAGGTGTGCCCCTCCACCCACCTGACTGAGAGGTTACCATGGTGACCAACTACACATTATTACCAAGACGAAGAAGAGAGAGAGAGAGAGATAAATAATAATGATAGACTAGTTAAGAAGAAGAAAAGAAAAAGGGGGAGGTAGAGGAGAAAAGAATAACAACTTTGGGTATGGCAAAAAAAAGGTGAAGAAGGACAAAAGGTACAGCAAGATATCAAGAAAAATAAGAAGAGAGAGAGAGAGAGAGAGAGAGAGAGATAAGAGAAGGGGAAGAAGGAGGAAGGAGGCAGTGAGTGGTAGGTGAGTGTGTCCCGGGGAGGTATTACGTCACCCCACATTACATCACCTGCTGCAGTGGGGGCCTGGTGGTGGATGTGTGGGGGAGGAGGGGTGGATGTGTGGGGGAGGGTGTGTAAGGGAGAGATATCAGGCTAAGTGGGAGGGGGGTAAAGGAAAGGTGTGTGTGTGGGAGGGGATGGGGGTGATAGAGGTGTGGCAAGCTCCCAGGGTGTAGGTAGGTAGGTAGGTGGTGTCTCTTCAAACACTGGTGGTGCACCTTCAATTTTTCATCTACCCGAGAGAGAGGCAGGGAGAGAGGCAGGGAGGGAGGCAGGTAGTCAGGGAGGGAGGCAGGTAGTGAGGGAGGGAGGCAGGGAGAGTGTGAGGCAGCATCTAACCGACCTACTTCAGCTCCAACCCAAACAGTGTGTCGGTTTTACACTCATAAGACTCGTGTACACAGAAGGACGCGTCGCCTTCAACAAGACCAGCCGTGTTGCGTTCTCTTCCCCTCAGTATGGGACAGGAGCAAAATAATAATACAAAATGAATAAAAAATAAAAATAAAAATATAAAACAAATAAATAACTATATAAAAAATAAAAAAATAAAAATAAAATAAATAAAAACAATAAAAAATAAATTAAAATAAAATAAAATAAAATTAAAATAAAAATAAATAAAAAAATACACCAAATGATATATATAGAATGAGTTAATGAATATAGATCACCTGAAGATTAAGAAGCCTCTGAGTATATTACACACAAAATACAACCCATTTCCTCCTCCCCTAATCCACCACCACCACAACAACCAACAAATAGCCCCGACCAGTAAACAACCCCATCCATCCACCAGAATCCACACAAGACAGAATCCACAAATCCACACCACCTCCTGCTGCTTATCCACATCTCATCCACCACTACCACTATCTGGGCTGGGGACACCTTTTATACCTTATACCTCTCCACCATGCGAGGTATTAACTAATGAGTTTTTTGGGGTGGGAGTCGGGACTGGTTGGTTTGACGTCGGTCTGGTTGGTTTGACGTCGGGATTGGTTGGTTTGACGTCGGGATTGGTTGGTTTGACGTCGAGATTGGTTGGTTTGACGTCGATTGGTTGGTTTGATCGTCGAGGATTGGGTTTTGGTCGGATGATCGGGATTGGTTGGTTTGACGTCGAGATTGGTTGGTTTGACGTCGGGATTGGTTGGTTTGACGTCGAGATTGGTTGGTTTGACATCGGAATTGGTTGGTTTAACATCGGGATTGGTTGGTTTGACGTCGTTATAGGTTGGTTTATCAAGACCATGAGTGAAAATATATTTAACCATTATATATATTCTACAAGTGAACATACCCCAAGGCGCCAACACACGTCACTCACCGGTTGGCACTAAGTGATTCCCTATCAGATAACGAGAAGATTTGGCACCCAAGTTTATCTCACCTGATGATTAGACCCTCACGCTCTACCTGGCGGAGGGGGGCGGAGTGAGGTTGGATTTGGTTAGGTTTCTGGTTAGGTTAGTTTATGTTAAGTTTGTTAGGTTTGGTTAGGTTAGTTTATGTTAAGTTTGGTTAGGTTTCAGATTAATTTGGGGAGGTTAAGATAATTTGCTAGGTTATGGTTAAGTTAAGGTAGGTTGTTATTATCACCCCCCCAGGTCACGTTAGGGTGTCATTAACTAGCAGCTATCAGGTAATAAGTTAGAGGGCCAAATCTTAATGACATTCAATATTACTAATCACCATCATCATCATCACCTCCTTCATTATCATCATTATTATTATAGTTATTATTTCTACCTCACGTCGTCAATTGTTTAAATCTTTAGTGCCACCAAAACGACTCGACCTCTCCCTTTAAACTGTCTGTAACCCCTTTATAACAACACAAAACAACAATAATAAATCTTAATGACAATAATTCCCATCAAGTGTCGTCTTATTGGGGTTATTTCCTCCCTGGGGACTGGTGCCTCACATGCTGGTACTGAGGGAGGGGGGAGAGGTGAGGAGGAGGGGTGTGTAAGGAGGGGTGAAGAGGAGGGAGGAGGTGAGGAGGGGGGAAAGGGGTAAGGAAAAGGGAGGAGGATGGGAAAAGGGGTAAAAGAAGAGGGGAGAAGACAAGAAGGAAGGTAAGGAGGAAGGGAGAGGGTGGAGGAGGAAGGGTGAGAAGAAGGGTAAGGAAGGGGGAAGAGGCCACAGCGGGTATTATAAGCGACGTGGTGGGAGATGTGTGTGTGTGTGATGGGGTTGACATTGTTGTTATAAATATAACACACACACACACACACACACACACACACACACATACACACACACACAGACAATCCTACAGAAGTCAGCCCACTCCAACACCTACCAAAACAAACACACACAACCACGAACTTACAGCTGAAGTTGTAAAAAAACAAAAAAAAAAAAAAACTATTTACTGCTGGGAGAGTGGCGTAGTTAACAGTGGGGTTGTTGAGGGCGGTAATGGCCGGGAGTCGTATCTTAAACAGCGTCTTTATATGTACGTCCGCAGCCAAACGACCTTTCGCCAGGTTGTCTCCCGGTGACTATGCTGGCGGTCGTATGCTAATGAGTGTGTGTGTGGGGGGATGTGTGTGTGGGGGATGTGTGTGTGGGGGGGGATGTGTGGGGGATGTGTGTGGGGGGGGAGATGTGTGTGTGTGTGTGGGGTAGATGTGTGTGTGGGGGGAGGTGTGTGGGGGAGAAGAGTTACAGCTGTGGGAGGAAGGAGGAGAGATGGGAGAGAAGAGTGGGGAGAGGAATACCAAGCCTAGAAGGACCATATACAACAAAGATACACCATGCAAACCTGTTACACCAGTCGAGCAGTTGGCCTTGAGAGTATCCTGTGACGGGGCCAACCATGATGCCTAACCTGAGCGAGGGCCATGTGACGGGGCCAACCATGATGCCTAACCTGAGCGAGGGGCCAGAGCCAACCATGATGCCTAACCTGAGCGAGAGGCCATGTGACGGGGCCAACCATGATGCCTAACCTGAGCGAGAGGCCATGTGACGGGCCAACCATGATGCCTAACCTGAGCGAGAGGGGGCCATGTGGACGGGCCAACCATGATGCCTAACCTGAGCGAGGGGGGCCATGTGACGGGCCAACCATGATGCCTAACCTGAGAGAGAGGGCCAGTTCACCCCATTACCGAGTTTACTGTACTGTTATTATTATTAGTAGTAGTATTTATTAGCATTTCCATCATTACTAGTTACTCCTATTACTGTTGCTGTTATTTGTTATTTTTATCAGTAGTAGTAGTAGTAGTAGTATTGTTGTTGTTATTGTTGTTGTTGCCTGTAATATTACCATTTTGTAAGAGAGAGAGAGAGAGTAAATTAGTGAGTCAGGGAACGTTAAGTGAGTGGTGACGAAGATGTGCCCCTTCATTTAAACTCATGAGTAAGACTCTCAGTTATGGCCGCCGTCGCCGCTGTCGTCAGGAAACCTTCGTCTGACTGGCTCTAATTGACGGGGTACGCCAACTGTCTGACTGGGTCTCCTAAGTGTAACTAGAAGTCTTGGCCAATTGTGAGGTGAGAGGTAACTGTCTTGACTATCTAACTGGACCGGAGTAACTGGCAGGATCTCATACGTGTAACTGGAGGTCATAATTAGGTCCTACTAACTGACTCTTGAACTGTAGCTCTTACAGTACCCAAGTGTGGTGGAAGAAGAAACAAATGGAGACACGACCTTCCTTCACCCAACTCATTCTTGCGGTCACTCAGGTCCCTCACCTGGCGCTCACTCCCCAAGCTCATCAAGGTAGGGGAGGAGTGTGGGGGGCATTCTGGGCATAGGGTGTGAGGGTGGGTGTGGGTGAGGAGCCAGCTAGGAGGGAGGAGGAGAAGGGAGGGAAGAGATGGTTCAGGTGAGTTACACAGTTGTAAACAATTATTACAGGTAGTTCACTCGGAGGGGGATAATGACCTCTCTCTCTCACTTTTACAACACACACCGGCGGTGGAAGCTTCTTTTGACCGTGAGAGATAACTACCACGAGAGCAGGTAATGACTACTAGATCAATGTACTACACTAACCATCAATCGATCATGCGGGAGAGAGAGAGAGAGAGAGAGAGAGAGAGACTGCTGTATCAAACACAAACCGACGCTAACAACACACGTATCTCTCTCTCCTCTCCCGTGTAAACCGTATTATATCTGATCCGAGGAGGAGGCACACACACACACAGCCGCAATATACCGTTTTGTTTCTCTCAGGTGTTAGTATACCAGGTAGCTGAGCGCGGTGCCGTGTCAAACAGCTCCACTACTGGCACGCTCACCAACACGGACCATTAGCCTCACTCCTCTCCCGTCATGAAATACGTTATACTGTCAACACCATCACAACACAATCTCTTATGTGAGCTTTGTGTTGATTCATGGTGAACAAAGAGGCTTTTACAACACAGGCACAAAAGTGGTAACAATTCATAATACTAGTGTGGAGGCGTACAGAGGCTGCTATGGTCATCTGATGTGTCAGACTGTGAGCTGATGTGGTTGTAAATCAAATGGATTAAAGTCATAACATGCTACAGTCCTACTGGGCCTTGGTCTAACGTGGCCATTGGGGTTTGGAACCTCTTAGAACCGAGGTTTAAGACAGGCTGCCATAAGGGTTGTTTACGTTGGTTTGCGTTAGGTCAAGTTAGGTTAGGTTGAGGCCCAGTAACACCGGGTCAAGTGTTCGTCCAGCTCCACTACCGCAACAGCTTCCCTGACCTGTACTGTAACACAATTGTGGAGGCTCAGTCCTTCAGGAGTCCCGTCTTCTGCAGATACCAAGACAAGTTAACTTCACGAGGTATCGTTGGTCAACTCGGCTCTCGCTTACAAAAAGCTAAGCATTTGTCCTCATATATCAGTCCAGCTAAAAATATGTCCTATTAGGGGTTAACTCAGACCAGCAACATGAGAGTCCCTCCCAGACCATACTCACTCAGGTGGCAGCTGGACAAAGTCACGTCTAGCCCGTGGGATACTGGTTCACTGTAGACGCTAGCTACGTTAGCTTGAGGGCTGCTGGAGCAAGATCCTGGCTTATCACAAACTATTCCCGGAGTATGGATAACCACCACAAGCGCCTTTTGGTTAACTCCACTTAATTATGGTCTGGTTGTCTGTACAAAAATGTCAACCGCTGTCTGACCTACCGTGTCAAGGATCTCTTTCATTAGATTTTATTATACCAAATTTCTGCACACACGCACACTTGAGCGGCTTCCCAATGTCACCCGTCACTGTTAAACTCCACAACCATCACATTTCACTACAACCGTCACATAACCACCGTACAATTGTTCCCACCACAGCCAGTGTAAATAACCACCACCAGCAGCTTCTACCACTCCTCGCCCTGTCGTCAACACGGGCCATGCACTTTACTCACTGTATTCCCACTGATAATTTCCGCACCACTGTCATCAATACACAAGAGGCTTTTCGTTTAGGACGTAATCCTTAGGTCAACTATCCTGCTTTATCATGTGGGGTCACGGTCACGCACTACCATCATGTCTTCCTATCTAAAGTTTTATTAATTCTCGGCTCAATATAATATAGTTCTACTTCATAAACCGGGAGCCAACACCCACCACACATTGTACTTAATCACCACCCACTCCCAGCTGCCTGTCGGGACTCTGTGAGGACGACCCGAAATACTCTGCCAGTTGTGGCCACCTGCCGTCTACCGTGTGTGTGTGTGTGTGTGTGTGTGTGTGTGTGTGTGTGTGCGTTTTCGTCACATCCTGCACGTGCACGTCTACACACCACCACCAGCTGGCCGTCAGAGATCCATGCTACTACTATGAGGAAGGGCCCAGCCATCTGTGGCCACCTGTCTGTCATCTGCCCGCGATTGATTCGTCTCCCCAAAACCGTCTCTAATAGATATGTCTAAATCATAACCTACAGTACACCACGACACGTCCAATACCATTACTTCTACCAAGGCGTACCAACTCTTAACCAAACCTTCTGACCACCAACAAACATATACGCGACGCCGGAAATGTAATACAGGGTGTATGTGCCCAGGTCGAGCTGGAGAAGCGACTGAGTGGCACCAAGATCAGGCTCCCCCCCCCTCCTCAGTATACCGTGTGTCATGCCGATATTTCCCAAGGTCCTAGTGGTGGCAGCGTTGTGTCGCAATGGTCACATAAGGTATCACTCTAGGAAACAAGTGACGGCGGGCGCCACACACAAGTACCTAACCCAAAAAAACTCGGTACCAAGTTTTCCTGTCACTAGCCCCTAGTGTGTGTGTGTGTGTGTGTGTGTGTGTGTGTGTGTGTGTGTGTGTGTGTGTGGGACCTCATACACCCAAGGCTGTCATCCTCCCGTCAGTGCCTCCCCATACACCTACTAACACCAGACTCCTTTAAAGATCACATGAACATCAGACATTATACAGCTTATTATAACCCAACTAACCTAACCTACTGTCTTATATTTTTGTTCCTGCAACTAGAAGCCACAAAAAACCAAAACATCTTGTACGATTTAGAATTGTAATATCTCATTTATCAGTCTCCTGTTAAAATAATAATAATAATTAACATCAACAAGACCAATAGTGTAGCAACAAACCTTAAACCTAGTAAACTTGTACCCCAAGTACACACAGGTATTGGGAGTGAAGGATACAAGGTTGGAACACAGTACACACAGGTATTGGGAGTGAAGGATACAAGGTTGGAACACATCTATCACTCTAATAACCAGGGTGGCGACACTACACGAGGGGCGTTCAACGGCTCCTCCTCCATATCCTCAAGGAACCTCCGCCACACAAGGATAACTCCGCCATATTGTACCATACTGCTCCTTAACTTTACTGTACTGTTCCTTAACTGTACTATCCTGCTCCTTAACCCTCACCATCGCCCTGCAGTCATACAGCCACACACAAACGAACAAACATACACGTATCATATACATACTTGATCGTCTACTACTACTGCAGCTGACTCAACACGTGGACTCCCTCCCTCCTTCCTTCCTTACCCTCCACTCCTCTCTCCATCAATACACGATTAATACACAAGTAATACATTTGATTAGTTAATGCTCGTCAGCACCTGGTAAAACAAGGGTCACCGCTGGCACCCCTCCCGTATGTGTGATAGTGAGGTCTTACAACACCATAATGTGATCAGTCCAGCTTAAGGTAACAATGGCTCCCTGGACGATAGTGCCACCATAACCCACCTATCAAGAGGCACTCAGTACACTGGGTCCCCTATCACCTCCCTCTGGTATTCATTGTCTCCAGCTTCCAGTGTTTGATCAAATCTCTCTCTGAATTGCCTTGAGTGAGATTCTGTCCAATGGGAAATTATCTGCCAGTTAGATTTTGTATATATACCAAACGTCTTGTCCGGGAGGGGGAGGGCTAAACTAGACTGAAACCACCACGTTGAGACCATCCTTGGCATGGAGTATATCGGGAATGACTATCAGGCCAGACAAACACACAGGTCCCTGGCAGAGATAAACAACACCAATCAGAGGTCAGGCAGTACACGACACGCACACCACCTCTCGTTAACCTGCCTCTAATCTTGACTATATAAGAATTTAACTCGGGATTTCTAATATCATCAACCATGTTTTTTCACGGCATTTATCTTGACGTGACATTAACTAAATCATCTTCCAACTGAGTCAAATAAATGGTAAAGTCTTAATAAAGAGTAACCTTGGACTCAAATTAAAGCTGAGTGAACACATGTAATGACTTTGAAATCTAATTGATGTCAAAAATAAATTAAATGATACAAAAAAGACATTCTATTTTTATGTAGATTTTGTTTTGTATCAAGTGGTGAATTCTAGCTTGGTCCAGTATACACCAGACAGGTACACAGAAGGTTCGTCAATGTACCTCAGCAAGTGAAGGTGTTGCTCAAGTCTAAATATATACAGTATGTGTATTAAAAAACCTTCACATTTACTTTTGTCACAACACTTGCTGCCAAGACACTGTCCTGAGCTCACGTCTCTTACCTTTAAAGAATTCAATTTAGATCACCTGAAAAGATTTTAGTCACCCCAGGTTATTTCCACTCAAGATTAACTACCCTGACGCAAACCTAACATACCCCCCCCCCTCCCTCCACCAGGTAGCGTTAAGGTGATTAATCTTCAGGTGAAATTAGCTAGGGTGTCTAATTTTCTGGTGATCATTCAGCTCTGGCAGAATCCATATATAATACAAACCCGAAAGGTAATCTCATGTCATATCTTGAAGCAGAGATAAACAAAAACACAGACGAAGATGCGTGAAGAAATGGGATTAATTAAAGACCCAGACCCACGACCACCAGCAGCAGGAGCTATGAACAGCGGCTGGTGCTCCCCTCCAACCCTCAGTGATATGTTGTTGCAAGCTACGACACACGAGCTGTCCTCAATCACCTTCTGTCTGCTGTTGGCGGTACAAGGGAAACAAGGACAGACACACAGCCAGACGGACCCACACACACACACACACACACACACACACACACACACACACACACACACGTAATGAAACAGAGTGAGAGCACTTTGGGACGTCTTATTATCAGACAAGACGAAAAACTTTGTGTGTGCGTGGAGCAAAAAGAATGAGACGCGAATGGGTGACAGTATGCTTGGGGAGGTGAGCGTGTGTGTGTGTGTGTGTGTGTGTGTGTGTGTGTGTGTGTGTGTGTGTGTGTGTGAGGAAAAGGAAGGGATGTGGGGAGAGGGAAGGGGTGTGAGAGACGGTGGAAGAGTGGGTGGAGGGAGAGAGAGAAAAGCATGAACCAGAAGCTGGGTGAGAGGAGAACCAGTGAGAAGGACGGGTCGTGTGAGTGCAAGAGGTCGGCGGTAGTGTGTGTGTGTGTGTGTGTGTGTGTGTGTGTGTGTGTGTGTGTGTGTGTGTGTGTGTGTGTGGGCGGAGAGGAAGGGGAAGTTGAGTGTGTGAGGTAAGGGAGGAAGGGAGAGGGAAGGTGAGGGAGGGAGAGGGGGTGAGTGTGTAGAGTAAGGGAAAGAGTGAGGGAGATGATGGGTGTGTAAAGGAGTGAGTGTGAAAGGAGGGAAGGCAGTGTGTGTGTGTGGGAGCAGGACCACCGCGCCACCATAATAACGGGCACCAGCAGAGCTCCTCCTCCCACACCAAGGCTCTTGTTAGTGCTGCGGGGTCGGTCACTCACACACACACACACACTCTTCCTCGTCTCTCTCTCTCCCCCGTCTTAAACACACCCAGCCGGCCAGTCAAGTCAAAAGTCACCGAGTCAGTAAACGAGCCTCGAGTGAGTCAGGCAGCCAGCTATGAAATGAGCCACTCAGCCAGCACTGTAATATGCATCGACTCATCTAACAAGGTAGCCAGCCACACAGCTTACTGACCAGGGTAGATGACTCTCTTGCAGTACACTCGTAGGTCGACTGTAGAGGCACACTGCAAAACCCACGCCATTTTCCCCCCTCATCCGCAAGTAAACCTATGACGTGGCCTTACACCCTCTAGATTAGGGAAGAAAAAAAACGAAATCTTTACAGCATCCAGAGTAGGTGTGTTGAAGGAGGGAGGGGGAGTGAGGGAATGGGAGAGGGGAAAGGGGAATGGTGTAAGAAGTGGGAGAGTAAGGGGCTGGAGGGAATAGAGTGGGGAAAGGGGGGAGGGGGAGAGGAAGGTCAGGTGGGTAGTGAAAGTGGCACTATGAATGAAACAAGGTGTGTAGTGGTGTGTGCGTGGGCGCCAGTGATCCGCCTTCTATTGAAAAATCTAAATCTGTATTGACAACCACCACCATTACTACTACCTTTATTTTCTCCAGCCTCCCCCAATAGCCACACTTTCGCCACCATTTTATTACCTTAATATCAAGTATCCTAATACATAAGTAGCTATCCACTACAATTAATGCTACTATTTTACTACTACTTTTACGACTAATAGTAGTGATTTTTGCTACTCATTTCAACATTACCAGAATCTACTCCCATTATCACTAACGTACTCTTACGAATACACAACCTTCGTCTCCACGCTTAAAATACATATGAACAAAGATAGAGAGAGAGAGAGAGAGAGAGAGAGAGAGAGAGAGAGAGATAACAGTGTTGTCCTGATGCGAGAATGAGTAATACAATACACGGAAGTGAGTCAGTCAGCATCGACGGTGGTACACACACACACAACAGTGAGTCAGACAACTACATAACTAACACGCGACTAACACAACCAATTAGCAGAGGTACCACAGCGATAGACAGACAACAAGCATCCATAGACAGACAGACTTATATTTAAACAGCTAACAAACAACCATAGAGACGAACGACAGACAGACAGACAGACAGACAGACAGACAAGCCAGCCAACGACCACAAAATGATACGTGGGCAAGCAGGGCAGGGCAAGGCAGAAGGAACCTTGGGTTGGCGGGCATCACTGTTGCTTACACTGTGCCCCTCACACAAACTGGCTCCTCACCCCTACTTACCCCTCCCTCCCTGCTCCTCTCCCAAACCCCTCCCTCCCTGCTCCTCTCCCCACTCCCCCGCTCCTCTCCCCACGCCATCATCTAAACTAAATGCTGACCACAAACGCACTCAATTAGCCTCCCACCGTCTCACTCTCTATCTCTTAATCGCATCCACACCCACACCCTTCACTGCTAACCTCCTAAAATACACTACCCTTCACTGTAAACCTAAAATACACTACCCTTCACTGTAAACCTAAAATACACTACCCTTCACTGTAAACCTAAAATACACTACCCTTCACTGTAAACCTAAAATACACTACCCTTCACTGTAAACCTAAAATCCTCCCTCGTTAAACTCAAGCCCCCACCCCCACCCCTTTTTAGAATCAACACTTAAAAACGCACTCGAGTAAGTAAAAACAACAACAAACACACTCAGACCAAAACAAACCCCCAAAATAAAAAAATGAACAGCCACGCCCTAGTTCTCTCCCTTGCTCCTCAAATAAACCATCACACACACACACACACACACACACACACACACACACACACACACACACACACACACACACACACACACATCAACCAATAAACGAAAATTAAGCTCCTCCTCCCTCCCTCCCTCACCACCCCCAAATAAATACTTACCACAAACGCACCTTACTGACAGGCGAGTTTAAGTGCCCCTCTCTCATTCCCCTCCTCTTCCTCACTCCCTCTCTTCTTCCTCCTCACTCTCACCTCCTCCTCTTCCTCACTCACTCACCCCCTCCTCCTCCTCCTCCTGCCCAACAACCCAAAAATACACGCCGCCCCATAAAGCAGTCAACCAACATAATAACATGAAGGCAGTGCATTACCTCCTGTTGCTGCTCTCTCACCATCCACACCCAAGAGATCTCCCACGCAACGAGAGAGAGAGAGAGAGAGAGAGAGAGAGAGAGAGAGAGAGAGAGAAGTGAGAGAGAGAGAGAGAGAGAGAGTGAGAGAGAGAGAGAGAGAGAGAGAGAGAGAGAGAAGAGAGAGAGAGAGAGAGAGAGAGAGAGGAGAGAGAGAGAGAGAGAGAGAGAGAGAGAGAGAGAGGAGAGAGAGAGAGAGAGAGAGAGAGAGGAGAGAGAGAGAGAGAGAGAGAGAGAGAGAGAGAGAGAGAGAGAGAGAGAGAGAGAGAGAGAGAGAGACCCTACAGTAACCATCCCACAAAACAACACCAAACTTGGGAAACAGACTAAAGATCATTTTGTTTTGTTTGACTTTTTCCTTTTCTTTGTGGTACCATCGCCACGGAGTCCACAATAACAGCACTACAGTACAGTATGTATCGAGACTAAAGCTTCGTCCATATTTGGCTTCCTTCATTACCAATGCAATTTGCAGAAGCTGGTTTGGTCGGTGGTGGTCGAGTCAGTCGCGACACCAGAACGGCCACTCTCTCTCTCTCTCTCTCTCTATATATATATATATATATATTTTTTTTTATCTCCTAAATTCTTCACTCCTACCTATCTCCTTTTCTCTCTCTCTATTTCATCTACTAGATTCTTCTCTCTCTCTCTCTCTCTCTCTCTTTATTTTGTCTTGTTTATTTTAACATGTTGCATTTGTAAAAAAATACAAAAATAAATGTATACCTCTGTTTTCAATGTTATTATTCAGGAATATTACAAAAAATGACCAATTTCTCTATTTTCAATTTTATTAATCAGAAAAATAATTCCATATTCCCAATGTTATAAATGATAATATTTTTCATTAGGAAGTTTTATTATAGTGAGCATGTAAATAAAAATTGGGTTGTTAATTTGCCAATGTGGAGGCAAGATTCAATCGGCAACCAACCAACCCAACCAAGCAACCAGCCAGCCAAGCAACCAACCAGCCGACCAAGCAACCAACCAACCAAGCAACCAGCCAACCAAGCAACCCAAACAAGCAACCAGCCAGCCGACCAAGCAACCAACCAGCCAATCAACCAGCCAAGCAAACAAGCAACCAACCAGCCAGCCAAGCAACCAAGCAACCAGCCAACCAAGCAACTAACCAAGCAACCAACCAACCAAGCAACCAGCCAACCAACCAGCCAACCAACACTAACCCAACACAAACTCTTAAACAGTTACCACGGAAGACACGGGTTGGGTATAAAGCTTAAACGAGATAAAATTAAATGAGAAGCTTAGAAGACCACAAGATAAGCTTTGAGGTAACAGAAGAGATTAGTTAAAAACATTGTTAATTAAGTTACAAATAGCATCTCTTACGGGTTAGGTTGGGGGGGGTTGGGTTAGGTTAGGTTAGGTTGGGTTGGGTTAGGTTGGGTTGGGTTGGGTTGGGTTAGGTTAGGTTAGGTTGGGTTGGGTTGGGTTGGGATAGGTTGGGTTAGGTCAATCATGGTTTTAAATCTTATCTCGTCTCTCTTGTCATTCTCTTTATCTACTTTCTCCTGTCATTCTCTTCGTTCAACTAAACATTCTTAAGGATAAAGAACAAACACAAAAGCTCCCCGTCATTATTTTATATTTCCCTAGACATTTATTAATTTTTATCTTTCAATTCAATTTCATCTTTCCCTCGCTTACTTACGTCATTCCTTTCTCATTATCTATTTGGCCTTTTTTATAACATCATCTCTCTCTCTCTCTCTCTCGTTCGTCTCGTATTCTGGTCTTCAATGCCACCAGCTAATCCACTTCACAGATAATCTCCCAAACCTGTATCTCTCCCCCCCCACTCTCTTTCTCTCTCTATCTCTCTCTTCCAATACTCTCAAGTGCTGGTTGGATCCCCCCCCCTTTATTCCTTCCTCCTCCTCCTCTTTCCGTTTGGTTGTAGGTTTGGTTAGGGTAGGTTAGGTTTTGGTTTGGTTAAATAATATTGGGTTAGATTTGGTTAGATTAAGTTAGAAAATAGGTTAGGTTAGGTTAAATTATGCTAGGGTTACGTTACGTTAGGTATTTAGTTTAGACTGAGCTCTCTCACCTTCTCCTCCACCTTCTCCTCGGGTTACCTTTAACTTATCACTTATTTTTGTCCTCTCCGCCTCCACCTCCACCACCTCTAGAATTAGTAATAGCAACACCGCGCGGGGGTATAGAAGCGAACCTCACCCCGGAACCGACTGCAGAGACATGTTAGGTAAGAGAACTCTCCCCTCCCTCCCTCCCTCCCAATATCTAATACAGTACACTTACCTCCCCCTCCCCCCTGGACCTCTTCCGCCGTGTTCTATTCTCACAGGTGTTACATTGTTACGAGTGTTGTCATTAGCTGTTAATTAGTGTTGATTTATTACTCCGACAATCATCTTCACTGTCACTCTTCCTCCTTTGTACGATTCTTGCATTATCACCACCACCAACTACTACTGTCGTTACCACCATCACTACCATCTTCACCATTACTACCACCACAAACCCAGACGTACCATGAACCTCACACTGCAGTACCACCACCAACTGTACCATTCTCTCATTATTAATCCACTCACACAAACAGCCACCAACTTCAACTTATCACCACCACCACCACCACCACTACCCTGCACTCCAGCTAATAAAACGAGCCAGTGTGTCAGCCGCCACTCTCCACTGGTAATAGCAGCCAGCAGAAGTGGCGGCTGCAGCCGCAGCAATCGCGTCCTTCACCGACAGGACGTGGCCGTCCACCACAAGCACACTAGCAGCAGCGGGCCGTTGCTGTGAGTCGAGATACAATAACAAAATTCAACAAAACAATTTTCCACCGGGCAGAATCCCAATGGATAAAATCCATCCCGGCAACTTCCCATTAAACAAAATCCCATAATCACAATAAAATAGAGAACAAAAGCCCACTAGCTCAGTTTGATCCAACTCCAAATACTCTTATTAGGTTACATTAGAGGGGTTAAACTGTACCAGGCTAGGCCCGAGTTAGGTTACCTTAGGTGGCACTGTGTGTAGGTGAGGGCGGGCGTGTGTGCGTGTTGTATCACTCACCCTGCCTATCACACGGTGCAGGCTGGGAATGTAGTTATACACACCATTACACAACTGGGAGGCTGAGCAGCACAGTACACACGCTGGACCACCACTCGGGGTGTCAGTAAGGAGGCCGACACAGTACCATGTAAAATACTTGACCAGGCATCAACCATCAACAGGTCAACACAATAATCATCTTAGATCCACCTCCCTCATTAAGGCTGTTAACACACACACACACTCAAGTGGAACTTAAGCTGGGGGGTGTCTATTCTTCAGGTGATGGAGGGCGTCTGTTTAAGGTTAGGTTAGGTTAAGGCTCAATATCAACCCTATGTAAGGCCCCAGTGTGCCATTTGTTGTTTTGAGTGTGTAAGTTTTTAGTTTGTGTTGCCTATGTAAACTAAGAGACGGTCGACGGAGGAAGAGGAGGGGGATGAAGAAGAGTAAGAGGAGGAATAAAAGGAAGAGTAAGGAGAGGAGGAGTAGGAGGAAGAGGAAGGAGTGAAATAAGAGTAGGAGGAGATACTGGAGAAAGAAAGAAAGAAAGAAGACCCAGAAATGACAAGTCAGAGGTTGGTGGGAGAGATAACCCCGCGGCCCTCTAGCGTCTCCCAAGCACCGGTCACAACAAGAAACAACTTCCATTGTATTAGAAGACAAACAAACACATATACAGAGAGAGAGAAAGAAAGAAAGACTGTGTATGTGTGGAGAGGGAGAGGGAGAGAGAGGGAGGGAGAGAGAGGGAGGGAGACGCTGTTCAAGTTCCCATGTCTCTCTATGCAGGTGGCGGAAATTGGCGGTTGTGTTATGGAGTGCAGGCCTTCCCTTCATGCGTCAAGTTCTTGGTAAAAACTAGATTATCTCTCGTGTGTGTGTGTGTGTGTGTGTGTGTGTCGCCTTTTCTTTACATACGGTATTAAAGTCACTGTAAACCATTATGAAGAGTTAATGTATTTCTTTACCTATTAATAAACTTGTATCTACACCTTGAGGAGGAGTTACTATATTACTTCGGTGTTATAATTATCTAGTCCAGCCAGGTGTGGGTGTTACCAGGTGACGACAGACAACAAGTGAGCTAACACCTCCCTCCCCTCCATCCTACCCAGACCTCCCCCTCACTCCCTCCCTCTATCCTACCTAGCCTCTCACTCCAGTACTCACCCCATCCCTCACTCCACCCTCCTATCTTGCTTCTCATCCGTTCCCTCCCCCCACCTGGCCTCTCACTCCAGCCGTCGCCCTTAACACTTCCACGACAAAACACAACAATCTCGCGGTTACAACGAACTAATTAAGTAATGGGACTTAAGATTACCGTTATACACCCCAACTGGTGATTACCCTAAAAACATTAATACACAGAGTGACACGGCTAACTTTCGGCGTCTCAAAATAATACATACATACACACATACATTCATACATACATACATACATAGTTAATTAAATAATACCAATGTAACAATTGAATTAGCTTTCCGTTTCAAAATGTGACTCGCCTAACCTGACCTGACCTAATATAATGTGATTCAAAGATCGACTCCTACGGTGCTCAATCTACGCCATGACCGTCTTTAACTTAATATACGGTAATCAAACCAACAAGTTCTATATCAAGGTCAAAGATCAACTTTCTTAAAGACGTGATTCATCTCAATTTCTAAATAACTGGGTGTCATTGTGAGCACCCGTGAGTCACCTGGCGTCATTTAGAGCACCTGTGAGTCACCTGGCGTCATTCAGAGCACCCGTGAGTCACCTGGCGTCATTTAGAGCACCCGTGAGTCACCTGGCGTCATTCAGAGCACCTGTGAGTCACCTGGCGTCAATTAGAGCACCCGTGAGTCACCTGGCGTCATTCAGAGCACCCGTGAGTCACCTGGCGTCATTCAGAGCACCCGTGAGTCACCTGGCGTCATTCAGAGCACCTGTGAGTCGTCATTCAGAGTCACCTGGCGTCATTTAGAGCACCTGTGAGTCACCTGGCGTCATTCAGAGCACCCAGAGTCACCTGGCGTCATTCAGAGCACCCGTGAGTCACCTGGCGTCATTCAGAGCACCCGTGAGTCACCTGGCGTCATTTTAGAGCACCTGTGAGTCACTCAGTCATTCAGAGCACCCGTGTCACCTGGCGTCATTTAGAGACCCGTGAGTCACCTGGCGTCATTCAGAGCACCTGCAGAGTCACCCTGAGGTCAATATTTAGAGTAATCTGTGAGTCACCTGGCGTCATTCAGAGCACCTGTGAGTCACCTGGCGTCATTCAGAGCACCCGTGAGTCACCTGGCGTCATTCAGAGCACCTGTGAGTCACCTGGCGTCATTCAGAGCACTCCAGAGTCACCTGGCGTCATCGAGCACCTGTGAGCCATCTGGCGTCATTTAGAGCACCCGTGAGTCACCTGGCGTCATTCAGAGCACCCGTGAGTCACCTGGCGTCATTCAGAGCACCCGTGAGTCACCTGGCGTCATTCAGAGCACCCGTGAGTCACCTGGCGTCATTCAGAGCACCTGTGAGTCACCCCGAGGTCATTTAGAGCACCACCGGATGTTCAGACGGTATTGATAACGTGTAACCCTGCCACAGTTTTCAATAACATCCCGTCAACAAACTGTGTAAGGGCGTGTTGGGGGTTTACCAGAAACATTTATGGACGGGCGGCCGGAAAAAAATAGGTATAGATTTGCAAAAAAAAGACAGGCGAACAGAAAAAATAGGAAAAATAGACGAGGGGCGGATAAAGAAATGCTGACGAACGGATGGAAAGACAGAAGCAGATGACGGGATAGAAAAACAGACGGATAGGTGAACGAACAGACAGAAAAGAAAATAGATAGTAGGACTGACACAATAATAAGAAGAGGAAGAAGAGGTAATAATAAGAGGATGAAGAAGAAGTGAGTATTTCGAGATTCATAAACACACACACACACACACACACACACACACACACACACACAGACCTCTTTTATATTCCTGGCTGAAGTGTTCCTTTCTTAGCGGGGGAGTTGCTGAGCCACAGTCGATTTTCCCTCGTAACTGGAGACGCAAGAATTGAACTTGACTTATTGACCGAGTGACTGACCGACTGACTAGACTAACTGACTGACTGGACTGGAATGGTTAAACTATATAAATAACGCTCCATACGACATCAAAATTACACTGAGACTCTGCCTTTAACTACATATGTTCACTTAGTTACAACACACGCACACGAGAGAATACACCCCCCCCCCACACACACACATTCCAGGCCCGGTCCTAAACCTCCCCTTTCTGGCTACACCACTTCCTGTCCCCCCAGTACCCAAGGAGATAATGTTTACACCTCATGAATTAATTAACTCTCTCCGTCTATACCTCTGACACCTGGTTCCTAAGATGACAGAACCAGACCTGAGACATCCCCCCCCACACAGGAAGAGCTTTCATCCTCAAATACCTGTCCCAACCCACACAGGTAAGCGCCATCCTCAAACACCTGCCCCGAACCTACACAGGCGCCATCTCAAACACCTGCCCCAACCCACACAGGTAAGCGCCATCTCAAAAACACCTGCCCTAACCCACACAGGTAAGCCCCATCCTCAAACACCTGCCCTAACCCACACAGGTAAGCGCCATCCTCAAACACCTGCCCTAACCCACACAGGTAAGCCCCATCCTCAAACACCTGCCCTAACCCACACAGGTAAGCGCCATCCTCAAACACCTGCCCTAACCCCCCCCCCCACAAATTGATGAGTGTCACAGAATCTTGAAATTAAATCAGAGTTCCTGTTAGACCCGAGAGTTACAGTAAAGTCAATGTTAAGATTCGTCAGATTAACCAGGTTACTCTTTAAAACTATCTAAATAAAGTTAGGTGTTCTGGATTTACACTCAAATGTTACACTGAATCACTCAAAGAATCCCCCCCCTCCCTCTTCCAAATAGCGCTGTGGAGTGGGGGGGTGGGAAGCTTTAAGGGGAGGGGGAGTATTCTTCAAGGCGATCCTTCCAGGCCATTTTGTAAGCACCGCATGACCACAGCAAATCAAAATCAATGTCAACCACTCTTAAAATCAACAGTATATAACTCTTACTTTTCTTGTATAATATTCTTAAAACAGGTTTACATCATCCGAATATCAACAATAAACTTGGAAACAGACAACAAAGGCAGTTTTACTTGACTGCTTAAAACAACCGTCAAAACCTACATCCAAACCTCACATGAACAAGAAAGTTTCCTATAGCCCCCCTGCACGACGCCAGGTTACTGTGGGTTAAAAGCCACAAACCATACAGATAACCCTGACAGTAAATTGTACCGGGAATTTTCCCCCCACACACTCATCATTGTCACTTTATGTAACTTGCTGAACAAAACCCATGACCCTTCAGGCCTTTTACGCCCTTAATGCATGAGTCATAAAGGCAAGCATGAACTCCGCATGCTTCCCTGTTGGGCACTGTAAACGCTTCTGCGCTTCACCTTGCACAGGATGTAAGGGGTGCCCAATAAACTAGCCCCCTCCGGGGCAATCTGTAATCAGTATTGGTTATGAAGGAGGCATTGAGGGCAAGAGAGAAGGGGGGTTAGTGACCTTGGTAGTGGTGGGCGGGGCTGTGGTTGTGGTCGGTAGGTAGGTAGAGTCAGATTGAAAGGAAGTTAAGAGAGTCAGTCAGTAGGTAAGTAGACAGGCAGGAAAAGACGGAGATAAGTAGACAAGTGGGTAAAGACAGAGGTAGGTAAGTAGTGAAGCAAAGAGGCAGGCAGGCGTGTGTGTGTGTGTGAAGGGGGGGGAGAGAGGGTACAGGATAAAGGGAGAGAGAGCCAGGTAAGGGAGGGGGGGAGAGGAGGGTAAGGGCAGAAACACAACACAATAGCGTACGGCCTTACCTAACTGGTCTGAAACTCGGTAAAAAAAAAAAGGAAGATTAAAGGTCACAAACACCTATACCATTCATACGACACAAACACCAAACGTCAATACACAACCACCACCAAACAAACAAAGACAGGGTCAACAGGGGTAAACAAAGTGACAAGGACAATATCGTGTTTACCATCTACGATACTGTACCAAGCTATCACACTGCCGAGTCCTGGGTAGGTGATAAAAATATAAAATGGGAACGATATGTCATAATCCGTCACTGCTCTCAACTCCTACTCACAATCGTCTAAAATGACTCACAAACTCACTATCATGGGAGATATTGAATAACAAGACCTATACTGCAGTCCCCCGTTCTTACACCCACAATCAGCTTTTAAGATTGTTGACTAACGTGACTTAACTCCTCAGTGCTGACGCCCAAGCTGATAATCAACCGTGAGGTGATAGACAAACACGACCTAGAGACTGTTCTTTAATGCTGACACGTACACAAGACTTGTTAACAATCAGCTGTGATGTGACCAACAACAACACATCGAGCTGCTCTGTATATTAAGGCATGTATTTCATACCTCTTGAAGAAAAATAAATTTCACGTAATTAATTAAAAATAAGCAGATGGACGTTAACAAGGCACACAAGTACAGATCATGACGGCCTTGTTCACAAAGTACCCGGAACAACGTCATCAACCAGGTAAGCTAGACTCGGCACTGATTAATTTCCAACTAACAGATACAGGTCTAGATGTAACTAGTAACACTGGCTTAGTATGAGAGTAACATCCCAGCCTCTTACATTGACGCTGCATTCTAAAGTCGGCAAATGAAGTTCCCATCAACACACCAGCGACCTCCCCATCGCTATGGTCTACATCCCACCCCCCACAACCTCCCTATCACCACCATCATCATGGTCCCCGGGGCGTGACACCAATAAAAACATCGTGATGCCTGTCCGCCCGTGTGCTGCTCTGGGCGTGAGTCCGTCCACTGCCCTCCTGGAGCGTGGCCGCCCACCCGTCCCTCACTGCTCCCCCAGGCACGCGAACCTCACCACGTGCTAGAGGCGCGTGCCACACTCGCTCAATACACCCACCATCCAACACATTAACAACAAAACTGTAGAACCAAAACATTATCTTGGAGGGAGTTTCCGTCCTTTATTCTCTCACTTAACCTGATGTACTGAAGATAAAACAATAATAATAGTGGTAATAACGACAGTATGAAAACTAGTCTTGTTTAATGATTATATATCTGTTGTTAAACGAGAGAACAACACACACACACACACACACACACACACACACACACACACACACACACACACACACACGGTTAATTTCACCTTACTTCACTTAATGAGGTGAGACCAACCCATCCTTACATTACCTAAAGTCTAATCAAATTATACGAGGTGAATTCAAAGTCACTCTTGACAGTGCTTCAAATATAAGTGCATCATTAACTCAAAAGTTGAAGTCGAACCAATTCTCTACAGATGAATGACCGGATCCTACATAATATTTGGGAGGTTGGCCGAGGCTTACGTCAAACTTGTGTTGCGTTGTGTTGTGTGTGTGTGGAGGAGGTGGGGAGGGAGGGACAGTATACACACAACGGGTTTTTTTCCTAAGAGAGAAAGAGGGGCTTCTTTTTTAGTGAGAGAAAGAATGAGGGGCTGAAAAACTCCTGCCAGCCCCTTTGGTCTTCTCGTCCTAAAACAAACACAGTACTGAATATATGAGCGAGGGTCCCCCGGGTTGGTTTAAGGGGGAAAGGGTGGGGGGAATGCGAGAGGAGGAGGAGGGGAGAGAGAAGGGGAGAGGAGAGGGCGTGAGGCTTAAAAATCTCCCATCATATGCCCGCCACTACTGATCAGCTGTTGTGAGGGTTACGACGGGAGGATCACAGCAGCTGGGGGGACTCAGACAACCAAACACTGATCCAAGGTGTCGTACAGTAACATTGAGACAGGGTTGGGCGTGACACAAAAACAAGGGGTTAAAAGGTACATTGTTTGTAGGACAGGTGCAGGCGACATATACTAACGTGTATACTGTGTGTGTGTGTGTGTGAGAGAGAGAGAGAGAGAGAGAGAGAGAGAGAGAGAGTGCAGGTGTGAGTTGAGTGGAGTACAGGTAAAACAGGTCCACCAACACCTCCACTTACTTCCTGTTGCTCCACATCTACAGTATACTTCTCCTCCGCCTTCTTCTGCCTCCACACGAATATAACTTCGCCCTGGCAGACATTGTGGACACCAAAAAATAACCAAACCACAGCTATCGGTAGTATTTGTCGTCCCTTTACACACACACACACCACTAACTGGGGGGAGGGTCAAACACTAACTACCAACTCAAGTCTTACTCCAGTGCCCCCCTCACCTGTCTGTATCAGCCCCTGCAACTCCCAAGGTGTACTGGGGGAAGTAAGACTAATACTCCAAGATTAAAAACAAAAGAAAAATTATTACTTGTTCAAACGAGGAAACATCTTGAAACGTTTAAACAAGGACGCGTTTTTATTTTATTTGTATATTTGTTTTTAGTTCTTGCAGGTAATTGTCAACATATATGATGGTATTTACTTTTTTGTTTTGTTATATAATACCTGTATATACGATACAAAATTCTGTCTTGACACTTGAGTTAAATCTTAAATGAGAAAAAATGTATGTGTGTGAAGTCCTGTCTCACTCAATGGGGTGGATAGAAAGGTGAAGAAAGGTGGTATAACACACACACACACACAGGTCAAATCTTCTTCAACATCACGGTCAGGGTCACTTCCTCTTACAACAACCACCACCACCACCGTGACCTTCCCACCTGGCGCCGAGGAACCCCCCCCACCCCGTCTTCTGGCCAACTTCCTCACCCCTACACCTCCCTACCATAGATAACGCCACTGATACAAATATTTATAAGGTTAATATAAGTGAGTGAGTGAGAGAGATAGGTGGCGCAACACTTCACTTCCTCCCTCCACGTGTTCTTGACGCCTTCACAAAAACTAGCAGTGATAGCACCACCACCGGGTTTATCAGCACCTGTATTTATGTACTCAACCTCACTCGCTTGTAATGCCAATTAAAGAGTCCTTGGATGGTCTTAAATAACGTATTAGACCGAGCCCTTGGTAGTTTTATTGCTTATCTACATAAATTTTAGTAGTGTTATTTGTATTTTATTATCATTATTACATAATAATTATAGGCTATTATTAATCAACACCATCTGTATTACTGTTATGATCAATACTCGCTACTATTACTTGTCTTTTTGTTTATTATTAATACCATCATTCAACTTCTTGTCCACCACCATCACATTTATACAACAACGCCACAATGGCAGCAGGCGCCACCCCACGACACAGGAAGCAAGCAGTGAACCACAACAGACAGGTAGGCACGTCTCCTGGCGTCTTGTTTTTTCGCTCTACCCCTTGCTCTACCCTCCCCCAGGCTGCCCGGCATTGCTACAGCGGTCACACGTGCCAACTGGGCCAGCCACCCTTGCCTCACAGGTGCCACAATACTGTCACGCACACTAAGTCTACACGTGTCCGCTCTTTTAAGGAGCACATGGGGCCTTGCTGGAGCGTCTGTATCTTGTAAACCTTCTCTGTATTCCATCTTAAGCCTCAATTTACACATTGTTTACTCTCTGTTTTCGTCTAACCATCACACACGAAAAATTTTACTTGTGGCAGTACAGTAGCGGGCAGGGAACAGATACTGGGGCAATAAGCAGGACCTCTTAGTACCGGACGGCTGGTACGATTCACTCTACACAGTACCCATAACCTCACTGGGCGGGGCTGTCCACTTCCTCCACCTCATTGACCGGGCGCATCACCCCCACTCCATAGGTTACTGTGCTAAAGCTCACTAAAACACCTGATCACTGAGTTAACTTTGAGGTGAAGCGAACCGTGAGACAAGTGTATGTTGTGGACAGCGAGGGGAGATAACAGTAGGGAAGGAAGACCAATTGGAGTGGGGGGTAGGGAGGTTAAGGAAGACTGGTTATGGGCAGGAAGAATATACTGATAGGGTGGGAGGGGTGAAGGGTGGCTGGTGGTCAAATGGGCCCTAGCAATAACAAGACTCCAACCTAACCTAACCACGAGGATTAGAGCCAAGTCCTGTAATGCATCAATCTTAACTGGCCCTGATCCTATGGGTTGTGGCCAATTAGGACTGAAAGCCATCTAACCCCAAACCAACTGATCGGCGTCGAGATGACTTTACAAGCGACAGGAGTTAAAACGTCAACATAGCTCTAGGGTCGTCCTAAAGGGTCGTCCTCAGGGGTGTCATTATCGCCCAGTTGCTTCGTCTTAATGTCAGTAATGGGAGTCGCGTGACCTACAAACTGCAGCAAACAATTATTTACTCTACTGGAATGATGATCGCAGGAGGGAAGTACCAGAGGTCGTCCTTCCAGCCATGATGAGTCAATTAACTCTCTAGATTGCTGCACACTGTCTCCTCCAATTAGCCGACAAGTTCTGGGTAACACTGATGGCTAATTAACTACATACATAAGTAACTTTTGGGAGCAGGGATAAATATATACAGTTGAAGTTTGTTTGTTTCTACATTAAAGCCAAATTATAACTTCATCTACAATATCTACAACTTCTGTGAACATATAGCTGAAGTTTTTTTTCTCTCTCATACAAGATTATGTGAGTATATAATGTGTATTTACGAACGCATATCGGTAGACGGTAAAGAAGTAATCCCAGTGTTTCAGCCGGGGGATCTCTGAACTGGAGGTAGCTAGCGCCGTGGTGTGTGGCAGGCACCCACACCCAAAATTAGAATCACGCCTCTTTTTTTTACAGTTGACAATCCAAATGCTTGATCTTACCCGGGGCGACATTCTGCCAAGTCTCTCTCTCTCTCCTTACACCTGAACCAACCAGCCGGGAGCGAAACGATTCTCAAGAGTTATACTGAAACACAGGTTAGGATGGGTCAGGTTCAGGTCACGCAACGCTCACTATGACACCAGTACACCAACAACATTCACAATCATATGAAAAACTGGATTTATTTTATAGTTTTAAAGTTAAAGCATTTCAGCCTCTGGGATTACGATATATCAACCTTAAATTCTAGTTTCAAATCATAAACAACTTTCAAAAACTATGTGGCACCATGACCACTGACCAGCAAAGGTGATGTACCGAGCCGCGTCCCTCTCTCCCAGACTCCACGGATCAATTCCTCATTAAAGGTGTAATCCTCGTAGGGAAATTCTCTCTACACTGATATCGCAACATTTTCCTCTCCTTCGTGGCGGTGATTCCTATTTTAGTCCACCGTGAAGACAAGCGGTTTTTCCTCCCACTGTTAAATTTAGAGTGCCACTCCCACCAAGTCCATAGAGTGCCACTGCAACTGGGTACATATAGAGCAACCTTCCACTGGGTACACTTAGTGCCATCCGCCAGAGATACAAAGCCAGTCCCATCAGTACATACAGTGCCACAATGACAATTCAGTCCTAACCCTCACCTATGAAATCTCAGATGACTGGTTGACATAATTAATACTCAAGTCTGATGAACAATTTAATAGGTCTGTTACACTCATTAACCGGAGAAGTAACCCCCCCCCCCACCAAAAAAAAAAGTCGTCACATATTGTAGAAGGGAATTTTTCAAGTCCGTACATCATAGCAAGCTGTCATAGTGTCAAACTCAAGGATGTTACCATATTAGAGATGCTGTGGTCCGTCTCTCTCTCTCTGACTCACTATACATCATACCGTATTACTAGTGAATGATCACCCTTATCCTTGTAGTAGTGGTAGTAGTAATATAAAAACCGAGTGCCAAGAGCAAGCGTATATGATAAAAATTAACAAGCAATGAGCCAACACTGGTGACAGGCTGCGTTAAACCACACAAATAAACACCCCTCAAGCTCTCCCCCCCCCCTAAAAAAAACCCTCAACACACAGTCAAAACACAGGAAAAGGTGGGCATTGGGATGACTAGACGCAGCGGTAAAAAGGGACAAAACAAAAGGTTTAATGTGATAATATAAAGAGGGTGTGTGTGTGTGTGTGTGTGATGGTCCGCACAGACTCGTTTCATATTAACATTATCATTCTCCCGCATTAAAATCACACAACAAAATAAAACGCACGTCGAGGTCTTCTGTGTCACAAATGAAGGAAGGAAGGAAGGAAGGAAGGAAGGAAGGAAGGAAAAATCATGTATACGTGCAGAAGCTCCCGAGTGATACCTGTCTACCTGTCGCGTAACAAAGTGGGGAAAATACGTCCATCTTACCTGATCTGTTAAAGACTGATTTTTAACTCATTGGTTCAGCTTAAAAAAATAGTGTCACAAGATACAGGTTGTTGTCGTTTTCTGATGATGTCTGTAGTCGTTTTTTTTTGGGTGTTGTAGTCGTTTTCTGATGATGTCTGTAGTCGTTTCTGTTGTTTGTAGTCTTTTTTTTGGGTGTTGTAGTCGTTTTCTGATGATGTTGTTGTCGTTTTCTGATGATGTCTGTAGTCGTTTTTTTTTGGGTGTTGTAGTCGTTTTCTGAAGATGTCTGTAGTCGTTGTCTAATACTGCTGTTGCCTGATGCTGTAGTCGTTTTCTATCATCATGTAAACAGAACGACACACACCACCAACCAGCGTCTCTACTCTGCCCTTACACTGGCCAACAGACACCACCGTCCCTAACCCCCCTCACCACAATACACCGTACTACTATTACTAAGCACTACCACCACTAATAACAATACAGACAATAATAATAATCGATCATATGAAGAGTCCCCCCCCCCCTTCCCCTTACGCCGCGCCAGGGGGAAAATTCTTCAGGTGGGAACGCTAGGGGTGTATATTCTTCAGTTGATCACCACGACTTAAGTAATACGGTCAATGAACAGGTCACGGTGAGAGACTAGGTTAGGTTAGGTTAGCCCCTCACCAAACTTCTCACTTAGTAAAACAAATCATCAGTTAGAACTAAACATAACAAGTTATCACCAGCACAGATAACCTTGTCCACGCCACTATCCTTCTGCCGCCAGACTCTGATAAGGACGCAAGAGTGTACAAAAAATATATATTGAATAATCTAATATGGCTCATGATAAATAAACATAAGACGTGCAGTATACGATCTCTCTCTAATTTGTCTCACAGTTTAGAGAGGTGTAGACGCCATCTCTCTCTCTCTGGACAGAACCCAGGAACAGTGTGCACTAAGAGGTAACGCCATGACCTTGTCGCCACACACACACACACGTCAACTCTGACTTTATCCTTCACCTCCGCTACTGGGGTTTACACTTCCCTATGTGACAAGGAGAGAGAGAATGTTTACACTTCCTTAAACTGAGAGAGAGAGAGAGAGAGAGAGAGACGCATGAGTGCCTCCGGTCTCGTGGAAACTAGAATCTTCAAGGAATTTCCGGCATGGGCTACTCTGGCAGTCACGCTGGAGAGAGAGACAATCCAGACGAAAAACTGCCGACTCATTTCCTATAAACCCTTTGAACAAGTGGAAAAAAAAATATCAACATATGTCCCATTTACCCTGAGCCCGAGTCCACACACACAGACATACATAAGGAAATAACCAGCCAGCAAGTCCCATCATAAAACACCTGATTCCCCTTATGACAATGGTAGAAATTTGTTAACTGTTGTATTGCAGGCTTTGATTTTTGTCGCCCCCTCTATAGATCTATGCACAGGAGAGCCACATCATCACTCAACTAAGATTGTGAACGGATAACACCACAATGAACATCTATGTAGGAACAATGGAGAGTGATCGTTTACCAATACAATATCTGCATCGAAAATTTGTGACGGGAGTTCCCATCCCTTATAAGCCTATCTGACAGCATCCAATCAAGGTATACACGTAATCATCGACTAGGCCCTCATTTTACGCCTCTCTCGTCGTCATCTCCCATCGTTCATTATCCTCCCATTCTTATTCTACAGCTACTCTCACGGTCACAGTCCTGATGGAATTCAATCTATGATCCCATACCTGTGTGAAGCCAGACGCTCCACCACTTATCACCAAGAGTCGTTCAAACTCCACAATAGGCAGCGATCCTCCTTCCATTCATCCTTCACTCCTCACACTTCCTGTACGTGGAAGTCCCCGCACTAGTCTTACTTATCATATACCATTGGCAGATTTCGAGCTTCGGATTATGTAGACATCGAATATTCACAAATTATATTCGCGTTCACCTACTGTATTAGCCGAGACCTGCGTGAGACAACAGGGCGACATCGCTGTGTGTGTGTAGCTGCTGTCCTGAGCTACTCCATTGTGACATATAAAAATAAACATTATTATACAAAGAATAAATAAATAAATATTGAAAGGCGAGGAAGCATGAAGGCCCAGCTGGCTCGTGGTGCGGTGTTCTGCACGTCTGGAATTCACCACCTCCACCTTGCTCTCACCTGAGCTGGCACCTGTCCAACTTCCCCACAGGAGCAGCGGCAGCGACCTCACCAACGTCACCCTCTAACCACCACCTATCCTACTCTACACCAACACAATAACATCATAACGACGAACTACATTACTACAATTAACTGAAAACAAAGCCAAAAGGATTTCCTTGGGTTGACAGTCTCAGTAACAACAACCACAAGCAAACAAACTTGAGCTTGTGAAACCTCATCCTCATTAGGCTATACTCCACACCTGAGCTACATTATCATTTAGTAAAAAAAAAAGTTACAATGAAAAATAAGCAAACCTTGAAGTAACCACAAACACTAACAGCAAAAACTAAGGATGTTCCGCTTCGCCCTGTCCACCTTGATGCTGTTACCTGATAGATTTACTCGTAAATCTGAGAGAAAACAACGCGTCAAATATCTGCCACAACATAAGTTAAGGTCATGCGTGGGCAGCAAACCTTGGTCATAAACTAAAACGCGTAGGATGACGGAGCACAGAGGCACCTGCCACTTTAACCACACTGACAACCCCGTTACCAACCTTCACTAACTCGAGGGAAAATAAACACTAAGAAAAACATAACATGGAGTAAGAATATTATGAACAGTGGTACTGACCGCCATGGAGAAATTCCTTCACACTCACACCACTTGACCAAGAACACCAGGTCATTCTTCACCAAATTCTTAATATTAGATGGACGAAATTTTAAAAAGCCAACAAGCACCAGACCTAGCAAGCCCTCACGAGTACTGCTCGCTCTCTCTCTCTCTCTCTCGTACAATCAAAGAAGGAATAATCCTTCGTCCCTCAGACACGCCTACGAGTTGCTCCTCAACCTCAACTACCGTCAAATTCTCACTTAAAACAGACAAACTTTAATTTTTTTGTTTAATGGAGGTTGGGATACGAGACAGCCAGCCAGTAAATATCTATTAACGCACCAAGTTAATGTGCGTGTCGTCATCTAGTGAGTCACATCCGAACCTTGATCCGAACTGTAAAACGTTTCAGTGTCGGAAATGAAACCACTAATTACCGAAAGATCCATTACAGAATTCTAGGGATTATGTTACTATACGTTTCCTGTTCCCACGTGGAAACTGTCCCTGTCGTCTTGCCTTTACATAAATGAAGATATGCATACCGGTAACTAAGCTTTATATGAACACACTTAAGCTCGTGTATGAAATATAGCTTACTTGTATTTCGACTCCAGGGGGAAAAAGCCTCTTCATACACCAGCCCCAGTACAGTATTACTGTAAAACACAACCCTGAAAAAACGACACACAAGGCATAACTCCCCCTGTGAAGCACTTGTATACAGGACGATATAACTTTCCGCCGTGTTTACATCAGATAACAATCAACAATAAAGGCCATTTAAGCAGGGGAACAAAATGCCAGTGCAAGCGTACATCATCCCTCCCTCCCTCGTGTTGTATACAAAAAAGGTTGAGTGGGGGGGAGGGGGCCCACACATGAAATAATGACACACGATAGTAAATCTGTCCGACTATCCCAAGGTAACATTTATAAAGCCACTCACAAAATTAAATTACGCTGTTTACTTCAGACATACACCGGGTACGTTCCTGAACCATTGGAGGGGAAAAAATTGCAAGTCAGAGGAAATAATAAAAAAAATAATAAGGGGACCTAATATGAAAAACTCGTCGCTGAATAACGAGCTAAATACATGTAACCCCCCCCCCCTCCCCCCAAAAAAGTGAAGGTAAATAAACCAAGCAGGGGAAAATATTCAAGGGAGAGGCTGGAGGAGGACACATTCTTCCCAGCGTATATACCTAATGAGCCAGGCGCCACTGAATAGATAGGCCTACGGACGAAAAAATACCAATAGTGTGGTGGATCATGGAGGCAGAGCAGTTTAATAATAATCCCTATGGAGCTAAAAAGAAAGTTACACGGGTAGAAAGCACCGCGACACTGTGTACATACATAAGCGGTAATCCTAGTACAGCAAACTTGAACTCAACACTCCCCACCCAATGATGACTGGGTATAGGAGTCGTGATGCGGAAGATTACGATGGAGTGACATTGACGGAGTGTGGAAGAGAGGAGTGGAATATCACGAAGTGGGTTTATGGAAGACTGTGGAGGATTATGGAAATGTGGCGTGTGTGGAAGATTATGGAGCAGTGGAGAATTTACTGAGACTAAACACCAAACTTCCTCCCCTGCATCATCCACGTGTCGAGACAGAGAGGGGCACTAATCACACACAGGAACAAAATAATTGGGACGTATAAATTGGATTAATAACGCCAAACCACCTAACATGTAACGAGACCCAGGCGATGGATGATAAATATTCACATAACTCATAAATCAGTAATTCGTGACGGCGTTATCCTTTCACCTTGAATATATTACAACCCCCAAATATTAATATCAGCAAGTCACAGGAGGTTCATGCCGTTTCCTGCAGCATTTAATAACTTTTTGTCAATAACTCTTCCACACACAACACCTCACGTACAGTTTGTTTATGCGTGTTGTATTTTAATCATTATTCCTATTGGAGTCTTGAGGGAGGCTAAGTGGACAGGTTCTAGAAGTTTAATGTTGGTCCATAAACTATTGAATCGCCCGGCCCTGTTCAGCATTATAGTACTGGTGACAATGACAGAAGTGGATCAGAGTGAACGACAGTGAGGGAGAGTTGCTCCACAGTGACCCTCCCGTAACGGACCTCCTCTCTCTCTCTCTCCCTACCTTCAAGTTTTTGTCGGCCATTCACACCAAGCAACAATCTAAACCAGGTATTACCATGCGTTCGCCGTGACGGGAACTGTGACCAATGTTTACGCTGTCACTCGTCAAGTTACCAAGTGCTGGGGAAACTAATTCATTTAATCGCCTAATCCCTTACATCTCTTTAAACAGACTGCAGAAGGCAATAACATAAGACTATTTAAAAACCCTAAATCACCTACATTTGGTTAAGCATTATCATTGGTAAATTATAAAGACTCATTATAAGGTTGATTTATGTACCGTACGTGTAGATAAGCTGCCGAGCCTCAAATGACCATAGCTATCCACTCACCCCCTCCCTGTAACTCCGACACTCTCCACTCCCTCCCTGTAGCTCCGACACTCTCCACTCCATCCCCGTAACTCCGACACTCTCCACTCCATCCCTGTAACTCCGACACTCTCCACTCCATCCCCGTAACTCCGACACTATCCACTCCATCCCTGTAACTCCGACACTCTCCACTCCATCCCTGTAACTCCGACACTCTCCACTCCATCCCTGTAACTCCGACACTATCCACTCCATCCCTGTAACTCCGACACTCTCCACTCCATCCCTGTAACTCCGACACTCTCCACTCCATCCCTGTAACTCCGACACTATCCACTCCATCCCTGTAACTCCGACACTCTCCACTCCATCCCTGTAACTCCGACACTCTCCACTCCATCCCCGTAACTCCAACACTCTCCACTCCATCCCCGTAACTCCAACACTCTCCACGCCATCCAACTCCAACACTCTCCACTCCATCCCCGTAACTCCAACACTCTCCACTCCATCCCTGTAACTCCAACACTATACACTCCATCCCCGTAACTCCGACACTATCCACTCCATCCCCGTAACCCCAACACTCTCCACTCCATCCCCGTAACTCCAACACTATCCACTCCATCCCCGTAACTCCAACACTCTCCACTTCCCCCCTCTATGTAACTCACTGTAAACAATATCGGTATCATAAAAGTTGCCGAGAATGCCCCATCACTGTCTACACTACAGGACCATGGAGTGGAAGTGAATGGTTGAGTTGGACAAGGAGATGGCTGGCAGTTGGTACCACCAATTAGGGCGATTAGAAGGGCAGACAACCCCAGGGAACTACAGCGACCCACGACCTGCCAATTTTCAGATTGCTTCTTGTTGCTTTACTGACATTTGAAATATTTACCATACACTAGACACCAAGTATCCATCTCTCCCCAAAACCACTACAGAATATACAATTTGGCAAGTACAAACACTTACAGAATGTAACTACCTCGCACACCCCGGAATAAAACAAACATGTAGTAACTGGCAAACAAGGTCCAATGCTTTTCTCAAAATATTTGTTGTCGCCCGTCTTTACATGGAAAGCAAGAGTTTTATTATTTAAGTGAACGTCTTTGTTCTGTCTAACACAACTCATAACCTTAATATGATAATGCCCACTAATACTACTGTCGCCTGTCCAAGCGCCATATTAAGCAACACGTATGAGGTCAATGGGCACGACTTTGACCCTGCCAACCTCTGCCTTAGAATCCCTCAGAGGGTGATAAAGGGGGATACACCAATCACTACTAGCGAGTACTATAAAACACAAACGATATTAACGAATATCCGTAGCACATCAGTTCAGGGAAAGACTTTCATTTCAACAACATACCACAAGGTTAGCATCCCACTTGTATCTTCACCATGGGGCACACGCTCTTTGCTCATTAACACAAGGAGTCTAATCACCCTATACATCTAAACATTGGGAGTCACGTTCTAGGATTGACGTGTTGGTAATTGATCATATGGATTTAAATCATAGGGCCAATGTTCTCAGGCATTAACGTACGGTAATTACCCTCATGTACCTGAACAATGGGAGGTTTGTTCTCCGCTAGCTCTAACTTGGTAATTGGGATCCATGTTCTCCAAGTAGTTAATAAAGTTTGGTTATCACCTGTAGTATCTAAACCATACGACCGTGTTCTCTGCGAATGATAATCATTCCTATATTGAAAACCACGGGGGTTCATATTCTCCGCGCATAGTAATCGTTCCTATGTACTGAAACCAAAGGCCCATGTTCGCCACGCATTAACGCACCGCTGAACTAAAACTTCAAAGATAATGCGTGACGGTCGTACAGTAATTAGTGTTCTTCTCAAATTACGAAGCCGTCGGGATTCTTTCCACACCGATCCATCTTGGGTTAAGGCGATTCAACTCCGGAGCCCAGGAGACACGTAACAAAAGAACTGTAGTCTATACATCTTCCGATCTGCAGTTTTGCCTCAAGAGTGCACATTCTTAATGTATCCCAAAACCTCAATGTCAAAAAATGAGATGGCATCATTTTAAAATCCTGAAATATTGCAAGTTAAAAAGGCGGCATTGTTTTATTGTTTGCACCAACTCGGAGAAAATATCCTCCTCTCCGACATGTCAGGACATAACAAAGAGCTGCCGCTATTGTTTACATTAAGGCTGGCACGACGCTCACCAGACACGTCGGGAAACACAGACATGCTTGTATTTTCTTCATCTACAGAGTTTGCTCGAAGCAAGTGATAATTTCTTCGGAACTCTGGTTTAGAAACGTTGCTCACATGAGAACTTAAAACAAATAAAAATGTATCGATCTGGAACTTGATGTTCGTGGGGTCGAGCCTTGTAATATGTTCAAAGAGCCTCTCCTCTCTTAAAATGTGGGTAGGGAGGGGGGATATCCTGCTCAACGGATAAAGTGGCTTTGTTCTACAATTCTAAACAGCAAGGAGCCCATCACTGTTTCCCGTGGCTATATTTCTCATGTGACTTGTACAGACGAGTCACATGACGATCAGGCACTGCAGCTCTTTTACCTGAGCATTAAACACCCTACCACTCTAGTTAAGAGAGTTTAATCGTCAGTTGAAATAAGCCTTTAAGTGACCCCCAACACTTTATTAAACAAGTTTTCACTAAAATAACCCAAATTGATTAAAACCTTGGCAGCCATTTTGGTCCAATTTAAGTTATGATGACTTGATGCATACTAACAGCATCATTTATTTAATGGATTACCAATTTTGGTTCTAGTGAGGTCAAGCCATCACAACCTACAGTACAGTACTCTGATTACTACCAAGTCTCAACTCTGTATCTTGCTTCAAAATCGATAACTGAATTTGTCCAATTAATTTGCGAAACAAATCCAACTTAACCCTAATTAGTCTGATATAAATTCCTTTCCTTAATATACTAAAAATTACGCTGGACCCCAGAAACAACACCCAAGCAAATGAGATCAATAACGCCAAAACCTCAAAAACAACAAAAACAAAAAACTCGCACAAGACCTTAGATTATCTTCCTGCACCTTAGGCTATCTGCTCCATTGTATTCACGTCAGATCCACAGTGAAAATGTTTTTATGACACTACAAATACGGTGTATCGGTACTGCATACAGATAAATATATTAATTTACTTAGTTTAATTATCACTCCATCTACAATGTACTATACACAAATTAGTAAATCAGTTAAATACAAAGCAAACGTGGAAAATGGGCGTAAAACGTTGTGTACATTGATCCCTTTACTAATACTGTACAGTGAAGAGTAGACTTATCATTTCATCCAGAGTGTACTGTGTATATTGACCATCGCATTAGTAAGGTGTGAGATCCACTAATATATTTAAAGTAATATGAATAAAGTATATAATCGTATAATGGATATTTTTTTTCATCGATTTGTTTATTAAATCCTGTAAATAAGTTTTGACAGTGTCTTGAGCCAAGTAACACTCAAGATAAGAAATATTATATACAAATTATAAATACAATGCATAAAATACTGTGTACACTATACTGGAGTACCGGATCTCATCAAATACTGCATTAGTGTTGATCGTCACCAAACGTCCTTTGAAGGCATAAGGGCAATGGGGGCAAACGTAAGCATTTTGTGGATGGGTATTAACCAGATTGTATCTAAACCCCTAATATGTCTTACTATTCCATAAACCACTACAGTATTTACATCCGGCAAACAGAGCAAGGGGTTGTTTTCAATAGGTTCATTCGGTGAACGTTCCTCGGAAGTGATGCAATACGCACAACTGGTGGATAAACTATAGCACAACATAGGTCCAAAACTAATAATCAAACTTATACTGAGGCTACCTCAATGAGATACGTTCACATCACTTAAAACATTATAATATCTGCTAGTTACCTTGGCTTGTTTCGTCTGCTGTCATGATTGATGTGCTAAAAAACAACATTGACGTACAATGTAAAGGCTGACAAAGTGAGTTCCCTAATTTACTTAAAAACCGTAATAAAATTTAATGAACCAACACCTGACAATCGGTGACATACTGGGGTAAACCTTCAGAACAGCACCCACCCTAAACAACAGAAATGAACGTGTGCATGTAAAACACACCTGCTGTCACTAGGCCTTAATAAAAAAAAATTTAAACCCACCCAAAGTCAGAATTGCCGATATTAGGTGTTAATGGGTGAATTAACAAAGATAACATTCATTCCGACAAATTCATTATCTACAATATATAACATCAGTGTAACAAACCCTCAACTTTTTTTTTACATAAATTAACCAACGATGTGGTCAATTATCCTGTAAAATACAAAATGCCACAAACGTCACACACAACGAAACTTGAGTCTCACCGTCTTTAAGTGGCCAAGAGCGTCACACGAACACTATTCTGCATGTTGATGATTATTCAAGAAAGCGAACTCTTACATGTGTATATCCCCTGACATGCCCCGCCACCAGTCCACGTCGCAGCCTTGGGTTGGGCACACCATATCAACCAACAATTTTGATTCATCCAACCATTAGCCTGATAAGATCTTGTTATACACATTAGAAACTTCTTAAACTGTACTCACACTATACATGACATTCTTATACACGTCTACTAACTGTGGTTGACGATAAATGAGGAAACCAACGTGGGAACAGGAATGTCCAGCCATTTTGGGGCAACACTCCTACCCGCTGAGCCAAGAAACATGGGAAGGAGACATGGCAATTATGTTGTTCCTCAGCGATAATCTCAATGAACAAGCTTACTAAACTTTTACTTACTTGTGAGGCGTATCTTCATCGCCCCAGTCCTCCTGGGGGGCGCTGGATTGGACATTCTGCAGGTTAATTACAAAATAATCACCATCACTTACAACACCTCCTCACGCACTCAGTCACTCTCATACACTGAGGGAACGAATAGCAAACAACAACACTACCCCGTCCCGCGCAGGGCTGCCAACCGGTTCTTCCCAAATATGTGGCTTACTTACTAAAATTGGTCTGGTTGTTCATAGAAATCATTTTAAATTACTTGTGTTTTAAAGTATTACAATGTTTAAATGCATAAATTTTATATATTAGAGAGCATTATTTATTATGCAACGCCTTTAAAAAGATTTCAGACCAGCAAGTGGGAAATGTTGGTACCGCGTAACAGTTATCTGAGGTACCAAAGTCGGCTGAAGTTTTATATTTATTTCTCTTGTAATTTAAGCTCATTACAAACGATACATCATATACCTATCAAAAATGTTATCTTGCACCAGTTTGCAATTTACTTTTTAAAAATAATACATGGCTTTCACCATAGCAAATTGTCGAAATTCTGTGCGCGACTTCTTGCAAGTTCAGTGGTTAAATGACTGAATATAATTTTTGTCATGTGAATACATAATGGAATATCTGATAATATCTTATGGTTTTATTATTTATTCTCCAGTTTCTGCTCGTTACTAACATTCCATAACTAGAACTATTAGATTGGACTGTTCTGAGTCAATGATATAAATAAGGGTTTTTACACGTTATCTATAATTTCTAACTTTTCGAAAACTTAAACTGATTTTTTTGTGGAAACATTAATTTCATAGTTATAACCTATAAATGAATAACATCATTACCAACCGAATCTAATAAAAATATAATTTGATTATGCTATGATGGTAAACGAAGTCTTTATTGAAACAACAAATTTTACATTCATAAGCTTCTGGCTTTCGATATTGGCGTTCATAATACTCAAGAGTTATTTGTTTGATGACTAGGATTTTGTAAGGCTATCTATTTATTCTAATAATTTATAATATAATTTAGGTTTTAAACTTTAATTATACTTCTTACATAGCAGTTTCCTGAGGGCTGTGTATTGTCAAATTACTACATATTCATAAATTTATATCACAAACGTTCCCATGAATGTGTCTTGAACTTGGGTACTGTACAGTATATATTTTATTATTTTCGCGGTTTCGCTGGAGAAGAGAATTATATTAAAATAATCTCGTTATTCTGAATTTATCTTTTAACTAATTACGGTCAATTAACACGAGGAAGAAGATCAATTTAAAATAAAGAAGTGAACGTGAGTGAACGTGATAAGTCAAAGCAGAGTAAGAGTAACAACGTTCTTGAATCTTCACCATTGACGAATTGACGAACATCCATCGTACTGCAGGACACCTTAGACTCGTTTAGTATGAATTTGAAGCAGCAGTTAAAAAAATCTTACCGAAATTAAGTTGACAAATGGAAATAAAAAAAAACAGGAAGACTGAAAGGTTTCCACGCCCATCACTCTACTGTAGGTATACTGTGGACCTGTGTATCATACGGTGAGAGGTGTACACACGATGCCTTTGTCGGTTTGTTCAAAGGAGGTGACTTGGTCGAGAATCTCCTCACCCTCGCCCATACAGATCGCCCTAAAACACTGACAATGACTTTCACAGTCAAACTGGAATATTGTGAGGAAGGACGACTACCTGGCCATCTTCAAGGAAATCCTCAATGACATTTACCTGAGCCCCAAGAGTCATAAAACTGGCGAAAATTAAGGAAGAGACAATCTGTTTTGTTAATTATGTGGGATATGGATCGATAATCTCATGGATATAAGTAAATCAATTTAATATAATTTACTCTGGAAATACAGTACTGTACTAATATTACAGATGACGTGAAGTTATATGCCTGACTTCGATTCAAAAACACCTGAAAGATGCGTATCCTGAGAAATCTATATTTAGATACAGATGTGAGTAAAATATTTCGAGGTGATTGTCATACACTGGGTGATACAAAAAGACTATAAAAGAGAAAGTTGCCGAGGCCATAGCAGGGGTGGTGGGTGAGGAGTGATGAGCGCACACACTGTAGCTAAATACACCTTCTACTGTATGTTTGTGTTATATATTACTAGCTTCAGTTACAAAGTCTTTAAATGAGTATATTCAGTCTTAAATCATGCACTGGACATAATGAGAAATAGCTCTGGTGACATTTCAAATACATTACCTTTTCAATGATTCAAGAAAGCGATTAAAGGCGCTACATTTGATATTGTAAAAGTGAAAAACCAGCATGTAAGGAATTGTATCTGTTTGATCCGATATGCACAGTCCAAGCTGTCGCCCAACTTGAGTTAAAATACAGTATTCGTAACACAAACTAAAATATATAAATATGATAGTAATTAAATGATGGTAATTTGGAGGATACTTATCTAGGGTGTTTTATGATACATATACAGCGCGGCTAATTTATGGAGTATTTCTGGTAATAAAGCGACCTTGGTTTGTATTGTTTTTCTCGTCTCGCCATGCTAGATAGATTATGATACTAAAACTGGGTAAATAACTTAATTAGTATATTAGGGGTGGATTTTGATCCTCTGTTCGTTAAATTTCCCTCAAAAGGATTGCAATTATAGGCGTTAATTATCCCCTGTTCGTTAAATTTCCCTCAAAAGGATTGCAATTATAGGCGTTAATTAAAAAAAATAACAAGTACAGTACTGTATCATGGAGTAGTAGCATTGATGGTGACGGAGGCAGGTGACTGATTTACGATGCTGATACACATGCTGATATTCAGGCAATAAATATCAAGTTTGAAGAGGAAATTAGTTTTAAATACACACGGTAAATTATTGAATTTAATTTCAATATACACAAAATTTAAACATCTTTTGTCTACAAGTGTTTGGATGAAAAGCGAAGGAAGGGTAGACGTGGCTAGACCTATAAACATCATGCTTATGTTTTCCTTTTCACTTAATAAACTTATTTATATATTATTGAGTGCTGTAATCTGAAAACGGCTTTTCAGTATAAAAGACAGTACAAGATAACCCCTCCAGGGAATTAAGTAATTTTTGAACGAATAAAAAAATCTTGTAGGTCAAATATTCAAAATACAGATCGTGTATTTGTCTTAAAGTTTACCTTAAAAACAATGACAAGTACAATGAAACTTGACGGGGGTTCGTATCCACAATGTTTGGCCACCAGTTGGCTGCTAAGTTTTATCAATCTTACTTTTCATTATTAACAACAAGCCTATAATAATAGATTATAAACAAATATTACTAAACAAATTTAGGTCGGAATGAGAGAGAGATATGGTACAGTATTACAAATGATTAATGCCGGATCTTACAGACTTGGGGTTACCAATAAAAGGATAATGGGGAGTGCAATTTCAATCTTGCACAACCTCCCTCTTATGTCTGCTTATGATTGCTGAACGTAACTGTAACTTGTGACTGAGTGGCATTGTCAATGTTGAAATATATTAACTGTGCTTCAACAACTAATGTTATTAAGCGCGTATTCTAAGTTACCAACAATAGAGTATTTCACTGAAAATATCATACTACGTTCATTGTAATATTAGTTTTATCGATTTTCTTAACATTGACAGACATGGGCCATCATTATAGAATTAGATTAATATTAGGTTAGGTTTAATTTAGAAATAACTTTTTAACACATTTTCCATAACTTCGACAGTGTCCACTATAAAAAAACAATGAAATTGCGGCGTTTTGAAATTCGTTTTCTGTGAAAAGTCAGCGGCTGTAAAGTTGTAAATAACTACTTCTTTAAGGAATAGTGTGTCATTTGTAGGGCAGCACACAGCCAGAATAAACGAGGAATACTCCAATATAAAAGAATCTGTGCTGTTGAATCTGGTTGGCAACAGTTATCGCCTCCATTGAACACGGATATTCGAAAATTATGGTTATAGAATATTTTAGGCTATCATAAAAATAATCTGATAGAATATGAATAATTAGACGAGTCCGTCTGAGTGATCTGTCTCGTAGTAAGGTAACCAAATTTAGAGTAATGCCTCGAGAAAGAAATTTAAATATCCTTTTTAACGTGTTACCTAAACCTAACGGAACAACTAAAGTTTACTTTCGTTTAAGTTTGGATAGTTACGAGTAAGGTAGGAGTGGTTTATGTGGTTTGTGTCGCTTGAAATATAAGTGGCTTCGCGATCAAGTTCTTGTAAAAATTTAACATATTCATTTCTACTGTGGCCCGGCCATGAATACGTACTGTACGTCCAAAGATCCATGCTGTTTTCTTAAATGTCCACAGAAGAACGATACTCTCAGTGCAGTTTTGAGGATAATTTAAGGACAATTATTGTGTCGGTTAACTAATCCGAAGCTATCTCACAACTCCATTTACGAGGTAAAATTAACGTACAAACTCTGAAAACTCGAGCTCCTGTTCCACCCCTGCCAGATGTTGTGGTGGATCCTGTAACTTAACCTGACTGACCACCCCTTCTCACCTCTCTCTAATCTCCCGTCTCTCTCTAGACCTCCCCCTGTACTGTTCTTGACTCTCCATGTGCATTAGATAAATTTACTATAGTCCAATGGATCTCCAGTAGTCTGTTCTTCAAATTGGCCTGGGATAATCCATTCCGTCAGCCCATCCCTCTCCATTTTTCACATCCCCCCCCCTTCACTCTCTCTCCAAAGCTACCGTTCATTGTGAAAGGGGGTCCAATAGGCCTGCTGGCACATGTGGATGTAGCACTCTGTATAATAATAGCTGGGTGGACTAGGGTTACCATGGGATCGAACCAGCGTCCTTTAGGACAGGCGGGCGATTGCTAGTTGGTCTCTGCACCCCACCCAAACACAGTAAATTCATCAAAATAAGATAATGGAACATTCTGTTTGGCGGAAACCTATTCTGAATCTAATTTTTTTTTGTAGAATCTAAGGGCAATAGGATCAGTAACAGCAGCAATTGGGCTAACGAAACGTAGCTGAAAGAGCACACTCTTCGTTCGTTTATCTTATTCGACAAATTTTATTAAATTAAATTATCAAAGGGACTGACTGAGCTATTCAATCAGAAGAATAACCTGAGCGTGGAAAAGGGAATTCGCGGCAACAACCACTCCCGGAGTCTACTGAAGCACCCCCCAGGAAGACAATTCAGGTAAGGTATTATCCGGTGTGCTGTACATAGACCGTGACGGTATACAGTTTCCATTGCTGTTTATCCAACGACATTTCTCCCCTAGCACCCCTAGATTAAGTGAGAGTCGTAAAGAAAAAAAAATATAGAGTTGCTCATATCTGTAGAAATGCTGGGAATACCACCCTGATGTGCGGTAGCACATTCTAAGCATTATTTGTTTTTCCTTAGAGTTCATAGCATATAGTTTTTAACATACATACAGCTACCGTAAAAGAAAATAAAGATAAACAAAAAATAAAGTAAAAGACAAATGAATAAAAGTAGTCGAAACCGAAAGCTCAAGTAAGATAACTGGTAGGTGTTTATGTGCTATGATGTTACTAAGAACGTCCAAACTATGGAATAAAGCCTTTGACGTGTCACTAACAGTAACTCTCCTTGACCTTTACTATGTCCAACTCATCCTTCCAATTATCACGTCTCTCATTTATAATGTGTTCACTCGGTCATTGCTCCTTCGTTGTCTCATTATTTCTTTTATTTTTACCATTCTATGCCTTTTATGCCTTCTTTTTGCTACTGCATATCCAACTCGATTTAATCCTGTTTATTGTAATTCCTCTTTTTTCATCCATTATTCTACAAACATTGACATAATTTAATTTCTCTCTGTAATTTCCAATGCATAATAGACATTTTCTCCCTTGTTATATTTACCACGATACGGTTTGTTACATTGTTCTACTAACGCCAAGGTGCCCACTTTTCTTTGTATTATGTTCTCTCTTAATGCTTCAGTTACCCCCTGGATCTTAATTCTTAAATATTTATAATTTTGTGTACTAATTTCTATAACCAGCATCTTCCCCCCTTTTTTTTACATCAAGACCATGAAGCTACATTTTATTGATGATTTTCCGGTTTCTTCCTTGTCGTTAGATTTTCATTGAGTTCCATATCTTTCATTATTCATCTTTAGTTCTCGTTTTTTACTTCTGCTACGTGAGTAACTTCTATTCTGCACTTCCCCTTCCACTGCATTTACATTGTATATTACTGCAAACAATTGTGTCATGAAACTGTGTGTGTATAAGGCTTATACAGAGTATTTACTTTAGCGAAATATTATTTACTTTGACCGAAAACAGATTGTTGTTTTAACACTCACATTTTCTTTGTAAATTTAAGAATATGTTGTCGCTGACTTACAATGCTAACAGAGTGCGCAGTGTTTACTGATCCTGAAATGGAGTCTTAATTGTACAGTTTCAATATTGAATTTACCGATTGGAAAACGTCTTATTATCAGATAATATTCTAAGAGCTAATTAGAGTAACGGTGGTTTTTGTGTCACGTGGATTGGTGATATATAATGTGCATGGTGCCGCGCCGCCGCCGGTCAGCTGATGGAGATAAACAAATCCCTCGGTGAACTGCCAGACATTTCTACACCAGACATGGAGGCCCAGAAGTACGCTGGCAGCATACTTCTTCCTGATACTGATGTCGTATTTAGGAACATCAAAAATGCCAAGCGTTTTGCAATCGACATTGGTAATAAATTGTGTGATTCTTGGCGTAAGAAGAAATTCTGTATCAGGGTAACGATGCTGTACATGGGTCATGGTCATGAGCAATGTCCGATCTTTCTAGGGCAGCTGTTGTTACGCTAGGTTTGGTAGGATGAGGTTAGGGTTGACTAAAGGAAAATGAGATCTTAATTATAAGGTAAAGCCATGTTGGATGTAATTTAGCATTTAAGCCTTGTTGGAGCAGAGTTGGTGAAGATGTTAGGCCTAAGTACAGGGTACAGTAAGATAGTGTAAGTAAAGGTTTGGTTCAGTCAAGATAAGTTGTTTTGGATCATTTAGAGATGTTGAATTATTTATAAAGGAGGATAAATTGATTGGTGTAATAATTTTATAATAGTAGGAATTACTTAGAAAGACTGGAGGATCTGTGATGTAAGTGGCTATCGATGAAGCACTCACCTGGTATTGTTGGATATTAAAATCATACATATTTGAATGTTTTTATTCATATGCATGATAAATATTGAATGTGGGTGTTGTACTTTTACTCACTGGTGGAAGTAATCAGTGTTAGACTGTTATGTAAAGTTACCCTGTAAGTCAAGTAATTTTAGGATTTTGTATTGGTGTCTGCTGCGATGGTATATAGTGTATAGTATAATGAGTTCCTTAATGGCTTGATATTATTTAGCAGTAGGTATACGTACAGTACTAAATGTTTAGTTCTGTCATTATTGTTTTGATGCTTTCATTATAGGATTTTCACTTAAAGGTTTTTTCTAGTGCTTAAGATATAAATCTAGTGGAGGAATAATGACAAAAATGAGTGAGAAGAATTCCTGGGGAAATTTTAGAACCAATTAAACCTAACCTAATGATCTTAGGGTTTAGTTTATATATTCATAAGGTGAATCTACATATACTGTATTGTACAGTATATCTATTTATGCATTTGCTTGAAGGGTTTTATGATTGGCTGCTGTAACAGCAAAGGTAATGTGGTAGTGATCAGATACTCTACGGCACTTTACTATTTAAAAATTTTTTTTTGCTACATTGGTACCAATAACGAAGAGGATATTTGTTCCATTATCCCTGACAGTTTTCTTTTGATTGGTAAGATTAACAGTGGTTTAAAAGGGCTTAAAGGTTCTTAAAGGTTTCTAGCATTGATAAAGATAATACTTGAGACTTCTGTTTTGAGACTGCATTAATCTCATACTTTTCTTTAAGGATTGAAAATATTTTAAAACAAAGTAATTTTGTGCAATTATAAAATATTGTATATGTTGATAGCTATGTGTTGATATTGATATTGAAACAGTTTATTTAGCCAGAAAAATACAGGTACAGAGTGGACAATAAAAACAATACAATACAGGTACTGACATTCAACTGATGGCCAAATGGATTCAAAATCTTTGGCAGGCATGGGTGGCTCCAACCATTCAAAAGCCTTAGAAGAAAATGTGGGCATTGCTTATTATTTATATTGAAGTGACTAAAGGTTTGAATGGTTCTTGTGGTGTGCCTCATATGCTATTTTCAGATTCACCCTTTTCTTGCAACCTTTCTAGATTTGTGTTTTAAACATAAGATTAAATATGAAGATTCCCCTAAAAATATCATTGCCGGTTTGCTTGAGGGTCTGTGATGAAACTTTTACATAGATGTAGGAAGTATATACTGTACTGTACACTAATATAAAAGTATTTGTGCAAGAAACCAAATATTACCCTATTGTAATACTACTTGATAGGATTTAGACTTGTGCACTAGTTTGGGTGGTGGTGGAGAACTTGTTGAAAAAATTGTGTGGGTTGGATCTGCATTCCCTATGTGTGGATTTCTGTTAGCCTTGATCATAAAGATATTTATATTAAGAAACCCAGTAGCTATTTTGTTTTGGCATTGATATGATAGCAAGAGTAAAACTTCACTGTTAACTCAATAAGATATTTTATGTGTAACATGTTGAGTCATTGAATTAGTTAACGAATCAAGCACTGAAGGTATGTACTGTAATGATATCAGGAAATATGTGTGTGTTATGTGCACCAGGAAGTATGTATATAGCTTTTTTTTTTTTTTTACAGATGGATTGAACAGATAATATCAAAAGAATTGTTTTATGGAATCAATAATATTTTGTCTTCCTGATTTCCATTATTTGCCCTCAGGTGGTTCACTGACCAAGATTGCCTACTATTCTACCGTGTCTCACAGGAAGGTCTTGTACAGGTATAATGCAGAAAAGGACAGTGCTGCATCAGTAAGTATTATCATGACTCTGGGAAAGCATTCTCAATAGTTAGCTACTGTATATATATCCATTATGTAGTATTGTACAGTACAGGGACACCCTAATAATCTGGCATGGGTGAGACCAAGTAATTACCGGGTATTTAATGAAATTGGATCTTTTTACGAGTAGCAAAATGTACAGGAACCTATAGTGTATTATAAAAACTGTACTGTACCTTATATAAAATATAGAAATAAAATATTAAAGCTCATTATTTTGTCTCTCCAGCATCACAACGCCTATCACAGGGCATTAGTCTTTTAGTAGGAGTGATTATGAGGGCAATGTAATGGCTGGACAGTGTACCTGTACACAGATCACAACTGTACTGTATATACTTTACTCTCTCCTCTTCACCACTTATCATCTTATTATTTAGTGAGTGAGTGGTCAGTTCTCTGTTGTGTACTGTTGGCAAGTACTAGGCATGCATGGGTTCTTAAATATACCGGAATGTGTTCCAATGTTTGCCAAGCTCACACTTGTAGCTGTCACAACATTCTCTTGCAGGTTATTCCAAGGATTTGTAATTCTTACGTACTTTAAAGCAGTTAGTTCTGATAGTTTTCTGTACTGATAGCTTCTTTATCGTAATAAGTACTGTACAGGCACCTGGTTACCTCTAGTGTGGTATCTGTCCACTACCTCCAGATATATACCAGGTACAGTATACAGTATTTGACAGAATACAATACAATACTGTAATAACCTTTTAAATGCTTATAAACTTAAGTTAAATTGCTTTTTTTCTTCTTTAGAATAAACTGGGCAGTTGTAGATGTTCTTGTCTCCTGAGGTATTGAGTGCTGACCCTGGTTTGGTAGCCATCCATTGACATTCTCAGACATTTGTCAGTTTTACATTTATTGGAGAGAAATGGATCATTTAGTTATACAGAACTACTGCATATTGGATTTTTCCATTAATACAACTACAGTACAGTAGTTTATTCACAAGAACCACTGAACAACCAGAGAGATGTATCTTTCTTAAATTTTAGTTGTTTATGAGTTCGTATATTTACTAACTTTGAATATGCTATTTAAGACTTTAGTAATTTTGAAGCGCAATCCTGTAATAAATTATAACATCAGTTCCTGGGCTAGAACACAGGTAGTTGCAGCACTAGACGACAGAGCGTCAGTACTGAGAACTACTACAGGTACAGTACTGGGTGTTCGATGTTTCCATTGTTTCACTGGATATGAAAATTTATGACTGTTTTGAAATTGTCTTGGTTTTTGGAAAATTCTAGAACAAAATTGCCAGATTATTGAGCTTCCACTGTACCACTTTAATTCTGACATGAGTTATTATGATTATTTTTGAAAATAAATAATGATGTGTGAGAGAAGGTGTAATTGAAAGTTAATTTGTTGTTGTGGTACTTCAGCAATAATAACAATTAATGAAGAACATCTTAGAACATGTCTGTAGTTTTTAGTTATAAATTTTCTCTTAATCTCCAGGTGGACGGAGATGACTACCAGTACGAGAGCTCTGAAACAGAACGCTTGCACTTTGTCAAATTTGAAACTAAGTACATTGAACACTGCCTAGACTTCATACGGAACCACCTCGTCTTCAGTAAGGAATCCATGGCTGGGAAGAGCATAAAGGCAACAGGTGGTGGAGCTTATAAGTATGCTGAGTTAATTCAACAAAAGCTGGGATTAACGTAAGTGTAATTTGAGTATAGGATAAAATACTGTAATAACAATCTAAGTGTATGTATGTTGTGTTGTCAAGGTAAGAGAAACAATTGAGACCCTACAATTGTGTGTAAATGAGGCAGAAATTCAGATCAGCAACCTGGGACTTGGTCACAATTTTTGTAATGCCATATGGCAGCAGGGTCTACCATTAGACAACACATTATGCTTCCAATATCTTCCCAGGAGGTTGTACCTCCCTGTTTGGTAGCTACCTACTACCTATTTGATTTCTACAGTATTTTATGTTTTCCATCATGCAGGGTGGAAAAGGAAGATGAGATTGGTAGCCTGATTAAGGGGTGCAACTTTCTGCTTCGAAACATCCCTGACGAGCAGTTCTCTTACAGTCGACATGAAGACCCAGAGTACCGCTTTATTAACACTGAGCCAAACATATTCCCATACCTTTTGGTCAATATTGGTTCAGGTGTTAGCATTATGAAGGTACAGTAAGATAATTATTATTTTTTGTCTCATTAATCCCCTCCATTCTATGTTGTGGTTATTAATGAATTGTTGATATTGAAAAAGGATCACAGTAGTGTCTATATTTGATTGTTTTTGTGGTGTCATCTTAGTTTTTTCTGAATAAAAGGATAGATCTTTCTTCACAATCACTTGTCAGTAAATTATTATTTTTTTTTATTCTGATTATGAATTTTCTTAGTATTAGCTCAAAGACTAGCCACAGGCCTGTTTTTACCCGAGGCACTGCGTAATATGTGCTTCATGGAATACTTGTTGATACATGAAACTTTCTTTAGCATTGGAATTTAATGCAAAAGTTCGAAAGACTACCGATACAAATTTAGTTATAAATGATGAATAAGATTTTACATTGGATTTTAGTAGTTACTAATGTATTTTGTTACATGACAACTATGTGGTGATTAAACATTATATTAAAATTAGATGTGTATCACCATGAAGGAAAATATCTCACAGATTTGTGAAAACAATCAGGTAATGATGTAATTTAACAATGCTATCAAATATACTGATGAATAAACAAAGATCTGAGTATTATAACTATGAGTTTATGTCTTAGTGTGTTGTACAGAATAAATTTAATTTGAAATTTAACCCTCACAGTGTTTATAGAGATAAATAATTATTTTATTTACATTACAGGTTGAAGCAGATGACAAATACGAACGAATTGGTGGTACCAGTATGGGTGGTGGAACGTTCTGGGGACTTGGCTCATTACTAACTAAGGCTAAAGGATTTGATGAACTCCTGCAGCTGGCCAGTGAAGGGGACCATCGCAATGTTGACTTACTTGTCAAGGATATATATGGTGAGCATCTTGTAACCCTCAGATATAGAACAAAATATATTATTTGTTTGAAGTACAGTACAATACTGGAAAATATACTGTATTTGTCATTTACTTTATCTCTTCATGCATTCAAATATTTTTATTAACTAAACAAACCTATGAGCTTAATAAGTCACTGAGTTGAAGTAATTTTTTTTACAATTAATACTGCATGATGAAACTATAATACAATTGATATAAGTTTCCAGGGAAGGATTTAAAATGTAACAAAGAAGTACAGGTTGTACCTCTCTAGTCTGGCAACCTCGGGACCTGACCGGTGCCGGACCATGGAAATTGCCGGACCATGGAAATTCACCCTTTTCCTGGATAGATAGTGACTTGTGCTTATGCCTGGAAGCACTAGCACCACTTTCTCTGCGTCATGGTCTCTTTGAAGACATATTGAAGGGTTAAATGTCGTATAGTAGCTTCTCAAATTTCGCGAGTTTTTAATTCTTAACGTATTTTATTGGAACACACAAAAAAATAAATAAATAAAAATTTTGACGGCGGAAACTTGAATTTCGACGGGTTTGAACAGTGCAACGTGCATAATCGTGTATCATTTCTCTTATGTGTTTTATTATTACTGAATGTCTTTTTTATTGAATTAATGTTTATGTGTGCAAAATGAGCAATACAATTCATTAATAATACGTAGAATATTAAAACACACGAGGAAATGACACAGCATTGTTTTCGTTGATTACAAAACCAGTGACTGACTGGTTCTACATATAAAACTGAAGAAAATAAGACCTTTGTTGTAGCTGTAGTAAAATTAATATGGTTGTTTTAAGTAGTGTTATTTAATGTTAATAAATGGAACAATAGAAGTAGCTAACGATAATGGTAAAGAAAAAGAGAGATCGCATATGTAAGTGCGCATGCGCACACGTGAAAACATATCATCATTACTTTACATAAGAATATGAAAGCAACACTTATTTACTGTTCATATATATTTTAATTAATGTTTCTGAATTTGTTTTTTTTTAATTAATGTACGTGTGTGCAAAATTAACAATACAATTTATTAATAATACGTGGAATATTAGAGGAGACGAGACGGCTGCCGGCATTGTTTATGTTAAAGCTTACGAAACCAGTGACTGATTGGTTCTACATATAAAACTGAAGAAAATAAGACCCTGAGTTTAGCTGTAGTAAAATTAATGTAAAAAATGAATATGGTTGCTTGAAGTACCTGTAATGTTATTTAATGTTAATAAATGGAACAATATAAGTAGCTAACCATTAATGGTAAAAAAAAAAGTGAGACTGCTCGTATGTAAGTGCGCACATGTGAAAATATATCGTCATTACTCTACATAAGAATATGAAAGCAACACTTATTTACTGCTCATATATATTGAAGGGTTAAATGTTGTACTCTGTATAGACAAGCAGAGAGAGAGAGAGAGAGCAGCCGAACTGCCGGATGTAAACAAACCTTAATTTCCCGCGGCTTTTTTTTTTTTAAGGGGATTAGCCCACCCGGGCATAGGTCACTGACCCACATTGGGGCCTGAGGGGCAAAAATTTAATACTCCTGTAATAATAATAATAATTCAGATAAGTATAAAAAAAAAAAAAAAAAAAATGTCTATCTACCTATTGGACAAACTAAAATCGTTCCGGACCACGGGAGTTTCCGGACCACAGAATGCCGGACTAGAGAGGTACAACCTGTAATGTTCTTCTTTGGTGATAATTCTGATCACTATCACCAGGTAATGGAAAAGAATCATTAAGAAAAGTTTTCTCTTCTAGGAGGTGACTACAGTGCCCTTGGCTTGACTGGAGGCATTATAGCCTCAAGTTTTGGCAAGGCTATGCATCATGGACACACAAAAAATGATGACAGTCCAGGTATGTCCAGTGGTATGGAAGATCTTCTCCAGCACACTTAGTGTAGTAGCTCATATTGGCTCATAGTTGCATCCTTCTTGCATGTTCATATACTGTATCTTGATAAGATATTTTGTCTTTATTAAAGGCTCTCCTTAGCTGCCTATTTTATTTCATTTACAGTTTCTTTCCCCAAAATTGTATGTTCCTCTTATTTTTCATTATTCCTTCTTTGTCTTTTGAACTGATTCACAATTCACTTGTCAGGAAACCTTTCCTAGCATCTATGTTCTACACCAGCTTGTATAATGCTGTTGATCCATGTTAACCCCCGGTAAGTTAAGTTGTAAATGTTTCATTATTTTTCTCATAGCTGCCATCACTTTTGGTGATTTTTTTTACTTGCTCAGCTTTATTTCTCACAATTAAACTTCTGAAATCTGGAAAATCTCTCTTTGTTGTCGGTCAATCAAACTGAATTTCAGTGAAACAATATTACTAAACATTGTATTTTACTTCTTTCCTATTTTACCATTTTGAAGTTATCAACTCTACCAGTTTTGCTTCTTTGATGACTCTTATAAGTATTCTTCAGTGCATTTTAGAGCTTTGTACTGTATCTAGGACATAGGGAGTGCAGCACCTGAAGTGATGGTAGTAACCAGTGCTGTATTTATGGGATATGATTCTGTAATCAATGGCTCTGTCATGCAAGACCTGTTATCAGGAGCCATATGCCCACTTGTGATCATGGAATGGGATTTCAGGATCAATCACTCATTTTATTTTTATTTTTGTAAGGAGTTGCTCCTTCCAATATGTACCGTAGTACAGTATCTTTCTGAGGCTGTTTATATAGTTAAGAATAGGTTTTGTTGTCTTCTTATTAGTTAATATAGTTTTATATCACAAGTTCATAACCCTTAACTTTAATGTTGTGATTCTAAAACATATATTCACTTTACTTTTGATCCATTAAACAATTCTTTGGCTAATAATATTTGAATTTGACACTACCACCTGTAATATATAGTGAACATGAACAGGTAGTCCCCAAGTTACGAACGCTTGACTTACAAAACCCAATCTTACAAATAGGATCCCAATATATTTATCACAAAAATGTAATTTAAAATGTTATTTTTTATAAAACTTTATATTGTTCAACATCACTTTCTTTACAGAATTTACATTATTTGTTATGTATGGGATATTATTGTTGTTTTGGGTGGGCAGGGTTGTGTTTTAACCTAACCTAACCTATGGAATTAACACTGTTCTTACGTATGAACAGATCGATTCATGGACAGGGTCCAGGAACGTAATCCGTTCGTAACTCAGGGACTCCATGTATTTACTTCAGATTTTTTGTGAACTGATATGTAATTAAGTTACAATTTCTGGGTATCTTTGGCCACAGATGATAAGTGCATGAAATGTCACCTGGCCAGGCACTCAAGAGGTATGAGGGAACAGTTGAGTCAATGGACGACAGTTTGTAGAACAAGTTGTGGCTGAACTAAGTATTGTACTTAATGATCTATCCTGTGAAGAGAAGATTTAACTTTATATTATCTGAAAGCATCACAACCCATGTCTTTATCACTGAAACTCTAAAGCACAAGTTTCTTAGAAATTAGCCACACAAAGCTTCAAAACTGTGGTCTTTGCTCTGAAAAAGGGGAAAAGTAGTAACTCAGTGACACTGTAGGAAAGCCTATCTGCAGCTTTTTGAATTACTCTTTGCTTTTAAGGTGTAGAGAATGTGACTGGAACATTTCAAACCATTTGCTTCTGATGATATCACAAGTCTCAAGAATATTTGTAAGCTGATGGTGATTCTGGTGCGTTAGTGCTGCCTCTTATGATTATGAAAATAGTAAACTTACTGTGTGTAAACAGAGCATCACTTGTAATAGAGATGTATTTTTGTTGCTTCTTTTGTATAATGTAAGAGTTATTAATTGTATAAGCTGAATATCGCTGTTGCATTTGTTGCTTTATATCTGATGGATAATTAGTTACACATTTTAATTTGAGGTGTGTAATATGCATTTTATATTATAGTTGAAGTAGACAGATGATTATTTCACCTTGAGTTTAGTGCTTATCAAATTACAGTTCACACTCATGAATAGATAATGGAGTATTTCATATAAGTTATGTTAATGATACAGTGCCCAAGACTTCATCACTGTGGAAAGCATTTATTATTAAGAACCAAATGTTGTATACTGTATGGGTCGGTAAGTGACATTATAATCATAAGCTAAGCTGCTCCTTGCTCTCCTAAATAGTTTTACTTCTTGAAACATGTTGTTGGAAAATAAAAAATGTGTACAGTATACTGGAGTATGTTCACGAGTGAAGGATATTACTGCTTGCTTGAAAATGAGTTAACTGATATGGTTTAATGTAAAGCAACTCGAGATTAATTATATTATTTGTTACCTGGTATTTTTTCCCTTTAAATTATCTCTCATTTTTATTTACAATCCACAGGTTTTTCAGAGGCAGACATTGCAAGAAGTCTATTGTTTACTGTCAGCAATGATATTGGACAGATTGCTTCTCTTTATGCAATGCTCCATGGCCTGAAGAAGGTAAAGTGTCCTATTTGAGTACGTAAGTTATATATAATTGCAGTATGAGAAGGATACTTTTTCTTATGTCTGTAATATCTCTTAGACCTGGCAGCTAAATATTTTCAGTGTCCAAAAACAAATATTCTGGAAACCTTTTTAAAATTATATAAGGTTTGAGTGAAAGGTCTCAAATAGTAATACATTTGAGATAGTGATTACATGTACAGTAATTCATTTCCTATATGTATACTGAAGACTATCTTTACCATTACATCACCGTTTTTTGTTTATGTAATTTTATATAATGAAACATTATTTGTATATTGTATGTTTATGGCACTGTATTTATTTATTTATTTATTTTTTAGGTGTACTTTGGTGGTTACTTTTTACGGAACCACCCAGTCAGTATGCACACTATCAGCTTTGCTATTAAGTACTGGAGTCGTGGAGCAGTGCAGGCTCTCTTTTTACGACACGAAGGATACCTTGGGGCCATAGGAGCATTTCTGCAAGGGGCAGAAGAGTGTGGTAAGAACTGTATGTACAGTATTTAGTATGTACCGTAGACTGTTAAGTCAGACAGAAGTTACAGTGATAAAAAACTAGGAACCATTGTGGACACTGTGCTAAGCTTTTTATATTACGTACTTAAAAATTACTGACTTGGTTCCATGAATGTGTACTATTCTGTACTTTGTCGACAATTTGTGGACTAATTCTAGTGAGATATATAACAATGAAAACCTTTATGGCTTGAATATTCTTATATATTAAATAGGGTAGCGAGAACTGCACTTGTCAAGGAAGTCTTTTAGCTTACTGTACAGTACTGGAGAGTGGAATGCCTATACAGTACAGTATGGGGATAAGACAGATTGGAGAGGAAGAGTTAGTGGGTAAATATAGTCTGGGTAAATGAAATAGAGAAAGGCAAGATTTGGTTGAGATTCTTATTGAACAATTGTTTGGTGGTGGCAAACTCCTTATAACAAAAATGGGAACCACACGAGGTGACATATAGAAGTGTTAACAGCAGGATTTTATTTTCCAGACTTCATAGAATATCTTGTTGTCTGACTTTGTTTGGGCTACAAGCTATAATAAAATTATTTTCTTTTCATGCCTAAGTAATGTTTTGTTCTAAATAATTGCTTTTCAAAGTGATGTTAATACAGTACAGTACATATTTTGTTAGCACATTTGCTGTCTTCCCACGGTTTTTAATGCATTGACGAACTATAAAAACTATTTCAGTGCTGTACATTAATTGTCATTGATGAAATAGCACATAATTTATTTATCTTGTCATTAACCATCTTAGCTACTCTTAAAGTATGTCACTATAAAACAGTAAGGTACTGAATTGCAACTCTTATAGTTATGCAAATCACAGATGTATCATCAGTGATTCCTGTGATATGTTGATAAAGTGAATAGAATCACTATGAAAAGGTTTGTAGTGAGAAATTTGTATTTATTATTTCAAATATGACATGTGCCAGATACAGTAATCCAAAAACAGTTTATTGTAACTTCTGTATCACTGAAAATGCTGCAATTAGGCAGTGTAGAATTTTTTTTTAACTGAATTGAGAGTTAAACATTGGTGTAAAGATTTTGTGTTTCCTGCATAACATAGTGAAATGCCCAGATTTGTCTATGAATAAAATTTGTAAGTACTGTACGAGTTAAAAATTTCTTCTGTACTGGTTGGTTAATTGTAGGTCATGGGGTGAGCGTTTGTGTCTTGCTGACTTATGTAAAATCTGTAGGTTTCTATCAATCCATTCTTGTTTATTGACCCTTTATTTCTTTCCTTTCATTTTATTTTTTCTAAATACAATTTCCTTTCTTAATTATGTTATATTTATGTTATACAGTACAGTACAGTACAGTACTTCCTTCAAATTTCCATTAACCTGCAGCTTCAAGCATTTTTAGCCTCTCTTGTGTCAAGATTGAATTGGTACTTCCTAATTTTCAAAATACTGGATTCAATGAATATGATCTATTCATCCATATCGTGGTCAGTGTCTGTCTCAGTATCAGACTCAAGAATGTCAAACTTGTAAGATTAAACTGTTACTTTGTCCCCTATCTTCAGCTCTAATTTCTCTCGGGAAATTTCTTGAAGCTTGGGATCTAGTGACCAATTAATGGACAAAACTGTATTGATCTTCCCTGATGTATGTGATTCCTTGTTAAAACTAGTTTAGAAAGAGAACATATATTTACAATACTGCTTTGTAGACTTTCCATATTAGTAGATCTTAGGGTTTTATCTGTGATTAGATCCATTTTATCTTCCAGTGTACTGTTGTGGACCAAAAAATTGGCAGGGCTGGAAGGAGGCGGTATATGGGAGAGTAGTGCTGTTGGTGGGGACTTGGGAATGTCACATTGGGATGGCGGTGAAAAGTCTCCTCGAACATTATTTTTTTTTGCGTCATTTTTGTGGTTGTTTTAGTTTACAGCACATGTTAGTTTAAGCTGTGGCTGCCTCATAATTAAAAAAAAAGAAATGGTGTTAAAAAGAAAATTGCAGACTTTTAACATCACCCTCTATGCAACTCTCCACTTACCTCTACCCTTCCATACAACACCTCCCTCCCTGCCAAATTCTTTTTGTCAACAAGAGTAGTGTACAGTAAACCATTGCTATTCATAGGTTTTTTTTTTTTTTTTTAACACATGGATTAGCTCACCCGGGCACAGGTCATTGACCCACATTTGGGTCTGGGGGGGGGGAAAAATATAATAATATTAATTAACAAAAATAAATGAAAATTGATAATATAAATAAATTAATGATAATAATAATAATAATAATAATAATAATAATAATAATAATAATAATAATAATAATAAAGAACCGTAAATGCAAAACTGAATAAAAAATGTCAAGAGTGAGAAATGATTTGCTATATGTACGTTGTATTGTCAATAGTAAGAGAAACAATTGAGACCCTGCAATTGTGTGTAAATGTGGCAGAAAGTCAGATCAGCAACCTGGAACTTGATCACAATTTTTGTGATGCCATATGGCAGCAGAGTCTCCCATTAGACAACACATTATGCTTCCAATATTTTCCCAGGCGGTAGTACCTCCCTGTTTGATAACTGCCTACTACCTACTAGGAATGGCGCAAATTGGCAAAACCGCGAATAGCAACTTATACATACTACCTTAGTGCACTTCTATACTACTTACCTTCAAATGTGAAAGTTTGGAGCTTGATGAAGTGTACTGTTCAGTAGGATGAAATCTGGTTACTGAAGCATAGGGAGATCATTAGGATCACTGTTGGAAGAGAGTGATGCAATGGGTGGTTGGTGGAGAGGCGCGTGGCAGGGAGGCGGGTGTTGGGGTGGCACATGGTGAGGAGGTGGGTGGTGGGGAGGCAGATGGTGGGGTGGCAGGGAATAGCAAGTGTTTACTCAACATCAAAAACCATAAATCACTTGCCCAATCATTTCTGTTTTGGTTTCATGAGTTCAGTATTTTGTAATGTTTAAGAATAAATGCAGATTTATAACTACTTCAGTTTATGCAGACACAGAAAAATACTCATGGGGTGAGAACTATGCGGGATCATCTGGTCTGCAGTCTCCTCTGCCTCACCCTCCTGTGGGTGGGTGGCCAGGGGGAACAATAGACCAGCTGGAGATTGACCGGTGTGACCAGCAGCTTACATTCTTCCCCTTGTTGGCTCACCCTGAGGAGTATGTGCCTGATGCTGTTGACCTCACGAAGGATAAAGAAGCCAGGTATATTCTACAATGTATTTTTCAATATGAAAATATATAATACTGTATCTTTTTTTTAAGACAGAAGAGTTGTGTGTGATCTTTGCATGTATCATGTCTGGTGAGACTTTACTGTTTTCAGTTGTGAATATTATGATACTGTAAATATTTTGGTGATTCTTGAGATTTGCAAAGATTCCTATTTGTAAATTACCTCTAAGACAATTGGGGTCTGCAGTATTACATTTTATTTTTTATCTTTTTCAGTGAAAAACTTTAGATTGCAATGTGAATGTTGCCTATACACTGGAGGAGCATACTATATGCATCTACTATATAAATATTTAAAAACAAAATTACATTGATAGTAATAAAACATCTCGGAACAAGATTATAGTTTAACTGTTGTAGAAAAATTGCAAATATTTCATGGAAATTTTTTCAGAATAAATTGTTTCCTCATTTATTTTAGAGACTACTGGTTGTCCTGCTTTGAAGGTTCATTAGGAAGTTTTGTGAATTGTGCCATCAACTCCCAACCCAATATTCCTGACAGTAGAGAAAGGGCAAATAAATTCCGTGATAAGTACCTGCAGCGACTTAACAATCTCAAGAATCATCCATTGTAAGTATTATAGAGATTGTTAAACCTTGGAGGTAAAGAAAACAAGATGGACTTTGATAAGGGGTGACATCAGAAGTTGAAAATTGGCATGATATTGTTTGTGGAACCTGTGTGTGATGTATGTAAAACGACATACAATATATGTGTGTCAATAGGCCTGAAAAGTAAGTGTTATACCATACTGTGAATTCCAGAACTTAACACAATTCAATATAAATTTCTTTACATTTACAGTACAGTATCATGCCGACCTTGAATCTCTGTCACCCCTGAATGATCCTTATTTTCATAGACAGACTCACTGATCTTTGATCCATTGTACATAGAGGTTGATTGAAGGTTTAAATATAATGGTTCTTATTTCATGTTATTTTTGGGTGTACAGTAGTTAACTTGAGAAATTTGAATATTTTCATAAATTTGGAAGAAAATCAGTACAATATTGCCTGTACTGTACTGATATGAAGTCTCTTGCTATTTGCTGTTTATTGGTTGGATGCCTTATTAGTATACTTACAGTTTAGTTTTGATCAATCTATGAACTTGTGGATGGCGGCGGCAAAGAACATAATTCACTGATGTTGAAATTGCTGAATTTTAATTAATTTTAATATACTGTATTATTATTACCATTTTCAGTTTACTAGCTGGTTGATATCACTGTGTGGCTTTGATCTTACAACACTAATTATCTCTCCTGAAAATGACTAAATATATGATATGATATAATGTCAAGAACTCTTATTTTAAAACTGTTCTTAATGGAATAAAACGAAACACTTATTTTATTTCTTCCAGTGCTTATGGTAACTTGACTGTACGGAGTTTACTTGACATGCGAGAACATTGTCTCAATGAATTTGATTTTCCCGATCCCTACCTGCAACAGAAAAAGGTATTGTCAGAGTCCTGAAGGATTTTTCTCTTTTACAGAGTGTAAAAATATATCATATTGCTGTGTTGTGATCCTCTAGCAATAGCATTTAGTACTTGAGTAATACAGTACTGTATGTGCCATGGCCCATGGCCTAGTTTGACAGACTGGTCACCTGTGCTTGAATTACAGTAATTATTAACACATGACAGTTATGCTTGGCTATTGAATTGTTTGTATTATGGCCTTTATATCCTTGGGAGTGGCTGGTGAGAACAAGACCCTGAGGAATCTAACCACATTTCCTATCAGGGGTCCACCGTCTATTTTGCTGAGTTAGGAAGATAGAGATCCAGGTGAGGTTATTATTTATTACTCTTCTCTGTAGTGTTGCAAGTTTACAGATATGTAATTTATTCTTACTACATTTACGTTCTATGTACAGTATAGTATTGTCCCCCATTTTTTTTTTTATATCTTGTGTGATTAATATATCTTTTCAGTTGGAGAATGAAAATGCTTTAAAATTATTGAAGGACCACTTGAAGGTCTTGGATGGATTAGAATACAATAAACGCCAGGAGGCTTTAGTCCGTGGGATTTTAGCAGGCAATGTGTTTGATTGGGGAGCCAAGGAAGTGGTAGAGCTTATGGAACAAGGACTTGGCTTCAAGGAAGCTGCAGACAAACTCCAAGGTTGGTTATCTTTTGTTTATGAAATAATTTTTTATTAATTTCCTGTAGGGGTTTATTTTTTGACATAAAACAGTCATCCCTTGAGTTACAAAAGTATTATGGCCCTGAAAAGTTTGTAATTCAAAATTCCATAACTCAAACCTGTTTTTCCATTGACTTTCATAATTGGTGATATATTCCCACGGACCAAATTTTCCCCCAAAGCCATACTAAAATAACTCCTAAGACATTTTAGTGTACATTTGATTGAAAGACAGAAATTTTTATAAATTTTGTAGGTAGCTTGTCCAAGTTTATCACATGGGGTCTTTCCTGAAAACCCTTGTGATGTGAGGTGTTGCTGCATATGTGAAATATTTGTAATTTTCCCAAAAGAAACAATGTATATTAAGGGGGGATATGTTCCTGGCTGGGTAGTCTAGGCTCTAGTGTTTATTGTACTACAACATAATTGCATTAGCTGTTGATTCTGGCAGATAATAGAAAGTATCTTGGCTATTAATTCTAGCTGAATTAGTCACCCACGGTGATAACTTATGCCATCTGACTAAATTTCATATTCTATAATTATCTTATGTGGGGACTGGGGAGTATAGCTGAGAAGTTGAATTTTAAATAGACAATTTTATACTCAAAATTGCTTTATTTACCAGTATACTGTATACAGTATTCTATCTCCTTCCACATTCCTTGTCTTGTACTGTAACCTTTTCCACCATGCACACCTTCATAACTCTTAGTGTGTATGCAAAAGTGACTGTTCAGATCACCACCCAGTACTACAATTTCACTTTTACCCACTCCATGCACCAACTCCCAACTTATCACAAAACTAATCCTTCACTTCCTCACTTAGCCTAACCGGAGTGACTATGCAGACATGACACTTGTCAGATCCTTGCCAGCTAGTAATTTCAGAAACCTTAATTATTGCATTCACCCTTTTCACTTCTAGTACAGTACTTTCTCCACCCACTTCTGAGGGATCCCTACATCACCTGTTCCTGATTCACTGTATTTATTTATTTGTAATAATGATATAAGACAAGAGTTGTGCTTTTAATCAAGCCAGATTAACATACAGAGATATTAAGTTTCATATTGTAACGGAGATTCTTTCAACGTAGCTCCTCCTTTAGGTTACGCATCAGTAATACTATACCTGTATCTTGATTACATTCCAGCTCGCCCGTGGCTTCATGATGATCTAGATGCCTGGATTAGTCGGCAACAACAGTCTCCCTATAAATGTGCTGTTATATTTCTTGACAATTCTGGCTGTGATGTCGTCCTTGGGATTATCCCCTTTGCTCGAGAACTGCTTGTCCGAGGAACCAGAGTAAGTTTTGTGTGTACAGTACCTCATTCCTCATGTTTTTCTTCCCTTCCTTATCCCAATTCCTTTCACGTGTTTTTCTTTATATACAGTATATAATTTTTTTTACTACATGATCCTTCTCCACCTTTTTTAATGCTGTTTTGAATTATTGTTCCATTAATTTTTTTTTATGAAATTGTTCCTTATAGAATTATGATATGTAGCATAAATTTGCCAGAATAACACCAACCGTTAAGTAAAACAACAGGTCTGATATAGATAATTAAAGGTGTGTTAGTATCTTGTGTATTGTATATACCGGTAAACTTATGGAAATAGTTCAAATAGTAAGACTTTTTTGGCAATAATATTCTTCTCTGTTAACAATCAGATTTTAGAGACCCTCATTCATCTAACATCTGCTACCTTTATGCAGCTCAATATTGCAACTATTTTATTCCTAATTGAGACGTTTATGCTTTATGCCCTTCCCATAAACATTTGTTTTGCCTATGATTTCATTGATCTTCATAATTGCATTCCAATAAAAGTATAAATGCCATTTTGGTTTTAATTTTTGTAAGAAGGATTACTCTTTACTAAATGAATAATGCTGTATAGTTGCCAGCTGCCTCTTGAGATGCTGAATTAATTACAGTACTACCTATCGAAACTTGAATATGTATTTTTTGACATTTGTCAATCACTTGTATTTTTCCTTTGTTTCAAGCCATAAAAAATATATCTCTGCACTTTATGTTCTTGCTATTGCTCGTTGTTTGGGGTTCCTCCATAATTGCTCACAATACATCTAGCTGTGTGAAAAAAAAAAAATATATCCCACATGGTTGCAATTTACTAGTACTGTAGTTGATCATGATGTAGAAACTCACATTCCACTTGGTTTCCATTGTACAGTAGTACTGTATTTGTTACAATTATTAACTAATACCTTTTCTACACCTCAAAGTTATGTGAACATGGGGACTGTAAAGGTTAATCTTTTCTTTCTACTTCCCAATTGGTTACATTTCACCTCATTAATTTTGTTGTGCCTCCTTTTCATTTCTAACTGGCTTGAGTTACTCGAGATACCCAAGCCAGGCATCAGTCTATAAATCCATTTAATAGATGAGGCTGGGTCAGGCAACTCGGGTTCTCTTCCTCTTCCTTGTAAGTGCTGCTTCAGTGTGATGGAACTGAGGGGCACACTTGTGAAATGAGGCTTAAAAGTGGTGTCATATGAAAGTCGAGGAATGTATTGTTAAGTGTGACAGCAAAGTCTCATAACCTTCAGCCTGAGGTGGTAATTTTCACCTCACAGGCCCTTTGTTTATTAAAGGGATGGGATTATAAAAGGAATGGCAATTAATTTTTAAATATTTCCTGTCAGCAGTGTTTCACCATTATTAAGTCACATAATCTAGGTTTGGCTGTAAGAAGGGATTTCAGGATGAGTCCCTCATTGTGTTTATATTTCATCAGATAAACTAAGAGGAAATTATTCAAAATATTGTAAATGACAATGCAAAACCTAATGATACATCTTTCCTCCAGGTTGTGTTGTGTGCAAACAGTAAACCAGCATTAAATGATGTGACAGCTGAGGAACTAAATATGCTGATGAAACAAGTAGCTGGTGTGTGCCCCATCATTAGCCAACACCTAGAAACTGACACTCTCTGTATACGTGAGTCAGGTCAGGCTTCACCCTGCCTTGATCTCAGGTAAGTTCCTCATTTTGTATAAAAGACTTAAATTCTAAATGATGTTGGTGAATCTGAATGTAAAAGAGGAACATGTGCAGATAGGACTTTGTTAAAGATATCATTATCAGGGAAAATTAAGGAAGGATTCTTCTTCCATTACCAAAACAGGGCAGTGATCATAGCCCGTACAGTATGTGTGTACCCTAGTTGTTGCTATGCTATGTGGCTGGGGTGGTACAGTATTTGGGTTGTTGTGGGCCAGCCAATGTGGGTTTATGTATGTTTTACATTCATTCTGTTCTGGTTGAGTACTCAATGGTTCATTTTTGGTAATGTATGTGAGTTTTGTGTATGTACTGTACAGGTATTTGTGAGATATACAAGTTTCAGTATTTGATATGGGAAGGGGGGTCAAGTGTATGAATATTTGGGCTGGGTAGGTCAATTTAAAACAACCACTTGCCTACTACAGTACAGTATAATAATAATATAATAATAATAATAATAATAATAATAATAATTGACGGTTTATTGAAAAAGTTCTGCAGCCCGAAGGCTGAAAATATACATTGGACATAAATGACTTATTACATACATTGGTGGTTTAACAAAAGCCTTCGTTAGAGAAAGGTAAAGGAACATACAGTGAACATACAGATTAATGTAGGTGTTGAACAGCAAAAACGTAGTGCAGTAACTCCCTCCCAGATGGTGTTAGGAGGGACCTCACGTGGTGTAGTAGTTCCCTCACAGATGATGGTGTTATGAGGGGCCTCACGTGGTGTAGTAATTCCCTCACAGATGGTGTTATGAGGGGCCTCACGTGGTGTAGTAATTCCTCACAGATGGTGTTATGAGGGCCTCACGTGGTGTAGTAATTCCCTCACAGATGTTGTTATGAGGGGCCTCACGTGGTGTAGTAATTCCCTCACAGATGGTGTTATGAGGGGCCTCACGTGGTGTAGTAATTCCCTCACAGATGGTGTTATGAGGGGCCTCACGTGGTGTAGTAATTCCCTCACAGATGGTGTTATGAGGGGCCTCACGTGGTGTAGTAACTCCTTCACATATGGTGTTATGAGGGGCCTCACGTGGTGTAGTAATTTCCTCACAGATGGTGTTATATAAAGCTGCTCATGTTTTTCATACCATATTCTAGGAATATAACCCTTATGTAACGTTATTTATATTTACAAGAGATAAAGGTGCCATATTCTTACAGGTTATTTTCTTCTCTGGGCAAGTAGAAAATACTAGTAATATATTACACGTGGCCGACACAGTTCAATGTCCAGATGTTGATTTTGTTAATGGGGCGAGTGGGTGCTAAACTACTGTTCATTGTTTATTATGGGAAATATTACCCAGACAACCCAAATGGTCAATCCTTCTTGATGTGCAAAGGGCAGGGATCTATGAGGAAATGTGAGATAAGCTGTCAAGATATGTTTAGAACAGCTGGTTAAGGTTTCTTGCTGTGTAATGAGAAATTGCATATCATATATTGATACATTGATTGAATATCTGTATTTATACATACAAACAACCCACAAATATTTGCTCATCACCCTTTTTCAGTCGTCTTCCACTTTCACTAGTGGATGAATTGGTACAGTGGGGATGTGACCTGGTGATGATGGAGGGGATGGGGCGAGCCATCCACACTAATCTACTTACCCCACTCACATGTGATTCCCTGAAGCTTGCTGTTATAAAGAACAGATGGCTAGCCCACAGGTATGTTCCATATTTCATTGAAATATTAATATACAAAAGTGATTATGTTTTGAGAAATGTTTATTTAATTCTTATATGAAGTTTGTATAAAACCATAATGTACTGTACTGTTTTTGTTTTTTCATATTGATACTGGTTTCTGTGACAGATATATCTTTCATATCAGTCCCCTAATGCAATCTTCTGTGTGTTGACTATGACAAGTATTTACAAAATATTTAATCGTTAATACTGACTGAATAAAAGTGTGTGGTCTTATTCTTCAGAGCTTCAGCTATTTAAGTCTCCTACATATCTAAAATAAAATACCTAGTTAGGATATGGGTAAAACTTATTTATTTTACTTTTTCAAATTTTTTTTATAGGCTTTTGTTTTTGGGAATTAGTACAACAATTCTGCTCTAATGGTTGACATATATTCATAGAGTTGTTGTATAGTCTGAAGCTGTAGTGTATAGATGATATAGATAGATCATCTTTAAATGGGGGTATGCAAAATTAATTAATAAGATCTTCAAGCAGTAGTTAGAAGAAAATAGGTACAGTACAGTGTATATTATGTAAGAAAGATGTAAGTACAGTATAGGTGACTTAGGCCTCAAAGAAATAGGGGAGACACTAGTGAAGAATAGTGCAAGACTAATGTACAAAGTAACAGTTAAAGGCTATAGTAGTTACAAATACTGTACAAGTACCCCCCACACTCCATACAAATATTATCCTCTCCCTCCACACACACCCACCCTCAGTTTGCATAACCAGTATACAAGTTGACTCCATAGATAAGGTCTTTTTATTCTGACTCCAGACTTTTTTTTTAATGTTTATTAGATGAATTCTTATATGATAAATATTATAAGTTAATCTTTTATGTGGAGTTAATTTGGATTAATTCTCCTACATTCCTAAAACAGAGGTAAATTCCTTTATGTTCTAATATATCTGTAATTGTTGCAGACTTGGCGGTGATATGTTTTCTGTAATGTGTAAGTATGAAACGGGAAGTAAAAAAGTTATAGGCAACTCCAGTACAACAGCAAGTAGTTTATCCTCGGCATCATCTTAGAAGTGTATGTTAATGCTTAATGTTGGAAGATAAGCATTGTAAAACACTTCTGGGGGATAACAATATGCATAATATAACATATATATATATTTGGAATATAGAAATATTGTACAGGTGTCCCTTGATTTACAATCAGTTTGTATTCCTCAAAACCCAATGGTTAAGTGAATGATCATACTGTATATTGAACATGTTTTAGCATGATGTTAGTGGGGTTATGTTCCCAAGTCACTCAAAGTGGGGGTTTTCACCCAAATAGGCTCTAAAACTCACAGTAGTAAATTACTACACCTCAATGCCACAATATAATGATACTTCGATGCCACAATGCAATGCATATTTTGTACATACACTATATGTAGTATGAAAATGGTGATATAAATATTAAATAAAAATAGAAAAGTGAGTTGGGTTAAGTCATGGAAAAATTACAGTATGAAAGCACCTCCCCCATACATCATAAAATGAATGGTAAAGAAAAATAGTAAGGTGAAAGTTATCACGCCTATATTATGTTGTAAGGGCCACACTCGGAGGCTGGAGGACTTCTATTGCTCTGAATAATCATTCTAACTCAGCCACTAATGAATGGGTGGTACTCGGTGCACTTAAAGTTGTTGGAGTGGCAGGTCTGATCTCAGGGGAGGGTAGCATGACTTAGGTTCTATAAAAGCTAACTCTGAGGGTAGATGGAACCGGCTCAGGTGACTCGGGCTGTCTCTTTTGGGAGTTTTGACCCCAAAGAAGCTGGTAATAATACTCTGTTGTGTCTTTCACTCACTTGATTCTTACATTCTTGATAATGAATCTGTTGCTCAATGTTGTGCATCAATTGAGAACTTCTTCAGATACATCAACTCTTCTTTGCTTAGCTCCTCTTCATGGCATCAAGGAGTTCCTAAACTTCTTCCTGGTCAACTTCATTAAAGCCAGCCTGGTGGTAGAGCTGCACAATATCTCGGCAAATCTTTTTAACTGGCTCAAATCCATGAAAACCATGCACACACTTCAGCCAAAAGTTTTCCATACCCTCCTTCCATGACTCTGAAATGCTGTCCATACCTTCTTGATGTTGTAATTGTGCCACAACTCCTTGGTTGTTGGCTTGTCCAGTCCATGGGATGGATGAGTGAGGTTGCATTTGGTGGCACAAACAGCATGTCAGTGTTGTCTGCCCACTCGTCCATGGATGGTGGATGTGCAGGAGCATTTTTGAGGATCACAAGGTACGTGTTGGCAAGATAATTGGCCTTTCAGTACTCCTTACACTTTCTGGAGAGGTAGCCAACCACGCAGCTCTGGCACAATGTCATTGTCAACCACGCTAAAGATTTGATTTCCAGATGACCGTTAGAAACTCCTTAATATAACCCCTGAGTGCTTATGGATTTTCCAAGTGGCAGACAAGGAGTGGCTTCAGTTCAAAATCTTTGGTGTTACCTCCAAATGACAGGGTGAGGCATGCCTTGGCAGCTTTAAATCAGAAGCAGGTTCTTCTCTTTTGCAGTGAAGGTTCAGGAGGACATCCTCTTCCAAAATAACCCATTTCATCAGACTTGATAACTTGCTTGGGACTGAATCCTCCTTCTTGGATCTTCACCTTCAGGCGATTGGTGACAGTAGTGGCAGCTTCACAGTCCACACTTGCTGCCTCTCCTGTGAGATGGAAGCTCTGGGGGTTGGCACATAACTTGAACCACTCCAACCAGTCAGAGCTTGCCTTGAAAGTCTCAGTTCCCTCAGTCCGTTCAGAGCCTAAGCCTGACTGCAGTAGTCTCTCCACATTAACCATGGCGGGTCACATGCTCTCGTCAGCCTCGTGGTTGTACTTGCAGTCACACTTTCTCCTACGGTCTTAACTGGTGTAACATTCTTGACAATGGTAGATACAGTACTATATACAGGGGTAATGGGCCAGACCAAGTGCTCTTGTAATGGAAATGAGGCCTTCACCCTTCTTATGGCACTTGATGATGCCCAGTTTTACCTCCAAAGTAATTGCCTTATGAAGACACTTAACTTTGCTTGAGGTGACAGCTGCATGTTTCCTAGTATTTTAGAGTTCAATCACTGAATTCACTAGAGAATGACACCACAAATGTACCTGTATTATGATTGACAATTACAGTCTGTAAGCACAGTGATCAGCACAATGGTTATCGTACGTAATAGGTGGGCACGTGGCATAAGAGTGGTGAGCAAAGCAAAAACACTTGTGATGAATGCAGTTAGTGGCTCAAGTAGAAAGATTCAGGCAACAGTGGACAGGTAGTCCTTCCCTACTCAGATGACCAGGGCCGTCCCTAGGAGGGTGTGGGACCCGGGGCAACTCAGCCACTGCGGGGCCCCAGAAAAAAAAAAGATGTGAATTACACGAAAGTGCTTGGGAACTTTGTGTTTTCTTCTTTCCTTGTGGTTATCAGCATATACCTGGATCACGTGCAACTACAGTGATATACGTATATATATATATCACAAAACTCAAAAGGCAGGAGTCACAGGACACAACCTCATCTCACTGGTGGACTGGAGTGCAATGGATTATGCGGTTAGAGAAACCCACCCCCATTGAACTGTCGCTATGGATGGTAAGGTCACGGTTGCGATGGTGGCGTAAGCCGTGAGGTCAGATTAACCAGTCAACAGGTAATGTGTCCATGGTCACTGGGTCTAGTGCTGGGACCAGCGGTGGTTGCCCCCCCCCCAAAGGACGGGCCTGCAGATAACAATGAATGCATTTTTGAATTTCAGCCATTTTGGGATGAGAAATGAAGAGGAATATGTACATGAAGCTGCTAAGGAGTGATATTTCTTTTAATTTCCTGTCACTGCAATCTTTAAACAGAGAAAGTCCAATCATAAAGCAAAAAAAAAAATAATTTAAATAATTAAATCAAATTTTCATGAGCCGTGAGATCGTATATTGAGGGATGCCTGCACACCTAATATTTTATTTGAATAATAAATAAGTTGGAATGTAAGCTTATTCACTGTTACAGCTTACATAAGGGAAGCCTTATTTTATGAACTAAATGAATTAACATTGAGGTTTATTATATATTTACATGTACTAATTTTAAGGAAAATCTGCTCATTGTACAGTCATTTTCATATGATTAATGTGAGAAATATTAATTTAGGTAACAATACCAGTATTTTTTTAATGCCGATGCACTTCTTTAGTTGGATTCAATTCCTCTAAAAGATATTCCAACTGTAATGTGTATGTTCAATAAATGTCAGATTTTCATAAGTACTGTCTCATAAGAAACATTCCCTCACTTCAGCCATTTGTAATATGATGCCCTTTATCATGTGACTTATCACTGTGCTTGCATTTTGGTCTGTAAGGGACTGCTTTAAACCTTGATGGGGTTATCCATCAAACCCCCAGTATCATAGGTGGCTAATGGCTTTCTGGAAACCACTGGTTGACTTGTATAGTCCTGGCCACTAGTTAATGCAAAGTCACTAGGGTACAAGTATTGTCCTGTATAGTACTACTGCAGGTTTAGAGACACTGGTGTTAACAGGCCATAGCCAGGACAATGTATTAGTCTCAGTGAAGGACAAACAAACACATAAACAAATCATAAAAAATAGACATGAGATTTGAAATATGTCATATGCCAGGCATGGGCAACCCGCATCCTGTGGGCCGCATGCCACCCGAACCATGTCTCTTTGCGGCCCGCGGAGTAATTTGAGAAATTTTATTTTATGTGGCCCACAGTTCAGGTAGATGCAGCCAGCTTATGATGAGTAAAGCAATACGTATTTATTTAAAGAATAATCTTCTCGCACAATTCATTACGGTTTTATCACCTTAGAGTAAGTACGGGGGTAACTACGAAAATGTAACAGTGAAACAAGTATAAACAGGCAACAATATAAGCATTTTAACTTTTGTGAGTTTACAGGACAAGTTTGGCACGGTCTGTTTGATGGATTAGCTGCTATGTGGCAGTGGGACACTTGGGAATTAAGTAAGGTTTGGTGATAATTTTTGTATTTAATCCAGTGTGACAGCATTACCCTTACTCAATTATCACCTGAATAGAGAAGTACACGAGGACCCACCAGGTGATACAAACATTGAATAAAAAGCTGTATTTGTGATGTACAGATTTCTGTGAAGCCAACACATAGTACAGGTAGAACTGATTCACTGTGACAGGACAATATCATTTACATTGAGCTTGGTTGCCTTTACGTCCACAATGTACTGTATTGTACTGTCTAATTCCACAACATTAATTGAAGTTATTTCCACAACTGAATCTCTCTTAATTTTAGAGAAGTTGGAAAGTAAATGGGTGCAGCAACCAAGCAGATATAGTGCTTGTCTCCTGTTCTAAGTCTCAACCCTAGGGCACTCCCAGCTGTAACTGGGGTCTCCAACATTACTAGGTGGGGAAGTGAAGTTGGTTGATTACAATACTTGCCACACTACCTCCATGTGTAACGTGAATACACATTTCCATATATAAAAATCATTTTGCATTTAAAAAAAGTATTCCATTTGTGAAAAAAATAACTCCTACCTACTTCCTGCCAAATTGACATTAACTGTCATATACAGTAAAAAAAAAAAAGTAAAAAACTTGCATTACATAAATATAACACACTCATACAGGCACTCTAATTTCCTTAAACACTTATGAAACCCATATTCACTTGCAAGACCCTGACTGATGACAAATTAAAACGATTTGCAAGTGAAAATCAGAATTTAAGTACACGAAGGAATAAAAACATAAGGCACAAGCCACGTCCATACACGGTAAAAAAATTTAGTGCCATCGACTTAAAATTTCAGAAAACTCCACCTTCTTCAAGTGCATCATCTTCTTCATCAATATAACTATCACCATTATCAAAATAGTTGTTTACATAGTCTGTCCCCTCATCCAGTTCTTCATCAACCTCCTCTAATTCTTCCAAAGTCTCCTCAGCTTTTTCTTCTTCATCTTCTCCTTCTTCCTCATTTTCCTCTACACCCTGAGTAGCTTCTTTTTTTTCTAAAGCCTCGAGTCTTTCACTTACATTAACATCTTTTGTTCTGGCTTTCTTAACATTTACTTTCATTTTCGATGCGAGTTTCTTTCTCTTTTTGTTGGCAGCAGATGGTACAGAAGGGTGAAGTTCCTTAGGAAACCGTGACCAATTGAGTGTTAACTGGCCATGATGACCGGCTAGCACTTGGTATCTATCCGAGTACCTCTCAATATCGGGTCTCTTGACACCAGGTTGAATATAATATTGAGAATTTTGCATATGTTCTCTGTATTCTTTTTTAACTACAAGAAGATAGGAATCTGCTAAATCTTTATCTTGCGTGGGCTGAACAGGACGGAACTCTAGAGGAGGATATGTTTCGGGAGGACCTACCACTCTTTCAGGTAAAACTTCACCTTTCTGTACACCCAGCTGCTCGAACGTCATTCCACGGCCCCTACCACGACCACCTCGCCCTCTACCACCCATCTTGTCTCCTGTTTTTACAAGAATAATGATAAGAAAGAAGTTTAATATCTACTGTACTGTATCTCCAAGAAACAACTCCATCATGATAAGTGAATATATACAGGGTGACTTTTTTTTATTCAAGAACCCTAAATTATTCCCATACACTAAAAACTAAATCAGTCAGCCTAATGTTATAAAAAGACGTGACATGATCCTCAGAGTTATCAGGTATCATGTGACCTGTCAGTGACATTAAACGGTTTTCACTCGGTCACGCCATGGTACTCACAGTGCTTGTGGGGTAGTGTGTGTTGAGAGTGCCATGATGAGATTGAGTGAAAACCATTAAATGCCACTGACAGGTCACGTGATACCTGATAACTCTGACGATTATGTCACGTCTTTCTGTAACATTAGGCTGAAATCCCACTTTTTAAGCAGTGCGTAAATTACAAAATCACTTCTGCTTTAATGTAATTTTAACTTGTCTGAACAATATTAAACTGTTGACTCATTCATAAAAGTGCAAAAACTGCTTCTTCTACAAGAACATTCTAATATTCAGATTTCTATTTAAAATATGGGTATACAAATACTTACACTGAAAGGTTTTGCTGCTGGGATGCCTCAATTTGTTGCTAATGGTTTCTCTTGGCTAACAGTTACACTCTCCTCTTCATACTCTGCAAAATCTTCCTGTAAAATAGTTAAAATACTTAATTACCAACTGAATCATTATATCTGGGGGGGTTTCAGGAGAAAGAAATTTTTTTTAATCCATTCCCAATACAGGTACAGGGTATATGTATGCAAGGTGGCCAGAATCAACAAATGCACATACACAATCCTGTCATTCAATATTATTACTACTACAGTATAGTATATTGTAATAGTGTAATAATTGTATTTTGCTATGGTACTGTACAGTACTCCTTTTCCACAACAAGATTATAAATATCCCTGTTGCTTCACACAACCAATAGCATACCTTCCCACATCATTAAATACCATGCTTTGCCCATTCACACACACAGTTGCTTCCAGAGTGTCTATTGTGCCCACTACTGTAATATGCTTCTTTTTCTGGCAACCAGAGTCCATACTAAACATCTAAAAACAACACTTTATGGCAATAATATCAGCTCAATGATTCTCCTGGACATTCACATCCTTGCCTTTGATAAGGTTATTTCTCCAACACTTTTCTATATGCTTTCTACTTTCTTTTCTCGACTAGTCTGGTTCAATTTGATCTCTTGCAAAGTAACATCTATTTATCCCCATCTCCCTTCTGTAATTATTTTCATTACTTTACTCATGTTCACATACACTGTACTATCAACTGTCTTCTAATACTGTACAGAACTGCATAATCATTTTAAAATATTTTTACCAATATTTGCAGCTTTTCTCCAGAGCTGCCCATAAGAGTAGTGTTGACTGTAATGTTGAATCAACACCCACTTCATTATATCCTGTTTAAGTCACATAAGAGGGTGGTAAGCCTATGGCTCAAGCTGTGGAAGCAAGAACATTATGTACAGAACAATAGAGGGATCATACAGAGGTCACTGGCCTCCTTCCCTCAGCATGAGCCATTAGGTAAAAAATAATATATAATGTCATAAGGGACCAAGTTAATTTGGTCAAGAATAGTGAATACTGTGCTGTGCTGTAATGTCTTTTATGAGAGGGGAAACATTCTGCCTGTGGTCAGTAATATACACAATACAGTATAATAAAAATGGTTTATGGCTGACTATGGTACCTGTAGTAGACACAACACTGTATAGTATAATAAGAATGGTTTATGGCCAACTATGGTACCTGTAGTACATACTATAATACGTAAATACTGGATAATGTAACTCACAACATTGTAGATTACTCGAACAATAAGAGAACAGCTGGGACAGGTTGCAGCGTCTTCTCCTGAGGTTAGTTCCTCCTTTGTGATCTGGAATCGATCTCCACACGGACAGGGGTAGTAGTAAGTTTCTGTTTCTTCGTCAAAGTCAAAATCTTCAATTTCAATCTCGTCATGGTAGACGGACATATCTGAAAATAATGACAGCATTTTAGCATTGTTTTCAACCTATGGATATTTTATGAAAATTTATCATCAACTTTAATATTAGCAACCAACTGATACTATGTTCAGTGTTTGTTTTAAAATCTGACATCATTCTGAGATGGGTATATTTTTAATTGCAAAAGTACTAAATACGATATGTGTGTAAGGATGCAGCTGACTTGCTATTTCTTAAGTATTGTACAATACTGTATTTTACAGTGTTGTATATTCAAAGTTGATTTCTCTTGGGCAATACTTTACAATGTCAACTTGTAAAAAAAAAAGCAACTTTAAAAAAATTATTGGTAAAATTTCTTTCTTATTTCTAGAATATCTAAAAAGAGAGACAGAGAAAGGGAAGGAATTCCAACTTTCCGAGGTCTGGTCCTTCTGGTTTCTCTGGTTAGGTTAGGTTAGGCAAAAAAAAAAATTGCAGGTTTTTTTACCCCATAGTTTTCCTCTACGTCAAAGCCCTGCTCACTTTGTATGATCAAAATTGTATTTGTTTTATGTTAAATCAAAAAGTAAAAAAATAAATAAATATAAAAATTTAATTTTTGACGAAAACACTATACCCGTATACTGTATATAGGTTTTCCTCTACTTCCTTATATACAAATCAGTACTGTATAAAGTTATGTGCATAGTCACTGCTGAATAATTAATGTTTTCAATAAGTCATGAGGAAACCGCTACCATCAGGAGTTGTTTGATTTAGTTCATTTTTTCAACAGATGCTGTTATCATTATAGTAAATATCTTAAAAGAGGTGACAAGTTTTTATTTTAATTAATAAATAATTTTAGTTTTTCTCAATCTACGATCATAAATCACCTGTAGTGGACAGGGGATGAGGGAAATTGTGGGGTAAAACACGGTGAAAACTGATCATATTATACTAAAATGATGTCTGTGTGTTTTGTACATGAATAAATAAATTATTTACCGTATACTCCCCGATAAATCTGCCGAGTCAGCATGTGTAGTTTGTTTGCAACGGGCTTGCTTGGTCTTAGCGTACTCTCATGTGCACAAAAGACATAAAATTACAATGACACTTTGACAAAGTTACTCTCACTGAAATCAGATATCAAAATAAGTACAATACTTTGTTTCATATGGCGAGGGGTCTAGGGGATGGCTAGGAAGTTAGGTAAGTTTCTTGGGATGGTTAGGTTAGGTACTATTATATGTCGCCTCTTTTAAAATATTTACTGTATTATAATGATAAAAACATACTGTGATAAAAAATGAAACAAATCCATAAACTTTTTCTGGTGCTAGCAGTGTTGCCATACGTTACCCTGTTTTCTTCTAAAGAGAGTTTTCCTGTACATCTCATGAGTAAATGTTGTAAAGTATTACATCACTTTGCTCTGGTACTACCAGTTTCAGTAGAAAATTCCAGTGAAAACAAACTGGTAAATTTTAGTTTTGGTCATCCCTGTATTTAGAAACCCAACCTAATCTAACCTAGCCACACAACCCAGGAACTATATGTTACCTAACCCTGCAAGCCCTCCCAGAGCCACCCCCCCCTTTCTGATGGGGGGTGGCCTAAACTAAAATAATACCAACAAACCTTCACCAAGTGTAAAAGTAAACTTCAAAATTGCTCATTTATATTACTTTCAGAAATCCATTATTGGCAATCTAACCTGGTAAGCCCTCAGTAGTGTCCTTCCTTCTACAGTTTTACCAAAAAATTTTATCATTCCTCAGAGGCAGCAGGAACAGGCAACCTCAGAAGGTATTATTTCGGTTAATATTCGTCCATTGGCTGTCCGCAGGTTCCAGCCATGTTTACCTGCAGGTAATACTCCTCACTTAGTCACTTGTCTTCCTCCTCCTCCTCCTACTTGTAGGTTGAGTCCGACTAATTACCCAAATGTAGCCGCAATGAAGTCAAATAATGGTCCTACATGAATAAATCGGACTGCCAATCACTTCTCGACTGGTATTTGGTGTCACAAAGTAAAAAAAAAAATGGAAAACGTAATTCAATCTGAGTTAATAAATCGAGTGCATGTACCTAACCTAACCTAACACAACTCAGATTAAATTAAGTTTACCAATTTTTTGTGACTTTATGACACCAAATACCAGTCGAGAAGTGATTGGCAGTCCGATTGATTCATGTAGGACCATCATTTGACTTAATTGCGGCTACATTTGGGTAATTAGTCGGACCGGTAGGTTAGGTTAGGTAGGTTGATTCCTTTGGTATGAGAATAGGTTAAATAGTTTTTTTTTTTTTTTACTAAAATCTGACCTCCATTTTTTGCAAATTAGCGGTTTCTGTAGAAAAAGATTTTTTTGCGTGCAAAAATCGCTAATTTGCACAAGAAATGAAGTTCATATATGAGTAAAACACACACAAAAAAACCCTCCCCTTCAACAAAGAAAAACTATTATCGTACCAAAACCTGAGGACAGCCAATGGGAGAATATTTACCATTATTTCTTATTGACTAACATATTTCCAATTGTGTGTCTGGCCAAGACCATGTGCGGTGTAATAATGACGTTTAACCAAGTTACATTATCAATATAAACTACTAGGCGTAAATACACTATTTTCATGAGTGAATGAGCTATATTACAGCCACAGTACTTACTTTGCCAGTATATATATATCTATGTAGGTGTTAATTATCTACAAGCTATGTTACTAAAATATTAATAAGAACTACTGTACCTCATCCTCTGCTGCTGCTGCTGTTTATTTTCACCAGGGTAGATGTAGGTATTTAAAGACGTGTGTGACAACTTCTATGTTATTTACAACTTATTAAACATATATAAACCACCAAATTTAAAGAAAATAGGATGGAAAAGAATTAGCTTTAATAGTTTTATAAATTGTACATAATAATTGGCAGGAACCTGATTTAGGATATCAGCTGTGTTGTTCAGGGTTATGTAATATACTAGACCACAACCGGTGAAGGAGTTAACACAGAGGGGCACACATAAAGAATTAATGCTTAAAGCAGGTAAAGAATTATATTATTGATCTATAGAATTAACAAGAATGTCTGATTATGTATTATGACGAATATTTACTGCATTAACATCTGTAATATTGTACTTTTAAGGTATTTTCACATTTTCCCTAATTTTCGAAACCCTGCTGGCAGCTGACTTTGGGAGAAATCGTTGTTGCTAGTGTTAAAGGGATCATATCTCCTTTATATATATTTTTTCCACGGATATAAAGGTCATATTCGTTCAAATCGCCATAAAAAACATAAGGGAAACCTATTTTAGTTACGTAGTGGATATTTTTCCGTGTCCAGCTAAGTTCCTACTAATACTATTTTACCGTGAGTACTCTTTAATTGGCTAAGTATCTTCTGTTTAATATGACGGGGTGTGGGGGTGGGGAGGTGCAATTTTTCCACCCACAAAACGAACTTTAAGAGTGCCCAGTAGTTGTGGCGACTGAGATACATTGTCATCACATATATAATAAAACACCCTGGGCTACTACAGTACTTGAAGAAAGAACAATAGTGGTTTCATTCACCCAACATAAGTAGGGAGGTATTGAAAAGGATGGAAAATTTGGAATAAGTTTTTTAAATTTCTTCAACTTTATTTTTTAGTGTGATGGTTAGCTATGTTGGGCACAAGAGTGACAACCAGGGGCATCTGACAGCTAAAGATCATGCAGTTGCTGGTGCTGTCAGTGGATTTCTCACGAGGGGTTTCTTACAACCTTTGGATGTTCTCAAAATTAGATTTCAAGTGAGTTCTATCTCTGTTTTATGAAAATTACTGTACAACATATTGCTGAACATGAGACATATACAGTATTTTTATAGGCTGGAGTACATTAATTTAGGGATTAGACTGAAATGTATTAAAATTTCCATCATTTATTATGGTGAGTTGAAGTATTAATAATGAATTTAAAGGCATTTCTTTCTATCACTCTAAAGCCAATGAACTCCTGTAATACAGGACTAATTCATAGGAGATGTATGTACTTATACAACCCCCTATAATAGCAGCAGGCTTGATTTTTTAATCACTAATTATACCCATCACTCTTTTCACCCTACTGTATTACACTGTTCTCTCAGAGAGAAACTTAGCTCAATGGCTACCTGTACTCTCTACGATCTAAGAGGTCTCCCTGGAACTTAGTTGACCCACTTAACTCAGGCCACCCTAAGGCACCTTGTTTGCTATCAAGGGCTTAAGTCAATACTGCACTATTATTCACTTACTAGCTAATAGTCCAAGATGACAGTCACTGCAGACTCTGGTGGCTTAGAAACCCTCCCTCTGCCCTTTGGTCTGTGATTGGTCAGCTAAAAATGCATAGAAAATCAAATTGGAAGACAGTATGCTTTGGTGTGTTGTGTTCTGACTTGGGAGACTCATCTGCAGTAAGATCTAGCCCCTAGAGGGTAGCTGTAGCAATGTCTCGTTCTTAAGAGGATGATATGATAGGGAGGGAATGGTGATTGATATAGCCAAAAAGGATAACATAACTTTGGCATACATTATAGGGGGTTGTGTGAATACATGAACCCCCCAATAAGTAGCCCTGTATTGAGTGCTGTATCGCTACAAACTCCACCAGAAGAAGGAATTTAGGATTGAATCTCCATTTTTTTTAAAATATCATTCTTGCCTTATTTGTATGTGTGGGAGCATGTTATTTTGAATCTGTTTTTATGTCAATACTGTACTGTACAGTACTGTACAATAAACAATAGTGCATTTAATGATCTCTGTGTCTTTATACTGTAGTTGTGAGCTTTGCATATAACAAAAACTGATTTGTGTTATTTTGGTAAACAGTTACAGGTGGAGCCCACAGCAAAACGTGGGGGAGGTCTTTACCATGGGGTCCTCCAGAGTGCTGCCAAGATAGTGCACAATGAGGGTTTAGCTGCTCTTTGGAAGGGGCATGTTCCTGCCCAGGCCCTGAGCATTACCTTTGGAATGGCACAGGTGAGTTTTATTCTAAGGTAGATGTATTACTGGTCAGATTTAAAGCCCCCTTCACCTACACTTGTCATGGTTGATAGTACAGTAGCACCATATTATGGAGCTTCTGTTCTATCCAGGGAAACCATATATCATAATAAAGATCACAGCATTGAAATTTCCCAGATATTTTTTGGAGACATTATTGTTGATTTACACCACAGACAGACTCTCCATACCAATAATTGGTGTGGGTGAGGTAAGGCAGGATCTGTAACATAATTACATTTGCAAAAAGGCATATGCTAATTGTTGATTTTGCCATTCTATATTTATTATGATCACATACTTTTCCCCATTACTCTTATGTTGATATCGTATGGACTTCAACACTGACTATTTTTTCTCCTGATGAGGAAATTATCTACTGTGTGGAATTGTAATTTCCATCCTAGTATCCATGACATAATTAATCACTAAGTGAAGAGCTAAAACAACAGTTTATCTCACAGATTACAGATTGAGTCTGAAGAAGATGTGGTACTAATAACTTGAGAAGACCCATGGGAATTATCAACAGGAGAAAAGATGCAATATAAGGGTATTTTCTTTATCATGATCTAATTCTTCTACTCCATGCATGACTTTGATCACTTGGTCTCTCCTATGGTCTGTTACTGCTGATCTATATTCTTTGTAACTGCTTGTTAACTAAGATAACAGTAATAGTTAACATTAATTTCATCTCGGTCAAATGTAATACACCAACTGTATTAGAAATTATTAGAAGAAATTTAGTTTACTGTACTGTACTTGAAACTATTGAAGAAATATTTTCACACAGTTCTGGAGTTATGAAGTTCTGACAAAGACAGCTGATAATCATGGCTTAGCAGAGAGGTATATAACTCATGGTCTGTGTGGAGCATTGGCAGGAACATGTGGCACTCTTGCATCTTTTCCTTGTGATGTTGTACGAACACGACTTATTGCTCAAGGACATCCAAAGGTATTAAGAAAATTGTGACCAAGAAGAAAATGTAATATTTGCTCATACAGTATATTGTTTAAATTCTATTATAATTAGTTTAATTCTAATTCACTTATTGATTGATATCTCTTTTTGAGGCAGCTAAAACACTTTTCGGTTAATACATTTTCTCTTGATCAGCATTACAATGGGATGATGGATGCTTGGGGGAAGATGTTGCGTCAGGAAGGAGTACTGAGCCTATGGCGAGGCATAATTCCTACTCTGGCCATGACAGCTCCTTATACTGGTCTCACATTTTTCTTCTACAATGCTCTCTTCAGCTTAATGTCTCAAAGTATTAGAGAAGGTATGATGGTATTCATTATCTTAATGCAGATTTATGGTTCTATGGAATTATGCATGGTTGTGGTCAAAAGTAATCAGCCATCCCTCCTACTACCATACCCTCGAGCTCAAGCTCTTTCAAAACGATGGGTCACAAGAGGGTGGGGGAGGTATTGATAGGGGAGAACTAGGGGTGGCGGACCCAGGTAGGGTAGGGGGGCGCAAGTCAAGGGCCTTAAAATTATTCTTAACACCTGAAGAAGGTGTTAATGATATTTAAGTTGGTGGATGTAGCTTCATGTTGATGGCCTTAATGACCCTGACAGTTGATAGACCAAAAGCCCAAACAACCGAGAACCAGGAGGGCAAGTGTCTGGGGAGGTGTCATATGGACTTAACTATCCCATAGTTATCTCTGCTTTTACTCGAGATTCAGGGGAGTAATTGGAATAGGGTTTTTTGCAGGTAATGTGCCATTAGGGTTTATAAGACATTTGGCTTCCATGAGGTAAAGCCCTTGATATGACAACCTAAGAGAGGAGGGGGAGTGGCTTTGCATGCGGCCTTGCTCACCACCAGTAACACTAAACTAGGCTGTTACTTGATCACTTCCACCTCCTGCCACTATCTTGGAAAAAAAATCAATATTAATTGATAAACAAAATTAATAATGAATTGTTGGATAGAAAGTGACTTGTCCCAAGAAGACTCCAGGAGGCTATAGAAAAGGGTGACCTATGGATGGGCTATTGAGATTTTGTATGATCTGTGTTGGTAAATATTAGAAAATAATGTGATTTCCATCTTCTTATTCAATATTTCTACTCTTGTGAATGTTATTGTAAATGTCTAATTACCGTTGATTAAAACCTGAACCACAACCTGAAAAATTGCTAATTATGTTATGGATATGGATGGCACATTATAATAATGAATAAGGGTCCCCATCTATTACTCTTTCAAGCATTTAACCTACGATAATATAGTGAAAAAACTTACATCCTTCCCTTTTTTCTTTCATGAATTTCCCCGCTTTCTTCAATCTCCCCTCTCTGATGAGCAATTTGTATCGCATACCCCCACCCAACAAACGGCCCTCCCCAAGACAACCATTCTCCCTTTCCACCCCATGTGAAAAGGACCCAACCAGGGGCACAGTTGTTGGTGATGAATTGGATGAATACTTTTGACCTCAATTGTACCTTAAAAATTTTGCTTACCATTAAGAGCACAAAGAATCATCTCTGAATATATTTAATTTTGAAGTATTTGTCAGAATAAGGCATAGTAGTTTGGTTCTCACATTTGTGGAGCACCCCTACTTGTTACTTACTGGAAGAAATAACAATAAGTACACTATATTAAAAAGCTGCCATTAACTGGTGGAAATTAATCATGATACAGATATTGATATTTTTAACTTAATGCTGTTCTCAGGTGATTCATGTATATTCAGTAAGCTTAAGTAGTTGAAAAATGTAAAATAGTGTCTAAAAACTGAATAGAAATTGAAAATTAAATAAACCTTTCTACTACATTGGATTCTTTGAAAGGGAACATGTTACATCTCAGTTCCCCCTCTCTTGAGGGAGAAAGTTGAGAGTCTTCTCTGCCACGTAAGTGCACATGGTCCATGATCCCCTTTTGTTTGGCTTAGCTATATAATGACAAAACAGGATGTGCTGCCACAATTTCAATCACACAAGCCTCCAGAATGGAAGTTCCCATTCTACACATGCAGTAGAAGCTAAGTGCTGACCTTAAATTACACCAATATATTTTTATCATGTTTGGCCGGTGGCCACACATTCCTCGGTGTAAGTACCGGGTAGGTATTTTGTTTCAGTAAAAATTGTGATATGCAGTGTGTCTTCACTTACATTATGTAGCTCTGCCAATTGAAAAACAGTTGTATCCAAATACTCTACAGGTGTCTAACTAAGGTTTTTTAGTGAATGTTTACATGGAGCTCAGAGTGGGATTCAGGTTGACTATTTGCGAGTAAATGTTAGGGGGAATACAGGGTATCCCAACTCAAGGGTTTGTAGAATCTACACAGTATATTTTATTTTCCAGAAATTATTCTGTATCCCATTCTGTAAGTTAATGGGATGTAGAGGAACCACTTCAGGGGATCTGAAAACTACCAACTGGATTAGATTGTTTAATGAGTGCAGTTGGATTATAGTAAAGCTTTACCCTATTTTCTGCAAAACTAACAGTACCCTTACTCACTGTTGGCTGGCACCAGCCACTGTTTTTCCTGATAATCCAGCCACAGAGAATATTTTGGAATTTCCCCATTTTTAACTTTTCATCAATTCATTTCACTTGTTTGCTTGCACTATCTTGCTGCATTTTGGAATCTATAGGCATCAAAACTGCTGTACCAGTGTCTCCTTTTGAGGAATCCAGGATGGTGGGCATTTTTATCTATTTATTTTTAAAATTTTACCCACTTTTTGGATTCCAGTCACAAGATTCGGGTCTTTGGAAATTAGATTTCCAACACTGTAGACATAGTGATGATATATAAGCCACCCAATTATGTGTTATGCAGGATGTTAAATCACTGTATTACTTAGGCTTGCATGATTTTTTATTTGTTAATTTATTGATATAGTACTATAAGTCCTGATAATTTAACAAAGAATAAAATATGTCACAGAGAGTGAACTACCATGGCTGGGCTTCAGTGCTATAAGTGGGACAGCAGCAGGAGTATGTGCTAAATTAGCTGTGTACCCTCTGGATGTCTTGAAGAAAAGAATACAAATACGTGGCTTTGAGGAAGCTCGCAGGCAATTTGGCAAGGTTTGTTGATTCTCAATATAGTATATTTTTAAGTTTTTGTTTAGACTTTTGCCCCAAAACCACAGGGTACTGAAATATATTTCAAATTGAAGGGAAGGGCAAAATTTTATGTATAGTAGTCCCTCGCCGACTGCAGATTTCCCATCTGCGGATTTTGGGTAGCTACGGTTTTTACCCTATACTATTTCATCAACTGCAGCATTGAATTTCGAATATCAACGGTTTAGCGTGGCATCATTTTCCCTTTGTGTTCCAATGTATTCATCTGTAAATGTGTGGTATTAATAAAAGGGAGCCATTCTTTCTTGAGACAGTAAATAAAAGAAAAGAAAAAATACTGCATGGCCATTTAGCAGTCATTTCATTAAGGACAGGGGAGACAGGAGTGCACTGCTCTCCCCCACGATTGTGGGTTAATCCCCGCTGACGTAAAAAAAAAGTTCATTCTCTTTGTTTTTGACCGTATAATAATCATTTCTTCTTTTTTTTTGCACATTGTGTATGAACAATTGTGTGTGCATGGAACAGTAAACAAAAAGAAGAAGGAAATTACTTATATCTACCAGAAACAACGAGCTGAAAAAGAACAATAATGCAGCTCACAGCTTGGCCTGATAGGGAGAGGCTGAGATCCCCAACACCACACCCCCTCCAGCTTCCTTCTTCCCTTCCCATGAACCAACACTAACTCCAGTGGATGTAAAAAAAATTCTATTCTCTCTATGATTTTCACCTAATTTCTTTTACGTATATGTAACAGTAAGAAAAAAAAAATATATATGCAGGAGGTCCCCGGGTTACTGTACATACGTCCAACTTACGAACATTTTCCGATTTGAACGTACCGTAGTCCCATAAAGGTTAAGCTTAAAATTTACATTAGTATTTTATTTACTTGACTTATTTTTTACTTTCATTTACTATATTGTGTCATTCTATTTCTTCTTTTCTCTTAAATTAAGTGATTTTAGATGTATAAAAGGACTTACGCTATGATAAATTGGAATTTTAAACATTGTTCCATAAGTACGTTATGCACATACTGTTGGGTACAACATGCCCTGACAATTCGTGGATTTTTAACCAACAGACCTCGATTATTTGCGAATGACACCCTGGATGTACCCAAGAATGTGTAAGGGTAGTTTTAAAGTTGCTGGCATTTTTGCGGCCGGGACAGGGAGCCATTCGTTCTAGAGACAGTAATTTATTTTTCCTGTATTGTATATATATATATATGTCTCATCTGTGGCATTATAATTGTTATTATTAATAATAGCTTTGGTTTAGTTTGGTGTTTAATGTATGTTTGTTTCCAGGTTGTTGTGTATCCAAGTGCATGGGCGTGCATTGTCAGAATTTCGCAAGAAGAGGGTATCTTAGCCTGGTATAAGGGATTATGGCCTGCCATGTTGAAGAGTGGCTGTGCCTCTGGAAGCATATTCATAACTTTTGAAGTTACTTGTCGTGCTCTGTCACATATTCACAGTAATGAAAAGGACAGTGATGTTAGATAGTGAAGCAGATGGATTAATTTTGTAAACTAGTCTTGCAAAGCCTACCTAGATTTTTGATATTACATGTAACCTGAAGACTGTACACCATTACATAAGGGGACACAGATCTCTGAGCTAGTTGAATTACGTTTCATCCAAATTACAGGTAGATCTTGATAAAATTATACTAGTACAGGTAGTGGCTTCCGTATAAGTCTTAAGGTTACCTTACAGTTTCTTGCTGTTCAGTGAGAGTCGTTAGGATATATGTTTGTAGTCTACTTAGTACCTTTTTAATTAATTTGGAATTTGATGTTGGGTTTCTTTAACAGGGAGACATTTGTGGAATATGTGAAAATGTAATTCCCCCATTTTGAAGCTGGTTGGTGTATACAATGCATCTAACATAATTTGTGGTGTCCCTTCTTTAATTTGAAACTTTATTATAGATAGATTTCACATGACATTACACATAATCCCCATTGCAACCATCGATGTTTGATGTCCGGTTTATTACATTTACCATCTTAAGGACATGCCTTTTTGTGAAAAAATACCAGTCACTAGTTTTGTTCATGACTGGTATGAGCATACATGACACTGAGCAATACTGTCATGACACTTTTGTGACACCTACTTTGCTGTACCAAATTCTTCATCTTTGACAGCTAGAATGTATAGATCCAAAACCTACCGGTAACCACAATTTGATTGGAAGCTTCTGGTGGGTTTTTTTTTTCTTCATTTCACTTAGGTCAGGGATGTTCAACCCATGGTCTGAGGGCCGTATGTGGCTCTCAGGGAGGTTAAGTGTGGCCCTCGAAACTATTAGAGAATTATATGAAAAATTCAATAATTGAAGGCTTTGTTTTATTTGTTAGGAATTAATTTGAAGTTTTCTATTGAATAATAAAGCCTTTGTGTAATTATTCACAATTTGACATGGTTAATGCCTTATAATCACTTATTCATGTGTGGACTATTTACTTAGTTTTTCAACATTTATTCCCATTAAGGTCAGTCTGTGGCCTTCATCACACATTTACCCATCTAATGTGGCCCACTTATGCAAAAAGGTTGAGCACCACTGAATTAGTTGCTGTACAAACCGTAGATAGATTTTTGTATACAGTACACTGTTCTATAGTTCATAATGCCAGCCAGGCTCCTGGTCAGACATCCATTGTGTTCTATGGATCTTCAACTTTGCTTAATTTAACTGGACACTAAATCTAAAGGATCTGTACATTTTGAGACTTTTCTAAGTCTGCAAGTACTGTAATGGGATTTATTTTAACAATACTAATGCAGCATGATGGCTCGCTACCATACAGTCATTAACTGTAACCTGTCAGTTGCAAGAGACATAAAGCTACTCTGAAGTAATCACTGCTTTTCCCATAATATTTCATCTTTGATGATTCATGTAGAAATGGATGACCACAGTAAGTTCACAGTTTGAGCATGCCTAAGGTGTCGGAGAGTCAAGGACAGCTGTGAGCAGGGTGAAGGACAGCTGTTAACGATCAAAGTTTGGGTGGCTCAAAGGGAGCTGGTGAGGATCAAGGCAGGGCTGCACCATGTTACCTGGAAAATCGCTCACTCAATCAATGTGTTAGTAAGTCAGGAATGGTGGGCATATAGCTGCTAATGCAACTAGAAGTCTTTCTGTATACTGTACTGTACAGTACTGCCAACAGCTATTTTAAATAGCAAAATACAATAAACAGCTCATATACAGTATATACAGTATATATATGCAAGTAAATCACTGTAGGTGCGCGTGATCTAGGTATATGCTGATAACCACAAGGAAAGAAGAAAACACGAAGTTCCCAAGCGCTTTCGTGTAATTCACACGAAAACGCTTGGGAACTTCGTGTTTTCTTCTTTCCTTGTGGTTATCAGCATATATACAGTATATATATATATATATATATATAATATATATATATTATATATATATATATATATGTTATATATATATATTATATATATACTGTACTCACCCCTGAAGATGTGAATTACACGAAAGCGCTTGGGAACTTCGTGTTTTCTTCTTTCCTTGTGGTTATCAGCATATATATATATATATATATATATATATATATATATATATATATATATACAGTAATACCCCGCTTAGCGCGATTTCGCTTATACGCGGTGCCTCGCCAGAGCCGAACTTTCACTTAACGCGGGTTTTTTCCACGTATACGCGCAGAGTGTCCGGCTCAAGACGCTATTTTTAGATTCGCCCCGCCCGCCACCCGCCTGCCTGCCTGCTCTCGCCTCTCCCTCCTCCTCCCTCCCTCCCTCCCGCCTCCCTCCGCCTGGGCAAGCCGCGCTGTAAGGTTGCGCAGTGTGTGTCTTCTACTAACGTAAGTGTTACACCTAACCTTTATTTTTCCTAACTTAACCTTTATTTTTCCTAACCTAACCTCTTCTATATTACTTGTTTGTTCATACCATCATAAAGTTAAGATAAAATTTTTACTACAACATAGTTGTGTCGTCAAAAAGTGGAGTTTGGGGGTCGGGCCAGTTTCTATTGGAATTAATCCCATATGTTCTGTTGTTCACTTAGCGCGGTTTTCACTTAACACGGTACCCTGTGGGTTCTATTGACCGCGTTAAGCGGGATACTACTGTATATATATATATATATATATATGATAAATCTTGATAAAATCACACGTTGTCTCCCTTTTCCCGTGTGATTTTATCAATATATATATATATATATATATATATATATATATATATATATATATACACACTTGGGTAAGAGTGTAAAAATATGTAGCATGGATTAGTTAAAAATCCAGTATAATGCTTTATTTATTTATTCAAAGATGCATACAGATCAAATATCAACAGCATTTTAATTTAGTAATAAACATTATTAATAAATGCTTAAGATCAATGATCATTTTTAAAATTACCTTTGAATATAGTATTAGTTCTAAATTTATGTGACTAGTGCTGGTTTATCTATGCATAAAAACCACAACAGGAGCTTCATCTATAACCATTACCTGGGGGAGTGGATATATATATATATATATATATATATATATATATATATATATATATATATATATATATATATATATATATTAAAAGCAATACAGGTACAGTGTTAGGACCAACAGAGTACCAGCATTACTTTCAAAATAGCGTACAGTATATCGGTAAATGTTGCCTATTGTTTGGATACTTCCAAAATCCACTTTTATGGCAATTCCAGGATGGGCTTAGCTCATGGTCCTCCTGCAGTTAATTTTGGACATCCTATAAATGTTGTTACATGTAAAAAGTGAACATCTCTATATACAATACAGCAAAAAAACAAACAGTAACAAATGCATCAATAATATTGGTGATCTTTCTAAAACAAAATAACAATAACAAGATATTACACATAAGGTACTGTATTGGGACCTGGAATATATTGTCATAGGGTTATAGTAATGTACAGGTATAATGTCATTCCAGAAAAACGAGAATAGCAAATAACTATAAATATAGAATTTTTGAATACTAAAATACAGTAGTACTGTACAGTATAATAATTTTGTGATTTTTCCAGTCATGAATATTGTATACACTATATATGATTTACTATATAATGGTATTAAAATTGTAACTAAACATGATCAGGCATTAAATATAACAACAAATGAAAGAGAAAATATCATACTGTACATAATAACAGTAGTTTGGCCACATTCATAGCACAGCCCACTTAGTGATCTGGTACTGTACCCACATTATCAGACCCACCATGCTCTTTAAGGAATGTCATTATTTCTTTCAATTTTATATTTTCCAAAATTTTTATCTTTGTCTGAGTTTTTCTGCCTTTATGTACTCTGGGTACACTTGCTGAGTCGACTCCATATTTTCACATATCCCCATTCTCAATTTAAGCAAGGGGTAACACATGGAAAATTTCTTCAATTGAGATATAATATTCTTTAGTAAACATATTTGGGAGATTTTTGGATAATAGTGGAAGACAGTATCACACCTGGACCAGCAACTTTTTTTTTTTTTTTTAAGATAAATCCTTTCTTACTTCCTGAAAAGGCCAAAAAATTTGGAAGGAACAAATCTTTCACTATTACCAGTTTGTTTTCTTAACACTTGACAACTATACGAAGATACTCGAGAGGTGTTACTACTGTTGAGTTTAGGACTATAGTTATTGAAATGTTGCTGTAGAATCAGATGAGAGAAGTGTCTTGGGTGAGAACCTTGACTGTGAGCCAGCGAACAACTTCTCTCCAAATTGGCAATATCTCGGTATTAATCACCTCACTAGCCCTCGTCCTGCACCGGTACCTGTACACATCACACTCTCGTGTCCTGTGGTAATACAAGCAGAATAAAAATGTAAACAAAAAATATGTATATATAAATAAATAAATAAATAAATACAAATTATTATTTGTCTAAATGTACTACAGGCTTTCTTGTCATATTTAAATGCAGAGTCTTTGCCAAGGGCATGAGAAATGTTTGATAAACCTGACCCACTATACTGTACAAAACAAATAAAAAATATTTTTGGTTTCTTTCATCAGGGTGCTCCAGGTATCGTAGGTTTATTGATAACTCGTCTCCTCTTGACTGAAGCAAAATTTAATTCTTCAATCATAATTATACACACAAATTGTATTAATATGGGAGTACTGTACTGTATCTTGTTTTCATAATATGTCTACTCCACTGGCAACTATTTCATCCAAATCTAATTCTCCTTGAATTCAGTACTACTGTACTGTATTTATTGCTTTTCATACCCCTTCAACAGCAGCTTTGCTTGTCATTCTCATATTAATGGAATCAACACTTACCGGTCTTCTCCAGTTTTCACAGCATCAATGTAAGAGAGGAGCCGTGCGCCCTCTGCAGTGTTTAAAAGCTCACGGCTCAGCTCATGGGGGTCCCCTGGGAGCCTGCCAATGTTTAAACGTGTTGATTTTTCACACACACACACACACACACCCACACACACACATATATATATATATATATATATATATATATATATATATATATATATATATATATATATATATATATATATATATATATATATATATATATATATATATATATATATATATATATATATATGGACAGCAGAGCAAGATAGATGTAGGTCATTGATGGTGTTTGTTGAGGTGAGAACATGTGGAATTTCCAAGACTAAAAGATGAATGATCTTGAGTAATTATAACTAATAAATCAATACCTGTACAATACAAATACAGGTATAAACTTTATGTAACTTTTCTTTACTATTGTTATCAATAAAATATAATTTTACAGTTGTTGAAAACTGGACAGGTTTCATCAGACTTATACTGTACTTTATAGAATAAGTTGTCATTCTTTGCATCTTATTGTAATGCATTATAAGCAGAAGTGAAGGCAGGAAGTAAAATGTCTGGAAACATGCACAGGTACAGTATACCAGAGATAGAGTTGAAGTTCTATGTGACTAAGCCAATAACAGCCTTGAAGTACTTGGGTGTATTAAAATAAAAAAGTTTCCCAAAGGACTTGCCTAGTCTCTCCATTTATCATATCAGAAAGTGGGGCAAATGTGTCGGGCTCCCGAGACACTTCACATAAGACTCGCCGACGACATTCTTCATGGTCCAGGTGGAGGTTAGTGAAGAAATAGTCGAGGCGAGAGAGACGGTTGCTCACCTCAAGACCTCTCTCACCTCCTGCCACGCTCGAAGGGATGTCATCAAATGATGTGAGATGAAAAGGAGGTCTGAAGTCCAGTGAGGGAGGATAGGAGTCAGAAAATGAAGAGTCTGAAGAAAGATGAGATGAGGAAGGACGAGAAGAAGAAGGGCGAGAAGAGGAGGAAGGGCGAGAAGAAGAGGATGGCTGGGATGAAGGAATTGGACGTGGACGTAAATAGTGGGAGTCGATCGGATAATCTAAGTCAAGACCTGGAGGACAGACCACAAAGTTGAACAACTGTAATGGACTTTCATGCAATAAATAATTATGAAGGATTACGTGCAAATCTTGTAAAACATTTCTTGCAATAGATCATATAGATACATTGAAAAAATGTATTGAATATACTATTATAATACAGTACATGTGCTAACTTGTGTACAGTAACAGATTTGTAGCCAGTAACACAATTTGGAATATAAATACCCAACTTAATTATGAGGTTAGCATTAAGCGTTCATACTTAACATAAGCTACATCGCATTTTGTTTACTTTTAATGATAAATGTTTACCTTTTAATATTTACAACCTCCTTATTGTCTTGCTGTCTTCAGATCAATTACCAGTGAAATAAGTTCTATTGAGTACTTACCCCTAGTTCGTAATCTTTACTATCATGAATGAATTAATTATGTGTAGAGGAATACTTATTTTATAGCAATCTCCTCTCAGTGTGAATACTGCAATGTTTACCTGGTCAATTTGTTGGTTACCCTATCCTGGTTACATACTGTACCTTTGAGCTTTCTAAGACTAGTGTAAAATGCAGGATTTTAATATTTTTCAGCATGACTCCACCTAAATATTTATAGTGCTGTACACACTATAAATGCTATTTGCGTTTTAATATTGTACTGAATTACTCATGGAGTAACTACTGTACTGTACTTTCACATATTTGAACAGAAAACCAGCTATTTCGGGTCCGACTAATTACCCACATGTAGCCAAATATGGCCGGAATGAAGTCAAATAATGGTCCTAGATGAATAAATCGGACTGCCAATCACTTACTGACTAGTATTTGGTGTTAGTCACAAAAAATTGGTAAACTTAATTTAATCTGAGTTAATAGATCAAGTGCATGTACCTAACCTAACCTAACCTAACACAACACAACTCAGATTAAATTAAGTTTACCAATTTTTTGTGACTTTATGACACCAAATAATAATCGAGAAGTGATTCACAGCCCGAATTACGCTTGTACGACCATCATTTGACTTCATTGCGGCTACATTTGGGTAATTCCTCGCTCCCTCGGTACATGCACGTGATCTATTAACTCAGATTAAAGTAAGTTTTCCAATTTTTTGTGACTTTATGACACCAAATACTAGTCGAGAAGTGATTAGCAGTCCGATTTATTCATGTAGGACCATTATTTGACTTCATTGCGGCTATATTTGGCTACATTTGGGTAATTAGTCGGACCGGCTATTTCTGTAAGCATATTACAGCTGCTGCTACAATATTATCACCTTAATTACATTAAGAATTACATAATTTTAGTCACGTTAATGCAGTAGCAACAATATGACCGCGACTGTATTTTTTTTATTCTCTGGTCGCGACCAGCTGCCTCTGTAATACAGTACAGGTAAAGTAGTTAACTGGCGTTAACAGTAGTAATGAGTTTGCTTCTCATTGTTGTGTCCTGAGTTCAATTCCCGGTCTCGGCTGGATATGAGAAGTGTTATCCCATGTGACTACCAAACATCGCAGGTTTTCTGAGTACAGTGTAGTTAGTACTCCTGTTTCCTAGTTTACTAATACTGTACTGGCCAATGGAGGTCATAAGTGAAATAAAAAAGAATTGACTAACCGCCCAAACGGCTAAGCTGATAAGTAGTGGAGTGATAAAAAGTTAAAATCTATAACTGCCATTACTTGGTATTACTGTATTGCACTACAGTACTGCCGAATGTTAATAATCTTGATTTACACAATACAATACATGACCATAACTGTTATCAACATAATATTCTCATTATTATCAGGCAATATAATTACTACATACTTGGCCTAGCTTTATCATCGTAGTGAGGTAAGTGGTTGTCTGTGAGCAAGTGTCCGCCGCCCCATAACACCCGATCATTCTGCACCTGGCCAGGCCTGAACGATCCCTGACTCAACAATGGCGAAGTGGATTTGACTGTGTCCTTTTCCTTGTTCTCTCCACCAATTGTAACCCAGCCGTCCTGTGGATCATCCGCATCTCTCTTGCGTCTTGACTGCAGTTTATTCTTCTTGACATGTGGGAAATTCAAAGTCTTCATAGTGCTGATATCGCTACCCGTGAAGTGGTCGAGGTAAGGCATTACCCAATCCAAAAATTTTTGTACACTTTGCTCCACAATAGGGATCCCCATGTCTCCGAATAAATCGCCAACGGTTGAATTCGTTGACACATGTTTCAGGAAAAGGGAGGTGATATAAGCAGTGGGATTGGGTGATTTGAGGGCGGCTTCTAAGTCTCGGCCACTAACAAAGAATCCACCAAGGCTGATTGGGATCCAGAATTGAAACGCCACGTTGACGCGGCCGCCAGGCGTAAAAGGTGGTATCACATACTTAACCTGAAAGAAACGACTGGTTACAATTACGCTGAAGTTGTGAACGACTATGGCTTGTAGCACTTGGATACGAAAAATTAATTTAATAGACGAATTTGGTTACAAAATCAACTTATAGCTGCAATTTTACTCTACCAGACACCACTGCCAAATGCGAGATATAAAAGGCTGTGTAGTGTCTGGATTCAGATTTACCAAGAAATGAATGCTCTCTCTCTCGGCTCATTGATCTTTATTGTCATATTCTAGAATGTTAAACATCTTCAATTTCGTAAGAAAATATTTATATTGAATGTAATCTAAATTTGTAGTACAAGTGTAAAAAAATATGTGGTATTATATATCATATATCACTACTGCTCACATTGTTTTTGTGTACAGGAGTGTACCCGTTGTACATGTCATTGCCATAGTTGTTGGAGAAGGTTCCGAATTTCGTGGGAGGTCCTATGTTGAATGGGGAACCAATACGGTGGGTGTAGTGTTGCGAGGGTACGGGTGGGCCCTGTGTCCGCCGGAACTTGTTAATTCTGTTGGGTGTTAAGCCTCCGCTTCCTACCTCTCCCGGGTATACAATATATCTGAAACAACCACATAAAATAAATCATTACCAACAACAAGAGTGGATGCAATACATAGTTACTAAGGGGTTTAGCTGCATCACAAAAGTATATTCTTGTCAACGAGTAAGTTTCCGTTGCTAATAGAGCGAAATTTTCGCACTTTTCACCCCCCACCACAAGATCTCTTGGAAAACCCTTATGTAGGGCACATGATAATTACGATATTGTATTTAATTACGAGCTACGTCGTGACCACACAGTCCTTTTGTCATTAGCGCAGGCGGGGGTGAAGAGTTAAGGTTAGTGAATAGTGGACGTGAGCAGCCGTCTTGTTGGAACTATCAGGGACCACATAATTGCGTGTGCGCGTACGTGTACTGTACACACGAGGCGTAAGTACGTACAGTACATATATTTTTTTTACGGGGATTAGCCCACCCGGGCACGTCATGTAGATTAAGGTGCTAGGTTGAGGTGTGTGGTCTATTCTGGAGTGAGATAGTCCCTGGAATATTGTTATATGGACAAACGGTAAGGGTGAGTGGCTTAGATGAGTCCAAGTTAAATGGAGGGTGAGAACGCAGACGACACTGGGTCACATAAGGTTGTGCTAAAAGATGGAATTTTGATGAGCTAAGGGTGCAGATGTTGACAATGCGGGTGGGGGGAAGGGGTGATAAGCTGTAGAGGAGGTGAGAGTGGGGTGGCGGGGATGTGCGTCACGGAGGATGAACGCCTCAGGGCCAGTGGGTCACTCGCACGGCTGCCCGCGCCGGGGGATAACTTCAAACGTTGACGGCCTCTACACAGACTCCCTCCCAGGAAGAAGAACCATGCTTATTCTTCTCTCTGTACGAAATCCTTGAATTATACGTCTGCTTTGCTCTGTTTTATTGTCTCCTGTTGCTTAATGGAGCTGGAGAAAAAATGGTTGGCGTCCGTGCGTGTGTCCAACCTTTAAACACAATCACAGATTTTTAGCCACATTTAATAGGCTGATAAATCATAATAAGCTATCAAATGGGTTCAATAATTTGTACTTTTCATCATGTGCACACTAGAGTTATGGCCCCTTAAACTATGGTGCGGGGGATATTTAGCCACTCCCCACACTTACAACAAACCGGTACGTGATTTATATAATACTAATAATAATGTATGTGCACAGAGCGGGCGAGAATGAAAATATTCCCCGAGATTTAGCTAGTCACTAATAAGGTACAGTATTTGTATTATACGATCCTGACCACTTGCGTAGTCCTTTGTCGTGCTCGATATATAAATTAATTAATTGCACAGTTTTGGTGGATCGGATTTTTAAAATACTCGTGCAATTTGAGTAAAACATGTTAATGTGCTTCATTTACTTTAATCTTTGTATTTTTCAGGAAGAGGACAAATATTATACAGGAGAATTATATTACTTTAGACACAATATCAGTATCTCAAGCAAGGAGAATTATAATTACCGTGATTTCCTTTCTTTAAATGCTGGAACCAGTTTGATGGCCCTCCTTTGGACGTCCTCAATCAGCAGGCAGTGTTTAGCGTATATTGGTGACACATGACATTGCACCAGGTGGGGGAGCAACACACTTTAGAAGACGATTTTTCGTTTTTCTCAAAACCGCTTTCGTCTTCAGTAAAACCTTGATTTTTTTGTACATTAATATGCTTTATTGAAGCACGTTCGAAGTCATATACAGTCTTCTTTACTAGTGCGTTTACAGGGGCTCGTCAGATTTTGTGCAGTGTGGCAGCCCTGTGTTTGTTTACATACAACAGAAGGAAATTCGCAATAGTAAACACACTGTGGAATCAAATTAAAACATTAAAACAAATATCTCAAAGATAATGATTTGTAGAATGCTTATATGACAGCTCTGTAAACGCACTAGTGAAGAGAACAATTGTAAGTAGCTAAAACAACTATCTGTGCATACTTTGAGGGAAACAAAATGAGACCATGGATGATAAATATCGGTATATGAGGGCTGTCACTAGTCACACGTAAAATTTCGGAGCATATCGACCCCAACCTGCACAGCTAGTTGTTTTAGCTACTGTACATGAAGTTTGTAAAGATTGGGACAATTGTTTGACGAGTGCCGGAGCAGGTTAGGTATCCTTGGGCAGTACGTGTTAAGATGGCACCGTGGTCGCTACAAACGCTCAAGGTAGTGTTGATTGTGGTGGAGTGAGGACAGTGTAGCCAGTCACTTGTAATGGTCATCTTGAGGAAATATGAGAGAGAGACGCTCTAGACATGACATACCATTAGACTACCAACCACACGTCTTACAAACTTATTATTACACTCATAAGGTAGTTTGTTTGAAGACCAATAAGTAAATTCTCATACCGCAAACAAAACAAGTTATATAACTCAGATATTGGAAGCATTAATAGTTTTTAACCAAGGTTGGCGAGAAACGTAGAGTATACAGTCAATCAAAACGAACACAGCCATAATAATATCGTTGGTTGAACCGCCCTTTATACGATCTCGGTTTCTACGACCAAAATCGTGAAGCAATGGAGGTTTAGAAGTGTTAAAAGTCAGTCAGTTTAAAACGTTAGTCCAGATTCCTTGACTTCTGTAAGTGAATCTTTGTATGATATTCTTTAACAAAAGGTGGAAAATTATGTCGAAGTCCTCGAAATCCAAAATATGAATGATAAAGTGATTCATTCATTGTATTCAGTAAATTTAATACAGATACAGCTGGCAGTATATAGTTAAATGTCCAACTTGAAATTATGGGATTGGATCTACTACACAGCCTAACTGTATAACACATTCATTCTCGGACATGACAAGTACTAATTGGGATAACGCGACCTCCAGTTTTCCCAGGTACTGTACGGTAAAACTGCTACAAGATCCAGTAGAAAGTGAAAGCAAGAAAGGGAGGAACGGGAGATACCGTCACCCTCGCCATAGCTGACTGGCGCCTTATTTATGGTGGGAAATTGGGAATCCAGGACGCTGTGGATACGTAGGAAACTTGCTGAGAGGCAACTCAAAATGTGAGGCTGGGAAGAAGACGAAAATATAGGAAGTATGAGCAAGTACCCCCCCAAAATCATAGGACTGGTACGGTACAGTACATACACAAAGTAATGGGATTAATTCAACCCTAATGATATACAGGTCAAGTGAGAAAAAAATCGAATTCAATTATCCAACGAAAAAAAAAATGGGAAGGCTTACGCTTGATATGTATAAACAGACAACAAGGAGATGATGGGCTTTAAAATAGCCCTTGACAAAATTATCGAAAACAATGGAAGGATCCTACACAGGCCACTGGCCTCCTTCCTTAGTCGTGGCCACCTCTCGTGGGTGGCCATAAGTTAAATATAGTGGAGATTAAGGATAATTATATAAAGGTGGCGCTTGGAGCAGAGGCATATAATGTTGGATTTTTTGAAAGTAGAGATTCCAGCGTACATCGGCAAATCTCGGGTGCGGTACATTTGTAGAGAAGTTTGTTTATCACACAATTAGTTTATCTTTGTTACATTAAACAAGAGCATGATAAGGTCGAACGGTGGAGGAAGGATCTGTCACTGTACACACTGCTTAAGTAGGACATGCTCACAGAGACTGGACCAGATGAAGCCGTTGTGTTCAGGTATAATGATAGTTGCCCTTTGTGTTCGAGGATAGCCGGCCCTAATACCACCTAGGCGAAAATTAATTTAAGGCGCAGAAGCTGTCACAAACACAACTAGACCCTGAGTTGACGAATAATCCAAGAAGACCGGACAACTCGTTCACTCAATGGCTAATCATGGCCCCGGAACACGATCCGCCAATCGATTAACGTGCCAATTATTGCTGGGTAGACAGAAGCAAATGCCGTAAATTAAATTGCCCATGGTTTCACCCATAGTGTCAGAAAAGTCGTACTTCATGAACATAGACAAGCAAAGACAATGAACAAATAAACAGGGACACCAAAAGTGAATTAAGATATGGCCAAGTAAAATCGCCAATGTACGGTCTCGTTCAAGATTCTTCGAACACTGCTGGAGACAGCTGGCAACGCAAGGCCGTTTGTTTAGTATACTACGTAGTAAAGATTATGAATAAATGTAAAATGATCGGTGATTGGTTATTTAACTCCCCGTTACTAAATTTATTGGTTGGGCTTTGTTGTTTCGTATTATATTATATGTACTATAGTAAACAAACGGCCCTGAGTTGTCAGCTGTCTCCAGCAGTGTTCGAAGAATCTTGAACGAGACTGTACCTGTACAATATATCAGGATTGGGGTCTAAATATGATGTCAATCAGTTAAAAGGATATCATATTCACCAACTACAAGTACAGTTGCCCACAGGTATAGTGTTCCATCCCTTGGTGACCTTTCCAAACATGTGGCATCGTCGGAATCACTTTATCTCTTTAGAGGGCAAAGTATCCCGTAGGTATTTTATTCTGGCTAACTCCAGACGATTTTATTCAACTGAAGGGGAATGTCTGCTCGCTAAAGAGTTATGAATGAGTCGGTAACACGAGAGCAGTTGCCAACAACTGATCTCATGTTACCGATTCATTCATAAATTGATTCCGACGGTGCCACTTTTTTTTTTTTACGGGGAATAGCCGACCCGGGCACAGGTCATCGACCCACAACAGGGCCTGGGGGCGAAAAAATAAGAGTACTATAATGTACCTGTGGGCAACGGTAATGACAGATTTCTAAACACTGCAGTTCAGAATATATTTCGCATTGGAACATATAACAAAACTTGAGTGAAAGTGCGAGCAGAAGGTTAAGCTTCTTTTGCCTTTTTTGGTAGGTGGGATATTCTCTTATCTGTTTTGTAGTTTATTCTTAATCTGTGAGAGTTATGAACCTGTACTGTATATCTTGTTTAATGCCAGTCTCTCGTGTCATAAAACTTTCACTGTGATTGTTTTTTATTTTATCTTCATAATGAACACCTATTTTTATTTCTATTCTGATCTTTGGGTCATCTACACAGTTTGTTAAATTCAGTTGACATCGTTCTTAGGGAATTTATGCTTTCAGTGCCTTAACGTAGGCAAATTACACTTCTTTCTTCAGAAGCGCTGAAAGTGTGCGTTTTGTTACTCGTCATATCCACAATATAATCTTATCAAATATATTACTCATTGAGTCGGATGCAAACCCGAAACTGTCGCGTTCTCTAGCTCCTTTTTAACACCTAAAGCTGGAATTACGCTAAACTTGTCATGCGCTGGCCGATTTAAAGAGTCCATTTGGGAAATCTACTGTGAAATCAACTATCGTTCACCGGAACACCGAAATGACGATGGGAATGGGCGTGAATGGTTGGTGTCCTCTCTTTCGCCATGCCCACGATCGTACTTGTCATTGATTCTCTGCTTGAGCAATTCCCTGTGCCGTTCATCACTTAAAAGTTCCACGTGGTACAAACATTCACGACAGTAAAATATGTTATTCACTATAAATTGTACTTTATTTGTTCAGAAAGATTTGCCAGCACTAATCTCTAAAATGATTTTGTGTGTGTGTGTGTATCTATCACCGCCTAGAAATTGATTTCGTGCTATTTTTTTCGGACCTCTGAGATGTGTTATTGCCGAAGAGCCTTTTAAGTTGATCTAGACTCGACGGTAAAGTACTTATGATCTGCGTTTTGTAGTTTGCTCACTCTTTCAACTGACATCGTCTGCACACGTAGTCTAGTACGCAAAGAAAATAGCCATAGTATGCAAATCATTCCGTAACAAAAGAAAGTTAGGGTGATAGTGTGTAAAGTGAGTCAAGTGGTGGGGGTGACGAGCGACTTTCCCGGGTGGAGGAAATGAATCGGAAGATAAGCGACCACAACATTCGTGCTGTGACACATGTTCAACGGACCATCCACCTCCACCTTGAACTCCTGTACAGATACGTGAGTCAACACCTCAGAACTCATGCTGTTCCTAATTTCAGCTTAGATGATAATTTATTTATCACCATATAAATACAGTAACCACTTTTATGAACTGATTGACGTAACCTCTCATTCCAGATATATTATTACAGTAGGAGCCAAAATGCACACCAGACTCTTACTTACCTTCAGTTTGTAGCACACATAGCACTCACCATTAAAACAGTATTACGAAACAAGAACCACTCGCTAACTAGAAGAGACCGCTGACCAAACGACCACATCCTTTGTAACAAATCATCCTGTCATAAATAATGACGAATCATTTACTATCAAATTATTTTTTCTGGTGATATACTAACCCTCACAAAATCATATTACGTAAACTCTCTGATGCACGAAACTGTGATTACTTCACCAAACAATATCTATTGATAGATAAGTTAAAAGAAAAACGCCTTCAGGAAGTCGCGACGCGGAAGAACACCTCAACACCATAAAATACTCTCACATTCGCGTTTCTTTTCAATAAATGACGTAATAGAATACGTGATGAATAGTCGAATTTACCAAATTCATTCTTATAGGAGATTTTGAGGTGACTGAGGAAGGTGAAAGTCTGCACAGTTTCCCAAGCGAAGATTGGTAACAATAAGTTGTATAAGGGGCGTCGTCGAGTCGTACCTTTTTATCCAGGTATCACCAAGCAGCTACTCCCTCAGTTTCTACGACTGAACGCTTAAGAGTGGCTTTACGGGCACACTATCACAGCATAAAATGGCTTCTTTTTCTTGTGTATCTTAAAACTTATCTCGATTAACCCTTTAAGGAGTAGTGTCGGACCGGTATTTTATTCTGGCTACGCCAGACGATTTTATTCAGCTGAAACCTCTGCATCTCCATGGGTTAAGAAAGAGAGTAATATCATACCCGTGAATAAATCAATATCAGAGTTCTGACACAATATAGTCATAAAGCACTGTGACATACAAAAACTCCAACCATATAATCACCGTACGCAGCTCGGCATAACCCTTCATGCTGACACGCCTCACACGCACACACTTATATTCCGCACTATTCCACAGAAACTATTCTGACTCGACTTTTATCACTTACAATCTTTTAATAAGACAATATTTATTCACTCTACATGCATTTAACTTTCCCATGTTTTATTTTTCATAATAATCAAGCACATAGTAGTTTGATTACTGTACTAGTATTTGTACCTCATTCCGTGACGTATCCTATCCTACCCTATTTCCAGAAAAGACATTCAAAGTTAAAAATTTGAATGTTCTTTTCTGGAAATTCATGTACTTATATATGCGATCGGAAATTAAAGATTATATTTTTACTGACACATAATTACAGTTCTCAGCAAATTTCACCGTATATGGTGGTTTATTTTTTAAGAAAACAAACGTCTCTTTATTATTGACAGCGAAAGTTTATCTTGAGATTCGTTATCTGATAACTCCGGAGAAAGCGGTTAAGAATAACGGGAAGCATCCCTATTGTTCTAACACTCTCTCTGAAAGAACTTTCTCTAATCTAAATGAAATGAAAACTGGGGCTGGGGTACGTCTTCTGTTAATATGAAGTAAAAAATGTTATGACTGCCCTTATTGCACAGTCCAGTTGTAGATAAAATATTTGAGGATTCCGAATGACGGTGCTTTGGTTACTAAGGTGCAAATTGTGCACCAATAAACAGTAATATTAAATACACTCACATAACATAAGTTGAAAAAGTAAAAACAATACATGCAACTAGTTTACCTCAGGGCTTTTCTTTATTACGTAGTGAATAAGCTTTGCAAAAAAGTATTACATGTACTGTATATATAAAATGAAAGAGGCATAACATAAACCTGAGGCAGCCAAAAAAGAATTCAAGAAAGCAGGCTCGTTGTTTTATTTGAGATGTGTATGATTTATTTTTGTGTTAAACCACAACTATTTTACTTTATCCCCTTCGCCCCTGGTTGGCCTGTTATCCGCTTGGGCGGTCTGTCACGTCTCTGTTACTGTTGACAAGTACTACTGGCTCCAGAATGTATCGGAACCTGAGCCAGTGTTGGTCAAGTCTGCTCTTGAATGAGCTCACAATCGGTTCCGTCAGATGCACACCCAGGTCCTTTTCACATTTGGTCTCAATTAATGATGTTTCTCTGTTCAGTTGGGACATGAAATACGCCCCCTTACAATTGGTATGTTGAATCTCAACAACGATTCCTTTGATCACTCCTGAAGCTGAAGCCGACAGAGGTCTTTCTGTAGCGCTTCACAGTCCATATGGTTTTTAATTTCCCTGAATGACTTAGCGTCGTCTGCAAACATTTGTATGGAGGAGTGTATAGCATCCGACACATCATTTATGAAGCAAACAAACAACAATGACCCCAGTACACTGCCTCACTTGTAATGTGTACATATGACGAAATCGTCCATTAATCACCACATTGTTTGCTATCATGAAGAAAGTCTCTGATCCATGCAAGAACATTCCCCCGAATGCTCCACCCTCCTAGTTTAATTTTTAGCCTTTCATGAGGTTCGCTTTCGAATACCTTGGCAAAGTCTAAGTATATATTATCAAAATTGCACCACGCTCCAGAATGTGTCCACACATGCAGCACCTTATCATTGCGTCAGGCAAGAGCGTCGAAGTATAAAACTGTATTGACATTCCTTTACAAGAATGTTCATAGTAGATATTCCATCAAGACGTTTCGTATTATGTTCTCTAGTACTTTACACACTATATTGGCCAAACTCACCTGCCTATAATTGTTCGTGCAGTGGCGATCACCCAGTTTGAATATAGGACACATGCTATTTTTCATTATGCATCTGCAGAACAGGATCAGTGTGGTCTTTTGTCCTGATGAAAATTTACTTCATTTAAAAATTATGTAACCTTACTCGCCTAACTAGGGATAACAATAGACATAAGGGATTGTTGATATAGTTTGCGGTGTGGATATATACGAACGCTCAGTAATACACTCTTCAGAAATGTTTGAGAAAGCCATATAATCAGAACGCAGAACTTATCCAGTCCAATAGCCCTTTACCAAACGCAGCCAGGCAGTTCGTGTGGGTGTTGGCAGTACATGGGTGGTACTTACGGCATACTCCTCGCGTGGTCGGCGTTGTGTGTGACCTCAGAGGGCGTTGGCACTGTTTTGTAGCGTCCGATATAGAACTTAGCGGAAGCGGGGACCGGGGTGAGCAGCGTAGCTTGAAGGAGGGGCAGCAGGTACAGACAGTGGGGAACCATAGTGGGGATTTCAGGGTTTGCGCTGCAGACCGACGGACGTGCTTCCAGCTGGACCAACGGCGATCTGTGCAGAACAAAAAAATTTAATAATAATAATAATAATAATAATAATAAAATATAAAAGTGTGTCATAGAAATAAATAAGAAATCGGGGGAAGCAACTATTCTTTTCAGGGAACTTTTTTTTAGGGTTGGCGCCCATGGCCCTCCATTCCTCCACAAATATACAGTATATGTCTTTGTCTTATAAAAGTAAAGATGCGATACCAAAAAACTATTTTATGCCATGGAAATTTATTTTACATTGACAATGATTATCTACACTTTTTCAGGAAAAGGTATGTCAGTATTAAAATGAAATATACAATTATCGTTACACGTGATGAAACCCTCATGCTTTACTGTGCAAAGTAAATATCTGAAGTTACCGTACACATGGACGCGTTTTATTCCATTTAGCAATCAATCAGCCATGACCGTCACACCAACACTAAAATAAATATATACCGGATGCAACAGCAAATGAAAGATACCGATTACAGTGCAAAAAATTACTTCCGGATTGGAGTAGCATTTGGAACTGAATAGTAATCAAAATACTCTATATAGTTACTAAATATCTACCCTGATAAGTTTACTCAGGAGTTGTACGTCTTTGTCACTGAAGCATGACTCCATAGTGCTCAGCTGTTGTGAGTTAACATGGCGTTAAAGGATACGCTGCCACCCTCCGTTGTTACAAACACCTGCAGCGTGCCCCAGCTGTTGTCGAATGTTGCGTCTTCAGCCGTTCTACCCTGATTATGATAGGGTAAAACTTAGTCTCTATATAACATAACAACACGGTGAAATTTATAATGCTAGTAATCTTCCTGTATTTTTGTTCCCAGGTGTGCAGTCTTCCCGTCTTCAACCCAAGGAAGTGTGCGGGCTGACCCTTTCTTGTCCCAAGACAATAAGTTGCTCTCACTAAATCTCCATGGCATCAGTTGTCACTAACGGGGGTGGGGGGTGTACGGCCACTGAGGTGTGAGTCACAATACGGCATCTTTACCAGACAACGATGCAGTCTGCTGCACAACAGCACTCAAGACAGTTATGAGCGTTATAAGGTAGGTGCTAAAAACTTTGTTAAAAGCGTTTTATTGTTATTTTTTGAGGTAATACAGTTATTCAGTTCACAACTTAGGATCATCGTAATACAGTGCCATAAAAATGAGGATAAAAAAACAACAACTTTAAACTCATTATGGAAATATTTTATTTTTCAAGAAGCAACTCTTGGCTCTAATAGGTGTGGTATTATAATGAACCTGTGAAATCCCCGGAACGAACTGGCATATCAAACATGAATTCCTGAACCGTGGCATGCATCTTATCTGGCAAAATTTATTGTTATATTTTGCTGGATACAAAATGTCAGACAATATAATTTTAACACTCCAGCTTGCGTTTACTGGTATTTCAAGATATCCTTGATATTTTCCTGTATTAATGAATTAAATGGAAAGCGGGTTCCACGTTTAAAATAGGCGTTAGAGTGGATTTTCCTTCTTATGAACGCAGGTTGGTCATTACCACATGTGTCGATCACCTTTTGTTCGTGGCATGAACCCAAATCATGTTTTTTTTCTTCAGTGTTCATTCACTCAATGCGCTGACAAGTGGTAAACCGCCAGACCTGCTGGTGTGTTTAGTTGTCTGACAGATTTTGGCAGATCTCTCGAACCTTAAATGCTTGCAACATTTTAACTTGCTTTTTTTTCTACTAACCGCCGAATGTCTTGCATCCTCACATAAACAACATACTTCTGCATGGTAACACTTACCAATTCCATGAGCTTTCAGGTTAAGACTTAGATGCTGAGCTTTGCTAGGTCTCAGTCTTCGAAAATATTTAAAAAAAATAAGAAGAAATATTGGTTATAACCATTACCGCACCTCAACAACAAAGAACATTTAGCGCGTATTCTAGGTTAGTAAATACACAGCTATCAGCAATTAAAGTTTAAAGAGAGAAACATCTTTTGTGTTGAAAGCAAAGCTTTTTTGTCGTAAATTAGTATAAACCGACGGAGTCTTCAGTGGGTAAAGCTGGTGACATGTATTTGGCCGTCAGCTTACTTGGTAGCAGAAGCCATAATTACAGATCCAGAATGCGTACAATGTACTGAGACAGTAAGTAGTCGGTGCGACTATAGTATGCAGTCTACTGAGCTGGAGTTGGTCTACCGGGATATTTACACTGTAGCGTCTATTAACCTAACCTAATCTAATATATCTTAACGTAACCTAACCTAACGTAACTTAACCTAACATATCTTAACCTAACCTTACCTAACCTAGGTTAGGCTAGGTTAGATTAGGTTAGGTTAATGGATGCTAGTGTAAATATCCCGGTAACAATCCCAGCTCGGTAGACCGCCTACAATAGTTTAGCACCCATGCAGTAGACCGCATACTATAGTAGCACCAAGTAGTCAGTGGTGTACAGTATTCAGATGGGCCAATGTCGACCGGCCACAGCCTATAAACCGAGCCGGCCATGTGTGACGTATTATTGTCTTGGGTTGATAAAATCAGTTTACCGTATTTTTTAATACTCTGCAGCGATGATGTTAACAGCTAAATAACGTCAACGTATTATGCTCGAAATAGACTTCCATTTTACCCCGTTCAGTGCTCTCGAGGCTTCAGGATTTTATTCTGGCTATCGCCAGACGATTTTATTTAGCATGCTAATGCTCTATAAGAAACATTCAACAGTACACTTCGGTTCTTCAGTTTTTAAGTTTCATCTTCATGCACCGTACAGTAGTCACTTTCACAAAATCCTTGCTATGTTTTCTTATCAGTACTTTAAATACATTGTTTTGTTTTTTTATAATAACGTCTTCAGCACTGCAAATCTGTACTGTGATAATATTGTACTAATACATCAAACAGACTCCTCCTTGCCATTCTTGTATCTTGTAACTTTCTTTACTCTCTCCCGCAATATATGAGAAGTAATTCCCATTTAGTTTTCAGAATTCGTTTACTCGTGCTATGAAAATTAACATAATCCCTTATTTCAGTGCCAGTCTTATTAATTGCGTATCTTTTATTTTGTGTGACTTACCATTCACTTCACATTGATTTTATGTATTTAGTACTCTTAAAAAATCTTATCAGCATCCTCCTTGCCCTATCTCAGGTCATTATTTTAAAGCAACAATATTTACAAAGCCTCTTATCATTCCCAGCATTCACTTTAATGTTTCCTTTCACTGTACTCTTGATTGGGCTGTACTATACAGGGAATCCGTATCGAGCCATTGTTGTATAAATTCAGAGGTGCCCATTAAGCATGCTGAATGGGTATTGTAGGCGTGTACCTGTATACTGAACAAGTCATAACTGAGTTTTAGATTGATACCTAGTGTAACATATATACTTTGGAATATTTTAGTTTCCATATTTTACCGAGTCATGCATTATTTAACATTAATAAACAGTCAGACTAAGTAACTTTATAACATATATTTTAACAAAAGAAGTATGGAGGTTTCCGCACGGGTGGGTTGCGGGTGGGTGGCCGGTGCAGTGTGGCGGGACGGGCCACTGCTCCGACAATTATTATCATGCACCAATACCCGCAACATGTTAGCAGATGCTGGCACAAGGATAAATAAACTACTGTACTACACCGCATCATAGGTCATGCTAATGTATTATAAATATGGGTCCCTTTGGCTTGCGGATACAGTACACTATGTACTATTTTTTTGTGTACAGAAGGTAACAGTGTGGCCGGCACTGCACTTGATCGCCCTCACTTAACCGAATTGTAGAGTTAGGTACCCATTCACAGCTGGAAGATTCTAGTGTCGAGGGAGCAAGTCTGCAATCTTAAAAACAAGAGACAAACGTTGTGTACTATGACCATCGCACCACAGATTGGTATAACTAACTATATATATTTATCACATCGCCGCTTATCAGCTTGTTTGGCTGGTTAGTCGGTTGTTTGTTACGACGCTGGTATACTGAAGAGGAATAATTGCCATAAAGAGAGTATATGTTACTGGTTTTTCCGGTGGATTTGGTTTCCTCCTGTACTAACACAGGACCCGTGAAGGACAAACTCATCAGGAACAATGGCGAGGTAAACAAACCACCGGTTTCCTTCCTCAACAAAACGATTAAAAGATGAATTAATATATTTTTTAATAACTTGCTAATTTTATCACTGGCCCGAGATGAAGATTAACCTGTCCTGTGTATGAGATGGAATTGAAAATATAGAACATACTGTGATCGTATATACAAATTGCTACTCATTTTTTCTTTATAATCTAGGCGTTAAAATCTTCAATGATCAGCTTTACCACAACCTCACACTATACCATACTTCACGATATTACGGTTGAGCTCAGCATTTGCCATGTCACATGAAAGATTGTTATTTAATAACTGCGATATTAACAAATAATTATATATTCATAACAACGTGATTCCGAGAAACAATACCTGTAGACTGGTTATCACTTTTGCGTCTTCATTAATGCTCTCTAGTTACATTGTAAAATCTTCAATAGTAAAGCGTAAGGAGTGCTGCCGTGACATTATTTGGTGACTTCCATCACAATGTGTTCGCACAGTCTTCTGTGATAATTTTAATGATAATTTGGATTTCCATTGCCTCAGTGACACCTTCTTTGGTGAGTAATGTGAGAAAATAATGCTAATAAAGTAGTGAACAACTTATCTTCCCTGGTAGAGAACAGAGCTGAATTTTTATAAGATATGAATTTACTAGGTATTAAATACCCAATTTCGGTAAGGGCGATATGTAAGCCATAAAAAATTTCTTAATGAAAATATTAGTTACTACAAGATAGTAACTAAACACAGGTACAGTACATGTGATTAACCTACGAGATACGAATATTTTTGGAAACAGCTTTTTACATATTTTCATTTACAAAATATGATACTGTATAAAGCGGACTGTCAAATGAAACTACACAAATCCTAATAAACCTGTGAATAAAACCCATATAACTATGACAGTTACCGCAGCCGAGCAACTCGCCGCCCAACTCATTATTACCTCCCATACTTTACGTTCACCTATACGCCAATTACGCCCGTACAAAGCTGCAGACAGTTTTTAATAAGTGTATCAGGAAGTTGGGTAGACACTGAAAACTTGGTGGTAGGGGAATCTATGAATACGAAAGATTAAGAGATGTAAAGGAATGCCAGTAATGAAAACCTGTATGTTTAGAAAAGAAAATACCAGTAGATTTTGGGATCATGTGAAGATTAGCACCCCAAGGTTAATTCATCTGATGATTAAACACCTTAACACTACCTGGTGGGGGTTAAGTTAGGTTAGCTTAAGTTAGTGTTAGGATGTTTAATCCCCAGGTGAAATAGGCTGTAGGTGTTAATCTTCATATTATTATTTTTTTTTTTCCTTCTACGTTCTTCTCCCCGACTCATTCTCGAACAAAGTTTGAGTTCTGGGAAACTGTGTTGGGGAAATTTTAAGCAAGAAGAGTCTGTATGTAGGTCACAAGAGACCAAGTTATGGGAGAACAAAGATGGTGGTGGATGACTCACCTGTCGCTGGCCTTACTCTACCGCAGAGATGAAGACGCGCCCGGAAATGTCGGGGAATTACTAGGCTGCATCTGTTGTTCGAACATAAAGCCAGCTATCATGAATAATTTTTGTCTACTTCTGCTATGTGGATGAGATGAAGGTGTTGATACTTATCAGACAAATGAGTAAAGGAGATAAACAGTGAACGGATAAGGTAACAAGTGAAGTAGACATATTAACTCGGAACATCATTTATAGTATTGGTATAAAGGTTGAAAACATTTATTGTTTGTTCCCCCTCTCATCCTTGTGTATGTTACGTAATATAAGTAGAATGTGAGAACCTCTGTCAAACAAAGTGTAGGCAAAACACAACACTCCCACAGTACTATTGTAAAAGAAGGAGAGAAGCAAGGACTTGTTGAGGGAGAGAGGGAGCGGGGTAGGTAAGATATGAGAAGTCATGACCTGGATTCGCAGCCAAAAACGAACTATTCTGTGTCCGGTTCACATTCACCATCCGACAAGAACCTCATTTTATGGTGATTTAACTCTAAACACCCGGTAAGAAATTAACTTAGTCTGTCCCCTGAACTACAGCTCTCTCGTCAGTGAGTCATCCTCTTGACAAGCAGATTATGCTCATGACAAATGACATGTGCAAATTTTTGCTTCCCACACTTTTTCGCAAATCATATGATGAATAGCGAAATATTGAGCAAGTTTGGTTGTGGTTTGAGGCCTGAAATGATAGACATCCAATTTTACCCTCCGACCTGGTAGACAGGGTTATGTATACTGCAAATTGTATAATCGATGGCTGGTATGCCATAGCTGGGGATACATTATCTCTATAGATGATTCTTGTTTTGCGTACTCATAATTTCAGTTGTATTTACATAAGATGAGTTTACATGTTGTATTTACCATTGGAAGAACAAGAACATTAGATTACCAGTGTTGGGAGGGGAGGGTCCGCAGTGGTCTTGTCGGTTAACGAAAAACGTTAATAATCATTTACTATAACACAAGGGGCATCCGGAACCTAAAACCATGGGGTGGGTATCATTGACGTTTGCTTAATTATGTATTTAAAAGTCCATGGGTTTATTATATTAATAAACGAGTAACGCTGCAAACTTCGGCCATAGATATTTAGTTTTCGTCGTAAAGGTAACGTTTTTATGGGTCACAGTTGATAGAAAATGTAGTGTAAAACTACTGTAATAATAATTTTACTCTTCTGAGCTCTTATGTGAATGTAGTTCATCACGTGACCATTACTGACGACGCAGACATTTATACACCTCACTCACGAACATCAGATAAGGCGAATTACACTTTTATGTCGGCTCACACGGTAGCCATTAATCAAGTGTCTACATGCCTGGGTCCTGGTTCTGAAAGGTTCACACGATGAATATTCCTCTCAAGTGATGAAAAAATGCACCATAAGTGTTGCCTTAAGCTAAAGCACAAAAATAACGTCCCCCAAAAATATACTAAGACCACTTTAACTACCTATGTTCACTTAACACGAGTTAGGGAATAAAATTGAACAAAATCTTTAAGAAAGATTTTTTTCATTAACTTTGATTTTTGTAATTAAATTAATCGGTTAAATGTTGACTCATATATATATATATATATATATATATATATATATATATATATATATATATATATATATATATATATATATATATATATATATATATATATAATATATATATCACAAAACCGTCCAAGCTCCGTCTCGTTACGGTGTGAACTTGTCATTTATTCCTAGAGTTGTTGTAGGTTCTTCAACTATTTCACTTAATATAAGAAAGTGTATTTGTGTTTTCTTTATTTTGTTCTAATTCCCAATACATTTTAAGATATCTTTCGAAGGGAAGGCAACATTTTTACATAGGTTCAAAGAAAAGAGAAAAAACGACGTTACAGAGCTGGAGGTGCCATGAGAACCTTGGTGATGGAAAGCGTTTGAAAGAGATATGTGCATGAAGAGTGCATGACGGAGCTCAACAGTCCACTACACTCAAGTGCCTGCTTTTCTGGGTACTAGTCTGTTCTACACTTGTTGCACGGATTTTTGCTAGGTATAATACTTGTTGCTGGAATGTTTTATTGGTGTAGTAAATATCCATGAAAGAAATTATTAATTTGCACAAAATCTTAGATCTAAGGTAAATATAATATCTTGCTCTTAGGTAATTCGTTTTAATATTTCCGGAGGACCATTTACAAATGTCTTGATAATTGCTTTTCAAAAATGGCAGTTAATACTTATCGTCAGTAATGCTTCTTGTAAATTATTAAATGTTAGGTGAAGGATGATGAAGATCTTGACCTAATATAAGAAGCTTGGCTTCCTTTTTATAATCAGCAATCCCGTGTTGTCTAGTGGCTAGGATACGCGGCTCTCACCCGCGAGGCCCGGGTTCGATTCCCGGCACGGGAAATGTTTTGATGATACAGCGGTAACCCGCATATCTTTCCCGATTACCTCATGGGTTCGAGTCCCGGTCACGCGTAAGAAGGTTGTTATCCAGTGCAACCCTATCAAACATTACAGGTTTCCTAGACTTTGGTTTCCTCTTGTACTACAGTACTAACATTAGATAGACCAACCGACCGAACGGCTAGTAAGCTGAAAAGTGGATAAATGAAAAGAAGACTTTTTGAGGGCACTCAACAAGTTTGTTGGTGGAATTATTGAGGCTTGCCGCTGTTCTTACTATTTTTCTTCTCGTTAAATATCCAACCCAATAAAGAAGCACATACTGTACAACAAATAACACTATAATGTATATTGTGTTATTATAAAGTCTTCTCAATATTATTTATACGGTCTGTGACGCGTAGTAATAACGTAATACTGTATCATCAATTGTGCTTCAACCGTTAAGGTCTGTCTGCACATACTCATAAGTAGATCCATACACCAGGAAAGTAAGGAAAAAATAAGATGATTCTCTTTGCTTATTTTGGTAATACTTAACAGTATTCTAAACTCAGAAGACATCCCAGCCATTTTTGGTTGTGTTGATACTGGCATGGTGATGGTGTGGGGATGATGACGTGAAGGTGATGGTGTGGGGATGATGACGTGAAGGTGATGGTGTGGGGATGATGACGTGAAGGTGATGGTGTGGGGATGATGACGTGAAGGTGATGGTGTGGGGATGATGACGTGAAGGTGATAGTGTGTGGATGTTGACGTGAAGGTGATAGTGTGTGGATGTTGACGTGAAGGTGATAGTGTGGGGATGATGACGTGAAGGTGATAGTGTGTGGATGTTGACGTGAAGGTGACAGTTGATGGCGTTTCCTTCACGTTAGTAAACAACTCGACTAAACTTTCAGCAGGATACTATAATTATATTTCAACAAGTGTAAAATAATATTCTGGAGGTACATCTTTTAATTTACAGTGCCAATAACTGTCAATATGACAAAAACATTCTACCAGACGGTAATTTCTACATGATTAAATGAACCGGTTATTTTTTTCGTGCCTTTTTTAACGCGCCTCATATGGGCCGCATTAGTAATGCGGCATTACTGTACAGTACTTACGCTGGTATTCTTAAAGCATTCTGTCCGTTGAAAGACACTTGGAAAGAATTCTTTATGCACAGCGAAAGAAAGAAAAAATCATCCGAATGGAAGTAGTGTTTAGCCGATTTTGTTTTGTTTTGTTTAAGAATACCTGTTCTGGATTAGCGTTGATCCACACGTAACGACAGTACTGTATATACTGTACAAGTATATACAGTACTGTATAAACCGCACGACATCGGCGTACTCGTCAATGCGATTACATTCCTAAGAAAATAATTATAGTAAATTACAGATGCTTATGAATTTGATGTCATTATAACCAGATTAACCGTATTCAGTAATGTTGTCACTTTAACAGCTTACCAATATACTGTAGTTTACCAGATGTCACATAGCGGCATAAAAAAAATAGGATCACGTGAAGATTAGACACCCCAGCTTATTTCATAAGATTAAAATTTCTAACCTAAACTAACCCTAAGGCAGAGTTAGGGTGCTTAATCATCAGGTGACGTTAGCTCAGTTACCTCATCACATGATTAAAAAATTGCTCTTACTGTACTACAATAGTTTCATCACATCATGAAAGCTAAATCTTAACATCTTATATTTACGTATAATTTGTTATGTTAGGTTAAATCGTAGCATCTTATTAAATGTTGGGGTAGGTTAGGTTGGCTTGGCTTGGGTTGGGTTGGCTTTAATCGTAGATTCTTTTACTTATGTATCAAATGGCGGGTTACCTCGGATTATCACATTACCATGAACAACTCAAGGAAGATAAAGCATGACTTGTGAAACTTGGTGAGACTAGTGTGTCTCTTATAGTGGGAATGAGTTGCCATGAACGAACATTAATAAGATATTTACCCCCAAAAAAACTTCACACCAGATTCTTACAGAGTAGTTCATTGGTTACGTGAATAGTAGATAATTTTAGCAGTTGAGTGTAAGCTCCTTTTGAGTAACTGTTGTGAAAGCTAAAGGTAATGGCTGAAGATTTCGAAGGGCCACACGTAAGCACATGGCACCCAGTGTGTGTGTTCCCATAGTTCACGACAGCAGGTAAATGATGTGTATGGCGACACTGTTATTCGTAAACATTTACTGTAAAGAAAATAGTAAGTAGACGCTAAATCCAGTGGGACGATTTTAGTTCTTAGTCTGTTGGGAAATCCAGATCTTGTAGAAGTCATTTGTCTCGAAAATTAAGCTTACTTTGTTTAGGTTTTTTACCATTGTAAACTTTAGCCTTTATATTACACGATTGTCATAATTAACTGCAAAAAATTGAAAACCTCGCAGTGTTCCTTTAATAAGACAGAACAATAATATACAGTAGTATTCTTATTTTATAAATCACAAAATATTAGTGAAGCTTACTGATGTTTTCCACGAACCTTACCCAAAATTTTCTGTTAGTTTGCCTTAAACTTTAACATATCATTCTAAATCTAATACACTGTCCTGTGTACCGTTGCACTTCAATTTCTTTCCGGTTAAGAAGTTATGGTCCAGACAAGAAATAATGGACGCTGACAGAAGGATGCAGATCTGGGATTATATGCTTCCCCCCAAAAAAGGCATCTTATAAGAGCACTACCATTACTATAGTCCAGACGAGGTGGGCTGTATCTATGAATAAAGGGGGTACAGTACGCATACCAAGTTTGGTTGAAATCTATTGCGTGCAATTCTTTGTACTGTTGGAGCGATAAACGGACGCACATCCACAAAATATATCTGCTCATTTTGTTGACTGAGTAGTGAGTATAAAAATCACATAAATTGTCTGTTAACAAAAAAACTGTAAGAAATGAATGCATTCATAAATCCTGTGCTGCACAAATTACCTGTAAATACCTACGTGATAAAAAAATACATGCAACGTGACATGTAAACCACAGTTACTCAGTTGTCATTCTTTAAATAAAACTTGTAAAAGTTCACTCACCAGCTCTTAACTCTTCAGGTAACCAGCAACATCAAAAACTATTTATTTGTAATGATAGAAAAGGTCGATATATCTTGTCGCCGTAGTTATTGTTGAATAACTTAATTCCCTGACTTAGATTCCGGAGTAGCACGTGAATTTATCAGCAACCCAATCCGGGCAGGTAAATCACGAGGAGAGAGACCTGGGGAAAGATGTGCAACGCGCTGCTGGTGTTTTGTGACTGTGAGGATGGTAGTCGGGGAGACGCTCAAGACCACTACTGATACACTGTCACGCTCTGTACCTCATCTAACCCCGCCCCCACACTCAACTTACTCTCACACCTTCGAAAATAAAACAAAAAGCCAGGTGTGAGAAGACAAAACGTTTTTTATTCTTTATTTTACTTTTACTTTTACTTTTATCCTCTTCGCCACTGATCGGCTTGTTAGCCGCTTGGGCGATCGGTCACGACTCTTTTCCTTTATATTCTTCACCAAAAGGTCGGCTCGCTAGCCGCCCGGGCGATCGGTCACGTCTCTGTCACGCACTGTTGGCAAATACTGGGCATGCACCGGCTCCTGAATGTACCTGAACCCGCTCCAGTGTTGGTCAAGTCTTCTCTTGAAAGAGCTCACACTCGGTGCCGTCACAACACTTCTGGTAGATTGTTCCAAGAGTTTACAACCCTCACTCCGAAAAAGTTTGCCCTCACGGTTTTCCGGACTTGCGGCTTCTTCAATCTTGAGCTGTGACCCCTTGTGGGGCGAGCGTCCGCCAGCTCCAAGTAAGGACACTCAACTGAGTAGTGCCCCCTGAGATGCTTATAAACCTCAACTAGGTCCCCCCTTGCCCGTCTGTAGTATAAGCTAGGCAAGTTCAGGCGCTCCAATCTCGCAGGGTAGCTGAGATGCCGAAGTGCAGGCACCAGCTTGGTGGCCCTCCTTTGAACATTTTCAACCAACTGACAGTCCCTAGCATATCTCGGGGACCAGATGGGGTGACAGTACTCCAGATGGGGAAGCACTTCACTCCTGAAGATCGTCACGAGGGACGGACCGTCTAGATATCTGAACGACCTTCTTATAAGACCCAATAATTTATTTGCCTGATTTACCTTCTTCTCACAATGGCCCGAGAACTTCAGCTCATTGTCAACATACACACCTAGGTCCTTCTCACACACAGTCTCAACTAGTACATTTTCTTCATCCCGTTGGGACATATGGTACGCCTCCTTACCGTTGGTACGCCCCAGGTGCATCCTCTTACACTTCGTGACATTGAATCTCAGCAGCCATTCCTTCGACCATTCCTGGAGCCCACAGAGGTCCTTCTGCAGCTCTTCACAGTCCGCTTGGTTCTTAATTTCCCGAAATAACTTGGCGTCATCGGCAAACATTTGTATGGAGGAGTGTACAACGTCAGGCATATCATTTATGAAACAAACAAACAACAGCGGGCCCAATACACTACCCTGCGGTACCCCACTTGTTACAGGTACAGATGACGATTTCGTGCCATTAATCACCACACATTGCTTGCGGTCATGTAGAAAGTCTTCTATCCACGCTAGGACATTTCCCCGAATTCCGTACCCTTCCAGTTTGATTTTCAGCCTTTCGTGGGGTACACTGTCGAAAGCCTTGGCAAAATCTAGGTAAATATTGTCGATATTACCACCCCGTTCTAGAATATGGGTCCAAATATCCAATACCTTGAGCAATTGTGTCAAGCAAGAGCGCCCCGGCATAAAACCGTGTTGGCAATCTTTTACAAGGTTGTTTCGTAGTAGATGTTCCATCGCTGCATCTCTGATAATACTCTCAAGTACTTTACATATTATGCTGGTCAGGCTCACCGGTCTATAGTTGTTCGTGGAGTGCCTATCGCCCTTCTTGAAGATAGGACTCACATAAGCCACTTTCCATTCACTGGGGACCATTTGTTCATCCATTGCCATTGTGAGCTAACGGTTTTGGTATAGATGACATGTCATAATTGGATAGGTGTTTCAACGTGTAAACAGCCACATACCATAGAAAATATCGAAAAATTAAAGACCAGCGTAAAATACATCCAAGCTAACGTTGCAATTATAGTTAGGGAAGTGACTTCAGTAATTGTGCGCATCTAACACTGTTGTCTTGTGATAAACGTCTGTTTTTGTATCGTGTGCACGTGCAAGCAATAACGCTCAGAACTTTTTATCTCTTAAAGGTCAACTTGCAGTGGACATGGGTTTTACAGCAGCTTCATTTCGAGTAAATACTAAAACGAAGTATTTATTGAAAACTTCAACAAACTTTCAAAATGTATTCAAAACAACTAAGTCCCCAGACTTGCATTAAAGATATAATTATGTGAACTCATGCAAATAATTGTTACGAAATGATTTTAGTACTATCCATCAGTGGGAGGCGATATTATGGAATGAAATATGAAAGTGTTAAGTACGTTACCTTACCGAGTTACGTATATGGAAGAAAAGGTGTAATTATGTCAGAGAAAGGAAATTAAGTTATTATGACTGGCATTTATATGATGAATGACATCTGTATTATTAGTTAAGTAAAGATTTTGATATAGCGTACTTTAATCACTCTGGATGATGTTTGACCATGTATGTAATAGCGTTTAAGATTTATGATAACCAACAGGTACTGGAAGCTTAAGCAAAAAATGCCCCTGGAAGAATAACAAAATCTACAATATATTTTGTCTCATTACGCTCACATGTTTATTTCCCTTGCGAATGAGCAGTGACGTACAAGTTTCTGAAAGGGGAGGGTCAAGACTCGAAAAAAGGAACAGCGTATTAGAGTTTAGGGTGTTATATCCTGTTACAATTGGGAAACATTTATAGTCCACCGCGAAAAATGACAGTACGTGATGATGACGCTTTCCTCGCAGTGGCTCGTGGAATAGCCGGGCGGGACACCCAACCGGATGCGTTATTAGAAGGTGCTGTTATCTCTTTATTAAGCCCTTGGTGTAGAGAAAGTGGCACTCTCTACGCTGGAAACACTGTCTTTCTCTATTGTAACTTCACGGTGTTTTGATTATGACTGATTAGCCATGTCTTAATATTTCTTCTCAAATGATAAACATAAATACTGTATAAGTGAAAGTGTGTTGTTAAAAGTGAGTAGCGCCTTGTTATTGGGAAGTAGTAATATAACACAAAAACATTATATCAGTAATAGGCGTTTACTGTATTTCATTTCACTGCAGTTTAGTCAGTTATTATTGTATTCCTTTCTTTCAATCCTAAGATTAAAGAAAAACACGTGATAATTTTCTATAACTCTTGCATGTTATCTTAAAATCAGTCACGCAATCGACTTCTTAATGCTGTACCGTACTGTATATGTTTACCGGACACGATATACCCGGTAATACATTCTAACTTAAACCAGTTTATACACTCCGGATTAGATTCAGATAGGTGAGGGTTATGTTAGCCATCAGCTCCAGGATTACCCTCTTTTGACATGGTCCAGTGTTAAAACTGTGTCCTTAATTATCACTTATAACTTCTCTCATTGAAAATTCTGAATACGTATATATTATACAATGTTGGAACACAGCCTTGTCTTACTCCCTGTCTACCAATTAGTATGCCCATCCTACTTTTAAGTTTTACAACACTAACTTAGCCACTATCATCAGGGTAAGTCTCTATGATTCTTCCCAGTGCTCCCTACTACTGCCTACAGTACTGACATCATGAACTAGGCATGCGTCACCTACTTTAATGTTCTGCTCAAAGGTCTTAGTTTTACCTTCTCGGTTAGGATATCTTTCCATTAAAGAAGTTAAATACTCATAATGCCATATATCTTGCCAAAAAGATAGTATTTTATCTAAATAATTTTTTTTAACATGGCCTCCAGCCTCCCCCAATAGCCACACCTTCGCCGCCATTTTATTACCTTAAAATTAAATATCCTAATATATAAGTAGTTGTTAATTATTTTGGGGTTCTGGTAGGTATTTGTCATAATGAGGATTTATTGGATAGGTATTCAATATCCTACCATGGAGCAAATGTTGATTTGGTAAGTTAAAGGTCTATTATTAACATTGCTTTCAATTTCATCAAGTAAGATTTGCAATTCTGGAATAGAAACGGGCTTTCTGAAAACTGATTTCTTAAGGTAACCTTTGAAAATTCCTACAAATCCCATGTAAAATCCACCATGCCATGGTGCCCTCGCTGGGTTAAATTTCCAAGTGATTTTGAAAATTTCAAGTTCTCATTTTACTTTTGTGGTTTGAACTAAATTAGTTTAAATTTCTGCACCTCCTTTAAAGTTACTGGCATTATCTGAAATAATTACTTCAGAGCAGGAGTGCCTAGGAATAAAAGTTTATGAATTTAAATCTGCTAATTCTAAGTGTACAGCTTTGGTCACTGCACATGTAAACAAGTAAACATAAACTTTGTTGATTTCATTTCCCTTTTTCAAGAATATAGCTCCAGAGTAGTCCACTCCCACAAACTGGAATAAAGTGTGTCTTGCACTCTTTCAAGAGGTAATGGTGGAGTGGGTGGTACAGGTAGTACTATGTATCTAGGACCTTCCAAGCTTTTACATACAGTACTCCAGTTTTTTATTATGTTTTTAATAACTTGCCTTGCTTGAAGTACCCAAAATTCTTCCCTTAATTTGTTTAGACTCTGAGTCACCCCAGCATATAGTGAGGCTTCGTGGCATTTTTTTATTATTAATTTAGTTAACTGATGCCTTTTTGGGAACAACATAGGATTTTGTGTGTTATATGCTAGTTCTGATTTATCTATTCTTCCAAAGGTTCAAATAAATCCGTCCCTCATAAATAATATAAGATTGTTTATTAAACTAGTTTGTTTAGTGGTGTGTGGTTCATTTGACCCTTCATCAGGCTGTGTATTTACAGTACCTGCTACTAACATTTCATATTCCACAGAAAATACATCTTTGTATGACCTTAATCCAGTAATCTAGAGAGTTAACTTCAATGACAGAGGCAGTCAGTCTCAATTTATTACTCTGTCCCTCACTCTTAATAATTTGTTAAGGGTGCTGTAATCTTCACAGTTGAAGAGCAGTTCTTGTATGTGAGTAACTGCACAACTGGCAACTAAGTAACATAATTTTCATCTCTCAACTACTCTGGTCTGTGGCACCATAATTCATTATTCACTAGCTTATCTATTCATTACTCTAGTCAAATAACCTGCTGGATTTTCTTTTGTACTCACTTAATGCAATTTTAAGTCTGGCAACTCCTTGTGGATTTCAGCCCCCTGATTTCCCAAAAAAAATTATACAAGCTATTAGATTTACTGTTAGTGATCCATTGCAAGGTGACTTGACTATCTGTCCAAATAAGGACATCATTAGGAAAAATAACCAGTGTAAACATATAATCTAATGAACAACTTCCTTACTATAAAGGCATCTTCAGCTGCATCAGAATTCATCTTGCTTTTTAACTGTTATTCACAATATAAAGTAATCTTACATTATAGAGGTTAAAGAAACGTTGTGTTGTCACAAAGCTATAAGACACTTTTAGTGAACAATATAAAAATATTTTTTCTCGATTATACATGGGAAGAGGAACTGGAACCCCTGTAAAACAATATTATCTATATACAGTACTGTACTTAATATACAGTGTACTAAAATACTGTACTTATGACAATCCAAAAATGCTACTGACTAGCAAAGAACAACATTTATATTACACCACAAAACCAACTTTATTCAAGTTTAATGCCAGTTAATAAATACACAGAACTGTCAAGTTTCTTACAAGGGTAAAAATATTGGCCTTAAAATTTGTACTCTGTATACTATTTTCATAAAGAATTCAAGACCCTTGGTTTCCCATGACTATTTGCCCTTTGTCAGAAAGAATATATCCATCACTGGGAGAAAGTCTTCCCAATTGTTTCCTATGAGTGTGTGTCCTGGAGTAACATATAACACCTTATAATAACAAATATATGGGCCATCTATCATTACCAAATTTTACATGAAATTTCTTTTGCAGCCAAAAATACTGGCTAAGAAATTTAAAAAAAGGTAAACTATATAAAATATATTTTAAAGGATAAACATATAATCTTAATTACTTCACTTTTACCCAAAGGGGAGCTTAACAGGACGTACTTTACAGTATGACATGTACAGTACTGTATAACAGCATAGTGTATGACAAATTTTCTAATTGAACTTCAGTAAACATCGCTCATTATTTTTATCAATTATGAAGAATGGAAATTATTATCATCATATTAAAGGATAATCTAATCATAATCGAGGTGTGCCGAGATGGCTACCATACCCTTGCTTACGTGGTGAAGAGGGGTTACTGGGACCACGGGGAACACTGGGGTCTGTTAATGCCAAGAGGGTGTCAACTTGAGCTGCAATGAGAGTCAGTGAATCAACAATTGTAGATATTAGAGTAGACTGCATGAGGGGAGACTGAACAAGTGAGGGCTGTGCGGACAGGGCGGAGGTACAATGACGAAGTGCAGTCACTTGTTCCATGAGTACCTGACATCGTTGGTGGCATTCATGTAGGCGTCCACGAGCCTCTACTACCCAACCTTCTGTCACAACACGTAGGTCATTTTCCTGGCTTACCTAAAATGTACAATAATTAAAGGGTATGAAGAATAAAGGAAGATGATTAATAAAGAAAATACTTAAGGGTTTATGAGCATCAATCCAGCAAGAAGTCACTTATAAACATTTGTGGCCGGGTGGACTGTGCATCACATGAGGGATTGCGACTGTGCCCAAGACAAACAAGCATAAGGGGATCTGGCAACTGTCAGGTTCTGGGCAACACTACAGTACCTGCATCATCAGAAGCAAATGGATTAAGACCTTCAACTTACTTGAGTCTTTGTTTGTTGTATAGTCTGACTAGCTTCTGTTAGCTTTACTCCCAATTCCTGCATCTCTACCTCCAACTTATCAGCATAAGCACACTCAACAGTACTCCTTAGAGGAGCATTACTATGCCAGCGGGCAATTGCTGATGTCATCTTCCGGCGAGGACCAAGTTTTCTGAAATGCAATTGATGATGTGATGATTATGAATTAGTTTCTATATTTAAATCAATTAGTTTCTGTATTTAAATCTAAAACACAATATAATCGTGTAAATTTTCTCTCTATTTGCTTTTTCATTTCAGTACTGTTTTTTTTTTTTAACCAAATTAACATTTTGGGACATTTATGATTTTATTATCTTCAAAAAAATATCTTACTTTGGAGCCCAATTAACTGGAAGAAATCTACCATATTCCAGTGGCAGATTCAAGAGAGTTTGGGAGTTCGATCTTTTCTCAGAAGACATTAGACTGAATAACGTCAGTTCAAGTGTTAACTCGTGTCAAAGCCACTCGCTCCCTACCAAATCATACATAGTATTCCTGTCTAGTAGTAAAAGACAAATGGGCCACCTCTCATCAGTGTACCAGGACTATAGTGCGTTTTTTTTTCTCAGCTGAGAAAAGATGCCCCGCCCCCTCCTCAAGAGTTAGAGTTGATTGGCTGTTGGAAACCTGTCCGATTTCATCCTGAAGTAATGATGTTTTTCTAAATGTGTTTATTCATAATCTTTCGGATGACAGTTTCTGACGAGAAAGATATTCAGCTAAATTATATGAAGATACATACGTTCATTATTTCAAACATGAGCATGTAGGAAGTTTATCAAAAATCTTATACAGTACATGAATTAACTGTTAAACTCTGGTAGCAAATTCACGCTTTTGGAGGATGCATTTAATATACGTATACTTATTTTTATCCACAATAAGGCATATTAAGACAAATTACGTACAAGTAATACTACGTCATGCAAAAACTAACATTTTAAAATATCAATCACATTGAAATAATACACAGCTGTCAGCAGAGGAATTAGATATCAGCACAACCATGGAAAAGTTTGCCATCAAGCAAACCAGATGGATGCTGATATATATAAAATGTTGCTTATTTAAGGGTTATTGTGCTAAGGACACAAAAGACTCGGGAAAGGGATCCAAAGGTCAGGGGGGGGACAAAGTACAGTAATAGAGAGGGGGGACAATTTACGAGAGGGGAACACAGAGATGGAAGTTGATATAGTACAGCATATATAAAAAATTGCTTATTTAAGGGCAATTGTGCAAGATTTTTATTTTGCCTATTTAACCGACTCATTGAGGCTGCGAATAGTGAGGCATTCCTGTACTGTCCAACTTACTGAATGCCACATTCCTTTAGTTCTTGATCTGTCAGTGTAAGAAAGATTTGGAGGTCCACAACCTGCTCCCGGAAGACACTTATATATGAACTGAGTCCTATTTGATCCAACAAAGTCTCAAGATCTGTTGGTTGAACGTTAGCTGAAATAAAGAAAAATATCCCCTGTACTGTACAAGTATTAACCTGAGTAAAGAAACAGTTCAGCTGACTTAAGCTAATATCCTTAGTTCTTTTATTGCATTACAGTGTACTTCCATCACTGCATATCATGCCAACCTTATTAATTTCTAAGAATGATTTAATTTGTAATGGCTGCCAGGTAGCTCTGCTACACCATACAACTTTCAGAATTGCCCTATCCTCGCTTGGCATGTTACCTGAAACACACACTTTAAAGAACCTTTTGTACACTATCTTACTTCACAACTTATCTTAATCCTTCCTATCATGAATTCATAATGATATAGACTTAGTATAAAAAAAGATGCCTTCACGGAGATACTGTAAAGTACATTGCCAAAGAGAAAAAAATGTTCGGGTTAAAGGTTATTAAAGACCACCTAACTTTCCTGCTAGGTGGTAATGCAGCAGGGGATTTAAAGTGAAAGCCTCTCTTAGTTTACCACAGAAAATCCAAGAGATTTTACAAATGTTGTCAAGAGTGCACTGCCACTGATCTGGAAAACAAACAATTAAGCCTGGGTTATTGCAAGCTTTTTGGAGAACTGATTTATGCACCATTTTGTATCATGTCGAAAAATGCTGCATTTAAGGCAATGCTAATCCTGGACAATGCTCTGAGTCATTCTGCAGAGGTTGGTGATTTAAACCACTCCCCTACTGCAACCAATGAACCAGAATGGTATTGCCATTTGTAAGAAACACTATTCGAGGAGGGCTATGACTCGGGCTTTTGCTACCACTGAAGGGGAGGATGCACTAATGCTCATGGAATTTTGGATGGGGGATAACATCCTTTATGCTTTGAGAAACATTTGTGTATGCTGGAATGAAGTCGAGCAATCCACCATGAATGCTTCTATGAGAACGCTCTGCCTTCAGTTTGAACATGACTTTGCAGGCTTCAAAGAAAGGCAAGAATATATCACAGAGGAGGCTGTAGACAAGAGAAAACAACTTAATCTGCAGATGGATGCTGATGATGTGAGTTAGTTGCTGGAATCTCATGGTAAAGAGCTCACCACTGATGGTTTGACTGAGTTACAGGAGCAAATAAGAGAAGCAAAAGATGATGATGATGACACCTCCAAGATCCCTAAAAAGATTCAGAACCTCGGAGTTTAAGTGAAATCTGCAAGAAGATGGATGGGACAATAGATGTTATAGAGGACTCTAAACCTAATTTTGTAGGGATCCCAAATGTTGTCAGCAGTCTTCATTGAGCCATCCCTTGTTACAAGATTCTCTGTGAAAAAAGAAGGCAATTTAATAAATTTCTTAGGATAAATTCTTTAAAAAAATTGAAAGCCCTCCAAACAACTCAAACACCCAAATTACCAAAGTCAGCTGCAGCTACAGGTATCTCATAATGACAATTTCTCTTCTCATTTGTTACTACTCCTCAAGTCCAGTATACACTTGGATACAATAATAATTAATTTAAGGTAAAAAACTTGTTCAATTTTCTAAGTCTATTTGATCATATTTCATGTCTGTCATGAACCAATTCAAGATAAAGAAAATTTTGTGGGGAAATATATTTGGATGTGTCTCGGTTTATAACATGGGTTTCTATGGAAAATTAATGTCCACTTGGCATACAGTACAGGTTTTCAGAAACACATCATATACAGTACATTAAGAAGTTGACTACAGTACATAATTATATTCCCTCCAAACTTCTATTCTTAATGTGAGAGTTTCTATATCTATTTATCCAATACTTCACACCTTTCGAGTCTGTTTTATTGTAACCTTCACTCATCACTGGCATTCTTCCAAAAATCACATCATCATGCTTTAATTATGTCTACAGTACAGTATCTACATAAAGAAACATATATGCTTCAATGTATATGGATACATTTTCTATTGGGCTTACTTTTTCAAACCATCCATAGAGTACTTACATAAAAAAAAAAAAAAAATAAATAAAACATTCTTGAACTCCATATCTGTGTCACTCTATAATAATTTATTGGGGAGGCTGGTTAAACTAACTCTTCAGTTCAACTATTCTATGTCTATTATAGGTACCATTTAGTCCTCTCTCTCCCTTTTTCTGTATCATTTTTCTTTGAGCCATATTCACTAACAATTTTCTCCTAGGACACAATTCCAAACTCGATCACAAAAAATTATAACTTCTCTTGAAATTCCTGACAAAGCAACTGATTCACCTCCCATTTATGACCTGTCTTCCTGTTTACCAATCTTGTCCCCAGCTCCAGTAGTCTTGTTTTCCACCTCTCTACTGAACAATCATTCCAACAATATATATCCTACTTTCATTGGGAACCAATATGTGACACCCGAAAGTCAAGAAATCATATTCTCGGAGGCTCATTTATCAGATCTATACAGTATAAGGAGGGATGGATGAAAAAATAGTACAAATACTGTACAGACATACAGGTTAAAAAGCACCCAAATTAACTTAAATGCAAGTGATAACATTAAATTTAAGACTTGTTTACAATTCTTTATCATTTAACATGAAAAATACTGTACTGGTTTCCAAACAAACCATCATTAACTGATGGAATGGCACTTCCTCTGCCTCTGAGTGTTTGGGGCTGTTGATGTGTTCTCCTTGCTTCTACTGCAGCTGGACCATCTCGTAAACTTGGACCATTTAAACCTGAAACCCATAAGATTGTGAGCTGTTTAAGAACAACACATTGCATTTTTTATTCAATTTTTCTTAACTACTAATTGAAAACAAATATGTGCAGTTCTTTGAATTACAGTTTGATACAAATACACTAACCTTATGGAAGATTCAAGTCTTCACATGACTACAAGAACGGCCAACAACTCTCTCCTCAGACATTAAATACTGTGCTGTACATTGATATTGTAACAGTTATCTAGCCAGAACAAAATACAGATACAGAGTGGACAGTAATAACAAAATTGACATGGCTTGATGAAATATTTTAGATACAAGTATCCCTCACTATCTGAATATTAATTTTTTACACTCCATGGCACTGGAAGCATTTCAGGATGGGGGGTGCAAATTGTGTCTTAGGGTGTACTCTATTCCTTTACAGATATTTTAATTTCCCTTTTTGTGATGCTAACTCATAAAATGGGATATACAGTAGCTGGTAAGTATGAATATATATCTATATAGTTACAATACATATAAGTAAATTCTATAAACCTGTTTAATGAAAAATTAGCAGCAAAGTTTATCTTTCTTTATGTGTTACCTATACTGCAGTGATTAGTTACTGTAGCAGTTTTATTCCTTTTTTTAATTTTCCTCATATACTGATTTAAATCAATAATTTTTTTGTTATTCTTTTTATTTAAATCAGTGATTTAAATCAACCAACCCATGATTTGCTTATCCGAATGTTGGTCAGATCGAAAATTCAATCCACACCAGGCATGGACAAGGCAGCCATTTTCCTCCTCAAATGCACAGGAATATACTCGCACTCAAGGTGCATGATGTCATCCTCCCTCCCTCCCATGTCCTTTCACATTCCATTTGCTGTGTTTGGTACAAATAAGTGTTTTATCTTTTTCCATCTACATACGTGCCATCCTTTCATTAATCTGTACGCAATGGCATCCAAGCACAGTAATGATTCCTCTGCTACCCCCACCATCACCAAGAGACCCTGCAAACCTGTGATAATTGAAACCAAGCTTCATGTGCAATGTAAGGTAATTTACAATACTGTACACAATGCAGCTATATATGTACAGTACGTATTCTATTTTGTTTATCTTTTTTTTTTAGATATTCTATACAGTAATACAATACAGTACTACCTTAAATTATGTTTTGGTAATTATGTAAAGCACAAGCATAAATCAAAACACATCAAGCTTCTCTGCCAAATATAAAAAAATATATTGGGTTTTTTGTTAATCAGAAACTAAACCCTATTTTTCCCATCTATTACATTATTCACTACAGGTATCTGAACATTTGACAATCGAATGGCTCTCAAGGAACCTAATCCATCCGGATAATGAGGGATGCCTGTACAGTGAATGGAGTAACAAATCTCTCCTGCAATTTACAAATGAAGTACCTTGAAGACCCCACTGAATAATAGCTGAAGCAGTGTCAGGATATTTGGCATCTTGAGCAATCCTATCTGCTGTGTGTCCTTGATGGTTTGTGAGAGAGACAACTGCTCCCCCTCGTAACAATGCCATCACCATCGTTGTATCACCCAGCTGTGCAGCATACATCAGGGGTGTCATACCTGTTGCTCGCTCACTGCACGTACAGGAAAACCTCGAATTACGATGATTCATATTTAAAACCCTGATTAATTTAAGACACGATTCAACTTACATAATTATTTTATTCGTATTTATGATATTCAAACGAGCACTTACCATGAATTGAGATTAACTTTATATTTAATCAACATTTCCACAACACTATGATGACTAGTGTTAACAGCATGGAAGAGCGCCGTCCAGTCACGTTTATCTCGAGTTTCTAGGATGCTGCCTCCCTGTAGGTAAAAGGCTGTCACTACTGTACAGTATACTCTCAAAGTGCTAATTTTAAACACGATAAAATTGCATAATTACTTTTTTGTACAGTAAACATCAAATCAGTGAAGAAGAGAATAGATAAAACACTTGCGACAGTACAACATTAAATCTTACTACAGTACAGTATTTAAATACCTGTAATATGTCTATAATATACACTTGTAGATTTATTTTTCCACCACAGGTTTCCTCTAAACACTCATTTTTTCTATTTGCATTTGGAGAGTTAATCCCATAACCACATTTTAAACTCAAATCAGTCATGAGTAGCTCTAAGCAGTCCAGTAAATCTACGAGTCAAAACCTCAGGCATCGGGGCCCTGACATGTGCAACTAAGATCTATAAATCTAATACATTTGAAAATTGGAATATCACTCAATTTCATACCAGGATCCCAATGGACAGCTGCTTGGGTGTACTACTGAGCATAACCTACATATTTGGACCTATTCCATTGTTTGTTCACACCAGCTATAAAATAATGAATGGCAGGAAAAATCCATATCCATTTCACCTCGGCACCCCTGAAGAGTACTGTGCTGTACTGACAATTGTCAAACATTCCTATTTCAAAGTGCAGCATATTATTTTAAGATGGGTGCTACATATTGAAACAAATGTCTGCCATCTTAATTTCATGCACCTACCATTGTTATATAATTAGTTGAAACATGATATTGTGTCAGTATATAGGCAGGTAGTCTTTTATTACATGAGAGTTGTGACCCTGCCTTGCCAGCTGTTCCAACCTTGTGGTTTGGAGTTGAGAAGGGCATCGAGCCATAAAACTTCAACATGCATGATGACAACCGGGTTACTAGAGCTATGTCCATCCCATGATCTCTACTGTATTGCATTTTCTTGGCTGGCACCCTGGGAATGTGGTGGTGGGTGGAGGGGGGACTATCCTGTTTTGGTTTTACCCAGTACAGTACTGTAGTTGCCTTCAGGTGATTGCAGCTAACCCATACAATCATGGAAAATGGCCGCAAAACGTTGATGATGATGATTATTCCCACTGCAATGGGTAGAAGCAAATCTGCACACTTACTATTGTTATTATTGAAAGTTATACAGTTTATGGGCTTTGTCGGTTCCCATACCTAAAAGAAACAGATGATTTCATGCAACAACATTGATTTACCTACAGTTCTTTTAATACTGGTTCCTTTAATTTGGTGGATGAAAGTTAGGGAACCTTTTGAACAATGACTTTGGCACTGGCATTGTTAGAGATCATCACACAAACTTAACCAGCAACTTGTAGGTTGCAATTATGCAAATACTTGTTGCACATATCCCAGCATTCCTCCTGATTACTGAAACTTTGATATCCCTATAGTCTCCATATCCTGCCTGTAACCTGACATTTACATTTTCTCATGATTCAACCAGGTGCTGATAATAATAATTATGTATTTGTTTTCATTTACAGTACATACTCACTACAGGGCATTCTCTGGCCTTGTGAAATACTGACATATGGAATGGCTTTTTCCCTGTCTTGTTGAGGAACTCAAAAAATTTTCTTTTCAGATTTGCTTGAGCTCGTGCTAAAATATTTACTTTTGTAATAACTCACACCGTGGCATTTGAAAATATTTTATACAAGTATTTACGTTTTTTCACTTAATCACTAAAATAACATCCATTTTGGAGAAAGACATTCTAAAAAAAATTCTAGTCCTTTCTGTGTTTCCTGTCTGCACTACCTGACTTACATAATCACAACATAATTAAATTAATGGACTGTAAGTTTAAAACCAAACATTATCTCATATCCTGTTACAAAACTGATAATATAATGATGACAGCCTGTGGTGTTATCTATGCAGTAACAGGTTGTGTGTGTTAGGTTAGCACACACACACACTCACTCACTAAGCATTGCCAATATATACAGGAATAATTTTCAGTCCAAAATCTTTCACTGATAATATTGCTATATGTAGTAGTCATTGCATTTGCACAATTCTTATACTTCTTGCCCCTACTCACACCAGATGCTGCTGGCATAAGGAAACAAGCCTCTTGTGGCTTTGTCAGCTGTCCTTGGTGAAACTGACTCAATATCAATGATAATTACCTGTATTAATAAAATACTACTGATGATGATGTTGATGAATTGTATGTTGTGAATACTCTACTTTCTTCCCACATAAACTTAATAAATAAATTACAATTACGGCAAACAATATAACATTTAACCTTCGTCAGGACAATACCATAGTGTCTCACCCCATCCCCACTTTGTAAACCAACTAACCTTTATAAGAATCTCCACACCATAATCATTCCCACACATTACTGCCAACATGAGAGCATTGCAGCCATTATTATTGCGGAGGTGTACAGGTGCACCAGCCTCCAGCAGCAGATTGATCACATCAGAGTGGGCATAATATGCTGCATACATAAGAGCTGTCCATCCACCATGGTTCTTATGGCTACAGACATTCTTGTCACTGTAAACAACATACAGTACACTAATTACTTTGTATCAATAATCTGGACTACAGTACTGTACACCTGTACTACAAAAAGATGTAAAAGTTCATTGTCAATGAAAGACTTTTATAAAATGAGTACAATAGTGTACCAATTTTGTAAAATTGCAGAAAAATATAGATAAGCTGTGCTACTTTTTATGTAATAAAAGTAGAAACTGTGTACAGTAAAATTTCATTTTAATTGAATGATTTGCCTTTAAAGGCTAATATATTCTGAAACTTTGATAATTGAAGAATACAAACAGTGCAGTTACTGTACTACATACTTCTATCTATGCACATGAACTTCATTTTAATGCACAGTGTACAGTAGACCCTCGCCAACCGCGGATTCCAGGTATCCACGGTCTTTACTTTGTGCACAGTACCATTGCACCAACTGCTGCAGTGAATCCCTCCGTGGTCTAATGCATTCATCCGTAAGGAGATAGGAGCGCGCTCCCCCTTCCCACTCCCACGTTTGTGGGCTAACTCCCATGGACATAAGAAATGTATATTCTCTATGTTTTTTACTTTATGAAAATCATTTCTTTTATTTTTTCACAATATGTATGAATGATTGTGTGTGCATGTAACAGAGCATAATAATAATAATAATAATAATAATAATAATAATAATAATAATAATAATAATAATAATAATAATAATAATAATAATAATAATAATAATAAAAACATTACCTATATCTATCTGAAAATACTAGTTGAAAAATAACAAAAACGCAGGTCACAGCTTGGCTTGGTAGGCTGAGATCCCCAACACCACACCTCCCTCCCCTCCCACGATCAGAGCACTAACTCCCGTGTACTTTAGAAATGTTTATTCTCTGCATGATTTTGACCTTACAATAATCATTTATTTATTTATTCTGCACAGTACTTTACATCATTATTATGGGAGCACTGTAGTGTGATCCTAACTATCAGTGTGGTACAATAATTCAATTCTAAAAGATAATTTATTCCATGAAAAAACATATTTAGAAAAAACAAAGCCTTCGAAATGTTGCAGAGTACAGTATAGTATAATTAATGGTGATAATGTTTCACGAGAGTAGTCTTGCTTTAACATCAACCCAAGGAAAGCTCTCCATAGAAGATGAAAGCTTTCTTACCTCGAGAAACTGACAATAAATGCAGAAGGAATGTTTTATATAATTTCACTTTAAAAATTTTCATGTTTTCTATCTTTGGGATCAACTGTTGATTGCCTTTATTTACTGTACAGGTGTATTTTATTTCAGATATTGTGCAACTACATTCTATAATTTATTTTTAATAAGACAAAATCAACCTATCTAACCTAAGGTACTGTACAGTATAAGTTATTTCTATTTCATTCTTCTAACATAAAATAATTTTTTTTATTGTGAAAGGAACCAGTTCTAGCCTAAATATGATGTGAACAATTATATTATGCAAAACGCACTCCAAGTGCACTTTTTGTCATTTTTTTACGACGAGATAACTTTTTCATCTACAGAGAAATTGATTAAAGTTGGTACTGAGGCCTGGTCACTCTTGACAATTGTTACCTAAATGACACTTAAAAGATCTAATACAGTACCACATAAAACCAATAATAATTTAAAATTATACAGTACTAACTCCATGATGATATCCCTCACTCGCTGATAACAGCCAATACTAGCAGCTGTGAAGATGTCTAGTGGAGGTGAGTTTCTCTCATCACCCCCTTCCTCTCCAAGCCACACAGTCAATGGTTTTTCATAGAAACTCTTCTCTGTCCACGTCTCTTCCAACTCCACCATATTTAATAGCTATTACTTTAACAAATAAGAGAGTAAAGAATTAATAATTAATTACATATACAATACAGTATATGGTATACTGTATATAATTACTGTACAGCATATAGTACAATATTAAAAACAAAATAGACATAGTTGGTATCTCTATTTCAGTTAACATTATGCATTCCTGTAAAACTTGAATAACCAATATTAAAAAAAGCAATGACAGTACTATTTATTTGATAAATAATTAAATTCAATAAATTAAGGATTGATCCTAAAGTCCCATTTCCTAGAGAAGACTGAACTGTTGTTATTTCCATTATGTAAATCTGATGGTTAACCCCTTGTGTACGGTGATGCCAATAGGATAAATAAAATCGTCTGCCATAAGCCAAATGCAATATTAAAAGTGGTGTCCCTGTAGGAAGTAGGTTAGATCCTTGAAATAGCAGTTATGATGGTAGACTTGTATCTGATTATTATTATTATCTACCCCTTACAATCAGATTGGGTAAATATTCGGCAATGACCATGCATGAAACGTTGTTGATTTGTACAGTAAATTTGGAGTTAAAGCAAAAAATAAATATAGAGTGTACTGTATATGAATAATTTACTCTTCCATTTTTGTCAATTTTTTGTTGTTGTTGTTTATTTCACTTAAAAATGCAATTTTCCTCTCACAAAGTGAGCTGAGATTTGAAGTTGGGGGAATTTATGGAGCAAAAACTGGTGAAACCATAGCTAACCTAACTATTACAGAACACTTTAAAAGGGTTTATATTTAAGAACATGTGACCAGGTTAAGCAGCTAAGTTAGGAAACTATTCAATAGAAGAAAAGTTCTTTGGTTTATCAAGAACATCCCACTTGTGGTAAAGTAAAAAAAAATTGCCAAACAAAAAGATCGTCAAAAAGTTAACCTAACAAACTAGCAAATATCGATATACAGTATAGCATTTGTATACTTGTCTAACCTAACCTCCTATTGGACCTCCCAGTGTGTAAACCTAACTCAACCCAACAAGCCCAAAGAAAAAACAAAGGAACCTAAAGAACCAAACCTGAAATCAAGGAGTAAAACAAAAAACTTAAAATTTCCAAAGAAAACAAGAGTAAGGGCATGTGCGCGACTATCACCTGACATTGACACTAATGCTTGTTGGCTAAGTGAAAAAAAAACAATGTATATCCCCTCAAACTTGTACAAATTTCCAATGGAAATGCTGTATTTTTTGCTCTATCTCTGTATAAAAATCACTATAAAGTTACATGCATAATCACATCTGAATATTAAGCCAAGATTGAACCTGACAAAAGGAATGAGAGCCTCCAAAATACTAAAAGTACTAGTCCTACACCTGATTTGGGTTATTAGTAAATTAAAAAAAAAAATTTTCTCTACAGTATAAGTTTTTCGTTTAGTAGCTGGTTAATTAGGACCGCTATTGTAAAGTGTCACCACGGTATCATTGTCGTTTGGGTCATGTACCTATTTGGAAGTAGGTCAGACTCGTTCGAAACACATCCAAAAACATGTGAAAGGCATAATTTCAACCTACCCTAACCCAGCAAATTTTAGGATTTTAAGTTTAGGTTAGGTTAGGTTAGGTTGAATTTATGTTTTCTGGTGGTTTTATATGTGTTTTGAACGATTCTGACCTACTTCCAAATAGGTGCATGACCGAAATGATAATTTTACCATCACCACCTCGCTTTCTGATCAATTCTAGTTTCTCAAAAAAAAAAAAAAGCCAGAGGGTAAAATTAGAAAATTGTAGTCCCACTAGGGATAGTTTTGTTGATTCTGGAGTTCAGGAAATAACACTGATATTTTAACCATTACTTGTCTCTTAATATCTGTTTTTTTAATGTAGTGCTCCATTCTATCTAACGTAACCTAATGAGGGGACCCCCTGATTAGGTTAGATACGGTTGGTTTTGTGCGATTTTTTTTTCTTCATCAAATTATTATTCAATGGGGCAGTTAATATATATATATATATATATATATATATATATATATATATATATATATATATATATATATATATATATATATATATATCTTAATACATATTACTTAAAGTAATTTAAGATTAAAGTGCGACTCACACCTTACACTCCTAAGGCACAAGTTTCATCCTGCAAAATTATGTTAGAATAATACCTCAAATATGACCGTAAAAGTACTGTATTTATTTTATTTTTATTCTTTAGTAGCAAGACTTCTGCGTTTAGCAAAACTTCAGAGGATGGCATGATTACTATCGAGTTGTCTATTCTAAGCTAGAACAAATAAATGATAATACTGGTATTATTCGTGGTACTTTCCAACATTAGTATTTTGTATCTTGCTCGACTGTAAATAAACAACAGCTGACTGTGCAGTGAGTTGTCAATTACGTATTTTTATTCACAACTTCGTTCACTTTAAAACCAAATATATTCATAATTTTCCATTCCATTAATATTATTGTATCTAATAAACAGTTGTTTCTTTTGTATTAACATAAATAAACGCGTACATATATATGTATTAATTATTTTATTCATAAAAGATTACACTGATCCTGACATGTTTCAACTGAAAATTACCATTAATTTATACTTTTTTTTTCAATAACGTGTAGAATAGAGTGTCTTGACCTGTGTTTAAAATCAGTTAGTGAGTAGCGCCTCGCCCATACATAATTGCTCATCAATTGCAAAATTACTCTTCGCAGGACACTTAGAAAGTGCCGTACAGGACTCCCACTCTGGTTAAGAATTCCTTTAAGGAAATTCTTGAAAATGCTAGAGAATGTCAAGCACAATGAAATCATAAACACATTTGCACAACTCAAGGACAGGCGTTATGAATTAATGCTCCATTAAGTCATAACGCCTGTTCTTGAGTTGTGCCTGACATTCTTTAGCATTTCCTTTTCAATAAATAAGATAGCCAGGTGATACAGTCTCCTTTTCCCAATTGTTCGTCGTAGCCAGGTGTGCAGGCGCATCAGTGCACTTTAAGCTCTCGCAATTGCAGCTGCTGACTGGCGCTGTCATGGCAACTTGTATTATTGCTTTAAGTGGTGGAAACATATCAGGATCTAATAATCTGTATACACTTATCATGTCCTGAATGGCATTACCAGCACCCTTTGTGCAGGCTAAATAATGCTTCGCTATTGTTAGTTCCTCAGATTTTATCTCAAAGGTGATCAGCCTCCTCTGTTCCTTCCTTGCCCCACCGACCCCTGATCCTGGTTGCAACTTGCAAGTCTGTCAGACAATAGTGATATATGTCTCATCAGCAAATATGAAGGGCTAGCATTTTCTATATGATAGTCGTTATGAGGATAAACACAACAGCTGAAAAGTTCTGTTGAAAGTAGAAACATTGAATGGATGGCGTTTCTTGTTATTCATAATTGTTTATAAACTTTGCTCTCCCCACATTCAAATATATCTCTACTAAAGCAGAAACACAAATAAGGAACGTAGTATTACTTACATTAAATTGAACCTGACGAAATAATAGCAGCACAATAACACACAAACCTCGCAAACTTCCTTAAGTGTACTGACGCAGCGCGGTGGCCCACTGATCGGAGGGTGGCCAGCCAATTATCGCCAGAAATTTTGGATCTTGTCAGGGCTTCCACTTTTAGGGTAATTACGATAATATATGGTAATCAGGCCTTTTCTGGGGTAGAGTTTAGGGTGGTGTTTTTTTTAGGGTAATTGAATTTTTTTGGGGGTATAAATATAGGATCTAGGATTCTAGGGTAATCAGACATTTATTCGTTTAAGTTTTAGAACATAACCAATGTAGAACATCGTTTATTATTTGACATTAATAAATGACGAATGTAAGATAAACAGGTATGATATTCAGTCTGTTCAGTAACTCCTTGTCCTTTTAAAATTGTGGTGGGCGCGTGAGAGACGTTTGCAACTTCTAAGAAGCAGCTTTTTTTTTTTTTTTTTTTTATTATTGGGCACTCCCCTACATCCTTGTGAAAGGTGAAGCGCAGAAGCGTTTACAGCGCCCAACGGGGAAGCATGCTAAGTTCATGCTTACCTTTGTCTCATGAGTCAAGGGCGTAGAAACCTGAAGAGTCAGTGGTTTATGTCATCAAGTTATTGGAAGCTCCAACAACTTCCTGAATACGAATTCGCAACTTTCGACTTACAACAGGTACCTACTTTACTGCTAGGTGAACAGGGACTAATGGGGGCTAGGAAGTAAGTCCAAACAACTTCCACTGGCCCGGGAATCGAACCCGTGACATCTCGCTTGCGAGTACGAAGCAGCTGATCAGCTGAACTGGGCCGCTGGCGAGATAGACACTTCGTCGGACCCTACTTCAGTCTCAGTCTTCAGTTCGGGTGCCAGTCACCTATAGACTTGTGTGGTGACTCGTGTGTGACTCACTTGGTCTATGAAAAATGCATGTAACTAGTCTTCAAAACCCAGAGTTCAATTAAAAAATCTTTAAAATTAAAGACACCATACCCACACACGTGCAATCCTCAGTTGTTTATCAATTTACGTGTGCTTGCTGTACGTCAGCTTATACAGTATAGGTAAAACAAAAAGACATTTGATAACTCGCATCCATGAGCACTTAGGCCGTTCTGTCCGAACAGGCCAATTAATCACACTCTCACAACCACCACATTCAGCTATCCTAACCACGCCCACCAATATGACCGCCCGTTTTCGCAAATTCGCCGTCTAATTTCTCTGTTAATGGCAGGATCAACTGTGAGACGAACCTCCTCATTATGGAAGCCTGCATCAGTATAAAGTAAAGTCATCCATATGTGTTATGGCTTACTGTGAATTGTTGTGTTTTTCACATTAGCTCGTCTAAATTAAGGTAATACCCCCTTGTATATTTTTTTTTCTGATTTGAGTTTTGTACGTAGGTCTCGCCATTTTTATCGGTTTTAAATTATAATGCGCTTTTCTTTTCTTTTTTTCTTTTTTTTTTGCGGAAGGTAAATTTTGGTATAATGTTACGTTTTTATTGTATATCACCTGCATTTTTTTTTACTTTTTAAAACGTTTTGTTTTCTAGACTCTGATGATGGAAATGATTTTCCGAAACGTTAGTGATTAAAGAAACCCAACTTAGTCAAGATGTTTGTGTTTTCCCCGGTTCTCCTCTTCGTTATATGGTGAATCAGGTCTACTAGTTTCGTTTAGATATCTGGATGGTCAGTCGCTCGTCACGATCTTCAGGAGTGAAGTGCTTCCCCGTCTGGAACCGCAATGTATACTAGAGTCTGTCAATTGGTTGAAAATGTCCAGAGGACCACCCGACTGGTGCCTGCTCTACGGCACCTCAGTTACCCAGAGAGATGGGAGCGTCTGCAACTACCTGGCTTACACTACAGACGGGCGAGGGGCGACCTAATTTTGTATAAACATCTCAGGAAGCATTACTTGGTCGAATGTACATACCTGAGCTGGCCGACGTCCGCCCCACAGGGGGTCACAGCTTAAGGTTGAAGAAGCCACGAGTCCAGAAAACTGTAAGGGCATTTTTTCGGAGTGAGAATTGTGAACTCTTGGAACAATCTGCCAGAGAGCGTTGTGACGGCACCTAGCTTGAGCTCATTGAAGGCCAAACTTGACCAACACTGGAACAGGTTCAAATACATTCAGGAGCCAGTGCATGCCCAGTATTCGCCAACAGTGCCCAAGCGGCTAACGATCCGATCAGTGGTGAAGTGGATAAAAGTAAGTAAAAGTTCTGCCATCGTTGAACTTGACAAGGTTTTTATTCTTATTGTGCTGAAAGATCTCTCCACTGTGCATGTTATCACGGGTAATGTCAGTGCAATAATATTTGCTTCTTTAATTGAAGGAAAACAGTAGATCAGTGTGTTTGAGCAAATCCTCAACACCTTGGTTTTTCTTTTGAGATCAAATTTCAAACCAGGTGGCTGCTTCACCTTCGAAGTTTTCAGATTCAACTAATTTAATGATCTTTGCAACTTTTTTTTTATAATTTTTCTCACGTAATTCATGCCATTCATAGTGGATGAAAAGAAAACAGGCAAAAATTTTGCGCAAGAAAAATTAAAAAACGCGCAGCACCCATGACTATTCTGGCGTTTACCATTTTTAAGGTACAAAACACAGATTGTATTTTCATACGTTCCAGGACATAATATGAGCATGAATTATTGGTAAATTATGAGTACTGGTATGTTACGCATCTCTGATAACATGCCTTTTCCTGTCTTCTGGGTCGTTTTCCTTATTCCCAAGCCCTGAATTAATATGTACAGTTTGCCGGTTGCAGTGGTTGTTTGGTCATTTTTGGCCATCGTAGTGTAGCAAGTGTCTTATCTACACTTGGCCTTTTTGCACAGAAAACAGTATTTTGTTGGTTACATAGAATAAATAGCAAATCTAAATGAAAAGGATAATATATATTGGACATTGTACCGGTACAATGATAAATACTATTTATCAACAAATTATAAACACTCTGGTAAACCACTGACGTCAAAGACTGGACGAGCATTCTGCATGCCAGGGGAGATGCAGTCTTTTAGTTTATTAACATTCAGCAGCTAGAATCTAGCTCCTGGATGTTAAAAGCGTCGTCAGAGCATTAACGTGCATCACAGCAAATAGATCGCATAAACATACTCATGGATTTTAAGGAGAAATTTGTTTCTATAGCACCATATACTGCTGATTTTCTTGCTATGATTTTTTTTATATCTCGAAGATCATTTTCGTGTACAGTTACAAATTTTCGCAAAACATAAATCGCACACACACACACACACACACTATTTAACTTTATTTTTAACATGCTTGAACTAATTTCTAGTACCCCATTTGGTTTGTTTTAATTAGGCAAGCATTAGGGTGTTTTATCAAGTGAAATAAGCAGGGGATTCCTAATCTTCGTGAGATTCCTACTTCCTTAATAATATACTCGTAAATTCTAATCACCCAAATATCACTTTCACCCCCAAGGAAAACTGTGATATGGTTCTCCCCATCTCAAAATATAAATGCCTAACTTAAAGTCTGACAATATATCAGACTATTTTCCTTTTATTAAGCAGAATATCATTCTGCACAAAATTTGCTTTCACAGGATTCCCAGTGAAAAGTTTTTCATTCATCCTCTTACACCTAAAATGTAATCTTATATTCATAGAATTAAGTAAGTCAAACAATCATTGCTCCGATTTTTAAAAAATCAGTTTTAAGTTTCTTATTAATGGTGGTTTATTCAAGAAATTTGCAAATGTTTATATGGGGAAGCCTTTAAATCTTAATGGTCAATAACCTCGTATGAGCAACCATTCTCAGATTTTTTTTCAGTAACCTTCTCTTGCCAGAAACTTGACAGTTTGCGGAAATAAATCCGCAAATTTCTCAAGTCTCCGCCCATAACAATTATCGATGATTGGAGATCACATGGAACTATTGTTATTTTTTTTTAAATCTGAATGCAATAAAAATAAAAATAATTTTAATTATACAGTATATAATATAATTGCGAATAATGACAATAAGTTTTCCACATTTCTGTTATTAAATTTGGTTTGATAGAATGTGTACACGGTTATCTCATTGTTTATAAACAAGACAATTCCCTAAAGTTACCCACCAAAAAAAGATTATTATCTTAAGAAGTGGTCTTGCTGCATGGTAGCCAGAACCTACAGTAAAAACTCTCACATATTCAGTTTAATTACTGTACTGTAAATGCCAATAAACTATTGGACGCTTATTTTCACTACTACCGTTACGTCCAGCTCACAGCAGTAATGTATAGGAATGCACATTCTGGATTGCTGTTGTCTCCGTAGTTTACATCACTCACTTGAATATGTCCTTTATTTATAATGTCACCCGGATGAATTTAGCTTGTATATAAGAATATTAATTGCAAAGGCCTCAACAATGCATAAAATTAATCCTCAACGGGCTACCAAACCCACGTCTCTAGTGCCCATTAGCTTGTCATCAGCTGATCGCCGCCCCGCCCACCTCCTCTCACTCCTCCCGACAGTAAACATGAAGACCACTACAATCTACATCCATATTATGATGTTTAGTAAGAAAAATAAGACCAATGTTCCTGTGTAAGAAACTTCCAATTTTTTTTCTTGAAAGAGTTATAATTTTTATTCAAATTTTGAAAGGACCAGCAGACACTGAAAATTATTTTATTTTTCCTTCATAGAAGACACTCGAGGCAACGACAGCGAATCACTCCTTTGTTTACATGTCTACAGGAGACGTTTTCTATGAGTCAAAATTGATCAATATTTGTCATTTATTGTGACACTCTACATATGAAGAATTATTTATGCAACTTAATTATGAAAATTGTTTACAATTATCTGCGTATGATCATTAAAATATGTCGGAAAGTTGAATCATAATGTTTGGAGAAATGCAAATTATCTGATATCTGTAATCAAGGTTATGTTCCAACAATACATTCATGTTCATAAACAATACAGTATTCTAGAATATGCAGTGACTTACTGAGATAATTCACGATTATTTATTTTTAACCATTTAACACGTATTTTCTCAAATTCCGATAATGAATTGCATCCAAAACCTGTATTTGAAATCATATGGTACGCGTTCTGGCTCTCCTACACGGGACACGTGACCAAATGCTGGGCGCTGATTGGTGAGGTTCGCTTCCGCCTGGAACAATAATATCCGCGGAACAAAATGGCTGGCTCAGTGGCTGATAGAGTGCAGTGAGGGGAGGCATGATCTTTGTCTCAAGTTTGTAAAATTTTGACACTATATTACACATAAAATGTCGAACCCTACATTTAGAACACGCATATCACAATTAAGAAAAAGAAAAATTACTAAAAAGAAAATAGTGAGAAGAGGAAACCCGTTAAATCAACGAAATAATGGTGAGTTGGTCTTGCGATGACCATTTGTTTTCGTTGTTATTGAACTCGGGTTGAGCAATCATAAGCTTTTATTGTACATGAAATGTTGTCTTAGAGCCAAATAAAATGTCTTTAATAAAGGCTGAATACTTTTAATACATGTAATTTCCTGTATAACTGAGTTTTAGTGATTTTATTGAACCATACATTGATTTTTTACTTGTGCAACATGAACCAGTTAGGTTACCCGATGCCAATATGTGAGTTTAGAAGATATGTGTCACGTTTATTAAAAAAGAATGAACGTTGCAGTGCTAGAGAATTGTCATTTTTAATTATGCCGTTAAAATCATATTTTAATGCTATCACTGGATATTTGACAGTTAAAAACGAACTAATTGAGGTACATTGATGAACAATATGATTGACTATGGATTCTTTCCTTTGTAATTGTACGAGATATTTGTTCTTTATTTATGTACTGAATCATTTGTAGTTGTTTTTAGCTGATGCTCCTATCTTATTTTAGGAGGGGGAGATCTTTACTGGGTGTAATAAACATTTAAGAACATCCAGAGACTAGCACTACAGATGCAAATTTGAGGACCTCCTTTAAATAGCATGAGGATAACTTACACTTTACCTAACATGTAAATCTAAATAATATAAGCCACGTATTAAGCTCTTGGTGTTGATATGTACTTTTTATACACATTAAATTTGGTCATTCCTGGAATTGCTCCATTATGGATTTGAGAGGGAACATAGTCATTCAGGTTATGCTCAGTGCTAGAGCCTCCATGTGTTCAAACTCAGGAGATGTGTACCAAAAGTTTTACTTTCCAAGACCAACTTAGTTATATTTTTAATAGGCTCTTTGTAGGGTAATTCGATATTTTCCCTGTGTTCCTTTATTTCTAAGTACATTATCATTCTCAGTATAAAAAAAGTTTTGTAGTCTTGAGATTTGTCTATCATGTACAGGGTGCAACAAAGGGGTCCTTTTCACTCGATTAAACAAAATACAAATTAAAATATGGGCTCATACTACAGTATCTGCTAATACCTTGTTGGAGATTCTTTTAGATGAAAGGAGAGGAGTGATGAGGGTAGGTGCGAGCTGACCTATGACACACTAACCATTTGAACAGCAGGTGACAAAGGATTTGGAAAATGGATATCATAAATACAGGATGGAGGAAGAAAGGGACTAGGATAACAGGACAAAGCTGTATTTTGCACATATTAATGGATCATTGGTTGAAATACTTGGGATAAAACTATCCCAATGCCACCATAGCTTGGAATTAAAAATCAGTGAAATCCCAAGATAAGCGTCTCGCATATCTCTAACTTATGAAGCCCGATGTGCTATCTATGATAAAGAAAGTTTTCAGATACAGTGGTCAGTTACTCAATCTTTTCATTTTTTATTGTTTTTTTATCAATGAAATCAGTGGAATCCTAACCTGACCATTTAGATGGCAGAACAGTTCGCAAGAGGGCTTAAACCCGTGTGACTGGCTTGGTGGAAGGATGTCTCTTGAGATAGCTCACATATATTTGATCAGGATCCTAAATTTGAAAAGTTCTTAAAAGAAACTGTGGCTAACCATTTGTAATATTGAACAGAATAGCTTAAGTCTTTTCACAAAGATGCTTGAATTAAATGTTTTTTATACTATGCAGTACTGTTAAAAATTTGATATGATTTGTATTATACAATGCAGTAATAAAGGAATCTAATCTAACTGTCCTAAGGTACCAGTACTGTACTTTACTTTAAAGAAAATATACTCTGTACAGGTTGGTCTTGTTTATGGCAGGAGTTGGGCCAGTATAAAAATAAAAGACTGATTTCTATAGTAAGCAAGAGTATGTTTTTTGAGTGTTTACTCTTTATTTGTAATCAAGAATGTGATATAAATACTGCATTCAAACTACTGAATGTTTGTATACTAACTGCAGTGCAAGAAATTGTGAAAATATATTGAACAAAACACTTGAGGGAATTTTTTTAACAATGTTCTGGCATGACAGCTGGTTAATGAGGATGCCAAAGTGTTCAGTTACATGGTGCATCTACAGTTATACAGTACTGTTGTTTTCTTTTTGATACAACCGGTACCTTATTTTGTTGGTTATATAGAATAAATAGCAATTCTAAATGAAAAGAATAATATATATTGGACATTGTACCGGTACTGTACTAGTTATATTTCATTTACAGTGAAGATAACCCACAGACATTGCCTGTGGGTTATATTTGACCATAGGGTATACGTACTGGATATTATGTTAGTCTGTTGCACTCGTTCACTTGGTATTTCCTGCCAGGTGTTGTAAATATTTCATCTTTTTCAAATCTTCTCAATATCTCCAACTTAGTTTTTAGTGTTAATGTCATCTTAAGCTTCATAACTTGTAGGATGCCTTAGGGAGCCATTATTAAGGGTAAAACAAGGAAGTTAAGTTGTGTTCTGGTATGTTTTTCATCATTTTTAAGGTTTCTTTTTATTTCCAACTTAGTTACTAGTGTGAAGTTTTTATAGGCTTCTTTACTTATAAAGGAGCTTGAAGGATGCCTTTGGGAAGCTATTATTAATGGCAAAACAAAAAATTAAGTTCATAGCTGCCAGTACAGTACTGTACAGGTACTGTACAAAAATCATCTCCTTACAACAAGCGCTTAAGTGTATACATGTATTCTGGCACATGGCATGTTTTTGCCGGAGACATTACATGCACGAAACATGAAAGTGTGGACAGTACAATGTATTGCATAGGTTATGTGTATAATACAGTAGATGGAAATTGGGAATAAAAAGTAGAGTATGTAGTATGTGCTAGTTAAGTTCTTGTAAAGCTAATATAGATGAGGTTGATATGCACCACTGTACTACAGAACCTAAAGCCCCAACCCAATGCTTCCTGTGTTTCATTAGAATTAGATTCTTCTATGTGCATAGTTGACTATATGGTCATGTAGCCTTGAATTATTAATACATCTGGAGCAGGGGAACATTCACCCAGTTTAGTCATTCTTCTAGTAATTTTTTGGCCAGCTGGTCTTTACAAGGTGACTTATGTGTATGCACTGAGCCATTAGTTTAGGACCCAGGAGTCCTTTATGTTCATGCTCATGACTAATTTAAACAATTAGTAAGCCTTATATATTATAGCAGACCTAAAAAAGAGGCTATTGGGTGCAAGGTATTTTCCCTCAACCATTTGATGTCGCATAAACAACTGCACACCCTGAATGTCCTTGGGGGTGACCCATGCTGGCCTTCTAGGCTTTACCTGCCATTAATTTTTGGCCACAACTCATGGTACAGTAAATTGCTTGCCCCACTCTGAACTATGTATATTAAGCGGATAAAAACTTTGTCTCTGATTAATTAATCATAATTTAAGGTATATTGCTTATGCCACGTAGACCTCAGTATTATTACAGTACAGTACTCTTTCATATGTTGATGAAGATCACTTATTTCATTTTATATATGGTATGTTGATCATAGTTTGCTGACAATACAGTCTGTGAGTATGATTGACTTTCTGATTGGGAACTAGCAACATCTATCCTGTGTTGGGGTATTAGCTGATTTCACTGTAAAAAAAAAACAGTGTCTTTTAAAGGTTTATATTCCTGCCCTACCTGTGGTCAGGCATGGAGTTAATGGGAAATTATCTAGTGTGTTTTGAAATACAGGTACAAAGGAATTCTATTTTTAAGATGGGTGGGGAGTAGCTCTCTGAGAGTTCTAATCAGGATGTAACAGATCTGCGTGTAATAACTTTATTTTGAGAGAATGGTAGGTACAGGGCTTTTTTTTTCTATATCTGTATAAAACCTAAAAAGGAAATTTTTAGAAAATCTTATAAGTTGATACTGTACAATGTTGGATCATTCAGTGTGAGCATATAGGTAATTTGACCTACAGTATTTCCATAATGTGGGTTATGATCCTCCATGTGTGTGTTCCCATTGAGTGGGATTATCATACCACATGAAATATAATTCCAATACATTGGTCCCATGTCTTGCACCCTGGGAGGGAACTGATAAGATTGAATAATATTTGCTGGTATAGTGCTCCCATATGGGTCTCGGCAGATTGTTTGAGTGGCTTTCTTGTTATGTGGATTCTTTTGACTAGGATAATAAATTTATATTTAATTGGACTTTTACGATATGATTTGTGTGTAAATGTACCTTAGTGCATAAGTCCCATGCAGTGCTGGCTTGTGATTCCTTGTTCCAAATGAGGAACAATCATAACAAGTATTCCGTTCATGATGGGGGATCAAACGTCTACATTGTCACCATTGAAAGGGTTAAATGTCACAGTTGCTAATCTTAAAGTTAAATATCTAACCACAGCATTCTATTTGATTGCACACGGTGTAAAGGAAGTTGTCTTTGAAGATTGCACTGATAATGCAACATAATCTAGTATACTGTACAGTACTTACCTGTAATGTATTTACAAAACCTAAAGGGTGTTAGACCTCCTGATTGTTGCATACTGTATTGTGTAAGGTCCACTGTACAAACAAATGAACAAGGCACGGCAGGAAAAACCTTGTACAGTATAAGTGAATCTTTACGGTACAGTATATTAATACTGTACTGTACCACAATTCTGAGTCTGTAGATGGTAAAGTTTTACTCTACAGTGTACAGTATTTACTAGTTGTTCTATATCTCATTAATCAGTAGAGGAATTAATTTTTATCTTAAAAAGACAAAACAATTTATTCAGTACCAAATTAAGAATGATAAATGTAAAGTCAAAGAATCCAGATTGTCCTTTTGTGGAATACAGTAGTATCTATGTTTCACACACCTTTTGTTTTATCATTATTTTATATAAATCCATTTTCTAGTACAGTAGTTTAAGTTTTGTTCCAAAAATTCTTGTACACGACTGAAATATTTAGTTTCATTTATTTTTATAATATTTTCCAGATGATGAATGTGAAATCCCTATAATTCCTGGATCAGTATTGGATCTCTTTGGGTTAGGGGATGAAGGAGCAGCTGCTGCCGGTGAAGCAGGCCCATCCTCTGCCCTTGTCGGCACCTCCTCCACACATCACCATCACCCTCCATATCACTTACGCCGTAAATCCCCTACACATCCAGTCAGCCCACCATCCACCATAGGGGCGGCGGCAGCAACAGCGTCAGTGACAGCCTCTCCCACTACAGCTTCACCGGCGGGAGTTTCTGCAGCAACAGCTGGGCTTCCATCTGCTGCCACAAACTCTGCACCTATGCTCTCACCCACTGCTGCTATTGCTGCTGCAACTACGTATTGCCCTTCCATGTTACCCGCCCGCAAACGCCCTCGGAGAACATACTTTACAGGGGATTCTTCCACGGGTAAATAGTTTATGTGGATTAGTTTTGGTCTATGTGTTTTACGTGATTGAGATTTTGTACAATCAATCTTAGGGTTTCTCCTTTATTAACCCCATTTTGTAAGGACGCTACAGTTGGTTGATATACACAGCTCCTCCCCGACTTACGACCTACTCGACTTACGTCCTCCTGTACTTACGACCTGCCTCAGTCGTACCAAAATTTGGTCAAATTACGTATTTTCGAGTCCCAAAGTCAGTACACAGACAAAATTTTCATCTGTAATTCACTTTAAAATGGCTGGCAAGCTTAAAATTGAGTGTTTTGTGGTGCTGAGAAGAAAAAGAGACCCCCATTTTTTATTTTCTATGTATTATTTAAGCATTTCCGACTTACGACCATTTCGACTTGAGACCTGGATGTATGTGAAGGAGGGGATAATAGCAAATGAATTTTACATAAGCACACTGAAATGTATGCATACGCTGCAGTACTTGTAATTCAAGGATAACTTAAGATCTTTGAGATTATTTTTCTGTTTTACCCCAGAAAAGTAGCCACCCCTTTAATATTTATATAAGAAAAATAAATTTTGAAGAAACCTGATAGTTTGTAAAAGCTTGCGCCCTCTTGTAGGGCCAGTCCACAGAAGTAGGGATGGCTGGATATGATTGACTTCATACACACTCTAACGCCTGAGAAATCATTGGCCCTCACTGCCTATACTTATCAATATACTGTGCATTATAATCACCACAATCCAGCAGTTGTTGTCAGAATTTTAATTATTGTATGCAAAACTTGTGCAGTATCTTCTGAAAAATTAACAATTAGTTACTTTGAGGTGACCCTTAAGTTTTATTCTTAATGTTATTTTTATATACTGTACAGGTAGCTTATTACAAGGTATAGTACCTTTACAAGATTTTAGTGTGTGAGAGTAGACATCCTTCATGTTAATCTCTTGTAATAAACTATTAATTGTAGTGTAAACATTTGTTTGCATTTTTTATGGATGTGAAATTTATTGCCACACTAAAGATGAGACAGTATACCACTCAAGAGTTACAGGAAACACAGAAGTTTTTGTCTTTGAGTTGAGAAAATGTTGTTGTCTCTTTGCCAAATCTTGTCTTATTTTTATTACATAGTTATAAGTATTGTATACTGTATACCTTTGTTTCTAGATTCATTGAAAAGTACCTCATATATACATTTTAGCTGGCCCCTTTCTCATTAATCATCTTAATCATCCAACCGTTTTTAGTTGTTGTTTCATTTGTTCGGATAACTCTTCATTTTTACAGTCTACAATAATATTCAAACACTTGCTGTACCTTTTTTCAGGTTTGGGGTGCAACCCCTTCACTGCAGCACATTACCTCCTGTATGAACTTCCTGATGAGGTGCTACTCACTATTTTTTCTTACCTATATGAGAGAGATCTCTGTCATGTAGCACAAGTCTGTAAACGCTTCTACACAATAGCCAATGACAATGAGCTTTGGTAAGTGAGAATTACAGATTTTGACCATTCTTGTGTGTGAATTCATGAGATAATACTGTATCATGTTTAAAACTTGAAATATTATTGTTTGTGATAAATATCTTCATACTTCACATAATTTATTCACTACACAAGTTCATATATTTTCTCTTTTCTGCAGGAAAAACCTTTATCAGGGTCTATATGAGTATGACCTTCCACTATTTAACCCTGCACCATGCAAGTTTGATTTTGTGCAACCTGAAGACTGTGACTACGATAATCCATGGAAAGAAAGTTTTAAACAGTTATACCATGGAGTCCATGTCAGAGAAGGACATCAAAAATATGCAGCAAAGGTCAGTTTCTATCAGTTGTTTACAAGTACAGCACAGTACATTATTAACCTTTGCCATGTGCAAAAAACAATGTCTGAGAAATCTACAAAGTATAATTGGAAATATTACCTAAGCATGTGAAATAAACCAAAAAACTAAAAGCATGAAAACAGATATTACCTGCCCGACAATGTCTACAAGGCAGTATATTGTGTATGTTTACAGACACCTGTTAACACATAACTTCTAATGTTTACGCATAACTTATCATTATGTTGGTGCATTACTGTCCTCCATCATGGTTGAATTGTAACGGGGTAGACAGGACATGTGTGGGAGGCTCACAAAGGGATATTATTGGCTTCCACAAAATTTATTATCTTATGATGAATATAACACCATATGGGTTGAAACTCGTTTTTACTTAATATAATCACTGTGTTCTGATACTTTTCAACCATTTGCTTTGAATCAACATTTCTTTTATACAGCATCAGTTAATGCCAACAGTTTATAGTTGTTCAAGACAGATAATTGTCATAAAAACGCTTGGTTACAGTAGTCAGTGAAGTATTACTGTAGCATAATTTATTTAATGGACCCTACTGTATTTGTCTTGTTTCTTTTACTGTGTTACATAAATGTGTATTTTTTAATATTATTTTAACTCACTTGTACTTAAAATTTACAGGAAACTGGTCGATCTGTCGCCTACTTTGAAACCATCCAGGCTGCCTTTGAATACTGTGATGATGCAGAGAGACCGCTTGTTTTAATTCACTCTGGTGTCTACCGTGGACAACTCATCGTTATAGAAACCAATATTGCTCTCATTGGAGCTGCACCGGGTAAGTCTTATACAGTGTAGTATATATGCCTTCTAGACATCATCGGAAGGCATTTTACAATGCCTTCCAATTTTCCATTTCTTGTTTCCAGTAATACAATGTTATGCTTTACAGAATATCTTCACATCCATGTTTGCTATGCCTGTGTACAGTTGCCTCCAGATAAACGAACCACAGCTCAGGTATGGGTACCCAAGCCTTCAGCTCTGAGCCATGGCAATGCAGCGCCTTAGTCAGGGATGAATGCATGAGAGTGAAACATTGAAATTACCCTGTTTGTGATAAGATACAAACAATAAAGAAGGTAAAGGGATAAACTAAGCCTGTAGTACGTGTGATGTAGCATTGTCATGTAACCAGCGAACCGGGTAATTCACGGTTTTACGTCCATAACTACCGTGCTGCGTTGCCACATCTCGTACCCAAGCCCTCACACACTCCCAGGTCGTGTTACATTAATGTGGAGGTAGCTGTATGTATGTTATCATTGTATCTTACCTCTTTTCTGGATCTTTGATCTTATAGTACACTGGAGTATAAGATTTGTAACAAACCCTTGTTTTTATGATTATTTCTACTACAGTGAGTTCTGCTATAACGCGTGTTTTGACAACGCGAATTGGCTCTAACGCGATTTATGAATAGAGGAACGATATTTGTATAATGCGAACGCTTGTTTGCTGTAACGCGATTTTTGCTCACTGTTTCTCCAATTTTGTGGTATTAACTGTGAATATGGTAAAGAAGAATATCTCCAAGAAGCGTTCTGGTGATCGCATTCCCGGTGATGATCGTAAATGAAAGGCTATAACCCTTGAAGAGAAGCTCGATGTTATCAACCTCAAAATCACCCTTCTCCCCCATCAAGTTATATTCATATTTTTTCAAGGTAAAGTGTTACATTTACTGCATGATTTCATTATTAGATATGAATGTAACATTTATTTAGTCTGTGCTATCCTTTGTGTTAGGCTAACTACAAAATTTTTTTCGATTTCGAGTAGTAATCTGCACCTAACCCTATTTTCTCCCTAAGCCCTGTTATTTCTATTACGCGAATTTCTATAACACGATGTTTTACAAGAACACAACTATCGCGTTATAGCAGAACTGACTGTATATTACAAACTAATTAGTTGTATAGATACATAACATGCCATCCTTCTTGTTATGTAATTCTCCAACATACAGCTCATGTTACTGCATCCTTAATGCCTTTTTTCATGTTTTATACTGAAAAGAAGTTTTCCTGTTCAATTTTTGCAGTGCACAAAGCTGGAGCATGAAAAGTTATAGTTGGTGCTTTGTCTAGGGATTAGTGTGATCATTCTATTTGGATGTTACATGGTTAGTCTCTTTTTAAGGGTTTTTCTCTTGGGGTTACCAATTCCTCTGATGAATTTGATTGTGATGGCAAATGATCACAGACTAGCTAATACCCATAGAGTGGTCACTTTCACTTTGGATTGGGATATATGGAGACAGTTTTATGTCTTTGTTCCCATTGCCAGTTTACTTCGTCATAAAGAAACTGAAACTGTTTCGGGAATTACAGTTTTGGAAGCCTCTATTTTTGACCCGGCGGGAATTGGTTAACTGTACAGTACTCTCCTTCTTCAACTTTGTCCAAAGCCTCCCCAGCATCCTCTTACTCTTTGCTTTGGGTCAGAAGGTACAGTAAGTAGAAATAGTTTGCATTCCCTTCATTAAGCTACAGTCACATGAATGCTTTCATGATAAATTTCTTGCTGGAAAGTTATTTCAATCAAGTTTTTGGAGCAATTTTTTTTTTTTTTTTTTTTTTTTTTTTATACAGGCATTAGCCCACCCGGGCACAGATAATGACCCACATCAGGGCCTGGGGGGCGAAAATATAATAATAGATAATAATAATTATAATAATAATAATAATAATAATAATAATAATAATAATATCCATTATCATTATTATTACAACAATTAATAAAATTAATAGCAAATTAATGAAAATAAAAATAATCAAAATAATCTAAATAATAACCATAAATAAATACAAAATTGAAAAAATAAATCAAAAGTGAGAAATTATATACAGTACATTATATATGTTGTGTTGTCCAAGTAAGAGAAACAAGTGAGACCCTGCAATTGTGTGTAAATGAGGCAGAAAGTCAGATCAGCAACCTGGGACTTGGTCACAATTTTCGTGATGCCATATGGCAGCAGGGTCTACCATTAGACAACACATTATGCTTCCAATATCTTCCCAGGCAGTAGTACCTCCCTGTTTGATAGCTGCCTATCTACCTACTACCTGGATGATTGCTATCGTCAATTTCTTGCCAATTTTGAGCTGGATTCCCTGGTCAAAACATGGCTAATACTATACTGTATTTAATAACACGAAGCTTATTTATCAAGTATTTATATACATACACACGAACTGCATAATCCATGTTATGTCTCTCGTATGCGAGATGTAGTTTAAAGATAACTACGCTTGTCTTGTTACTAACTCTCCTTGATATGAACGCTAGTATTTTTTGTTGGTTTTCTTTCAAACATAAATGTATTGGCAATTTGATTTTAGGTTCTTACTTATCATTACCCCAAAATCTTTCTTACATTATTACCCTGTACACATTCTATTGCATCTTCCATTTTTCAATCCATAATAAAAGAAACCACTGCAGTCAATAACTTTTATTCTTATGTTTATACTGATCACAATACAAAGCAAGAGTTGTAAGAGATAGGCAGTTCATCTTGAGTCTTCATATTGTTGTTTTGGTTTGACTCCAGTGGCAATAGTACTCCTGTCATGGTAAAACCATTATCACTAGTACTAACTGACAGCAAAAATTCACAGCTAAGGTGCCAGGGTCACACCTCCTGAACAGTTAGGTACTGCATAGTGTAACGAGCCGTTCAGCAGAGAGCATCAACAAAAAAGTAAGGATTGATACTGAGGTCCTATTATTTAATGGGGCCAGTAGCTGAATTGTTATGATATCTTTGCTCTTCCAGAATTTGCCTTGTGCATATTCTATGTAATTTGGGACCTAGGATTTAATTAGTGGTCAGTAGGGTTTATTTGAGGCAGGTATCTACAGTATGTGCCATATGTCATTGTCTTTCTAGCATTAATTTGGGAGTTGGAAGTTGATCTCTTGGTAGCACACAATTTGGAGTAATGGTTTGCTACTGAGGTTGGTGAGTTGTCTGGATTTCCAGGGTTGTTTCTTTACACCGGGTTATATTCCTCACTAGCCGAAGGTTTGGTTGCTGTGTTGGTGGCATCTTCTACACATTAAAACAAATTTCAGCCTAGTTAGCCATAAGGTTGACCATCCTTAAACACAAGGTTCATCCATTTTTCCCTGTACACAAATATTACACATGACAAAACACTGTAATAAGTCAAGACCCTTTCCATGCATTTATTTGATGGTTGCATTACCTCTGTCTAATCAAAGAGTAAGGAGTTAGTTTATTAACATTATTTATATATATTAGATACTTCTGAGGAATGCAGGTGTAATGTTCATAATCTCTTATTATTATTTATTATTTTTTTCAGGTAATGTAGCAGAAAATGTGATCTTAGAACGAGAATGTGAATCCACTGTGATGTTTATGGAGGGAGCGCAGAAAGCCTACCTGGGTTATGTCACAATAAAATTTTCCCCTCCCAGTTGTACAGAAACTATGCAGCACCACAAACATTATGCACTGGAAATCCAAGAGAATTGTGGCCCCACTATAGAACACTGTATTATTCGCAGTATTTCTCATTGTAAGTAACACTATTATAATTGGTTGGCTTTATTTTACTTAAAATAGTTAGGCTGAGTGTATATTTATTAATTAAACTGTCTCTTTAGTTTGTGTTGGAGATTTACCTCAGGCTTCTCAGTGACTGGACAGGTGTTTATTTTTATTTTTTTTTTTATTTTTTACTACTACTAAAATGAAACACACAGATGCATTGACTAGTAAGAGAGAAGGGAGGGTGGAAAGAGGATAAGGATAGAAACTTAATGAAACAAGAGTATGAAGGCTAAGGAAAAGTAATAGAAATAATAAATAGTTGTTTAGTGTGGCAATACCTATTGGGGGGGGGGATAGGGGCTCTTCTGTACATCTCTGGTAGTGCTTCTCTCTCTCAAAAGTTTAGAGCCCCATCACACAGCTAGTGTAGCCCACTGCTACAACAGAGGGCTTCTGGCTCATCTCCTGAGGCTTCCTTGGGTCCTGGAGAGGGCTTCATCACATGTGTTAGAGTTGCTACTGGATCATGAAGGGCTTCATGGCACATCAATAGCTAACTTTGGTTTCATATTATGTCCTTTACTGTTTTATTATTTATTTATAGTAATAATGTATTTGAAAGGTAAATTTTTCCTTTTATACAATATCTAAAATGTAACTTTTCCTCACTTTTTCGAAATTTTTTGTTCCTCATATTTTTTGGTTAATAAGCATTTATTTGCACAGAGAGATGGTGTCTTATAATCACCTTCAGAACACTATTGTGCAAGTAATGAATCAATGTTGGACTGGCTCCCCATACTTATAGGTTTTGTCCCCATCCCAGGTGTGGTCAGAGTATTGTGTGGGTTTAATTTTGAAAGGATTCTAAGACCTTCTCTTGTATAAGGTAACCAGATTACTGCTCACTCTGGTTCATGTTGTTTTAATGTCATAGTTTCTCTTAAGGATGTATATGCTAAAGTATCAGTACCTCTAGTTATTCACTGAAGTTCTTAAATTATTGATGTAGATTGCTTATGGTAAGAGACAATAACATAAGAGACTTGTATATTTTTTGAAAGTGTAATAGCAGTAAATACTATCAAATCACTCTACAGTATGGTCATAATTACAGTATTATAATGAAGAAAAATTAGCCAATACAATGTGTGCAAGTAATGCAAGTTTAAAATTGTCACAGTTCAGTCACTATCTATGAACACATGGAGTTCTGAAGCATATTTTTTGCAGTATAATGTACTGTAAAAAATTTTCTTGAATACAATTTCCCTGTAAATGTACTGTAAACTACAGTATGAGTATTTTAGTTATCTTTCAGTGTATTGGATGGTTTTGTACTGCAGAATGGATGGATTTTTTGTGAGTTATACATATTTTATGGCACAGTCTAGTGAGCTGGTGCTTGATAAATTGCAAATGAAAAATCTGAAATTTTTTTCAGTTCAAGTATTATTTATTTGTATTTTTACACATACAGTGATATCCCCATTAAATGGAACAATTGGTGCAGAACTCTTCCAATGATGAAAGATTTCCGGGTAACGAAAAATTTCTCTCAAACCCCCCCAAAAAATCCCACACCATCAGAATTTTTCTGCATACTGTACTGGAAAAATTTCCCAGAGTCTAAACTATGCATCTTGCACAGACAGGCACTAGCCCACATCCTCGGAAAGTTTTCTGAGTCATTCAATTCCAGCTTTTGGAGAGTTTCAGGGGTCGGGGAGATTACTATGATTACCAATACATGACTTGCCTTTCATTTACAGTGGGAGCAGCAGTGAGTGTGAGTGGTCCAGGTGCAGAACCAGTAATTCGTCACTGTGAAATAAGTGACTGTGAAAATGTAGGCCTCATCATTACTGACCGGGCGCAGGGCCACTACGAAGACAATGAGATCAGTCGTAATGCCCTGGCTGGAATATGGGTCAAGAACTATGCAAATCCCATCATGCGACGCAACCACATACATCATGGAAAAGATGTAGGAATATTCTGCTTTGATGGAGGACTGGTGAGTTGAATATCTTGTAACACTCAATTTATTGATCTGTTTTATATTTTGTGGGTACAAGAAAATATGAAGAAAAACAAGAAAGGGATTTGCTGGGATGAGAGGTTAGAATGAAAGTGGAGATATTTGCAGGAAAAGGGGGGAAGTAAAAGGGAAGTGGTGACAATATGTTCAATTATTCGATGTAATGGATGATAGAGGGGTGGAATTGTCCTTTTTGGAAAGTGCTAGGAGATAAACATGAGACTAGGTGTAAGCAAGCTTGAGAATAGTAAGGCACTAGGAGTGAATGGAATCACTGTTAAAATGTTGTGGATGGGAGATGGAATAGTGACAACAGTTGACAAAAAAGTGTATAGGCTATGAATTGCAAAGTCATTCATAAGTATTTTAAATATACTAATGGTGGCACAAAGGTGATGAATAAGGTTGATTTTAGTGTATGCTTTGGTAAAATTCTTGTTTAGAAAGTTGTATTCTATTTCTCTGTTTCTTTTTCATAGTGCAGTATATTTATTGTATAAAGTTTTTAGAATTGTCTTGGTAGTAGCTTTTTATTATTCTTGGTTTTTAATCATATGTTGGCATTTCTTGTTTCTTTCTTTTTTTCCATCGTAACATATAATATTTCACTCCCAAAATTTTATGTTTCAGGGATACTTTGAGGCAAATGACATCCACAACAATCGTATCGCTGGCTTTGAGGTGAAGGCTCAGGCTAACCCAACAGTTGTGCGATGTGAAATACACAATGGCCAAACAGGAGGTATATATGTTCATGAGCATGGAATGGGCCAATTTATAGAAAACAAAATTCACTCCAACAAATATGCAGGAGTGTGGATAACTTCAAACAGCAATCCAACAATCAGAAGAAATGAGATTTACAATGGTCTTCAAGGTGGTGTTTATATATTTGGAGATGGCAGAGGACTTATAGAGCACAACAATATATATGGTAAGTTCATCATCCTTGAAAATCACATTTTCTAGATAATAATAGGAAGGTTATGTGGGAGTTTTCTGAAAAATAATTCTGTAGTGCTATATTCTGAAGGTGGTAAAAAGCATACTGTACATGGTGATAATGTGAGTTAGAGAAAGATAATCATTGTTCAAAGATGTATACATTCTTTATTGTATACTGGACATAAAATTTTATTTTTATTTTATTTTTCCCCAGGTAATGCATTAGCTGGTATCCAGATCCGTACCAACAGTGATCCTATAGTACGGCACAATAAGATCCATGATGGTCAGCATGGAGGAATCTATGTACATGAAAAGGGTCAAGGTCTCATAGAATGTAATGAAGTGTATGCTAATACACTCGCTGGAGTTTGGATTACCACAGGTAATTGTCTGGCAAAATTAAAACCCAATGTGACCTGGGTTTCAAAGTGACATATTCCATCAGTCTGTTGTCTATCCATTTGTCTTTTTAATTGTTATTGTCCATTCAAATTGTCTTAAATGAAGATACATAACCATGCTTTTTCTGAATTCCCTTGGTAAATATTGTAGTCAGTTAAATTTATATTGTATTTTTCCAGGGAGCACGCCTACTTTACGGAGGAATCGTATCCACTCAGGCAAGCAAGTGGGAGTTTATTTTTATGACAATGGCCATGGGCTTCTGGAAGATAATGATATTTTCAACCATTTATACTCAGGTGTACAAATTAGGTAAGTTATTAAGAACATTTTCTTTTTATGATGAAGTGTTTCTCTGTTTACTTTTTTGGCATAAAAAAGTCCCATTGTGTCATCTGTTCATCTTTTTTACTAGTTTTCTTAATAGTTGGCTTCATTATCCCATGGAAGTACAATATTATGGTCTGTGTTCAGATGGTTTTCTTTTATGGTCAGGGTCCCATTGCACATTGGTCAGATGTTTATAGATAATGAAAATTTTAAATACTATTGTAAACAGATATGGAGAATCATACATACCCTTTTATAACCTTGCTCCTTATTAAAGGTACCTGACATTATATTACCACTATAAGTTTTGGATTGCATATTGGAGAATCCACTCAAAGAAAGTGAATAATCAGGAAATAGAGATGTAGTTAAAGAAGTAAAAATTAGTCTCTTGGTACTGATGTTCTGTCCTCATAAAACTTTAACTGTAGAGCTATTAATACCGGTAGTTAGTTTATTTCAAGGGAGTAGAGTTGTGAATAATATGGGGTGACTGCTATGACAAACAAGATTTTATCCTTGTGTACAGGTGATGATCAGTAGCAGATACAAGATCTACAAGGTGTGATTGATAGATAGCATTGAACATTCAATGAAAAGCGGATGAAGATACACCTCAAAGTCTGAAGTGATCTTTCTTTCTGTTATTAGAGAAGATATTGAAGTTCTCCTAGAAGACTATCAACTAAAATAACGACTTTTAATAACTAGTGTAAAGTTTGATGAAGGAAAACGTTGATAGTTGAAATAAACCATTTCATAGACATACTGTGTATGGTAGGTGCATCATCAACTCAAGCTATACTTCAGGACATGGAGATACCAAATACATCCTTGATTTCCATCAGTGTCTAACTGAAATTGATGGGTTTCCATGGTCAGACAAAATAAAAAATAGTATGGTACATCAGTAGATGGTGTGTCCTAAAAAAACAAACAAGAAAAAGTAACAAACTTAAATCCCACAGTAATATTTCCATGAACAGCTGAAGCCACCTTGTTTGTCTTATAGTATTATCCCCAGATTAACTTGTATGTAAAACTCTTTTCTATTCTCTGCTTAATATTTGAAGAAATTATTCAGTACCACAAATCATTATAGTGATATCCCTCTATTTTTACTGTGTTTTATCTTCTCCTATTGAGGAGTTTCAGTGCTACATATCAAAGTTTCCATTTTTAATATAGCAAGACCATTTCTTGTTGTTTCAGGACTGGAAGTAACCCAATCATCCGTCGAAACAAGATATGGGGTGGACAGAATGGGGGTGTTCTGGTATATAATGGAGGTTTGGGACTTCTAGAACAAAATGAGATATTTGATAATGCCATGGCAGGTGTATGGATCAAAACAGATAGTAATCCCATTTTGCGGCGAAACAAAATATATGACGGAAGAGAAGCTGGCATTTGTATATTTAATGGAGGAAAAGGTAAGTTGGGCGAGACATGGGGTATCAATCTTGGTGTGAAATACAAGCCAGTGTATGACAGTGATTCATTTCCTGATAAATTTGCCTTCACATAGCAGGAGGTATGAAAAAAGTATGGGGTTCTAGTATTTATTTATTTATTTTGTGTATTTTTTCCAGGTTTGCTAGAAGAGAATGACATTTTTCGTAATGCACAGGCAGGTGTCCTAATATCCACCCAAAGTCATCCAACTCAAAGCCACCCTAGTCTAAGAAGGAACCAGATATACGATGGGTTGGCAGCAGGCATCGAAATAACAAATAATGCCACAGCAACCTTAGAGTACAACCAAATATTTAATAATCGTTTTGGTGGTCTTTGTTTAGCTTCAGGGGTGAATCCTATCCAAAGAGGTAAGTGCCTCCTCTCTCTGTCTTACTCATTTTGTTAAATCCATAAGTTTTGTTTTACCTAGTATGCCACATACCATCCCCAAACATAGCAGTTAATGTACACCCTTTATATTTTATATACGTATATATTTATTTACAGGTATTGAATTTTTTACTCGGGCCATCTACTGGTGATATACAGTATATTCCTATATTATAGATTCCTTGTTTACTTGTGGCAGTTTATGGTTTTGTGTCAAATTCATTCACATTGAAATTGGGCTTGGGAAAATCAACAATTCTTTCTTGTCTGTGTTTTGTTATTTGGCTTCTTGACATCATGTTACCACAGAACACAGTTGTTCATATTGTGGAACTATATCATGCCTTTCAATCAATTGAACACACTGAACCGTGTGATCGGGAGATGATGGTGTTGTAAAACTCTTCTAATCTCTGGAACCCCCCCTCCCCAAGCACATACTGTACATTTTAATTCTTAATGATGATGCCCATCAATTTTCTTGTTCATACATCATTTTGAGACTAGTTACTGTATATTGTTAAGATTTTGTTTCACACAAGTACAAGTGCTTACAATTTACATTGGCATGGATGACAACAGTACCTCATCAGTCTTGAGAGGTAAATAGAGAAGTTAAGGAATGAAATTATAAACCCGAATGATTTTTCAAGCTTCGAGCAATACAGTATTTGTTTTGGGAATGCTCCTTATTTTCAGGTTGGCCTCATGCATCATTTTCCCAAGATTTCTATTGACATTTCAATATTCAGTGATGTGACATTAAATGTTTCTAGATACAGGACGGGTGGTGAATGCAGAATGTAAACTTACTCCACAGTTAGGTGCTTTTAGAATTATATGTATCCAAGTGCTATTTATTTCACCATGCCTTATTTTCAATTCTGTGCTGTTACCCATGTGGATGATGAGTATACACAATTATTTTATTTTTACAGCACAGTATATAGTTTTGTCTAGTTCTTACCTTTAATTTTTCTTCCAGGCAATAAGATTTTTAATAACCATGATGCAGTAGAGAAAGCTGTATCAAGTGGCCAGTGCCTATACAAGATATCATCGTACACCAGCTTCCCCATGCACGACTTCTACCGCTGTCGCACATGTAATACCACTGAACGAAACGCCATATGTGTAAACTGCATTAAAACGTGTCATAGCGGACATGTAGTGGAATTTATCCGTCATGACAGGTATGTATAATCTATGAACTCTCCCTTACAGATGTGACTGCTGCAATATTACTAAACTGATTAATTTTAGCATAAGTTTTTGCTTTTAGCTTGCGTCATGGTTGGGATGTTTGTATAGTATATATGTAAATTTTTGTATATGTTTTTTGTTTGTTTTGAAATTTGGCTTTGAAAAGTACCAACCAAAATATTCTAAATAGAGTACAGTAATTTTATTAATTAGGTTTACCATGATCCACCACCTGCCCTTTCAACTGCTGTCTGTAGAACTGCATCAGGATTAATTCTAATTTTTTTTATTCTGTACTGTATGTACCCTTGAATAGTCTTAAAAAATTATTGCCAATACCTTTTAGAGAGTGTACATATTATTATATTATATTTTATTATATTATATTATATTATAAAAATGAAGAGGGAATGAAAACAAAAGTGTCACTGACCATCTGTAGGATTGTGTGTGCATGTAACTGAGAAAAACTAATGAAGAAAATTATGTATATTTACCCCAAATTACAAGTTTAAATATAAGCATATCATCAAGCTCATTGGATGAATATTTTGTAAGGTGGGTGAATGCTTAGAAATTTATCCAATTGGTCTGGTAGTGAGAGCGTATAATTTCTTTTTAATTTATGGCACTGTACTGTATGCTGCTTTGTAAATACTGTATTACATATGAGTTTTAAAGGCAACAATGACTTCTAATTTCCATAGTATTTAAGGAATTAAGAAAAAAAAAAGGATTTTAAGTAACTTGTGTATAATTATTACATTTGAATTGTGAATAAAAAGACCACGATGTTTAGGTTTCCAAATTTTTAATTTTCTAGAATTTGAATAGTGTTTGGGTAGGATTAAATGATGTTTTGTCACTTTGTTGTTCTGTCTATATGCTGTTGAAATATACCTGTATTGTGAGGTTATGGCTAGGAGTGCAGGCAATTGTTGAAGAGTTAAAAGGAAAGAAACGAGTCACTGGTGGTGTTATATGTGAATGTTAGTGGAATCCTCAAAAAATACAAGTGATAAGATATTTCAGTGTTTATGGTGAAGGAAATATATCATGAAAGTGATTATTAGAAAGACTGCCATGTTTGAGAAGGAGTAATCTTCGACATGTGTTAGATGATAAAAAAGTGGGAGATGTTCCAACAGTTGAATACAGATCAATACTTGAGTAACTGTGTAATAGTTTAAACAGTGGAGAGTTCAAAACTTAGGTTGCAGAATCCTCTAAAGAAAGTAAATATAACCCTAATGGTATAGTGAAGTTTGGACTGGTGAAGTCCACACTGCTGTAAATATTTGTGTGGAAGTTATATTGCCAGCTAAGAGGGGGCACTGTAAAAGTGGGTTGGTGGGCTTCTAACTGTAAATCTTGCTTCAATCTTGCATGATTGCAATTTGGACACTATACAGCAGGTGATTATGGCTAACCCATACAAGCGTAACAAATACAGAACCAAAAGAGGTATGATATATTTTTGGGAGTTGCTAATCGAAAAACACAAGATATTGCAGTGTGATAAGTAAGATATTTGTAAGCTAAGTCAATGGAATAAGGTTATAGAGATTGAGTTTCTTGTTATGCCATCATATGTCTGTAGCTACATAATACTGCTTCATTTAAATCTGAAATTGTCTTTCAGGTTTTTCTGTGACTGCGGTGCAGGAACGTTAAACAACCAGTGCCAGTTACAGGGAGAGCCGACTCAAGATACAGATACCCTTTATGACTCCGCTGCTCCCATTGAATCACAGTCGCTCATGGCGGAAGTCTAACTACCGCCCAAAAACCACATTAGCTATGTCAAAAGTTTCTACATAGAATCAACCTCAAATACCCACCAGCCTTCTGATCTATAACCAGTATTTAGGAAAGCAGGATTAGTGTCAGTGTGCACTGTACGTGTGGCCAAACATGAAGTATTGGCAACCTAAGTTTAATGAAAACTTAGACTTACCCACCTTCTGTACTGTGATTTGTCCACATCAATCCATAGCCTTATACTGGAATATATTTCTATTTACTATGAATTATCTGTGGACTTAAACAAGTGATGGTGTGGGCATCTGGAAAGCAGACCCAAAGTGGCTTTGTATCAAAAGTGTTTTTAAGTGTGATGGAGGGTGAAGTGAAAGACCTCTGCTGTAAGGAAAGATACAATGTGGCCTGAGTTGATCCTGCTCTATCTTCACAATTATCCTCATTTTTTTATATAAACATGGTTGATGTGTATCACATCAATATTATGGTATGGCAACACCAAATGGTTGTCAAACATTTCTTGCACAAGATGAAAATTATTTTGTAGGTCAGTATTGTTAATATACATTGCATAGGGAAACCACTGCAGATAAAAAGCTTGTTTTCATTGTTAGTACACACTTGCTATAGAGATTACCAGAAATTGGCACAAACATTATCAGTGAAGCACAAGAATGGTGGTTCTCTAAACTACAAGACTGTGCATGTTTACTTTAGTACCAGTGATGTAAATAGATGCTGTTTGGGATGTGTGAGGGCTTTGTACATAAGTGTTGAATGCAGAAAAATTAGCCTAGATACAATTAGTGTGGGTCAATTTGAAGTGTTATGATTGAGTACAGTTCGTAATTAGAATTTAAGCTGTTAAGATTTTTATATATTACAATAATCATTGACAAAACCAATATGCAGTAATTGTAGTTGTTTCTGATCACTCCCTGTGTTTTGTTTTGAAGATCTGTTGTATATTTTTTTTTTTTTTTTTTTTTGCATGTGAAGTTTAGTTACATTTTATAATTGTGAACCTATAAGGATATTTGTTGTCTCAATTTTGTTAAGATTTTATACTGAATTGGAACACTACAGATAACTGTGATTAAAACCAAAATAAACCTAGTATTACTGCACACACCCTGGGAGGGGCCAAGAAAATACACCTGTGGCTTTTGTCTCCCATTGCAGTAAAATTATTTCCTTGCAGAATGTAGAATTGGTAGGATGTTTGTGCAGCTTTGTGAAGATGGATTTAGATAGTGCCTTTATTTTTGCATTCATAGGTAGCATGTCCAACCAGTGTCTGAATCCATTGCATTCCCATTGTTTCCTGCAACACATGGCCTCTAACTTTCTCTTTTGATAATACTTGTGAAGCATCTGACTGTGTTTTCATCAACACACTTCATTGCTCTGTCATATTTCTTCAGACATTCCCTTCACTACATCCTGTCAAAGTAACTAATACATACGAACACATAGTCACTTTCATTTTCATTGTGACAATTATTGCACTTACCAGTGTTCCTTTATAACATGCAACCTCATTTATCTCCATCCCATGAACCCAGGGATGCATAAGTTGACACAACTTCAAATACGTTCCTTGTGACATTGTATCCATGCGTCCTACCCGTGATCCTTGTTATAAAACCTCGTATCCCATTCTCAAGACTCCTTTAATATGTAACCAGGCATAAATTGCCTGTTGCTTGTTTCTTTTGAAAACCTAATGGTCCGTGTGACGGCCTCAATATGGTATTTTTATAGTCCTTGTAATATGTGTGCCCATCCCTAACTCCTGCTTTACCTGTAACACTTTTCCCCTTCCCATGGTCCCTGTGACACATACCTCAATATCCCCTTTCCATGGTCCATGTCACATACAGCTGTAAAAATCCCTCCCACGTTTTGTATGGAATCTTCCTATATAGAAGTAGCGATGTTACTGTTGCTCAATGTGCCATATAAGTGTTTTAGGTATTTTTTTCTTTTTTTAATCATATATTTTGAGTTCAAAATGGTATATGCATACGTGCCAGCAAGATGAAAGAAAGAAATGAAAGTTTGTGCAATCTGTGGATTATATATCAGACGCCCAGAGAAGATACTCATGACAGTTGAATGTTTGGTTTCAGTATGCTTGAACAATATATTAGTGATGGAGTAATATAATCTGTTTATCCAGAGAGCCCCCTCTCATGAAGAAGCAAAGTGACCCCTTCCTTAATGAAAACGGATTTTACTGTCAGAAAGGTTAGTTTTTAAATTAGGTCAAACGTAGTGCACAATAAGAATATGTAATGCTTTATAATAATGAAGTGTTACCCATAGTGTTCAAGTGTGCTTCCATAATTATTGTAATTAGGCTCCCCCTTCCTTTAAACAGAAAGGTAATAGCACCATTTTATGTATATCAGAAACTTGAGACAATGGGAGAGGGGGGCCTGATCTGATAAAGCCACTAAACCCTGTGAAGAGATTGGAGACATCTGTTGTAACTTTTATTTCCCACTGTTTTTCCTCTCCTTTTCTCACCTTTAGACAGATTGTATGCTGGTATGTGTTTGCTTATGCGATAGTTTTCTTATGCCAGAACAAAGATTTGTATTCGTTTTAGGATGCACATCTTCTAATCCATGTGTACTTAGAGTGTGCAGTTGTAGGACTGGTGTAACTGTGACATGTAAAGATACGAGCCAGATAGTAATAAAATAGGATATGTCAATTTTATCATGCCAAAAATGCCATCCACATTATTTTGAAAATATTTTGAAAAGTACTGTAATGTATTTTCGATGGGGACTTTTACAGATCCTATACTGTATATATATATATATATATATATATATATATATATATATATATATATATATATATATATATATATATATATATATATATATATATATATATATATATATATATATATATATATGTGTGTGTGTGTATATATGTTTGGGTGGTGGGTGAGAGTCAGGTCACCCTGTATATCTCTATGTAATAGTATATATATATATATATATATATATATATATATATATATATATATATATATATATATATATATATATATATATATATACACACAATCAACACCTCAACCCGCCAGGATTCGAACCTGAGAAAGAAACAAGTATATAGCTTAGAATAATTCACAGAAATGTGAACATTTAAACTTTTGTATTTTGGTAATCGTCAATCAAAATATCAGTTACTACTAGTTTCGTATGTTTACTTGACACAATTGTGTGTACCCTTCTTAATATGCCTATCGAGTGAATCAAGTATAAGAAACTGCCAGTGGCTGGGTATAATGGAACTGGTATTTTATCATACATCTTTCAGAAAAACACAAAGAAAATAGTTTCTATTTTCCTGGGCATATACTGTAGTGTGAGGGTTGGGAAGATAAATGTTGTTTGATGTATCTTAAGCTCATCTAATGATCAGTTGTGACTTGTGTGAAATTAAAATATTTGTATACATTGGCATCATAAACACATAGGGGTATAATATTACCTGAAAGTTATGAGTGTAAAACAAGCCTTGATACACAAATCACAACAGATGCTCAAGTTGAGCAGCAAGACAGAGATACATGTACCCAGGTCCTTGTTGTACCTCAGGCTGGAATTTTGTAAGACTCCTTGAGTAAAATAGTTCATAGTTAATTGGGAAACGGCATGTTTTTTACACTTTGATAGTGATGCAAAGAAGTATATATATTATATATATGATTTCGCAAGTTTTAAACACTCAAGTGCAGTTTGTAAGTAGAGGTAGTTTTTGTGCTGTTCAATCCCGGCACCACAGCCCACTTGACCTGTAGAGCCTTGAAGTGAAATATTCAACATATGAATCATATTATAGGTATCTTTTTGCCTGAATTATATATCTGGCAGAGATAGATTTTAGGTGAAATGAATTATGTCAACACACTGGAACTACTTACTACTGTGATCATGTATGCCCAACTTAGTAAAAGATTTATTTTGTAGTCAGTGACAAGATGAAGAAGTTTGACAGTGCTTTAAGCATTCTGTATTTGCATGTAGACATTGAGTGGTTTTGTATTACCCAGGTCTCACGTATTCCACATATCGATGTAGCTTAGATATTTGCTCCAAGGTGAAAATGCAGGTCAAAATACCTCATCCCCAGGACTATCTGTGAGGCCTTGTAAGATAGAACTACTGCAGAGGTCCTCAGAAGGTACATGGGTAATGAAGCAAGGGACATGGGTACTGCACATTTTCCAGTGTGTAGAGCGGAGGGTCTTGTATGATGTGCACTGTATAAAGGGCCTAGAATTGTATATACAAATAAAATCATAAATTCAGAAATTGTTTAAATAACAATAAGAGAAAGCTATAATAGCTTCAACTAGTGACTCCTATACACTAAAGGAAAAGTGGAGAATTACCGCTTATGGTGTAGATTTAGTAAGGCACATGAGGCTACTCCCTGTCAAATTAGGCTGCAGTAAGTTATTTATCTTGCCTGTGAGGATGCTACACCACAGTGCTGGGAGAAGACATGTGTATTAGATCAGCATTATAAATTAGTTTTGTGTGTGTATAAACTTATTTCAACAAAAATAGTGTAAACCACCATATTCCCCGGTGAGTTCTTAAGATATATTAGCCAAATCTTATCCATTGTACAATGTTTGTATGATATTTGATTTAATTTATAGCAACATAAAATTCAATATAATTTATATTTGTATAATTAATTTTTTTCCTGCTTACAATGGGTGGCTAGGCAGGTGCTAATCCCGTTTCTTAACATTCAGCAGCTAGTGGGGTACCCCACCCCTTGGCAGGATGTTCGTCCATTGAAGGGTTTTTCCACATTCAGTGAAAGAACACGGCTGATGGTGTACTCATTTTATTGATGACTGTACAAGGAGGAAGCTCAGTTCACCAGTCCAGATAAGACCTAATTTTTACAGTTAATGGAATTTTCATATGATTAACCCTACTGTACAGTCGCGGACGAAAGTTCGCTCCACGTGGTAAAACTAAGTCACTGGAATGGGTTTCTGAACTTACTTACCCTGACTTGTCTGGTTCCATTGTACTGTTTTATCTTGTTTGGGGTCGATGCGGTTTCATATTAGGAGGGAGCAAACTTTTGACCCCGACTGTACCATACATAATTTTGTTGGATTTTGTGTAACATGAATACAGTAAACCTTTCAATAATGTACTTCTTAATAACGGATATTCCCAGTAACGGACGTTTCTTTTGTCTATTTTAACTAGCAGACCGAGCCAGTAAAGTCCCTTTATAGGAAATATTGTCCATTATTGACCTGACTTCAATAATTGACTAGCTAAGCAATGTCATACATAATAATCGTAATAACACAAAAGTCAAATAATAAATAAATAAAATATTGTAGAATACACCAAATTAATGAATAAAAAGATAGTGTAAATTAATTTATGTAGGTTATGTTGATGGGAAGTGGAATGTGCACTAATGGTGATATAATCCATGCAGTGTCTAAAATTTTCTTTGTATGTTATGGTTGTCTTTAGTGAAATATAGAAGGTTCCCTAAGAAATATAAATACTTTTTCACATATGAAATACATAAGAAAAAATTGAAATTGTACACCTTCTAGAGCCATGGAGATGCTTGTAGCAAGAGTTGTTTTTATGTGTGCACAATTGATTCTTTAGAAATTGCCCCAAATCATGCATAATGACTGCAAAAAGACCCATCAAGTATTGGTGAAAGAAAGTCAATTTACTTTCACTTTTCTAATATAGTTTATTCTTACAGCTTTGATTTTTTTACAATATTGAGTGTAAATTTGAGTTTACAGAAACATTTTGTGACCAATATTTGAAGTACTGTACAGTGTTTCATTTTAGTGTTTTGTTTGAATTTCAAAATTTCTTATAGTTAACAACATATATCCATTTCAGTGCTGTATAATAAATGAGGCGCCAGTGCGACAAGGTACCAAGCCTTCAATTGAGTTATAATATTGTCTGTATTCCCCAACCTTTCCTTTATCTGCAGAAACACAAACTCTCCCAGTAGTGCAATATTTGTAAGGCTGAGGGCCATATTAGTGAAGGTAGGTGAAAGCGCCTCTACAGTACGTGATCTGTGCCTCGAAGGGGACAAGCGCCCGCGGCTCCTAATCACAGTCTCTCGCTCATAGCGACTCTTTATTTTCCATTTTCTTAGCTGATGGGAGTCCATGTTTCTCCAAAATGTCATAGGAATGCTATGTAAGAACACTTGAACCTTTTTTCTTTTTTTCTTTTTTTTCCCAACAGGCAGAAAGGAGGGAGTGAGGGGCATTGAGAGAAAAATAAACAAAACAGAGAGAAGGGAGGGCAAGGAGGGTGTGAGTGAGGGCTGGTGGCACGTGGCGTGTCATGGTCTGGCCTGTCCGAGTAACGAGTCTTATCACAACAAAAGGGGGAAATGGAGGGAGTAGGAGGTGGCTGGGAGTGAGGGCGGGTGGTAATATTGGTAATACAAGTCATTGTTTTCTGTAATATTTCTAATAATAACTAAGACTTAAGTATACCTGCATTTATTTATTTTTATTATACTTTTTGGCGCTTGGCCCCCAGTTGAAATATCTTCATTGGTTTAAAAGTTATGTAATTTTGATATTTTCCAAACTTTAAGAGCGTTTTTTTCTTGATTGTGATTTTTGGTGCTTGGTACTGTAGTGGATTTCTCCCCTACAAACGCTGTTTGTCGCTGAGTAGTCGACCCCACCAATTCCCCAGTGTACGCCTCGTGGTCTAGGTCAACCAGCGCCGCCATACATCACGGAGCGGGGGTCAACTACTAAGCCACGCCTACCCCCGCTATTTAAGACCTGACCTCTTTCTACCTACAGCCGCAGCAAGCAACACCTCTTTCTCCGCCGCTGCCTGGCGGTCCTCGCTCCTCCTCCGCCTGCCTGGCGGTCCTCTCTCCCGCCGGCGAGCATGGCGACCCACAAGCTGTCCTTCTCTGAGCGTCCTCACCAACCAGCTCTCTCTACATTACGCTTGTAACCATGCTGCCTTCCCAGCACCAAGCTGCATTGTACATCCAATACAACATGTATATAGAGAGCACATTGTGAGTTTCCTTTCTCCATTCCATCCTGAGTGTAAACCAAACAATCTCATCCCCACAGTACCTTGTCGCACTCATTGCCTCAAATATGTAAATATTTGTTTATAGAAACTTATCTTTATGGCTAATATAACACAGTACTGTATACATATAATCTTAATGGACCTTATTATGTGAAAAAAGCCATAGTAAATTTCATTTGGTCATCTATTTGTCTGCCTGCCATCCCACTTAGGAACAATATTTCCTTTCCCACTCAGGTTTGTTTGCAGGATTATGCAAAAAGTATCCAGGGCAGAACATAGGAACACCAGATGCAGTGCTCACATTAAGGCAGATAGTAGAGAAGAGGAAAGAGAACCATGAGGTATGGTGTTGGGTTGTGTTTGTTGACTTGGTCAAAACTTATGACATTTAGTTTTTGTAATGTTAAGAGTGCTGGCAGATGAAGTGAAATGGTTAAGGAATGTATAAGGATACAGTGAACAAGATGTTAGGAGTATCAGACCTTTTCTGTTCATTAAGCTTATATAGTAACTATGAAAATGTAAAAGTGAAATAAGAATCGTCAAGAATATAAACGTTTCAACTTGCTTGAGTGTACAGGCCAAGTTTGGTGCTGTCTGTTTGATGGATTAGCTATGTGGCAGTGGGTCATTTGGGAATTAACTAAGGTTGGGTAAGTCCAAGTGGGGTCACGGGCGGTGGACACACGGGTTGAGAGACTCTCCATAGCACCTCATCCTTCATGCCTGGCTGTCTGTTCTATCTATTTATTCTTTTCTGATAGGTCTATCCATGGGCATATATACATATAAAAAATTCCAATACTTTTTCTTTAATACAGGAGTATACTCGTGCATTTTGTACAGTAGAAAGTAATTACTATTGACCTCAAAATATCTCCTCATATCAAGTGCACATGGCTTCAAAATGGCCACAAAGTGCCAGATTTACCCCCCAAAACCAGCTGGGTGGGCGCGCTGTGCTCGCCATGTTTCCCACCCACAACTTCTTGGATAAATAATTGTGCCTATAGGTTGTTTTATTATAGTTCCTCATGCTCCGATTAACATTGACATTATTCTGGTGGGTGTGTGTCTCATAAGTAAGACAAATGTTGTAACTGGAGGAAATACCAACTTATTCACAGGCTGCTTCACTCATCTTCTGTTAAATGATAAAGACACATTAACAATTTACTTTAAAAATTATGATGAATTTGTTTCATAAATAGGAAAAAGACTATTATTGTAAGCTGAAAATATCGTAAGGTCGACGTGACGATAAACTGTTTCACTGTTCGTGCTAATACAAAATTAACATTACTTTTTGGTTAGGTAGGGTATAAATTTTGGTCTGTTGGCTCGTAGAAAAGTTCCTAAATCGTAATGCGGTCCATCACTGAGGACAGGTTGCCCATATCTGAGTTAGACAGTTGCAGGCATTCTAATCTCTCTGGGTAGCTGAGGTTCTGTAGAGCAGGCACCAGTTTGGTGGCCCTCCTTTGGACATTTTCAATCAATTGACAGTCTCTAACATATCTTGGGGACCAGACGGGGAAGCACCTCACACTTGAAGATCGTGACGAACGATGGACCCTCCAGATATCTAAACTACCTTCTTAGAAGACTTACTAGTTCCGTTGCCTGATTCACCTTCTCGCAGTGGCGTGAGAAATTCCTTGTTGACATACACACTCAGGTCCTTTTCACATGCGGTCTCAATTAATGCAGTTTCTTCATTCTTTTGGGATATGTGATTCACCTTCTTACTGTTGGTGCGACCCAGGTGCATCCTCTTGCACTTCGTGATATTGAATCATGGCAGCCATTCATGAAGCTCATGTAGATCTTTCGGTAATATAATCAGGGCAATTGATGTTTAAGTCACATTTTACAATAACTAAAGCAGTTCAAATCCTGCACAACGCAAGGGTACTAGGCGACAAAGTTTTACCGGTGTCCTATGTTAGTACAGGGTAATTACAAAGATACTGCAGTCTCTAAACTCTGGATAAACGCGCCCTTGTACATAACTATGATTTATTACTTAAGACCTCGCTAATTTTGCTTTTTTATTTTTATTTTTTTTCATAAACTTGACCATCTCTCGTGAACGGCATAATTCACCTTCTTAAACTCGGTTCACAGAATATCGCTGCTCGGCAGGTTGATGCATGATGAGTTAAAATATATAGGTTAATGCGCAGTTATTTAAAAGTTTGTTACATTACCTTGCATTCATTTCATTAAGACCATTGCTTAGAAACTATAAACTTTCATACATTAGTTTACACTCAGTAGTCTTGTTGTAAATCATTCTCCGTCCTAGTTGTTGGACTCATGCCTTTTGTATGGAATCGCCACCAAGGGCTACACCATTATTCTTGCAGGCATATGTACGTACCCACATATTGTATAGACAGTGCAGGTATATAATGGTAAACAGTTAGTCCATTCCACCAGGTTACAGTATAACCCCACAAAGCTATCATAAGCTTATTTCCATTTGGCTCCGTGGTAAACAAGTAGGCCTATAAATGGTCGGTTATCATAGTATCAGTTACCTGTTAGTTTTCATGAATATATTTTTTTATTCATATTCGTTAGTTTGAGTTGGTTTTAAAAATTATGAGAGTAAATTATGTTGTTGGATGGAATTATATGTAACTTTAATATCAACGCAAATTTATACTTGGTTTTATTATCAGCCGACATTGAAAATTGATTCGTTTTTGGTTTTTTCATACTGATGTTTAAAAGTCATGCTGCCTTTTGCTGCCCATGACTCGCCATTTCTCGATATCGAGCAGTTAAAACAAACACTAATGACGAAAATATTATTGTTGTCATGAATTTTCTTTGATATATACTTCAAATGAATGTTTATGTGACGTACAAAAACATTTTTTTTTGCGCGGCTACAAGTAACAATGCAGCAAAAAAAACACCATTAACTACCGATTGATTGAGCGTGTGCCTTGAGAAATTCGATCCTGTGTACCAAGGTCGAAGCAAGCTGGCATTGCAGTGCTGACGCCCACACTGACACCACCCCCGTAAAAAAACTCGCACAAGACGTGCGCCTTCGAGCAAGTCTCACCGCCCCTGACAAGATCCTGTTCACTTCCTCCCGCTGTTTCGCCTCCGGCCACAACTTCTATATAGGGCAAGGCAGGATTGTGTGGCCGCAGGATAGGTAGTGACGTGTGTCCGCAGGGTAAGAAGGGAGGGTGTGGTCGCAGGATTGGTAGGGGTAAGTGGCTGATTGGAAGATACCCGAGAGACGAACCATGGAATGGGATTTCCGTGACTCACCAACCGAGTCAACTGACCATAAGTTCGAACCCCTAGTGGCACATTACACTTAGGGTTTGTGTGTGCGCCTCTTGTTTACGTCAGATTCTTAATAATTGTCTGCAGGTGTTAGTATTTGGCTCAAGTTATTAGTGTGGTATTGAGATCGTTAATATTGAACTTAAGTTGTTAATGTTTCACAAAAGTTATTAATATTTTCTAAAGTTTTTAATATTTTGGTCATTGTGTTAATCTTTTGCTAAGTGCTGTCAATATTTAGCTCAAGTTGTTAATATTTAGCTCAAATTAATAGTTAGCTTACGTTAATATATAGCTCAAGTTGTTAATATTTAGATCAAGGTGTTAATATTTAGCTTTCGTTAGTTTTAGATTAAATCAGTAGTATTTAGCTCAGGTAGTTAACATTTCGCTAGTTCCTGGCATTGAGCTCGAGTTGTTGATATTTAACTGAATGTGAACACTTTGTTTAGTTTGTTAGCATTTTAGCTCAATCTTTTAGTATTTGGTTCGGGTTGTTAGTATATTGCTTTGGTTGTTCTCATTTTAACTCAGTCTGTTTTTATTTGTTTCACGTTGATGGAATTGTTACTCAGCTTGGGTTATCATTTTACCTCAATCTTACTATTTGGCTCAAACTATTATATATTGTATAGACATTGACTCAGATTGTTAGTATCTCATGTTCTTGAATAATATGAGAACACAGTTGCCAACACCCAACAGTTCTTCACAGCAGTACACTCCAGTTGTGGTGTTTGTCTGGGTGAACGTAAACAAGGGAGTGTTTTGTACGCTTGCGTGTGTAAATATTCAAGTATGGACAAGTGTGTGTACATCTTGATCCTATGCTTGCCTGAAGGAGGACGTCGACGTGTTTTCACTTTCCTGTTTTTTACGTTAGTGTTTGTAAGTATGCATGTGTGTATGTATAAGTATGTGTGTGTTTATAAGTCTGAGAAGCCCATGGGGGTGCTGCCAAGAGGGAGGAGTACGCACTGTAGATGATCTGATTGGGTAACCAGTGTTTGTACCTAGATGAATAGAACTGATAAATACCTTTAGATAGCTGTTCAGTTAAATCCCTATACAAGTTCGCATTGACTCAGCATGTTCATAGGCAATGCAGTTATGCAGGCATACAAACAATGTACATAGACAGTGATGGTAGAAATGTACAAAGGCAGTGGGGATATACAAATAATGGTGAACAGTAAACCCATTCGACCAAAAATAACCCAATAAAGCCATCATATGCTTATTCCATTGCGTATGTATGTAAGCCTGAGACTCGTGTAACTACTACCATACGAGAGAGCATGGATGGTTAGAAGAGATAGCCTTCCTTTCCCCCCTTAACGATTTCAGTTATACCATCACATGCACTCTCAGACCCAGCATATATTTCACATCTACTTTAGACCACTTTACCTTCTCTTCTCACTCGCCTTCCTTTCTTACTGTGCATCTTGCACTTTTCTATCCGCTTCCCCAGTGTGTTTGGTTCCTTGGCACTAAAAAGTTAGCTGTGATGACAGAGGGTGTATCGGCTGTAAACGTGACTGCAGCGCGCTTCTAAGTTATGGTACAGCATTTGGACCAGATTCTTTTTGTAGTGCCCAGGGAGGTTGTCATATCAGTAGGCGAATATTCCCGTAATTTGCTGTCATGCCACTTTGCGACAAGAGGGTTTCTTGATACTTTCTTACATAAGGTTTGCTGAGACAATTGACGCTGTCTGGAATTTTGTAATAGCGATTTGCTCATGCACATTAGTGATAGGGCTGCAGATCTCGTGGTAATACGTAAAAGTAAAAATATAAGACTTCTCCATCGCAGTTAATAAAATACCACGGCGACACAATCAAAATCCCGAACAAACTACTTTCGATTGCTGTTTAGTTAAAATAATGGGTGTAATCTATGCACTAATTCAATGGCATATCCTGGTATAAGTGTATCACAAAGGTATCAAATTTAGACCATGTTATAACAGTTTATGGCGTCTGATGTTGTAGGCATCTAATACTTATTACTGTATAGAAAATTATTTACAAATATATGTAGTACATACATCGCGATATGTTTCGCCAGTCACATTCAGACTTTTGTCAATTAAACTTGCTGCAGGTTATATATACTTCTTTCTTATTCGTGGTGTACTTGAAAATAGGTCATTTTATCAGTAGTATTGCCCATAAAAGGGTACATTGCCCGCGTACCTCATTATCTCCAAGTAAAAAAACAACAACAACTGTACCTGTGTTGTTACTTTTGTCAACATCGAATGAATCCGTTCTGCTTATTATTATTATTATTATTATTATTATTATTATTATTATTATCGTTATTATTATTATTGTTAGTTTACGTCTGACAGTCATAGATGTGGTACACAACAACAGCGACACACAGGGCGATGCTGCCGACTTTGCAGAGATGATTTTAAGAAACGTTGTCAGGTGTATGTAGACCCTATATTTCAAGAGATGCAGAGGAAAAACTCTTGCAGGGAGCAAGTTACAGTGTGAGGAATAAGGGTTCATCTCCGTGGGCAGCAGCCTCAGGCCAGAGGCGGGTACTTGCCCCAGCAACCAGTCTGGGAGTTAAGTCAAGGTGAACCATTTCATACAACTGTTGTACGCATTTAGCTGGTATTGAATTTTATCTTCTTGCACGCCTTCTGTTGCTCAGTATTGCCATAGAAAAACAAACATGTAAGTCAGATATGTAACCAAGAGAACTCATTTAACCTGTAGGATAGTGAAGTCAAATAACAGGATGGCAGAGCGAGCTTCATCTGTCAGGAATTTTGTTTGTTGTTATTATTGTTTATGCAAGCTTATATAATACGTATTCGTAGTGAACGAAGGAAGCGCTACAAGGCCACCATAAAAACATATCACGAGAAGTGGGACCTAGACATTTTCAGCTGGGAGAGGCAGATCACAGGCGGGTCTCTACTTGGGACACCCCACCCACTACCAAACCATTTCTCGCTCCGAAGAGGACAACCTTACCAGTGAAGTCGAAAAAAGGACAGCAGGGGAAAGGGAAGAAACGAAATCCAGAACTCAAGGGATGGACTACTGAGTAGAGTCTCGCCGATGAAACTCGTGGTAGACATCATCCTTGAATCGAGGAATAACCGACGACTATCCATTGTTATTCATTCTTATTGATGCAGTAGATGTGTTTTACCACGGTACTCCCTTTTCACAACATGGCTTCACATATCTATCTGGTTTACCCGTCGCTTCACACTACTTAGCATCACCCATCAGCAGCACTTCCATCTCCCATATTTACTCGACGCCAAGCTCTCCTCTCACTTATAGACATCGCTGCTCCTTGGGTGTACTTTACTCCAATGCTCCCTCTCTCCCTCCTACCATCCACTTCAGAATTATTCACTTTTTTATTGGTCTTTCATTTCCCATTAACTCAATATGTCCTTATTATTTGAGCAAACTCCAATTCATTCTCAGCCCGACACTAATAATTTCCACAATTATTTTTTTACGTATTTTTTTTAATTCTTTGAGTCCCCTTTAACTCCACATTGCTCTCAAATATATCATTTCTGCCACTTCTAGTTTATTACTCCTTGTTGTGTATAGAGTCTTATGTTTCACACCCATATGATAATGTCAGGTCACTTATTTCACTCTAGATCCTCAACTTCTTTCGTACAGCCTCTCTCTCTTTTTAGCTTTGATTTTTAAGTTATCACTCAGTATTTTGTTTACTAACACACACTCACAGATATCTGAAAACACTGCACTTTCTCAAGTGAATATCTTTTTAAGTTACACTTCTCTGTCTTTTTTCTCTACATACTTTCATCACTTCCTTTTCTTCACGTTCGCTATTTAACTTTCTCCTATTACATCTTCTTCCAGACTCATTCTTTAACATTTTATGTTTTCTTCTGAACCGTCCGCTATAGCAATGTCAACTCCAATAAACAGCTGACTCCCAATACGGTTAGCTTGTGGTAAAACACCTGATGAGATGTTTTTCGTGCATTTTTTTTAAATTGTACTATATCCTAGCTGAGCTTGTTAGGCTGTCATCGCGCGTGAACTAAACATTATATCCGCTGTGTCAGCATTGCTTCTCTGAATGGATATCCACCTAACTGCTAGTACAGTAGATTAGGGGATGAAACGCTTAAGACAGATTGCTGTTTAGAAATGCCAGCGTGTCTTGCTCTTGACTACCGCCATTCTGCGTCAAGGCGAAAAAATCTTGCAAGATCACAAGATATTTTTTTTAGCTCTGGTGGCCATCTCCATGAATACGATCCCGACTGACAGGTAGAAAACCTTCTGTCCACGCCTTCTAATTATTATCACTTGTTCTTTTATGTATAATTTTTCCGACAGTCTTGCCCAGTGTTTTTTTTCTGGTGGAACAATTAGTATGTTGAGAAAAATTCCAGTCATTTTCTCACTAAACTCTAACATGTACTGGGCCTGTGTCCTGGGTACTTTCCTTGACTTCATTTATAACATAGTTTTTGTGGTAGTAGTGCCTCCTGTAACGATATTTTGATGAATATTTCCCGGAGAACCAGATGAACATCCGACTGCTATTGGTCAGTTACCGATCTCTCACGTACACACACTATAAAGACAGCACATAAAAAACTGCCGGTACAAATAATATACCGGTATACAGTACCCACGACAACCTTGACACAGAATCAAGACAGAAACCACGTCTGAGTGAAGGAATAAGAAATAAGTAAGAAAATGTGTATAATTAACAATTAGATGCGCACTTAAAGAACTTGCGATAATTTTCACGTGTGACACTTAGAAAATACTAAAAATAATATTTTTTTTTTTTTCGAGGAAGGATGGGGATACAACGATCGCAGCTGCTGCTCTATAATGGCACATGATCCCCGCCGAGTAACTATTACCGGGTACGTGCTTCACCCTTGTTCTTTTATTGCTGCTCAGGTTAGATAGATAGAGATATATATTTAATTATATCGTAATATAATCTCACATTGATTCAGCGTGTAACACTCATCCAAAATGTATCTTAAAGATTTTGTGAGACTGGCGCAACAACGAAGGACTTTGACAACCCTATCGTGACAACAAATCTTGCAGGTGTTTATTTTTAAATTTATTGGACCCCTCCGTAATGATACCTCTTGGATTGAGGACATGGACAGTGTTGGTATACTATGGTAAACAAGAAGTAGTTTCGACTAAGGAAAGCCCAACAATACTAACACATGCATATTTCCGGTAGTTATATTCTGGATATAAACACTCAAAATCAGGCGCAGACATTCCCTTGAAATATTACAAAAATTATACTCTAAATATCGAAGAACTTAGTTCGATACATCGCCGTTACTGGAACCTTATTCAAGCGAGAAATCAACATTGCTGTGTATCATCAATAGCTCTAGCGTCCGTCTCCAGTAGACACATAACGCTCACAATATTTGTAGGCTATTTTGTCTGGGTAACTGACACAACGACGCAGTTGTCTCAGCGATCAAGTACTCCGGGGGAGCTTCAGTTGTAATTTGTTGGATCGAAGACTAATAATTAGTTTATGGGTGCAGAAGGTTCCTCTCCGCTGTGCCCTTGAAGAATAGCAAGTTCTACGTATCAGGAAAGATGTTTGCAAGGAAGAATTTTCGCTGCGGCGAGGTGCGAGGAATACAAAATGAGAGTGTATGAACAACATAACCCTGACGAATAGTGAAGTAGGCAGTAGATAACCTGGTCTAAAATACCTGAAGATGACTGCTTGCATTAATTTTGTTTATTACACTGACCATTAAAATTATAACAAAGAAAGGATGGATTCAGAACAACGAATGTAGAGGATAAGGGGTTGGCAATGAAAGTTGAGTGATAAACAGACACACACTCCAGTGGTGAGACAAGTGACACCATATAGGCACAAGTCAAGAACAAAGTGTTTCCTCGACGATCGGTTATTGTTATGGCACCATTAACAAGTTAACTCTTAAAAGATTAATTATACTTCCACATCATGAAACTTTATCGCCCGAGGTGTTGGTCTTGTAGAAATGCCCCATTATTTACCCTAACGTGCTGCAGATCTGTGTAGAGGGGCGGCTAGCATTATCAACAGGTATAGAAATTATTTTTACAAAATCCTTACAGAGAGAGAAAGGATTAAAATTAAATAAAGAATGTTGTGAAGGAAATATACATTAATAAGTGACAATGCAACAGTCTCGAGATACTCAATCTAGTGGGCATGACACTTTAACAATAAACAGCACACAAAGCGACAAAGCAACCGAGTATGACAAGAGCTTGCTTAGTGGTGAGGGTACGAACTACAATAAAAAGTTTCAGCTAAGTATAAATTCTTTGATCCTTTTATGCAGATGCAGCGAACGTCCAATCTAATTCAAACACTTGAGGTTACAGTATTGAGAAACCCTGTGACAGACTTACAATCATTGCTAGAGTATTTCAGTAATAAACAACTGACAAAAAATGTATGTATGATCCTAATGTTGTTGAATAAACGTTGAGTAAAGATGTCAGCAATATGGTTATTCATCGATTATAGAGCTATTATTTATATTCTAAGAAAAGAACCTCATCTCTTATAATTATAGTACACACTATCTTGGTTTAATAATGCACAAAGTATCACTTTTTATATACTGGAGCTGGAGATAGGTACTTGTAAACTTGAGAGTATATTATGTTGATGTCTGTTATATAGTATTGTACAAATTCATTTGAGTATTTTTGCTTCACGCCACGAACGATGTGAGACACACTCCTTAAAGATAGGGGGGGTGAGAAAAACGTGCATGTGGAGGCGGATGGGTGAGCAAGATCACTGGGACTAGGTTCACTTATGCACCAGCACTGCACTGTGACTACACACACTGAAGCTGGGCTGCCTCACTCACCCACTTGTTGGTATGCTTTTCTTTCTTTATATTAGATGCGCAGGAATGTACCATAATCAACATTGCATAAGTACAACATTTACTTATATATCAGGGCCTTATTAAATATTTATTGTTATCGTACAGTAGTTCGTTTTCCATTACGTAATGAGTAAAAAAAAACACAACGTGCTTTTAGGCAGCAAATTTAATGCGTGGCCCTGCTTGCATCAACAGATATAGGAGTCTTAGAGATATTATTTGGATATCTCTCAAAGGACGTGTTGAGTATGTAGTATGTTTCCCAGACTATTGTTTTTGGTGAGAATTTTCACATATGTGGTTGATGGTTCCCAGCTACCAAGTGTGCAAGCTACGACATTAAACACAACTGGTGCATGAAGCTACTGGCACGCGCTAAACAAATAAATAAATTATCCTGTCCCTGAACGGTTTAAGTGCTTACCAACCATGGCTGAGTCGACTTTTCTATTTATTCACGCTCTTTGAATATTCATTTAGATGCCATGATTATTACGATAAATTAGAAAAAAAAGAAGCTTTATGCAACCACTCAATGCGACACGAAGACAATCTGACAAACAAAAGTGTTCAACGGAGCCTTTCTCTTTAAAACACATTTACTTATATCTGTCTTTCAGTAGTCTTATGTATAGCTGCTTTCTTGTGACGTCACAGGAGATAATTACAACTTTTTCGGGAGTCTTGTGCATAGCTGCTTTCTTGTGACGTCACAGTCAATTACAACCGTACAACCTCTTGGAGCTGTATAACTAACTCGTGACAAAAACTAAAATTTTAATAGTTGTTTACAAATCGGTTGTACTTGTGGAGAAAAACAAGTTCTATCGTTACAATATCACGTGTTCAATTCTGAGTCACTTAAAGGAAGCGGGTTGATAGTCTTTACAGTATAAAACCCGTCATCTTAAGGAAGCTGGAGATGCCAGATAAGACCAAGATGCGGTGATGGCATAGCGACGAGTCAGCCACAAGGAAGAGAAAATAGCGTTGAACCCCACACACGAGATCCTACCCGACACTACACATTACGCGTTTATATTTGGAACCTCTGGGGTAGAAGGTGTCCACATTTTCCTGGAGAACTGAGTCATAAAAAGATGCCGTATAAGGAATAAAATGCCAATTTTGAATGACATATATATATATATATATATATATATATATATATATATATATATATATATATATATATATATTATATATATATATAATCTGCTGAGCAATTAGTATAAAGTGCAGTTTGTAAGTGAGAGGACTGAAGGGGGTTAGTGTACCAGTGTTGAGTCACTTGGGAGCATCACTGTTAATACTGAACATATTCTTGGGGAAAGTACTTGGGTGAATGTACTGTACTTCGTGGTACTGCAATAACAGAATATCTTCAAATCAACACGTTGCGAATGTGTATATAATTTGATGTTAGTAGTTCGTGAATGAGCCAGTGTTAACAGTGGATGCATCAGTTTCAGAGTTACCACTGGCATCGGTTACTGTTAATATTGCCTTGATTATTTGTCTTGGGTGCGTCTGCTCCTTAATGTCTATATAAATGTCAACGTAAATACTGAATCACTGGGAGTTTTAGTGATGGTGCCTTCTGAACTTAGAATATAGGTTAATTTACTGCAGCAATATCTACAAATATATTTGGGAGTCCATAACGAACTCTGAAGGTTTTTATTAGACTTGGTGAGATTGCCAAGTAATGATAAACATTAACAGCATGTGTAATATACATTACAGGTTCGATTAAAAGTTTCTATGCAATTTTACGCTGCAATCGATCACATTATGGCTTTGCTTTCTTCTGAGATTTACTGTGAGATTTAATTTAGTATCCGACGGATGGTATGAATACAGAAAACGGACGGCGGAGAGGCGTCCTCCCCCGCGACCGAGTGGACGGTTCCGGGCGAGTGCGCCTGCGCGGCAGTGGTGAGTGAGGAACTGTTCATGGAGGTACAGTACTGTAGACTCTTGCTCCGTAGTGTCAACTAACCTCTTGTTTACCTCACTCGTCTTCTAGCCTACTCACACCAACTGACACAATGGGTGACTCTAACAATACTACTAGCATTGCGGACTACCTAGCCCAACTCTTGAAGGATAAGAAACAGCTCGCAGCCTTCCCCAGTGTATTCATGCACGTCGAAAGACTTCTCGATGACGGTAAGAATTAATACTTTCTAACGTTTTTTCACTAGTAACAGCTTTGCGCTAGGGACACTGCATGTAGATACTATGTTGACATAACATTAAACCTTTAAATTCTAGTGTTAAGCATTGGGTTTTGTGGTTTTTAACCCGGGTCACGTTGTTCAAGTTAGCAATGGGGGTAGTCAGCTGACGAGCGGCGCGCGGCCCACTCAAACCCCAGCTAGCTGAAAATAGTGCAGCGTGGGGCGTGGGTCCCTGCTAGGGGGTGGCCTCTTGCTCTGGGATACGCTGCTACTGCCTTCTGAACTAACAGCAACATGTAACTCCTTACACCTTATGAATCTGTAGACTATAACAATCGTAGAACTAGAAGCTAAACTCCTCCAAGCTGTGGAATGTAAGAGATGATCTCCAAGTTCAACTGATGCCAATAAAGTGTAATTTGATGTGCCATGTGAATTCACAATATACTCCTTGGATGTAGTAAGAAAAGTGGGGGAGTGTGGGTGATGGGAAGATGTGGGGAGGATGATGTAGGCACAGGTGCAGCAGGGCACAAGAGAGCGTCATCTCACCCTCCAGCAGAATGCCGCCAACCAACAACCACACACCACCTAACACGCAAGTTACATTTGTTACCTCGGATGCTGCTATCACCCATGTTGGAAAATTCGTCATAATTGATATAAAAATTTGGGAAATATTATTTCATGGTGGACATTTCGTGCACAGTTTTAATTTTAGGGATGGTGATCCCTAATGCGGGGTGCGCCGGGTAACTGTTGGGGGTTCAGTATTTCCTTTGTAACTCGTGGCTGCGTCTCGGGACTCCTCACCCTCGTAGCAGCTAAGTGGATGGCGGCCAGCCTCTGCCCTCACCGTCTTGTCAGGTTCATTCGTGTTTGCAATTGAGATGATAGTAATTGTTATTAACTGATTTTTTTTAAACATTGGTGGAATTTTTTAAGTGTTACTATTTTATTGCAATTTGTAGTCTTGCTTTTTCATACCCTTTGCCGTAGATAGATACCAATACTGTGTATGGAATTAAAGATCAAAATGTTCAATCCAAACGTAAATAACTTTGAAAAACTGTGGCGTAACTTTTCATGTAAATGCGTATTGAGAGGTCTACTACAGTATAAGAGGATGTATAGATCCTGTTGGTGTTGGCCATACTCCAGGATCTCGCAGAACGAAATACACCTCTGAGACGCTTTTTATGTGGACGTTGTTGACAACCTAAGGTGGTACTCTCGCCAAAAAATCAACAAATCACCACAAGAAGGCACTTGAAAACTAAGTTCCTTGTGTAGTATTCAGTTAGCCAAAGTGTTCACAGCTCTCTTTGGGAGTGTATAAACGGTTCTTGATACATTTCGCTACTAGAATTCATCAATGTGTGTCCAACAGACTAAACTTATCCTGATTTTCAAAATTAAAATTCAGTTTACCTCAAATAATACAAAATTCATGTTGCGTTACATCGAAAAATATTATTATAACAAACCAGTGTATATAGTGAATGAATTAAAATTATTTTGACTAATCCATTGGCCTGACATACGAGAGGCTGGATGGCAGTCGAAAATTGTTACCGGACCACAATTTAAAAAAAATTGAAACGTACCATTCACAATCTTTTAAATTAAATCTGTTGGTGATCAGATTTAAACGTAACTTTGCAGTTAAGACTTTTTTGGTGTGTAAAGAAATCCTTGATGGTATATGCTATACTGTAGGTATTATGGATTGCCTGTAGATTAGCTACCCCAACATCTGATTAACCGCCCTAACGCTACCTGGGGCAGTGAGGTTAGGTTAGCATTAAGGTGGTTAATCTTTAGGTGAGTTAAGCTGGGACCAATGTTCAGGTGATCCATGATGCCTACTGTATAACTTATTTTGTTGCTGGGGTCTTGGAAGAATGTACAGTCGTTATATGTAATTATTATTACTAGTTGTAGCCAAGGTTAAGTTTATAGACTCCCCACTAACCAGCAATGGAACCATTTTGTTATAAATTAATTTTCTGTTCCTGTTGGTACGGTCCAGCAGTAGTGTCTACAGTAGATGTCATAAGCTCGTGTATTTTGTCATGTGATACTCATGGAACTATTCTGCATTTTGTGATGTTTAAATTGGTTTTATAAACAATGAATGTGGCTTGTTCTTATTTTTTCAAGATGTAGGTGTCCTGTTAATTTTTTGTTCCATTGCCACACAAATAGTGTCAGGATACGGTAATTACATGGATGTGCAGCTAGGTTGTGGTGTGTTTGTTTATGTGGCTACTGAATTTGCACATGTTACAATTTTACTATATCTGTGAACTTAAGTACCGGTAATCGTTATTTCTTCAGTTTTATTCACGTGACAGCACTGTAAATTAGAAGGTGATATAGTAGCAGCTGGACACGTTTCTCGCTGGGTCAACGATTAATTTTTGTATGGTAATATAGGCAACTTTGTGGGCGTATATATACAGTAGATAGTGTAGAACAAGAGTTTTGAAACGTTCTATCATCATGTACTTAAGATATTTCTTAGGTATTGGATGCATATTGGTAACTGAATCAGGAAGTGTTTTACGAATTTTGTTTTTCAAAGCCTCATGTTATCTTTGTCATAGCTTTATTGAACAATTTTCGCAAGCATTCATTAAACATTCGTGTTCGTGAGTGAAGTAAACCTACAGGAGCTGCAGCTTACCTCAGTGCAGTTATGACAATACAGTTCATTCTGAACGTGAATGCAATTTGACGTTTCGTAGCAAAATTGTACTTCTTAATTGCTTGACTAGATCAAAACAATCAACGCAAATATAAACTATTCCTCTGTTGAATAGATTTAGCTTTATATTTCCACAAAACGAAAGTAAATTGTGACACATTGTTGGTTTAGTTTCTATTCGCATAATCTTTTGACGTTCTTGTTTATTCACCAAAAGAGCTTAACGAATTGGACCTGTGTATCAAACCCGCCGTGACAAAGGTCTGCTATTAAAATTCTGATGTAATGGCATGGTTATGAATATTTATATTGAAGTTGATTTTGTAAGTTGCACAGTGAAGGATGTAGTGCGGTGATGCTGGTTGTGTCACTGTCGCTTCCAGGAGTTCAGGGGAAAATGTTCCAGTGAATTAGACTTGGCGTTGCTGTTAGGATGTCTAGCCTCTAGTAATCTTGTTTCGTTGTATCTCAAGGGTTATAAGCCCTTAGGTGTATTGAAAATAAATTACTGCCAACATTATTAATTTATACGTTACCAATATATTTCTACAGCATTTCCATTGCATATTAATCTCTAAGATTTCAAGATAGACTGTAGTGTTGAGTACCGAATCGTGGGTTACATCCACACATTATCGCTGTTTCCTCAATTACTTTATTCATGTTCCGTGTCTGATTACTCGTTAGGAAGTAATGCAAGGTAGTGACATTGAGCACCCTTTACCCGTGAACTTCCTTATTAACAAGTAGCAGAGCACGAGATTATGTGATGTCACAGCGTTGAGCTTCTGTGAGCGCCCGACATGATATTATGCGTGATAAATGTGGAGGCGTGAGTAGGAGTGTCACGGGCTGCTGAGAGTGTGAAGAGGATGAAGGGCCCCGGGTCCTGCATAGCGGCCTCCCCCCCTCACGTCAGAAAATGCTCACCCATTGTAGAGGTAAAGAGGAGTTAATGAAGCGCGCTTGACCGTGGTGTGAGCAGCATATCTTTGCCTTGAATCTCCGTAACCACTTTGTATCTCCGTGATGAGGTATGAGGGCGCATCTAACTATGGGTAATTTCGATGACATATTTGCTACCATATGAATCTTAAGCCAGGCAGTGAGAAGTGTACTCAAATATCTGACTGTGGGTAGAAATTGACAAATCCTAAAATTTCTGATTGGCTTGACTCCCGGAGAACAAATAATAGCCTTAGTCTCGCGGGCGCACCTGGTGGGCGTTCATTCCTTGTAGGGGCCTCGAGGGTTACGCAGGTGTGTGAATCATCGCACTTGACACAACTCCCATATGTGTAAGAACGAATGTGAATGACTCCACGTTTTATATGCGTAAGAAGAGACCAACTCATAAAAAAAGATCTAATTTTTTAAAGAGTTTGAACAGTTCTTGAGGTCATCTGCGTAAACCATCAAAGGTCTTCGTGGTTTCCCAAGGAATGCTGGGAGATGTTACTCTACTTGACCAATGAAATGTATGTAACGTAAAGGCGCTTGATTAGTAGTGATGACAGGGGTTAGGCTGTCACTTAATGTTAATATCATTGAGCTTGGAATTTGGTGCCGATGAATCAGCTTCGTTTACTTAACGTGGGCGTCGGTGATGAGGCAATATGGGCGGGGATGTACGTCGTGAGAAAGCGTGGGCAAAGGAGATGGTGTTCCTAGGGTGGCGCCCCTCATGAAAGTATAATGGTGTGTAGGCCGCCGGCAGTGGTGGTGGGGCACGTCAACAGACCTTCCTCTTCACTTAGGAACTGTAATTACCCAAGGGTTATAGTAAATTATAATGCACAAGATTCATGCATTTTATTTATTTATTTATTTTATTTTGTTATAACTATTATGGATGTTGGGTGTGTCTCGGCAGACTAGGATGAGAGTTTGTGGGGGGGGGGAGTGGCCAGGTGAGGGTGTCATCTCCCCTCAGGTAATTAGCCCCAAGGTTCTCTCACCACTTCTGTGTGGCCTTGTGAAAGCTCGAGTTGGAATCTGAGTTTTATGACAGAGAACTTTGTAATTAAACTCTACACTAAGTTTTCAGTACTGTACTTATCCTTTGTTTTTCATGATGGCTGTAAAGTTCGGAAATCAGGTTACAATTTAAGTTAGGGATTTTTATGATCTCCCTTGAGTAATTTGTTTACGGCATAGCACCTGGATTTTGGGCTTAATGCCTAGATTTTATCGAATACGTTACAGCAACAAGAGCAGGTGGCAGGTTAATTGTGATACCTGGTACTACAATGAAGGAGATATTCATTGCTTACATAAGTTTGTTTACAAGTGAAGCTAAGGAACTCAATCGGTACAGTTGAAGCTGGGTGACCCTCAGTACAGGTGTATCTACCAGGTAATTGTGTCCTTTCCTCATAATCGCTGATACGCTCTCGAGGTACCCTGTAGTCATTCTGGGAGGGACCACACTTTAGTTGGGAAAGTGAAGGTGACCGAGTTTAGTGCTGGCCAACATTGTCATCTTATTTACTAAGGCTTAGTATTCCAGGACCTGTATCCATCGGCCATCAGGCCCATGGAACAAACTTTCATGAGTATAGATTCATAAAAATATCTTGGAAGTGGTGTTGATGATGCATGTATACGGTTTTTGAAACTATAAATGACTAAAAAGGTTGACAAGTGATCCACGTAAACGACCACGTTGTCTCGGAGGGAACCGACCTTGAATCCAGTACGCTAGTCTATGGTTTTGTCAGTCACATACGCGCTACTGTCAGGCACATGTAACGGCTAGCTGTCTGTGGTGTCTTGACGTGTGTTGATGTTCTCTTTGGGTGCTGACCAAGAGCCACACAGTAGTTGACCGCCTTCAAGGGTACTGGTAATACAGATTTACCAATTGTACTGTTTTAATAAAGAGATCGTAATTAGACATCATTAGCACTCTAGTTCTATATTTACGTGTGACGAAGTGTTGTCAACAGTGACTGAAAGATCTTAAACACTAATAAGAAACACTTAAAACACACGTTACATGCTCCTCCAAGTTGTTTAGGAACCTTTACGCACACCTGTAAGACCACAACTTAATTACCTTCGCGTGTTTGTACCGAGCCAATTACCCAGTCTCACATATACTCCACCTAACCCACATTTCTGGCCAGTAAGAAACATCCTCGTGGGAAGTACTAAATGGCAGGATGACATGGGCTGTGGTGGAGAGGAAAGTCCCTTGTTGTGGTACTACCTGCTTGGAGATGAGGGTAATGGTGTGGTGGTGGAGGTGGTAGCTCTGGGACTGATTGTGGTTAGACTGGTGATACTGTCATCCTCTTGGTGGTTTTGGGCTTGGTGTGGAGAAGTGTTTTTTGCTGGCTGCTCTAACTGTCGCTCACCTAAGTTCCAGGCTAGAGGTTTCCGACGGACAGAGAGAGAGCTTGTCATGGCGCATTTTTCGTGTTCCGACGATCGTAGTTGAGTATCATGTTTTTGTAGTGCAAATTGAAACGCCTTAATATTATTGTTGGTTAAAATCATTATTGAAGCATTTTAAGTAGGAAAATAGAAGCCCCGGCTACTATTTCCGTTCATTTGAGTGATAAGCTCAGTGGCATCCTGTAACACGCCGGTCTACATTGTTAAAGAGTTTTGTTAAATGGTTTCGACTTGGTTGTACTACATTAGAGAGGTTGTTACAGCGTACTTAAAGGGGGGAAGTAGTGGATGATTGACGTCTTGTAGAAAACGTTTGAATGATCTAATCGTAAATAATTAATTGAAGCTGTTTCATTGCTGTACAGGTGAAGGTTGTGGTGGTGTTCCAGTTTTGTGGGTGTGAGGTGTTTGATAATGTCTACTATTACTGTGAGGAGGGGGGTGGGAGGCGCTGAACTTCTCTGTCCTGATGGTGATGGATGAGTAAATTGCCGCGGCTGAGAAAGTTTACACGGGCTGGGGTACGCTTGACTGCATAGTAGACTCCAGGAAATTGTATAAGATCACGGTTATACAAATACTAGATAGCCTCTGTGTGATGAATTGTGCAAACTAGAGCAAACATTTTCTGGGCTTTGGTTAATCTGAGCCACGCGTGTGTGTGGTTTATTATTCTGGTGCCTTATGTCAGTGTACGTGCTTGTGTGTGTGGGTCATTATGGCGCGTGTATGGGTGAGAGTACCATCTAGTTATTGTATATCGGAATGTTGGGGGTTATGTTATTCTTGTACGACGTCCTTTTGTGAAGCTAGAGGAGGCGGATGAGGAATGGCTCTATCAGGGGGGGGGGGTCTTGTTGCCCACTCTTAATGGTTTTTCACGGTCACTGCACGTTAAGTTGGTGTGAATTACGAGGCGATGGCTGTTTGTGTAGAGGTCCACTCTGGGTAGATGAAGGAGTGGGTAGAGGGGCGGTGTTTGTGGGAGAAGGTGAGTGTGGGCGTCTGGGAAGTGTCACGCCCCTCCCGGACTGGCACTGCAGTGTGAGGGAGCCAGACAACACTGGACCTCTGTTGTTGCGTCAACGGCTCCTCTCCACCTGATTGATCCTCACACGCTCCCTACTAAAAAGCAGTCTTGTGTTCTTGGTCCATAGAGCCGGGAGACTAGCAAGCTGGATACGAGTGCTGGGAGAGACTTCACACCTACCTCGTCTGGCAGAATTGTCAACCACTGCGTGAGCCAGAGTTTCACAATCCTCCTTGACTAAAGAGATTACAGAAGCTCCTTTCATACAGTTAGATTTATTGAGAATAATAAAAGTAACCCAGATGTACGTATCTAATACAGGTCGCTCTAAAGTGTCGTTATCTTGCTGGGTGAGCGGTGTACAGTTGCCACTAGGGTTTGGGGCTGCTGCTGCCACACGCTCGTAAACTCATGCCTAAGAATTTACGGTCACTGCCCAGATACTTTATACTGGTAGCGTCGAGGCTCCTGGGTGATCGTGGACACATGAATACCTTGCTTAAGTGATACAGAAATTGTCACTGCTGTACTTTTTTGAGGCACGGTTTAGCATGTGGATGACCCGAGGATTTGTCTCTGTCCTTTGGTGCGTGTTTTTGGGGAAGGCGTCAGTGATAGTGGTTTTGTAGATGAGGTTTGCTGTGCCCCCACTCTTGTACTGTACCCAGTAGTAGATAAGCGTAAGTAGTAGTAGTAGTAGTGTAAGAGAGTAGGTCATGGAGAGGTAGGGGTACCTTTACATCACAAGGACAGTGTCACCCCCCACCACCCCCTCTTTCTCCCTCCTCCCTCCCTCCCGCCCTTCCATCAGAGGGTGTGGCCAAAGGGTGTAGCCGGGGTAGGGTGGGCGTGCCTGTAGCAAGGGAGTGCTAGTTCTCCTAAATGTTCTTTGTTTTATTTTCACCTTGTATACCTGTACCTTTATTGACGTGTAGCAGAACCTGTTCATTGTAGAGCCTCTTTGTAGTGATGTATTCATCTTGTGTACTGTAGTGTTCTGGCTGAGTTTATTATTATTTTTCTTGTTAATTCAGTTAGTCGTAAGTACTGCGGCCTTCCCTGAGCCCAGGAGGCGAAAGGTCTTATTGTTTGGGGGTTGTGTTTTTGCATTTTGTTTTGTTTGAGAAATTGAGGTCATGTTATTCACTCATATACGTTCAGCATTTGTCCCATGCATAAACAGTATCCATTCCAGTATTTGTTCGTGTATATCCCCCACAAAATTTCCTCTTACACGTAGCTCAATATATTATACCCATCCGCCTGGCTTGACTGTCAGGTTCAAGCCGAGGTGCCCCTGTCTCAGCATCGTTTTCAAGAATCTGAGGAGGTATTCAGTGTTTACACGCAGTGGGGATTTTATTCCCAGTCACTCGGGGCGCTAAGTCTTAATTTGCTCACCTTCAGCCTCTCACGCTGTACACATGGCGTCAATTTGTGTCAATCCGCCATCATTCATCAACTTTCGACTTCTCACGCTGTATACTTCCACTCTTCCCTTACTGTGTGTTATGATTTTCCTTTACTTCCACTGTTTCTTCTGTCCTGCTCTTTGTGGTTACTTATTCCCACTGTCATTATTACTTAACGCTGACCTGTAACAGTATACTTTTCCCGGTACCTTCTTAACCTAGTCAGGAAGTTCTTTACCCCTTCCCCACACCCCCTCACTTCATTCCGTTCCTCTTGATTTCAGATTCCCCCCCTCCCCTTGCCCCTACGGCTGCCCCATACCTTAACTCCTGACCTGTTAAGCTACCCCTCTGGTCCTCTACTCATACTTCGGTCTGGTGGATGGCAAGTAGGCTGGCCGAGTGTCGCTCTGCTCTCCGCCATTTATTTTTACGGCTGTTGGTAAGGTGGTACACAACCTGCTCCATCTCTGGTGTCACTCGCTTGACCCTCCTCACAGATCTCCCCCCCCTCCTCCTCCCAGCACTCACTCCTCACGCGCCCTGTGGTATTTCCAGCCCCCAGGTGTAGGATATGACTGATACGGGTGTTTTATGTATGTGAAGTTGAGGTTTGTGGTGAGGTGGGCGGGAGGGCCGGGTACTGGCCTCCTCCACACGCGGCTAGAGAGACAAGTGACTGGAACTGCAGCTATCAACGTTCAGGCTGCCAGGTACCTCCATATTAGGTGATACCTGCCGGGGGTGTGGGGAACACTGGAGAGGGGGAGGCGCTATCCTGGCGGGCCAAGGGGTATAGGTACTGTACTCCTGAGGGGGGAGATTGACGTATTGGGAGAAAGGAGCAGTTATCCTGGTATGGGCGGTGGTTGAGGTGGATCAACTATATACCTCGTAGGTGCGCGGGGAAGGAGTGGCAGTTGCCTTTTTTGTTGGTGTTGGACTGAGGGTGAGGGGTGGTGGGTGGTAGGGAGGTTCATTCACTAGTCCGATGCATGAGGCATGGCCATAAAAAGGTGACCACGAAAGTTTTTCGTTAGTTTTAGCCAACAATAATAATAATAATAATAATAATAATAGTAATTAACTGTTTATTGAAAGAGCTTGGCAGCCAGAAGGCTGAAAATATACAGTTACATATTTGGGGAATGGGTTTCGAATTACAAATAATATACAAGTAACATAAGTGACACAAATAAGACATATAATAACTAGATGGGGAAAAGCTCAAACTACAGTTCATTTCAACAGTGACAGTGCAAGGAGTAGTGTTTACTGGGAGTGAACACACTGGTTTATTACAAGTTATTGATAATTTTAACAATGGTTGGGACTGGGCTGTTCTTATAGCGATCAGTTCGTGCACGTATGGGCTGGATGTGGTTGTGGTGTCGAACAGCAATTCTCGGACTAGGGATCTCAGGTGGTAGTAGGAGCCGGTGTCGAGGATGGTGTAGAAGCTTCTTACCAAGTTTGCAGATGAGGTCGTGGTGATGGTCATTGAGAGTCAAAAGGGTCAGTGTGTTGAGCGCTTCTTGATATGTGGAGTAGGAAGGGGAGAGAATAATCTTGCATGCCCTCTTTTGCACTTTTTCTAGGTGTTTACGTTGTGTGGCATTTAGGGAGGAAGACCAGGTGGGGGAGGCATAGGTGAGCTTAGGAAGTATGAATGTTGTGTAAACACTGAGGAGCTCGGGGGCAGGAACTCCGAGGGAGTTGAGTCGGCGGAGGTGGTGTTTGTGTCTTCATCTTGACGGGTTGTCATAGAAGGATTCCCCCCTTCCCACCACCACCTCCCCTTCCTGGTATGTGAGGTAATGATACTTAGTCTTTTATTATTTGAATTTAATGGTACATTATATTACTGTTCATTATAATTTTAACAACGTGGAAAATCATAACGGAATTGCCATCTGATGACTTACCGAAGCGACCTTGACCAACTCCAGTTACTCGACACCCCAAAGTCTGGAATGTTGGTTGTGCCTTCTTGTACTGATGCTTCCTCAACCTGGTTATGTTGTCGATAGTGTCCCGTTGGTGGCTGAGGGTCCTGTTGGGGGCGCCGTTGGTGGTGGTGGTTGTTATTACTGTACTAGACCCCCTGGTTGTAGTGGTGGTGGTGGTTGGATGATGAGGTTGTGTAGCAGTAGTTGGTGGCTGCCATACATCTCCCCCCCCCCCCCATCAGGTAGGTCATGCATTATACACCTGTCACGTCGGCGCTCACTGAAGACTGACTGACTACTGAGGTGGGGTGTTATTAGAGCAACGGTATTGGATTTTATTTTTATCAAGTCAAATGTTTTGATTGGGGGTGTAAAAGTTGTAATTGTGGGTGTTTTTTACAACTTTTTAGAGGACGGCAGATATGAGTAGAAATGTTTTAGGGGACGGCAGATGTGACGAGGTAAGTTTCTGGTTAAGTCCTGACCTAGTCTTGATGGTCGGCGGGTTAGCCTCCGAATCTTAATGCTCACTAATGTACAGCGTCTAACGTTACACCCAGGGCTGGTCGTGTTGATCTGGCTTTTACTCAACGTCGATTCAGGAAGTCTTTGGTGGTACAAGCTAGGAAGGAGGGAGGGAGGCAGTAGTGGTCAGAGCTCGAACTACATAAATTCCCACTAGACAACGACAACAACTACAGATGGTTCTCAAAAGTTGCCAAACCACAAGAAGTCCATTACCTCCCCTAATGTATACGACCAGGCAATAGACAACCTCCCTAGACCAGCATCCGCCAGTAGGGTTGGTGGAATATGAAATATGACCCTCAAAACCCCCATAAATGGGATAGGGTACCCACCCTGTCTAGTGCCTGTACCGACAGAGTGGTCAGCCAACCAGTGAACAGGCTCTAAGAAAATCACCCACACTAATTAGCCCAAGACAACTTTGTTAACACTATTAACTTAGCTAGCCAGTAGCAAGGCTGTCGGCCCGCTTCCTTCTACCTCCTAAATTTCTTCAATTTCAGAACTATTAACCCCCCTTCCTCCCTCTTCTAATTTTCTTTCACCCCTTTTTTCTACGAAAAAAAGGTAGTACTGGCCGGGAAGGAGGCAGTGCTTACCGGGAGGGAGGCAGTGCTGGCCGGGAGGGAGGCAGTGCTGGCCGGGAGGGAGGCAGTACTGGCCGGGAGGGAGGTAGTACTGACCGGGCGTGAGGTAGAACTGGCCGGGAGGGAGGGAGGGATGGGACAGCACGCGGCCTGTTATGGTCAGTGGCTGGGGCCGGGCAGGCTGGCTGGCAGGCTGGCCACGGAAAAATTGCGACGTCCCTGGAATTCTTAATGAGCGTCGCACAGGCAATGCATGACGCTGTTCTTAGGTTATGAGGACCCCGTCGTGGGACTCCTCAATGTACTGACGAGAGGAGGAGGGTGTACCATACCCAGGAAATCCGATGGTCTTTCGTGGAAGCTTCTTTATAAGAGTACGTGAAGAGATGTTTCGGGTCCACTGAGGTATTGTTTGAAAATACAGTTTCGGATGGTGGCGTCTGGAGGTGCAGGTGTACTTTATCATTCTAGGGTGCTGGGAAGGGGGGACGGGTATTCGCCGGTTGGGATAACTTCGTTAAATATTTAGACAGCCTGGTAGAGTAAGAATGGGATATTGCCTGTTATTAGGTGTTCGAAAATACTTGTTGAAGCTTGTAAGATAAGACAGGTGTACTTGGGATGGGGGGTATTCACCTGTTGGAGGTAGCTGCGTTTGGTACTTGGGCGGCATGGCGGGGCGGTGTAACCTGTTATTCAGGGGAGGGGCCGTTGTTTATCTTGGCTGCTGCACGGGTCGCCTGGTATTTGTTTTAGTCCCTGTGTTTGATACCTTGTTTTCTCGATTCACAATGGAAAAAGAAGTAGGAATACGCCAGGGGGGGAGTGGTGTAGTGGGTCCAGTACTGGTAATGTTATCAGGAGCGAGCAACTCTGCTGATTCTCTGTAATTATTCCATTGAGGTCCGCTGTGGATCGTCTGGTTGCCGGGGTCTGACTTTCCCCTCCGCCACCCCATCCCCCTTTCTTTGCTTATCTCAACATCGCTCACACGTCCCACTCTACATCCTCCCAATGTTATCTCCAGAGCGAAGAACATTAACGTTAATCTTCAGAATCCACAAATCTTAAGTTTACTGTTTCTTTTATCACCACAAGGTTTGTGTGTATGTGTGACGGATGCATATAAAAACGGGTTCATTTCTTGGTTAGGTGCAATTGAGTTTGTGGAGTGGGAAGAGTTAAGGGGACGTGGATGTAGTAGTGGGCCACTCTTGAGGTCCGCCACACTGGCGCCATACTCAAGTCCCCGCTGGACCGCCACTTGGGTGTTTCACCACGCCTGCTTGATATGCGCCGCCACGCCCATTCGCTACCTGTTTCCTCCACGACTCTTGTAGGTAAGGATACCTTTTCACTCGTATTGCATCGCGTGCCCCCCACATCACCGGCTCAATTTCGTAACGTATAGGTCTATTCATGTTACACTGAATATCAAACAAAAGGGTTGATTCCTTCGAGGAAATGCCGCAGACATTAATTCATTCCGCCAATTTTGTGTGGGTAAGGTGACCTGAGTGAGGCCAGAGGAGGTAGCAAAAGTCTGCACTCTGATCACTGTTACATTACGCTACTCCACCTCCAGTTTCAACGTCTACCGCCGGCGCTAAAACTTCAGGCAACATAATCCTCGACCCCTTGAGTGTGGTATCAACACGGGTAATAACGGGACGACATTTAAGACTACGAGTCTGGCTCCTCCCCACTCCCTGATCAGGGAAGGGCCGTTCTTAACCCCCACCCCCCCTGTTCGCCACACACACGTACGTCTCATTGTTTATCTGCCCTAACTAAGAGTTGTCTCAGCCCATACATTACGTTGACCTCAATCTTGAGGGTGTGTGGAGAGGGGGTAGGGAGGAGCGTATACTGACCTGTCTTACACTGACACCGAGTAAAGAGAGGAGAGGTGTCACTTATCACAGTAAGGCTCACAGCTTCCTCCTTGTCGAATTTAACATTATCGAGAAATTGGTTTTTGTTTTTAAAGATCACATTGTAATTTTAGAACATGAGGTCAGGCTGTGAATTTGATAGTTTTTTTTTTTTAAATAATTTAGGGATTTACAAGTCTTATCTGGGGCACAGAGTGCACTTGGCAACCGTGTTGGTTTTAGGAACATTATGCAGTACTGTTGTTCTCGAAGCGATGTACTTAGAATTTTATATTAGTTTTCAAAAATTGCTGTTACGTATAAATGATCAAGTTACCGTCAAGTTTGGTACAAAATATGGCCGTGCGCTCACTACCGGCTTGACAACATCTTTGGCTTCAGGATCAAGTTGATGGTTCCCTCCAGTGGTGATCCTTGGCTGTCGCAAGAGGGAACACCTAGATGATTCCTCCACACCTGGCGTCTTTGATGGGGGAGACGCCGAGGGGTTCACTAATCTCCCCTCAGTGACGTCCTGGGTTTTATAATGTATGGATGCTTGAGACTGTTGATAGGATTATTTTTAAGTCGTTTCGTGGCTACATTATCACCCCTGTGGCAGTCATACACCTAGGAGTGATGCAGAGGAGGGCTTTCAGTTTTGTTGATGCACCACTTGTTGACCCACTCACAACCACCTGTTGCACCCTCCCTCCCGACTCAGGACTACACGTGTGGGTGTGTGCTGAATATTTCCCTCGGGAATATTATCAGATTCTCTCCAGTAATAAATTACGAAACATTGTGTGTATCGTGTTTGTTGTTGAGCAAAGTCTACTGTGTGGAGGTTGTGGTGTAATATTGGTCATAAAAAGAATACTTTATTGGTGAGTTGCTTCCATATATGGAATTCAGACAGTGGTACATAAACAATGGAATAAGAGGGGAATAATTATACTGATATATTAAAGACGTCCTAACCGCAGCTATCTTCTTAAGTCCCCGCTTTAGCTTACCACGCTACAAAACAGTGGTAACAACATGGGAAGGAACTCGTGAACTCAATCATTGACGCGGTAAGTGAGAAATTAATTGTTAGCATTGTAGACAAATATATATGAAGGTGGTGACAAGCCTTGCCAGTGTTTTTATATCGTGGTGGAGTAGGAGAGGGGCGTGTGTTCCCAACACACACACACACACACACACACACACACACACACACACTCTACCACCTGGAGCCGCCGCCGCCAACGCACCATGTTTGGTCATGTTTGAGGCCGCGTGGGGGCGTTCATCCTTTTATTATAACATTTATTTCTCATATAATTTATATGTTATTAAGTCGCCTTAGTCTCTTAAGTAAACATTATGTTGAGGCAACGTCTTGTAAAATAATACCTGTAGGTTGGTAGGCAATCATGGGGTTAATTCACGTTGTTTACCTTCACAGTGGAAATGGTTCTTGGTGAAGGAGCAGAGGACCAACTTATCTTCTGGTTGTCGTGTTACAGGTCTGCTTCTTGGTCACATACATACAACCTTGATGGTGGTGGTTAAGAGGAGAGTGAGGTCACGAAAGCTTAAGGTTAAGCTTGTGTTGCGTAAGGAAGGTGTAAGAGCCCCTGGGGTTAATGTGGGTCACCTTTCCCCTGTCTTGTGGGTCGCCAGGGAACACATAATCTCACTGTCTCCACCATTGACCAACAGGTGTACCGGCCCTCACCTGGTCGCTTCTCACAGTGGGATATCAATTAACGTTACTTCTTCATGGCAGATTAAAAAAAAGGAAGTTTGGATGTTCGGTAGTCACACAAATCAGCAATCTTAGCACTTGTTGTTTAATGTTAATAGACTGATAATTATAAATGTGTCGAGTATATAAGAACATAAGAATGGAGGAAACTGCAGTGGGCCTATTGGCCTATACTGGGCAGTCCCGTTTATACCCAACCCCTATTGCTCATATAAGCATCCAACCTATGTTTGAAGCTATTCAGCGTATTCGAGTTAATGATGATATTTGATAACTTGTTCCATTCATCCACTACTCTGTTTCCAAACCAGTGTTTACCTATTTCACGCCTAAATCTAAATTTGTCTAATTTAAAACCATTGTTACGAGTTCGCTCCTGGTTGGATAGTTTGAGTACCTTTGTAATGTCCCCTTTGTTTAGCCCTGACTTCCACTTATACACCTCTATCAGGTCGCCCCTCGCTCTACGTCTCTCGAGGGAGTGCAAATTAAGATATGGTCATTGTTTCCATAGATATTTATATAACAGGTTGGGGGAGGCTAGGTTTGCGTTAGGTTAATCTTGAGGTGAAATATAAGACGGGATGGAGATTATTCGGGGGTTTTCACTTTTCACGTCTCGGTATGATGGCATGAGTAATTTTCGCATGAACTCCGGAAACGAATCTGCACACACACACACACACACACACACACACACATACATTTCCTTTGCGATAACGTGAAGCACCGAGTTCACTCCTCCCGAGTTTCCCGTCGTCTAACATCTATGTCTCTTTACAGCCTCACGTTGTTGTAGTATGTCTTCCCTCCCCCCGCGTGTCACTCCTCCCCCCCCACGTGTCACTCCTCTCACTGCCTACTCCCCCGCGTGTCACTCCTCCCACATAAAGTGTATTGTTCAAGCCGCCTCTCCCTCGGTCGCCGCCACTCTCACAGCTACCCTCAAGTTACCATTGGCTGCTACATAAGATCTCTTGATCGTGAAGGGAGGCCATACACGCTGGTCTCTATTCAACCTCGTTACTTAATTTTTGTTTCCTTATTCCAGATTGCCATTACGGGTGTGTTCGTATCTTAGTACAGTTTTGAACGTTTTACATTCTTGTTTAGGAACCACATTCTTATATTTAACTTACCCCCTGAGGTACTGACCCGTGTTTTAGCGTCAGTGATACTCCTAATCCATTTCTCGCGCTGTGTAGGTATCGGCCTCCTGCCACACCCTGCCATCACCCTTCACCAGCTGTAGTAGAAGAGCAGTGTCTCGGCTCACAGGTGTGGCAGGGAGAGGAGATAGTAGTAGATGGCCAGCTGATATTGAAACAGTTTATATATACGAAGTGGATAATAATAACTATTGACATGGCCTGGCCGAGTCAATTGAGAGTCTGTCCTGCCAGCCAGATAGATTTTGATTGACGTTGACCAGTGGCTTGCTGGACTTCTATATTATTTGACATGTTGGGTTAGTAATCGATAGTGAAGCTGCGTTAGATAATATAGATATTTATTTTGTAAAATCTCCTCCATGGTGTAGGACCGCGAGTTGTGTTACGTGTGAGTGGCAGAGACTTGGCCTCGACCCTTGCTTAACCCGTCACTTTATTCAATTATTAGAGGGGTAACTGTGGCGGCCGCGTCAGGTTGGTGGATGGACGGTGCACCCGTCTACCCGAAATACCGGCACCCCTGGGCAGGACCTACATACATACACCTTGTTACATAAGCCGTGAGAGTGGATGGTGGTGGTGTGCAGTTGATGAAGAACAGTACTCTCAGGTGGCAGGGAGTGTTACAGTGTGCGCCTCTGTAGAGAATGACAACTAGCAGACGAAGTGAAGGCATACGTTTGGTAGCGTAATGATGGTCCTGGCAGTGTGTGTGTGTGTGTGTGTTGGGTGGAGGCGGTGGCCGTGGGGTGGTGGCGTGGCCCGGGGGTCAGAGGAGGATGGGGAGGGTTGGGGGGGATGGTATTTGCCCCCCCACCCTCTCTCTCTCTCTCCTCTTCCCACCTCTCCTCACTCAGCCCCGATGTTACCACCCCAGGCGAGGCTCCGGGCGGTCGGGTCCAGTCAGGCTCAAAAAGAATAAAAGTTGAGCAGGAGATGAGTTAGTTGGGTGACGGTGGGGGGGAAGGGTCGGGGTTGTAGGTGGGTTATCACGCCGGCAACCTCACCCTTAATGACGGCAATGAATCGTAAGGAGAAGAAGCTGAAATGTTAGTTGCAGTCGACAGCCAAGTGGTGATGGAGGGGGTGGGAGGTGGGGTAGACTGGTGATGCTGAGCAGGGGTGTGGGGGTGATGGTGACTAAAAAATGTAGTTGTGTGGGGGAGGAGGGGTTAAATATTGGGAGGGAAGAGTTAGAGCGAAGTTTGGTGGTGAGAGCATGGAGGGGGGTTAAGGATATTGGCGATGTTACCAGTCTGAGAGTTGCTTGTGGTGGTAGTTGGGATACGGTGGTGTTGATGATGGTGGTAGTGATGACAGTGGGATAAGTATGACAGTCAGCTGCTGTAGTAGTGGTGGCGGCTGTGGGGTTTAGTGGTAATGTTTACAGCACATCCCAGGTGCCTGTAGTCGCCCCGTCAGCAGGTGGCGAGGTAGGTGGATAGCCCGAGGGTAGGCAGGTGTGCTCCTCCCCTACACGTGCCCCTCTCCCACCTTCACTGGTCAGTGGTGAGAGTTGTGTTCTCAGGTATCTGTTAAATGTGTTTTAAGGTTGAGTAATTAACAGTACACGGTGTTAGGGATACTTAGTCCTCGTGGCGACGTATGACCTTTCATATCCAGGGATTTGTTTTTATTGAAGCGCAAGGCTTAGAAAACACAAATAATTTGATGAGGGAAGGAGGACGCAGCTTAACAACAAATTGTTGACAGATGAGATAGCATATTATCACATCTAAAGCCAGGACAGTTCCAATCACTTCAGTGTTTGTGACGTAATGGATAAAGTTAGTCATCAGAAGGTATTTGTAATAAACATTTGTGTACCAGCAAAGATTCTCAGTAATTTAGGCTGAGGTTTAGATCCTCTTTAATTAGGAGTAACTGAAGGTGGTGCGAGAGGGCATGGTAATTAACTGCTCGGTCTTATCACATGTGCTTTATTCCCAAACATGTCAGTACTCATGTTGTCGGTGTGTGTGTGTGTGTGTCACAGATGACTATAAAGGATGAGAGTGCTGTCCTGGAGTGGTTGAAGGTAATGTCCCACACCGTGATATGTTACGGAGATCTGGGAGATGATATTAAGAGGAGGGTGGCCTCTGGAGGTCTGTGTTTCCTAAGTGATGCGTCTTACTTGTTCGAAAAGGAATTTAGTCATTCTTGATCAGATGATTAACAGGATGTAACACAAACCAGGCACAGGGGTAAGTGCTGTTGTCCTCAAATGCATTTTATACTGACCACCAATCCCTCGTGGTGTACATGTGGCCTCCAGCCGCCGCCGCCGCTTCATAATAAAGGCTGTTATAACATTTCCAAATTGTTTTTTGAACACAGTGTGACCTGTGATTGTTTACCGGCACAGTAAAAGAGTCTAGTGTTCTTATCGTGGAGAAAACGTGTGACTGGTTGTGTTATAACACGTCACTGGAGGGTGTCGTCCCCTGGCGGTCATCCACCTCACCTCCTGAGGTGTTGTCCTCTGCCAGCTTCTCGGTACTGGACCCTGACAGATATTATCAACCTTACTTCATTCCCGTGTACACGTATCCTCATAGAAATGCAAGTACTCTATCGGTATATGAACACAAAACGTGATAAACTGGTATATAATGGAAACAGTGAATCAAGTGCGTTACGTAGATGGTGAACACGAATACCTTTACGCACAGTGTGTTGCAGACATTCTTGTGTACACTTTACCCCGCGTACTTTTCTTCCATGCTACTGTTTTTTAATAATTTTTGTCATCTTTCTTATCTTAATTCTTCTTCCGGTGTAGATTCCTTTAACATTTTCATTATTTCCTGTTACTACATATCACAATTTATATATATATTAATTTGTTTCAGTATATTTTCCGTTTTTCTCGTATCTTCACTCAGCGTCATGTAGATTATGTCAGTGTCTTGTGTTCAACCTTGTCATGTTATACCTTCACCCAGCCTGAGGGGGGGGGGGGACGTCATATTCGTGTTTTTGAGCGTGTTAGTGGGTACGGGTGACAACTGTGGCCGGCGTCGCGTTGAGTGTTTGGCGTTTTTATGGTGACAGCTTCAAGGCCGTGTTTTGTGTGTGGTTTAGACCCAAGATCGTAATCATTGTCCCACCACGGTAGATTTTTTTTAATTGACGTATTTTTAGAGATGTTCGTGAAATACTTGCACTCATTCATATATACATACAGATACATACATTCATAATAAGACTGCGCATGTAGCATATTATGCATACATACGCACGTACGAACATGCAAACACACACACACACACACACACACGAGTACACACACACACACATACATACATACATACATACATAGAAGAGCCTAAACCAATCACGAGACGCTTCCTTCCCATGGGTGTGGCAAAACATTTTAGTTGAGGTTTTGATCTGTGCTTCACCCTGGCCTAGCGGGTAACAGATGTGTGCTGTGTGTCACTGTATTTGGCGGCAGAAAGTGAACCAACCATCGCAGATTTCCACTTGTGTTCTTGAGCAATTCGTAGTAATGTGTCGGTCTTTGTGGGTTGGTGATAGGTCAAATTGGCTCCAGTGCTAATTATGAAGCAGTTCTTATAAGTTCCAGTCCTAATTGGCTCCATTCCTAATAGTCCCTCTGTCCTAATAGTCCAAACAGTCCATCCTAACTTACCCATTAGGATTACGGGCCATTAGACTGGATCCTGGTTTTAATGGTGAGGGTTGGGGCCCATTATGGCTGGATCATAACGGTTTTAGTTTAGGATTGAGATCGATTAAGACGGTACAGTTGTTTTTTAAGGTCAGGATTAATGGGGGGGGGGTAGGATCTGACACTGGTTTTAATGGTTTAGAGTTGATTAAGCAGCAGCCGACGTCACTAGTCTTACCTGACCTGGACCAGTGCCGCTTTGTAGGGACAGCCGATGACGATAGGTGTACCTGTGTGTGTGACCCCCCCCTGGGACTGGACACGCGCGGGTACACACATTCATTCATTCAATCTTTCTATTTTTTTTATCTCTCTCTCTCTCTCTCTGTGTTGTGTAAGTCTGAAATACCAGTCCCTCTTCACTAAACACAGGTTGTAGAAAGGCTTAGTGTGAAATTGGTGTTGGGGAGGCGGAATCCCCTAACAACGGCGAATAGAAATTGCCTCATACATATTGCCATACCAGAGAAGCAGTTCAGAATTGTGGGCTGGCGGAGATGGGGGTGCCGGTCAGGGGGGGGGGGGTGGTGTTGCTTAATGGTCAGGGGAGAGAACATAAGAAAATAAGGAGTCTGCAATAGGCCGGTTGGCCTGTGCATGGCAGCTCCTGTCTAGAGTTACTACCACTCTCTATCATCCATGAATCTATCCAGCCTCCTTTTAAAACTCTCCAGCGTTCCAGCACTTACTACATAGTTGCTAAGCTTGTTCCACTCGTCCACCACCCTATTTGTGAACCAGTTCCTTCCTATCTCCCTCCTAAACCTAAACTTATCCAACCTAAATCCGTTCCTCCGAGTCCTATCCTGCTCGGATATTATAAGAACTTTATCTATATCCCCTTTATTGATTCCTTTCACCCACTTAAATACTTCTATCATATCTCCCCGCACTCTCGTCTTTCTAGGGAATGCAAGTTTAATTTCTTTAACCTATCCTGATATGGAAGGTTTCTAAATCCCGGAATCATTTTCGTCATTCTTCGCTGCACCGACTTCAGTGAATTTATATCCATTCTATAATAAGGGCACCAGAACTGAATCGCATAATCGAGGTGTGGCCTGACTAGCGCAAGATATAGTTGCAATAAGACCTCTGCACTCTTATTACTTACACTTCTAGATATAAAACCTAATACTCTGTTTGCCTTATTTCGAACATTAACGCACTGTTTTCTAGGCCGTAGGTCCGGGCTTACAAGTACCCCTAGGTGTCTTTCACAGGTCGACTTCTCTAGGTTGATGTTGTTAAGGCTGTATACATTGACAGTATTTGTTCTTCCAATATTAAGTACGCTGCACTTGCTGGTGTTGAATTTCATTTGCCATTTTTCTGACCACTCCTGCAGTTTATTTAAATCCTCCTGTAGTGCATTTGTATCTTGTCCTGAATTAGAGGAGTGGTGTTGGCTAATGGTCAGGGGGAGGGGGTGGTGTTGGCTAATGGTCAGGAGGGGATGGTGTTGGTTAATGGTCAGGGGAGGGGGATGGTGTTGGCTAATGGTCAGGGGAGGGGTGGTGTTGGTTAATGGTCAGGGAGGGGGGATGGTGTTGGTTAATGGTCAGGGAGGGGATGGTGTTGGTTAATGGTCAGGGGGGGTGGTGTTGGTTAATGGTCAGGGGGGGATGGTGTTGGTTAATGGTCAGGGGAGGGGGGTGGTGTTGGTTAATGGTCAGAGGGGGATGGTGTTGGTTAATGGTCAGGGGAGGGGGTGGTGTTGGTTAATGGTCAGAGGGGTGGGTCAGGGGAGGTGGTGTTGGTTAATGGTCAGGGGGAGGGGGTGGTGTTGGTTAATGGTCAGGGGGAAGGGGGTGGTGTGTGTAGTGCTGGTACTGTCTCCCAGGTTTACCGACTTGGCCTCCCGGCGCGGCAGTAACGGGGCGGTGGGCTGACTGCCGGCGGACCCTCTGCCTGGAGGCGCCCCTCACTCGCATCACCTCTGGTGTGGCTGGTGGCTCGATTTGAATCATTTGTATTGTGTTCTGTCTCTCTTATTGGAGTTGTCCATCAGATCCCAGGCTGGAGAGATGTGGGGGTGGTGGTAGGGGAGATGAGGGGCGGGTGGGCGGTAGTTGAGGCAGCAGGTGTAGAGCTTCCCCTCAGGGTACGACGATGTAATCCACCCCATCCACCATTCCTCCCCCCCCCCCCAAGCCTCCTCCTTCCCTCCACGGCACCGCCTCCATGATGTTGTTTGGTCCACCATCACCTGCCGCCTCCCGCAAGGTGCGTCCCACCTCCTGGCTGTCGTCTACAGGTCCTGCTCGTCATCACCACCTTACAGAGTAACCAGTGACCCGGTGTGTGGCGAGGATAGTGTTCTGGACGCTGATCAACTATGTGGGTTGCAGTTTACTTAAGGTCAGCGCTGATTGGTTATTGTGGATGGCATTGGTTGTGGTTGTCATCTTTCGTATATGTTAAGCGGATTCATCTTCACGCCACTGTCAACCGTACAGTGGCTTGTTTTATGCATCGTCATGTGCGGCCAGTTGTGGTACGAGGTGTGAATCAGATTGCGTTTAACGTGAGTAGAGAGAGTGGAGCATGGTGGCGTGCAAGATGTGTCGTATAGTCAGTGTGGTGCCTCAAGGCTAGCGTGTTGTACTGCGGGGAGCCGGCTCACCACCTTGGCCCAGGGACAATCTTCTCCACGTTGGGAGGTTATGTTTTATAAGCTACAACCCTACATTTTTTATTTCCGCCCCTCTTTTACCTGCCGCTTTATATTTTAGAACTTCACGTGAAGCATGGCGGGAATTTTACTTATGCTGACGACACTTCTTGTTATTGTTGGTGTCCGAGCATCTCTACAAGATTACCTTTGGTTATAAAGTGTGGGAGACCTGTAGGTCAGGGAAATAATATTTTATTTGTTCATGGTTTTGGGGTTGACAAAAGCTCTCAGACCTGGCTCAGGTAAGTGGACTCATGGAGGAGTGGCAGGGGTTAAAGGGTCCCCTCTCAGCCCCTGCCCACCCCCCCCCCTTACCCCAAGAATGTAGAAGAGTGTAGGGTGGGCGGTGGCCAGGGGTCGGGAGGGCTGAATGGAATCATTTTAGGGGGTTGTTACCCTCTGTAGGGAGAGTCACTCCCCCGCTCAACATTATTTAAGGTTAGTGCGTTATGTTCACCTAACTCTTGACTATGAGAATACTTCTTCAGTAGTTAATTAAGCTACAACGCGGCTGGCACTTAAAATTATATGAAAATTGCGCTTAAACTTATATCATAAGTCTGGGAGGCAGACATTAGCATGAGAATTTGGCTACCGTTATCGCGGTGTAGCCGAGGGCTGGGCATCGCTACAATACGCTCCCTCACTGTTGAACTTGATTTGTGAGAATTTTGAATTGCCATTTGTTGGGAGGAGAATGAGGGGCACATAAACACCAGGGTGAACTGCCTTAGTTTTAGGAGTGAATCAAGAGTTTCGTTAGCTGTTTCTCTCAAGTTGGTCACGTTAGTTTGGAGGAAAATATAGTGAAGCAGGAGTCAGGCGATTATGATCTTAGAAGACACTTGTTGTTAGTGATGTGAGAATGGGTGATGTAATAGTTAGTCTTATGGAAGCTGAGAAATACCACCACAGTACTGATATGGAGTAGCATGTATGTATGTATGTATGTATGTATGTATGTATGTATGTATGTATGCCAACACATAATAAAGCCTCAGACAAAGCTGGAGGTGGCTGCTGGGTGTACATCAAGATTGTAGCAACTTATAGCTTGTGCTTAGCCGATATATATATATATATTTTTTTTATTTCGTGTATAATTCCGTGTGGACTTGTAGTGAGGGTAAATGTTAGATGTTCCTCTCGGGGGAACATAAGGTTCATCTTAAGACCCATCGTGACGCCGTACAGTACAGCGGCTCTTATATTTGTTGTCCTCGTCGTGTTATTTTTCGAAGGATTGAGGGGCAGCGTCTTCCCCGTATGACGTCATTATTATGGTTGGCGTGTGAGGGGATTGGCCGGATATTATCTTCGCTAGCAGCATCCTAAATGTGTCGCCTCTGACATTTAGTAAAAAGAAATTAAGTCACGGAGGCGTTGACACTTAGAAAGTGCGACCGGCGAAAGAAAACGGAGCAGGGAAACTCACTGGCTGGCTGTCTACGCCGAGCTAAAGTGAATCTTGTTTACAGAGGGATGTAGGTCGACTGTTGTGTACATTGGGTCAGTTCCTTTGTTGGCAGAACCCCTGCACGAGTACCTCCTCCCTCTGTTTTCCCTCTCCCGATGTTGATGATCATGGCAGCCATTACTGCAAGGATAGGTTAACTTGACCACACAAGGAAACTTTCCATACTCGACCCTTCACTAGTTTTCCTCGCCAGTCCCAACACCATCTCACACAACCGCACGTCGTAATAATATTTCCTCTTAGTGTATGACAAGTTAACCTAAGCTGGCAGTGTATAGTTCGTGAAGTGATATAATTTAGAAGAGGATGCCTGGATTACAGCACAAGCTTGTGTGTCTTGATGGAAGGACAGGTGATAAATGGCGTAGTTGTGTAGCGTAACGCAGGTGAGGAAGTGGGCGTGTAGATCCCTGCGGGGGTGTTGTGATGGCCTCGACCCTCACCTTCTCCCCCCACCCTCACCTTCTCCCCCCACCCCTCCCTTCTCCCCCCACCTACACACAATCGAGGGAAACATTTTTGAGGGAAGGTAGCCTTGTAATTGGCATGGAGTCATAACACAGTGTAACAGTGCAAAACTTAAAATGGTGTTCAAAATTATATTTGGAGACCAGACAAGGAAAACTGACAGGGAATCCATCAAGTACTAAAGAAACATCTCTGGCAGGTGAGTCAGACGAACACGGCCTGAGAGGAACTTGTCAGACTATTGATGCTATTGTCGGTCTTGGGGAGTAAATGACTGCCACTCAGCCAGTCAATCATGCACTCTACGATTGTTTTGTTTGTAGTTGAAGAAAGGAACAAAATTGTGCGATGCGGCTATCATGATGTAGTACATCAATGCGGACCGCAAGACTGCCCCAGGACGCTCCAGGGAAAATAGCGGGTGGGGCCGTGAGGGAATGAGCGGCCCTAGCTGGTGGTCGTCCATGGGAAAGAGGCTGGGGAGTCAGGTGAGTGGTCAGGCTAGTGGGTGGTTAGTTGTGGTACTAATCAACTGCTTGGAAGATGTTAGCATGGTAGACAGGAGTTAGACTGGACGGTGGTGTTGATGCCGCGGACAGTTATGATAACTCTGGATTGGAGTAATTGGCTGGACAGAAGGGAACACCCAATACAGTCATCAACCGCCCCTATACACATTATGACCAATTCCGTACAGCCACCACTCCCCAAAGGTCTAGTTCACACACAGTTAGACATCGTTGTTTCCGGAATGGCCATTGATTTAGCCAGACATTGACAGAAGCTGTATAATTTTCCGAGACTCGGTCAATACACGCAAGAAATACATCTGCTTGTGACGTAGTTTTAGTTAGTGCGTGCGTGCGTGTTATTGCAATACAAATGGTAGACACGTACAACCTCTTGCATGCTGGTGAAGATTAGATTGTAAAACTGGTTTTAGAGGCAAGGGAGAAACTCATAAAGAGACACGATTACTTCATATAGCGATTGATGAGGATGGTGGAGTGAGTGGGAACTGTACAAGGACGGCAGAGCTGATCTCCCGTCACACCGCCAGCCACCAGATGATCCTCTTACGAAAACGGTGAGTAAACAAACATGAATGAACAAAGGCAGCCAGAAGCAACCTCAGATGAGGGTGTAAACGGAGGTGTTCTGTGACGTGCGTGTGCGTGGTTACAGGACTGGGGGCGTACAGTACAATGTTACAGTGCAGTAAGTGAGGTGACCACAACGAAGGCAGAGAAACATACTTCAAGAAGAGGAGTTATATAGGTTGTCGTCACCCCATCTATCAGTGCTGGAGTGTAAGGTGACATGCTGGTAATATTCTCTAGTTGTTTTTTTTTCACGATCCCTAATGTCTTATCTTGTAATTAAGAAAAATCCGCCGTCATTGGAGTTGCGTGTCAGTGATGGCGAGAATTTAATTTGGGGTGAGACGCTGTTACAATCATGTCGACGATCTATCCCAGGCCAGGCTGGTGCCCCCTCCCGCGGGCTATGTATAATGAAAAACCTGTCCCAGCGCCACTCCTCCCCAGCCTCCTGTTCTTGTTATTTACTACTTGGTTATTCATCCTGTTTGTGCGTCGCTCCCACACGTCACCGTCACACTACCTTCCATCTATTCCCTATGTATACTTAAGTCCGTCACCCCACCCCCTTCCCCTCCCTTAGGTATAGGAATGTAGACTTGCTCCTGGTGGCACAGAACACAGGTATGGTAGAATGAGGTGAACCGAAGTTACTACATAGCGTTAGGAACAAGGGGGAGATGATTGATTGGGGAGGGGGAGGCACCTGGGGAAAGGACAGGACGGGAAGTAATTTATTCGTCCTTGGATTTGTGAAATTCAGAACACTGGGAACCGTTGACGCCGCGCCGCCGTGAGTTAAGAAGTTGATACACAGTTTGTAGGTTCGGTTCCCGGGTGGCAGTATCTCATTGAACATTTTCTTTAGTCACGTTGAACTATTAAAAAAAAAGTTAACCGCGAGATAATCGTCTGAAAGTGAATACAAAACAATAACCCGAGACGAGGTCCGACGCTCTCTCAACGGCCACGGATTCCGGTTTTGTATCAAAATATGTAATTAGCAGTTAATTGTTTTCATCTTGACATTTTAAAGCACGCTAATGTTGATGAATATTATTATTATTTAAAGGTTAAGACGGAACAGATGAGGCGGAGGGAGGCAAGACTGGAGGAGGTTTTCCCTTAATTTTAATATTTTGAGGCCGACGACAGATACTGAGGAGTCGCCTTGGTTGGGTGTTGATGCTGTAGAGCGGGGCGAGGGTGAGGTGATGACCAGATAATAGCTGCATTTGTTTCCCTGCCAGCTCTGGGGGCCACAACAACAGGGCCTCACTCTCTTAACCTTTACTCTTAACTTGGTTGGCGGCCACTGCACCATCACCCTTGTTTACTGCCCGGGCGATTTAACCCAGTGTAGCGGACCACTCCTCTACCAGTTCCTCCGGGTGGACTTGAACGCTTACACTCACTTGCTCTAAATGGTGTGTGGTACTGTGTGTTGTTCGGTCTGGCTGGCCCTCCCTCCCTCCCTCCCTCCATAATGCCCACCTTACCCTTCATTGTCTCGTTACCTCACCTGATGGCGGATTTCTTTTTTGTCTTTGTCTCCTCCAGTCAGATATGCCAATGAAACTTGTTTTTGTACTTGTTAATGAATGTGATGTCGATTTTAAACACGAAATACTTGTTGGTATAATTGCATCTCTTTTTGTTGTAATGGTTTTGTCATGTTTCTCTCTGCAGTTTTTTTTTATTTATGTATGTCTTTGTTATCGTTATTTACGTGATGTTTGGTGAGTAGATGTTGTTTTTTGTTACGTTATTTGTTAGTGTTACTCTCTCGGCCTGCTGTGTTTATACGCGGTGCCAGTACTGTGGGCTCCTACCCCTGCAACTCTAAGTGGTGTGAGGCTAATTGAAGTAACTGTTAGGTTGGGTTTTTAAGCTTCACTTTGCATGCGTGTTAAAGATTGTGTGTGTGTTTCAACCTTCTCCTCTCACTTTCTTCTACAAGGCAGTTTTTCTCCTCTTTCTGACTTGTTTCTTCGGGTTATTTTACTGTGATCCACTGCACCCATGTAGGAGTGAAAGCGAGGGAGTTTGATACATATTAAGGGTTAGTAGGGGGGAGGGGGTTAAAGACAGGAGAGGCGAGGTGCTGGCGGCTGCAAGGTTCTTTTCCCCGCAGTCCTTGTGCGTGTGCGTTTCCAGGCCACTGTCACCGCCATCCCACTTAGGACATGGAGCGAGGGTGATGGTGGTGTTAGACAGTGGTGAGCGGGCTTTCAACATGGTGGATGATAGCGGGTCACAGTTTATGGCGTTAGTTATTTGCGTGTTTCAGCGTCGTGGGTCAAGCGATGTCTGATGCGAGGCGTGGCGAGGCTAATATTACCACTTGGTGTAGCAGCTGTGACTAGCGGTTGTGTGAGCGGAGGTGTTAACTCTGGGCTGCTTCTCTTTTTTTTTGCAGTAGAGGTACACAAGGTCCCGCTCATTGCTCGGGTCGTCTCGCCATCTGCCGGGGTCATGGCGGTGTTAGTGTCCTGCTGTTGTTGTTGTATCACAGAGTTTCATCTAGTGTTCGCTTTTAACCTTGCGTGTTGCTGTGGTGGATGGCCAGTACTGAGACGTTTCCTTGCCAGGTGTGTCAGGAGGCTGTAATTTCCTTGGTGGGTCTGTGTAGCCAGGAGCTTTACCGCCACGCCCAGCATACCCAGGAGGTTTAACCCCTGGAGGTGTCTCTATATGTCAACTGAAGAAATATATATCAAGGCGTTAATTTAAAGAAAGACATTTTATTATAGAAAATTGATATTCCATGCAGGTATATCTACTGTTTATTTGTTGACCATACCTAGTGAGGGTGGGAGGTGTGGTGGTGAGGCCGGAGGGTTGCTGCAGAGTCGACCGGCACCACACAAGGGCTACAGTCACTCGCCCTTGCTGCTACCGTGGGTTACAACCTTCCACCACCGACCCACTGAACTCACACCGTACAATGAACTCACAAAGATTTCTACCCGCCCACCGCCTGTGTCACGTGGTCGTGGGCGCATGAGGTGGCATCTGTGGTGCACCTGTCTGTAAATTGACGTCCATGGCTCATTAGGTGACTGCTGTATAAATTGATTTACCTTGAATTGTTGACCTGCTATTAATGAGAGGATTATTAACGTCGAGGAACAAGTTGGTCTTAATTCCTTCTGCTACCGCATCCAAGTCTCACCCCCACCCCCTCCCCCCTCCTCTCACTTCCTCATCCCCGCTCTCCAGCCCCCCCCCTGTGACTTCTCTCGTTCCTCCATCATTCTTACATCAGCCCCATTCCTTAGTATTCTTACATCAGCCCCATTCCCCATCACCTCCCTCATTCTCCCCACACAACTATATTTCTCTCCCAGTTCTAGTTATTCCCCTTTCCCAGCAAATCCATGTCTATTACATTTCCCATCACGCCCTCTTCCTTCTCACCCCAGTACCTATCACCTTTGTATCACCCTAGGGTGTGGGAGAGTGGTGGTGGGTGGTGTGGGGGAGGGGTGGAAGGGTGGTGGTGGGTAGGGTGGGGGAAGGGTGGTGGTGGGTAGGGTAGGAGCTTCTACGCCTCCTCCCGACCTTCAGACTTGATACAGGTGGAGGTGAAGATGGAAGAGGTACTAGTGTTTATCTCCGACCTGAGGTGTTTGGGAGGTGGAGAGTCTGGAGCGGAAGAAGGAAGGAAGGAAGAGGTGGTTGGAACGATCAAGAGCCCACAAGGTCATGGAGGTGGGGAGGTTAATCCAGGGAGCAAGAGAAACTGTCTGTGTGTTGATGATGGCAGCCCAGAACGGGGGGGGGTTAATACGTACTAAGTAAAAACTTTTTGATTATTTTTTTTTTTAAATGTTAATGTGGGAGAACTTTTCGGTCAGTTAGTCAAATCCGTCAGTCAGTCAGGTCACTCACTCACTCAGTTTAAGCTTATCTTTAATATACCTTTACTATTATCGTTAAATTTAAAAGAAAGTCATTTTAAGTTGACGAATTACTCAATACTAAGGACTGCAAAGAGTAGATACATTTTCTTTAGTTTTCATTATTATTATTATTATTTTTTACCAACCGAAGATAAGAAAACTGTAGTGGCGGTAAAGTTTGGGGCACTGCATTGATTCTCGTCTCTGTGTGGCAGCCAAAGTTGATCCCGTTAATTTGTAGTAATCGCGTCTACTTAATCCCCACATCAAACTTTTCGAGAGACAGGCATACAGACAGACAGAGAATATACGAATAAAAATTACTATAAATAAATACCTAATAGCCATTGACGTTGATTATACTGATATGCTAGTTAGGAAAAAAATATTACGAGCCTTGTGATTCAATGCCCCAGCTAGGAGGAGTCTGAGAGGGGTAGGGTGGGAGCGGGTCGGTGGGTGGGGAGATGGGAGAGGGTCGACACAGGGCATTACTTGACGTGGTGTAAGAATGCTCTGGGTGTAAGTGGTGACTAATACATAATAGTTCGTGTGGTGATGGTGAAACACAGCCTTATAAAGTTTGATATATGTTAAGTAATAATAAGTGTAATAACAGCAAAAACAACAATAATTAATGATAATAATAGATATAGTAATGGTAATAATATACTAGTGATATTGATGATGATGATGATAATAATAATCATCATCATCATCATCATCATCATCATCATCATCATCAGTTATCTCAGCCCTTTGTACAAGACGATGGAGAGAGAGTGTGTGTGAGAGGGAGAGAGAGAGGGGGGGGGGAAGGGGGGAATTAAAAGTACTTAAGGGGATAATAGAAGAATGTTGGGTGTATGTCTGTCTGAAAGGCGCTGACGATGAACCTGTTAAAGGTGGCTGTGTTAACTAGCCTCGATTAATGTTGAAATAAGGGACAATGATAATAATCGAAAAGGGTTGTAGCAAAATGCTGAAATAACTAATAAATCTTGGAATAAGGATAAACCTGAGGGAATTGAAAAAAAATACGTATACTGTATTGGCAAAATCTGTAAATAACCACCAAATCCGTAATAGCCAAATAAACAAAGAATAGCCAGATTTAAATATTATAGCTAGACCTACAAATAAAAGGAAAACCCGGAAATAATAATAGTGAAAACTGGAAATAATGGGCTTAAATACAATGCAATGGTGAAGGAATATCAAAAGTCCTCTTCTCTTATTTCGTCTATACTGTATTTACGACAACCCTGTGTGTGATTACGTGAGGGAGAAAACTGGGAGAAGTATCTTGGGTTGAAGGAAGGAAGGAAGGAAGGAGAAAGTGAGGTATCTTCTGTTGATGTTCAGGAAGGCATGGTAGAAGGTGTCTTGGAAGGGCGTGGGGACAGCGTTGAAAAGGGCATGTTGGTGCAGTGTTTAGAAAGGGGCGTGGAATACTGGTACTGTAGAGGGTATGGGGGTGTGGAATAATGGCACGATACTGAGGGGAATGAGGGTATGGAATAATGGTACAATATGGGAGGTGATGGAGGGCGTGTGTGGAAGGAGATTGAAAAAGGGGTGTGGAAGGAGGGGGGCCGGGAGAGAACGGCTGTACCAATTTGTTGAGATGCGGGTCGACGGCTGCTGAGGGTCGGACACCAAGCCCAGATGCAAAAGGGGGGGGGGGTTAGAGGGGGGACTCGTTTGCCTCTGAGGGGGAAATAGGGTGGAAACTAGATGGGAGAGGAAGTGTGTTAAGGGAGGGATATGAAGCCAAGATTCATAAAATGGTTCACAAGTTGAGTTTCCTCCTCAGCGGACGTGACTTACTGAATATATGACATAGAATTTTTGGTCTGTTGGCCTTAGAATTACTGTGAAACTATCGTACCCAAGATGTATTCATTGCCCCATTTGAAGGGTACAAACAATAACGTGGAACTCTATTAAGAAGGTGAGCCATTATGAATTGGTAGGCCCACACCAGCCAGACTCTGCCTGCTGGTGAAGGCGTGGCTGTGAGGGGGACACCAAGGTCTCTCTCTCCCTCTTACAATTGCCTGATACGTCATGCGGGACTTGGAGGTCTTGACTGTTGGTGAGAGATGACACAGCTGGCCACTCACCACCAGGCAGGGACGCTGTTACACCTGTTACACTAAGCACCCTCTGTGGTTGCCCTGTGTTGGCAAATACGCCCGTGACGGGATTAAGTCGTTGGGGCGGGGAATAATAGGGGACATGACAACAGCTGAGCGTCTCGATTTTTCTAATGAGATGGCAAGGAGTGGTGCACTACTGTGGGGTGTTGGCTGAGGCTGACGTCACCATCATGCACTGGCCGCGCCACACCCTCCACACAAGTAGTACTGCTACGCTCTCACGTGAACTCTTCAGTACTATTTGTAACACTTCCTCCCTCCCGCCCACATTTCATTTTTAGCATCAAAACATTTTAAAATGTGGAATGAATGAACGAAACGACAAGCAACCACAGAGTTTTACAATCTCACTACGTGTACACGTCCTCTTTTACGACCCTGGCTTGACACTCGGTTTCTGGGGTGCTGACGCCTCTGTTATCCATTTGATTCTGACTCTTAACGTACAGTGTCGGTTAACGCAGTCTTCCTCCTTGAATGAATGAGTTTAGAAAACGTTACTCATAGTTTCCTTGTTGGGTCAGAACGGTGATGTGTTCGTTTGTGAGGGTCGACCTAACGCGTTGTGTCGTTTAGCACTGTGGTGACCCCAAGTGGTGGTCCGTCACGAAGCTCTTGTCATTGTTGTCTGGCGGCTGAGTCAGTGGCGCTGTAGTAATTATTTGCTCGCTGTGCCTCTTCACCCTACCCCTTGCCAGTTGGCTAACCCACACCCACAAACTGCAATACACCGCTGCTCGTTTACATGTTCATATTGAACTGAGTCTTGCCGAGTTTTCGCCACGTAATGCCTCCGTGGGGAAGAGCAAGATGTACAGAAGAGAGCGGGAGTGATGGCCCACATTACTCTCATTAAGGTGTTCACTTATTTCACGGAGGAAACAGTTTCTTACTCCACGATAAAAGTTCGTCGTAACACCTCGTAGGTCAGAGCGCTGGGGTTGGATTTTAGAGTATTCTTTGTTCGTTTGTGCCATAATTAACGGGTGTTAGGAGAATGGGTGCTACTATAGCAGGTCAGGTCAGGTCAGGTCAGGTTAGGTTAGATTAGATGAGATTAGATGAGATTAGATGAGATTAGATTAGGTTAGGTAAGGTAAGGTTAGGTCAGATCAGGATAGGTTTTTGAGAACGTGACCCCAAGGCAGTGAGTGGAGGAGCCGCGTGGTTGGTTGGTGATCTCCGCACAACACTCCTGGGCTGTTGCTGGGTCCACACTGTAGTACATCACTCACTGCACCACAGCAGTAACTTGTAATTTTGTGTTGAAGGAGAAAGATAATGATGGTAGTAATTGGTGTGAACTACTAAAAAGAGAAAGCATTGTTTCCTTTAATGTCTTTTAACGATGGCTATTGGAAACAATGGGTTAGGCACAGGTGTAGTGCGAGTGTGTACCGGACGTTTGGTCACATCCTGTGTGTGACGTTGGTGGCCTTCACCGTAAAGAAACTTAGAGACGTTGTTACGATAACGTGTTATTGACGATGTTGGTAATCTACCTTCGGCTTTCCGCCACCTCAACCCACCTTTCTGCTTCTCTATATTCCGCCTTCCTGCTGGTAGGTAACATCTGGTAGCGTGTATTTATTTTGTCGGCCAGACCTTATCCTGCCAAGTTACATAAACTATCGGTTATATTGTATGATATCAACGTGTGCATATCTGCACTGCAAATTTTCCTCGTCGAGTGCTTGACGTGATCGTATGAAAAGTTCGGCTGGACGCCTTGTGGGATCTCGTAGATGATGTGTTTTGACGGAGGCGTCCCCACGGTCGGGTTAATTAAGTGTTAAAACGAGGGTGGTGGAGCCCCCAGGAGGCGTGTGTGAGGGTACGCTGTAGCCTGGGTTATCAGACCACACGCCCGGGTTTTTGTACGTCCTAAGATTTAAAGTGGGGGTCTCCCCGTGCCAGCCAAGGCAGCCAAGCACTCTAGTTTATTCCTGGAGACGCCGCTTAAAGTGCTAAATTATAGCCATTCCCAGTGTTTGCTGTAGCTCAGGCAGTCTCGTGTGTGGTGTTACATCAGTGGTTCCTCCTCCATGATGGTACGGCCGTCACCACCGCCAAGCTCGCGTTACCATCCGTCCATTGTCACGGTAGGAGCACCCGCTGTCACCACTCTCAACCATCACTAGTGCCATCACCGACACTTCCTCATAATTATCCTCACCATTTTCTTCGTTATCATAATCACCATCGTCATCACCCACCACCATCACCACCATCATCTTTTAATGTGAGCTCTCCCGCAGTTGGCTTATTGCTCTTGCCAACTTTCTTTGATGTCCATAAATAGAGTTGCACATGTAGACACCAACCTACTCTTCACATACCCTCAAGGACATGACTCAAGTCTTCCTCTGAGCAGTGTTATTGTTCCTCACCGGATTTCACAAACTAACTTTTTTATGTCGATTGTATACAGTACATTATTACCGCGGTTATTTTCTCCGTGGTGATGATAAAAATAGTCTTAATTTGTGGTCTGGGCATCTCGCCATCCAACGTTTAGTGACGAAAGGGTAATATATTCGTTTTTTTTTAATGGGTATTTGAGTTTTACAGTCATTAAAGTGGGATGGTAAAAGATGTGGACGAACAGGTATCAGAAAACAATCTTGCCAGAGTGTAAACTAACTAACAACACGACACAACTGATAAGACGTACACAACCAAGACTCACAACCTCAACAGATCACAGTATATGGTTAGGTGCATTAGTTAGCTCAGTGAACTCCTTTTCTAGACTGACCGATCAATTAAGATAAATTTTTTTCTTCTGTTTAGCCTCCTGCGATCTGATGCCACGGGTTTCCCACTGCACACACACACACACACGCACACACACACACACACACACACACACACACACAGTTTATGACTAATTCTCTGGTCATCCTTGTTTAGCTGACGTCACATTAGCTCATAGTGAATAGCTTGAAGACTAAATCCGACAGAGATCACGTTGTGTTTTGTTTGTTGATGTTGTGTAGTTGGAGGTGTAGCGCAGTGTGTCGGGTGGTAGTGAAGGGGGGCTGGGCTGGGGTGAGGCTGGGCTGGGGTGGTAGTATGGATTGTCCTGGAATTGATGAGGATAGGTACAGATAGAGCTGTGTATGTGGGGGGGTATAGGTATCTGGGGGGATAGTTGCGCGCATAACAAAAAGGTCATCACTGTGTTTTGTGAAGTGGGAGTGTCGCCCAGGTGAGGTGTGTAGAAACTGGCAAGTGTGGTGGACATAACGAAGTGAATAGTTTAATACAAGATATATATATATATATATATATATATATATATATATATATATATATATATATATATATATATATATATATATATATATATATATATATATATATATATATGATGGTATTGGGAGTGATACCTTTGGAAAATAGCAGGTGTTATAATCGGGGTTGTAATTAAGATTTGTCCAGGTATATATAGGTAAACAATAAAGGTGTTTTGGTGTGAGGTAAGTGTGGGAGGGTTTAAAGTTGGAGGTGTGGACAGTTAGTGGGAAGGAGGGAGGCAGGATGTAGTAGGAAGATGGAGAACATTGTTTATCTTACTTGCCAACCTCCCTCTCTCCCCTCTCCCCCCTCCTCTATAAACACTGCGCTTCCTCTTCCTTCTCCTCCTCCCCTCCCTCTCTCTTCCTCCATCATCTAATTCCTCTCGCCCCCAGGTTTTGATACTTTGGTGTTCTCAGGGTGAAATTTCCCCTTACCTGATGGTGAAGATGGCCCTCACTGCCTTATGTAATCCATGGGTTAAAAGGGGATGGCAAAAATAACGTCTTAATTTCCCCAAGAACACTGTAAGGAGATACGTTCACTCATCTCAATTTAAGGGGGGGTGGGGTGGGCGGGGAGATAATCTAAGTTTATATCTGAGCATTGGGTTTCATTCTCTATCTTGTGTTAATCCTCGTAGCCGGATACTTCTCATTAGTAAACCAAATACCCAACTTTACCGACCTGACTGAAATATTTGTTCCCCGTGTATGGAGTTGCTCACGTACTATTACTCAACACAGTCGCTGGCTAGTCCTTGAGTCACTTAAGTGTGTGTGTGTGTGTGTGTGTGTGTGTGTGTGTGTGTGGCGTTGTGTACCTGTCTCACGTGCCTCGCTCACACACCCTCAGCATACTTAAAAGGGACAGAGGTGACCACCACTCCGCTATCCTCTCAACCTGGCGTCTCCCCGTCCCACTGCCGCCTTACGACCCATCATCACTTCCATTCCCGACACTCCTTCCGTCCTCCCTGTGTGTGTCAGGTGTGAGTGAGGTTGATCAAGGGAATACAGGGTCAAATGGGTCTCTATACACACCTGGTAGGCCCCAAGTTAGCCTAATTATTAGAATGGGATCTTATGGCGTTAGAACCCATTAAGAAATCTGGTGTTCCTCAAGTCATGGGCACCAGTCATCTTGGGTTAGGTTTGGGTAGTCTAGATGGGAGCTGGCCGGAACACACACACACACACACACACACACACACACTAGTTACTTGGTGCTATGAGGATATTAGTTGATGGCGGTAGCTAGAGAGGTGCACCCAACCGGCTACCGTCTTCATTAATGGCTGGATATGGAGCCCAGCCAAATGAGTCACCGCCCCCGGCCTACACTAACTACCCTCGTCGTGTATTAACAAAAATCACCTGTTTGCTGTTTTAGTATACGAGCGTAATTGTAATGTATTTTTTGTTTTATTTCGTATGTAGAGTCCCAGGAAGGTCAGTGAAGTATTGGTAAATTGGTATCTTGGTCACCTATCATCATCATCATCATCATCATCATCATATCATCATCATCATCATCATAATAATACTAATTGTTATGGTTATTCAAATTTCTTAACTTCGTGGTCATAATTTTTAATATTTTCGTCATAATTGTACGATGGCGTCCATAGTTTTCACTCGTTACAATTTTATTTATTTTTTTGGCGTTATTCCAAGATGTAGTTGTAACGGTTATATGTGGTCACGTAGGAGAAAGTTACGGTAGTGGAGGGAAGTAGGGAAAGTGTCAGTGTAGGGAAGTGTCGTAAGTGGGTGGGTGGGTGGGTGTCGTAGGGCGATGTGTTGACCAGGGAAGGAAGGCCTCAGGTAGTGTGGTAATGAAGGAACATAAATATTAAGCAGGTTACAATGGCGGGGCTTCCAGGTTGACAGTGCCAGGCCGCTGCTGACTTTCCCAGCAGAATGATGGCGGTATGTAGGTGAAGCGAACGTGACATGTACATTTATGCTTATGTGTGTGTGCACCTTACACACACACACACACACATTCTTTTCTCACCTCTCTCTTTCCTCTCTCACACTGTGGGGGTGAAACTGAATCTACCTCAGGGGGGGGACATGGTTTGGATGGGGGAAAGATAGAGAGGGGGAGGGCAACGTGCGTTTGAGGGGGGTAGGTACAAATATTTTCAGGCGTCGTGGTGGAGATGGTGTAAAAAGCAGAGTAATCAGCCAAGGTGTCTGGAAGGGCAGAGGAAAATGGCCTTTACTGTCATGATGATGGAGTGGTAATGGTGTGAGTACAAGGAGTTCCTGGTGAGAGAGAGAGAGAGAGAGAGAGAGAGAGAGAGAGAGAGAGAGAGAGAGAGAGAGAGAGAGAGAGAGAGAGCATCTTGGAGGAGGGCGGAATTAAGAGAAGTGGTAGAGATGAAAAGAGGAGGGTAATTGAGAAGGAAGAGTGTGGGTCAGGGAGAGTTTGGCGGTGCCTTTGGTAAGAGACTAATGCCACTGATGTATGATATCACTTTGGAAATCCTCGGGTAGATAGATTTATGTCAGCAAACCTCGAGTAGAACTGCTCCGGGAACCTTAAAGTATTAAGCCTTTCAATGGTAATTAAAGTAAATGGTAACAGACAGGTTTCTCTAGTATTGTCATCTCCTTATGAGTCTTGTGGCCGAATTACAATACGGAAGAGTTAGCGATTTTTTGTCCCGTGCATGTTCTTCAAGGCGGTGTGTTGTGTTGTTGTAAAGGTCGGTAAGGAAAAGTGCATGTGGAAGGTACAACGCCTCGGGTCTTGGGGGTAGAAAGGAAGGGCATTATACCTTGTCGGGGTCATAACCTCACACACACGACTGATAGAAGAGGTTGGTTGTGTAGACGCAAGAAATATGGTGACGGCAGTGTGTCTGGGGAGGAATGTTGTGTGAAGGAGGTGAGGCAGGGCGAGTGGGGGGAGGGAGAGGGAAGGTTAGGGTGAGGGTAGCTTTGAGAGGTAAGGGATGGTGGGGGTGGGGCGGGGGGTTGAGTTGGGGAGGAGGAAAATGGTTGTGAAGTGTTGGGGGGTGGGGTGGATGAGGGGTGAGAGGTGAGAGAGAGGGGTCGGATAAGAGGTGAGAGAGGGCAGGTAGGAGATGAGAAAACGAAGGAGTGGGGGTGAGATGTGTGAAACGAAAGAAAGAAGCGAGAGTGAAAGATATAAGAGGAATGACGTGGAAGGAGATAAAAGCATTGGGGAAGAGATGAGAAGAGGGAGGCAGGTGAGGTGGGATGACGGCGGTAGCAAAGTTTACCTCGAGTTTGGCTCCTCAAAAAGTGTTTGATGGCAGGTGATGGCTGGGGGGGGGGAGGGAACACAGCGCCAGTTAGTGAGCGTCATCCCTTCTCTTCCTGTCGTCCTTTTTAATTGGGTGTACGGGATTGATTGACGCCACGTCTTGCCCTGCGAAGATGTGGGAGGCAGGAGGAGGTGGTGGAAAGGTTGAAACGTGTGTGCCGGGACTAGGGGAAGAGCCCACGTGTGTAGCAAATGAAGAAAGATAATTGTAGAGGGCGGGAAGGTTGGGCTGATGTGGTGAGATATATCAGGAAGGTCTGGTGCCAGTATCTATTTAGGTCTGCCTTATGGATACAGTAATATTTTTCACAGCACAAGTAACATTTAGGGCGAGATGTTATGATGAAGGCGGCAAAGACCGTCGTTTGGCACCAGATTAGCAACAGGAGTTTGAGGATATGATGATGAACGGGTGTGGGCATATTGGCGTCACAAGCGAGAGAAATCTGTATGTGACTTCATTGACCATGTGTATGTTCACGAGTCACCTTAATAATAACCAGATGGTGTATGGAAGTTTTCATCGCCGCGTTACAGTGGACAGCTCTTCATCTATACTTGAACATCAATAGGACGTGTATGGCAGCGCTTCTCGCCACCTCCCACGTAATATAATCGATTTACACTTGTATTTTAACAGAACCTCCGGCGGTGCAGAGGACGATGGAGGTATCATCGGTTTGACTATTATAAAAACAGAAAAATAACCGCAGGGCTTACCGGTTGCGGGAAATTGTGGCTTGTCGTGTATATTGGGGCAGGCTCACATAGCCACTGTAGTTAGTACCTGTGTTAAAGCCACACTAACTCCCTCACATGTTATTGGAGGATACTGGTGTCATTTATTATTGTCTCCTGTTATCGGTAATGTACTTCGCCGTCACGTTGTTTGAGGGAGAAACTCGGTGTTGTGGTTTATTGGTGTTAAATGGTGTGTGGTTTTGATATTGGTGCGATGAAGGGCGTGTTAAGGAGCGTCTTGTGTTCAGCAGTAGTACACGTGGCTGTTAAGTGTTCTCTGGCGGTAAAAATGTTCAGTGTTTAGTATGTTCGAAGTTTACTGTGTGGCACCATAGTAATATTTATTGTCTCTCCAGTACCCCGGGTGTCGTAATGTTCGTGATTGTCGGTGTACAGAGTGTCGAGTATTGTGTGTGTGTGTGTGGTGAACTTCGTAGTCTTGTGACAGTTCTTATATGACAACATAAGACATTTGCTCGCCGCATCATTTTGTACCAGTCATCGTCGTTGTTATTACAGCTTGACTGTGGATCGAAAACTTGGCTAGAGACGAGGAAGACTTTAGTCCTTATAATATGTACTAATGGGAATATTTCCACCCATTAAAATTGGTTATATATTTTGAACGCATTCCAAGGTGATACATTATATTGGATTAAGTTTGTCATGCAGGAACTTTCTCTGACAGCGGTTATGTTGTGTGGAGCTACTGTACAATATTGGTTATTGCTACAACGTGACAGTATTGTGCTGCAAGAGACCAATTATGTGTTTTCTCTCTTTTCAGGTATGTTGTGTCGGTGTCACGTTTTGAGTACATGCTGACAGGTGTTCCCTACAACCGCTGTGCGACCTGTTGACCTGTACCATGTTGCTCCAGGTCCAGGTAGGACAACAAGGGTGAAAGTTTTCCAGTGTTGAAGAATAGTGATATCAGCAAAACTTTCTTTCACCAAGGATTTAAACATTCGTATAACATGTTGTAAAATGTACGTTAGAATATGTTTTAGTTCACGTAACGTTACACTGTTTCGTTATGTGCTATGTTTAGGAGCGTATTGTTTGTTGGGTGACGGTGCAGAACACTAGGCGGGTACTCCCCGTCGCTAGATACAGTCGTCCAAGTACGTGACGTTTGTATGCTGTAGTGAGGGAGTAATCCTGTTGGCCTAGACAGCCCTGAGTGACGGCCCGGACGTTGCCGACAAGCAGAGACGGCAGTGACGAGGATGCTAAGTTGGGAGTCTGCGTCAGGCGGCTTTACTGGACAAGTGTTACCCTCCCTCACATGAAGGTGGAGTCGGGGTTTCCAGAGCCACGGGTAGGCTGGGCAGGTGGGAGCGTGGAGACGGCGGTGTAGGACCCTGGTTACATCCCGGAGGTTAATGGGGACGCCGGGAAACAGGACAGGTGAGTGTAGGATTTTAGTTGTGACGTGCTGGAGACAAGGAGATGAAATTGCGCCACAGGAAAGCTCCAGCTGACTGTTGTAAGTGTTTAACGTATGACAGCTGCAGGAAAGCGTGGGGGGTGGGGTAGGGGGGGGGGTCGTTTTCTCTTTGTTGCATCATAATAACACTACGGGGAGCGACTGGTTACGAGAGTAGAGGTGGTCCCGTGGGCGTGTTGTGGGACCAGCGACAGGTTGTTGTGATGGTCTGCCTGGCTTGGCGCTTCACTTACATCACGTCACGTAAAGTCATTAATTACCTTATACGGGAGAGCAGTGGTACCGTACGTGCTCTTACTGTTGTCATGCTTGGTACGGCTCAGCTGGTACTGGGTTATGGCAGCCACTCGCGGTTGATCCTTCCTGGTGTCAATATTTAACTCTGCCTGGGAATTATATCTCGTGGATAGTGTTAGTTTGGCAGCAAGTTATGAGCGTCAGTAAACCGTGTGATTATATGGTATCCCTTCACATTATTTTGATAATTTTAACACGATAAACTGAAAATCGTCAACAGTTCGCTATTAACGTTCATTCACGCTCCTCTTTTCTCCTCTTCCGGTAAATCCTGTCACGTCTCTCTCTCTCTCTCACGTCCTGCATCACACGCTTCACGTCATCCCCCACACCGTCTCCTCCCCCTACCCATCTTTCCTTATTGCACCCGTGCCAGCCCTTCCCCATATCTCTGTCGACTCTCCTCACCCCTTATGCCCCCCCCCATTACTCCCCTCGACTACCTCTTGAGTACTTCCCCTCCCCGGCGCCCCTTGTGACATCCCCTTCTCTCCCCCCACCACCCCCCACCCAGCCCTCCTTCATCAGCGACAGCCGTGACTTTACTGCCGCTCGTAATGAAGGGTTAGAGGTCGTGGTGCGAGGCTGCTAACATCCTCCTGGTATTCTGATTTGCCGCTAAACTACTGTGAGGAGCTAACTGGCCCTGGTGGTGGGGTGGATATTGTGGCCCAACACCTGTAGATGGCCAGGGGGCAGGGTACTGGTGAAGCGGGGTCTGTCCAACACCTGTAGATGGCCAGGGGGCAGGGTACTGGTGAAGCGGGGTCTGTCCAACACCTCTCGCTTCTTATCCAAGGTCCTATATAACTGACATATATCGCATTCTCCAAGAGGACTACTATACCCTTAGACGAAGCAAATACCAAATTGGGGCTGTTGTTTGTAAATATATCCATCAACACACGGCCCATTTATACTGTTAAATATTTCGAAACTACAACACGTTTGGAGCGACGAGACCGGGAACATTGATTTTTTATTGAAAACTATCCAGAAGACTTTAATGGTGATGGGTTGCTGTGTCAGTTTGTGAATGGTCGTGTTTGATTGTGACTAGTTTAGACTCGGGGATAGACACTCATTCACTGGTCCTGTGATAATGTCACCGTAATGCACCGGTCCTGTGGAGCAACAATAGGACGTTGTCAGGATGTGAACCGAGTATTCAGTCTCTCTCTCTCTTTGTTTCACTCGCGGTAAAAGGAAAAAATGATAAGGTAGGAAGATGATGAGGTGGTCAGTTAGGTCCCCAGTCCTAATTGGCCCCAATTTGACCATTAGGAGTGATGCCTTGTCCTCGTGGGCATCAATCCTTGTTGGACCCAAACCTAATGAATGGGTTTGGGTTAGGTCAGTCCCTATTAGGATAAGGGACCACATGACCTGCAACCAGCGGCGGGGGTTGTGGTGAGTGTTGGTGCTCCTGAGGTGTGCATGGCCCGCCGCGCCCTGTATGACCATTAACTTGTGTAGAGTTGAGCGAGTGTTGGTTTATAACTGGCGGAAGTGTGGGTGGGTGGTCGTGGGCGTGACAAGAGGACTCGGTACTACCCCCCAACGCTTTAGGTGCATTGTGTAAACTGCTGGTGGCGTTGATGAAGGAGTTCGTGGGTGCTGGTATGTGATGTATCTGATCTGGCACACCGCCTGCCTCACCCGCCCACGCCCACCCACCCACCCACCCACCCATCCCTCCACTAAACCTTCACTTATGACTCCCACCCTCTCTTCCAAACCCTCTATTCTTTCTCTCCCTCTGTACTCCCCCCCTCATACCACCGTACTCTCTCTCTCTCTCTCTCTCTCTCTCTCTCTCTCCTGTCACTGAAAGTCGTGCCACTTATTGGGTCAGCGGGAGGTCGGTACACAGTGGGGGGGGGGGAGGAGAGAGTTTCCTGCCAAATAGGTCCCGGTCCTAGACACGAACCCAACCTAGGCAGTGCTTGTCAAGGGCTGTCCGTCCGATATACAAGTCAAGTCGACATCATGGGCCAGGAGGGGTTACATTTACCTATTCTAAGATCACGCTGGGAGTGAAAGCTGTCGGTTGATAAAGGAGTCGTATGGTGGCTGTTAGTAACTGATGTTTGTGAACCCTCGCCACAGCTGAAGCCTTGTGGGGTGTGAAGCTAAACTAGAATAAACATGACTGCTATCGACACCATATTTACCCATTTTTTGATCGTAATGGACCATAAAGCCTTACATGGAGGTCGTATCTCAACTGTTAGTGGCCGCCATTAGGGTACGTGTTAGATTAGGCCACAGTATTATACCCGCGTCCTTCAAGTGGAATTAGTGAGGAAGAAAGATGGACACACACACAGAGGCAGGCAACACACACACACAGAGGCAGGCAACACACACACACAGAGGCAGGCAACACACACACACAGAGGCAGGCAACACACACACACAGAGGGGCAACACACACACACACACACACACACACACACACACACACAGAGGGGCAGGAAACACACACAGAGGGGCAGGCAACACACACACACACACACACACACAGAGGCAGGCAACACACACACACACACACACACACACAGAGGCAGGCAACACCTCCAGTTTCCCCCGCCTAGAGACGGGGACGAGTGGAGTCACACTGACGTATTCTACAACAAAACCCAGGCGATAATTCCTGTCGTCTTGTTTAGAGCTTGGGGCTTCCAAATCAAGGTTGGTGGCGCTCTTGTTAAGTGCCCCTTCCCCACACACCCCCCCCCTTCCTGCCACACACCCTCCCCCCATCAAGTATTACGGTGACCCTCTGTTAAGATTCACCTCACAACCTCCCTCTGCACTTCCTCCTTCAAGACTTGCGGGCGCCCCTCTCGAGAAACCCCCCACCTCCCTCTCCCCCCCACCTCCCTCTCTCCCCCACCTCCCTCTCTCCCCACCTCCCTCTCTCCCCACCTCCCTCTCCACCCACCTCCACCTCTCCCCCTTCCTCGTAGCAGAGCTTAAATTAGACAAGAGATGATTTAGATTATAGCCGCGTGGTGTTGAGTAGGTCTTAATTTTCTCTCTCTCTCTCTCTCTCTCATAATTATTTTCAGAATGAAGAAATCGTCACTGGGGTACGACTGAATGCAAATAACTAATTGTAGAACTCCCAGTCCCAATAAACGCTAACCTAACCTAACGTAACCATTAAGGATTAATTCGCAATACGCCCTCGATCCTCGTAGTCAGGATTGATCAAGTGAGGATCTCTTTAGAACATCGGGGGATCAGTTGACAGGCCGACACGTTATAGACATCCTCAAAACAGCCTTAGACACACACACACAGTCGGTCTATAGAGGTGATGAACTTTCTGGAGAGTTCAGTTCCCCAGGTAGCTAACACTCTTCTCGTCCACAAGCATTAGGGCCCTGTTGTTCTACCTTGGCCTCGAGTTCTTCCTTGTCCTCAGAGGCTGTTAGGACTTGCAGGTTTTTTGAGGCTTTCCCGGGTGTGTCTCCGGCCAGGGTGTGAGGTGTGCTGCGCTTAACTCTCGACAAAAACTAGAAAGGAAGCCAAAAGTTGGTGGCCTCACAAAAAAGTTGACCGCGTGCCACGTGTGAGTGACGGACGGAGGGAGGACTCCAAGACGCGGTGGGCGTGGTTTTCCCCGTCGTTTGGTGGGGAAGATTTGATGTTCCGGGGTAGTTCTTGGCAACACGGGGCTGACGTGTGAGGGTTTACCATAAATTTATAGGAGAATTTGATATTTGATTATATTGTTAATTGAGGTACTTACCCGGTATACTTTTACGAGTACGGATTTAATTACGACAGCCATTCTTAACCATGGTTCAGACAATGTATAATTTGATATTGTCTCATCCTTTACACACACACAAAGACACACACACACACACACACACACACACACACACACACACACACACACACACAGAGGAATTAAAGGCACGTATTTATTTAACTGTTGATAATTGGGTTTATCCGATAGCCCCGATAAGGGAAGTAAACATGGCAGTACACATGACCAAGTGATGTGTGTTAGAACTAATCAATTCTTGTGTTTAGCCGTTCAGTTATAGTGTGTGTGTGTGGGGAGTTACAGTGTATTTAGTATCATAGTTGGCCAAGACTACTGCTGATGGGCATCACGATCACAAATGTGGCCACAGCTATATTTCGCTTACGATTTGATGATAAACTGACCTAGAGACAAACACATTGTTTACACCACCGTCGTTGTCGCTGCGGGAAATGTAAAAACACTAATGGATGCGTTACTCCGCGTGGCGTCCTCTCACAACATTTCCTCCGTGATTGGTTATTACGGCCTGAGCCAAGATGTCTCGGTCCAGCCACAGGTGTAGGGTATATGGGAGTGTAGGGTGATGGACGAGGGTTGGCTCACCTCCACCTGCTTCACTACTCAGGTGAAATAGTTGTAACCAGTACCACTCAGGCTGGGTGGTGTGTGGGGGGTAACTCCTGTGGTGTACTCCCAGACTACCACCTCGCCTTTTGGCCCCTCAGAATTAAACGCCTTTTGGCTCCTCAGAATTAAATCCCCCAGAAACGTGAAGAATGAACTCGAAATACCGACGACTTCCTGAACGCCATCGTTGGCAGGGAAAATTATATCCCACTGAGAGAGGCAGTGTGTCCAGGAATGTGGGCCGCCTCTCCTCCCCACATCATACTAAAGTAACTGAGGGAAGTATGGGTTAGTGGCGTCCATGACTAGTGTGATGTGTGATAGTATAACGTGTTGGAAGATAACATGAAACTGAAAGATATCGGGATATTTTGATTTGTTGTCGCTCTGATTTTATTTTTTTATTTTTTAGAATATCATAAAAGAATTCTGAGGCTCACGGGATTGTCAGGCTATTGTATACAGACGTGACTGGGTGATCACCTAAGTTAATGTTTATGAAATCATCAGCCTCAACCTGTGAAATTCAACCTGTTGCATTTATGTATGAAAACTTCTTTGATTATAATTAACGTCTTGAACGATCCTGGAAAAGATTTGGAATTTTGAGTTACCTGAAGTGTGGGAACCCTTCCTCTAGCGGTCATCGTGTACTGATTTTGAGTTGCTTGTTAGTGCAGATAAGTAAAGGATACAGGAGTCTTGGGTTTATGTAGACCAGGTATCGTAGAGAGGAAAGTTTAGTGAGGTTGTGCTGAGGCTTATTAATACTGATGCCCATTTGACCTGCCGTAACAGTCAGGAGGCCTCGGGAAATGTTGGGTTGGTGGTGATGACCTCCCATGGTTGTCCCAGGTGGGGGGTACGATGGTAGTGGTGTGCTATGGTGGAATGGGCGAACAGGTGAAGGATAGGCAAGAGGGCCAGGAGTGGGGGGGGGGGTAGTTGCGAAGGTCACGTGAGGGATCTACACGACCGCTGTCACACGTAAGCGTCACTTCAATACAGACATGTTTATACTTACTCCACCTGTCCTGCGTCTCGGTGATGGAGGGCTGACACCGGCGCCGCTACCACCACCACCACCACAGTAAACTTCACTATGCTCATTAGAGTTTACCGTAGATGTGTACTCCTTGTGATCCCCAGCCACGGTGGACACTACTTTGAGAACCTTGTTGAGGCCGAGACGAGGAATGATGCGACGATACTCTTAAGAATCTGTGTTGTGTTGGGGACGGTGGGGCGGACACCAGGTTGTTCCAGGTGAGTATATTTAGTGTCCCGTCGGCCGCCATCACTGAAGGCGGCTCTTCACTACCAAAAAGTGCTAAATAAACAACCACTGCCTCGGTAATTAATGTGATGACTCTAACTGTGGTGTGTTGGTCGTGTCCTTGGTGTTAATTGCCTAATGATTGTGTAAGAGACTACGCACTTGGTGCCTCACTCTCTCCATCCTGGTGCCCTGTGAGGGATCATAAGTGCTGCTCTCGTGTCTGAACCCTCATCAAGGCTCCTGGTGAGTACGGGAGCCTCACGTTGTTGGCGCGTGTCGTCAGGTACGGCACACACGGTGAGAAATTGGGTTGACTGGTGCACGACACTTTACACGTATGAACACACATTATCTACCTATACGCCTGTGTACCTTCACCACCTACTCACTACTTTACCTCGTCAGCCTGGTGGAGTACAGTGAAACCTCCCTATAACGGACTTGTATCTCCATATAATCCGTTAGATGGGAGTTTCATGTCTAATGGGTCCTGATTATAACGAACTTTTCATCTCTATATAATTCGTTAGATGGAGGTTTTACATCTAACGGACCATTGTTATAACGGATTTTCTTCTCTTTATGGTCCTTTAAATAGAGGATTCACTGTATTTATAATGTGTGTGGTATAGTAACAAACGAAATGGCTGCCGAGTTAATTAGTTGAGTTGATTTATGTATGTTAATATGTAGAGTAAGTACTGGAGGGTGACCGTACCAGATAGCTGTGGTGCTGTGAGGAGTGAAGGCCGAACATAACTTGACCATCTTTCATACAACCAGTGAATTCGTTTACAACACACACACACTCACCAAAACCAAGGTCTGCCGTCACCTCCAGTATCTGACCATTGTTGCTGCAGTTGTTTCAGTTCTGTCCTATGTAAACTTAGGCTTCACCTTCTAGTATACAGTTTATATAAGGCTAATAAATCGTGTGGGAAAGTCGAAGTATATTTTGAGATAAGTCAATTGTATGGTTCAAAATAACAGTTGAGGAAAGGCAGGAGTTTAGGTGCCTGTACTGTACACATTTAGCGGAGAACTTTAACACACCTGAGGGTTTTTTCACTTGGGTTCGTTTACCTGGGCTCTCATTAGTGGACGCGAAGGTAGAAAACTGTCTCACCTTAATTTATGTCCGTGGGGGCTAGTAAATATATAATGTGTACGAATTTGTTCCTCCAAGCCGTGACGTGTGGGGGTGAGGTAGGAGGAAGTGGGGGGTCCTTAAGCTAGTGTTTACTGTACTGTTAATGGATCTTGGTTCAGTGCGGTACTTTATAGACACTGGTATATGCAGGGTGACTTGGCCGGTCGGTGTGAGAGGCGTGGCCGACGGGGGGGAATTAAGGTCGGGAATCTAGGATGTTGCGTCTGGGATATTGTCTGTGGGTGGGTGGGTGGGTGGGGAGGATGGGTTACACCAGCAAGAGAGAGTTGTTCCTGGGTGCTAGACGTCGATAGTGTTGGCGGGGAGAAAGCTGTTCATAAGCTGTGGGTGAGAGTTTCCCCTCCTTTGGTTGGGTGTTCACACGTTACAGTTTAGTGGGCTGGTGTGATGACTAGTACTGTAGGTGCAGGGAGGGAGGGTGGGGCTGATAGCGTTTAAATAGACGTTCATAGACTGTTAGTTGTGGTTTATCAGTATGTATTGTATCAGCCCGGGAGACCACGTGTTGAGTGGACGTCACGTTGTAAATCTTGTTGTCTTTAAAGATGATTAGCGCGGTAATTGTATACAGTAATGATGATTAATGCAGTTTGTCGCTGGTGATTATGTCGTTTATATTTATGAGAATCGGTAGTGAGGGAGGAAGCTGTGGTGGAGACTTGGGGACGTCTCAGCCGTGTTGACTACAAGTGTTGGGGAGCTCACCACCAAGTGCAAGACAGACAAACGGGTTTAGATTAAGCGACACTTTCTTGTTTATATTCAGGGATGATATGTCAGGGTTAATACTTTAATGCCTACCTCTCTGGCACATGGCTTCTACCCTGGACCTAAAGCTGTGGTTATTGTGGTAGAATGTTAGGTGTGTGTGTGTGTGTGTGTGTGTGTGTGTGTGTGTGTGTGTGTGTGTGTGTGGGGTCGCCTCAGACCTGCACTACGAGGATGGGCTGTATTGCAGTGTTTCCTCGCCGAGTATATTTTGACTCCCTCCCCACACACACACACACAGAGCTGTTTGTGTGTAAAAGAATGAATCGTGAACTGTTGATCACCTAATAATTATGTGAGTGAGAGAAATATACACCCTATTTTCTTCTCAACTTAGAATCATAATTGTGCTTTTCATTTGCGTGTTCAAAATCACTGCTGCCCCCAAGACACACATGTATTTATAACTCGTACTAGTCTACACCTTACTATTTATAGTTTATTGAGGCTAAATAATCAAGCGCAGTTTCAAAGTTCTCTCACTAATGTTCTCTAGACGCACCTTCCTGTCCTTCAGTTTTAGGATATGCAGATTATACTTTAAACCTCACTACTAAATTACAGTTAATTAATGGAAGATGCCTCAGTCATGCCTCCAGTAAGACGTATAACCTAGACGGGACATTCCTCAGGACAGTAAGTAGTGCTTGAGTAGTGTGGTTGCTGCTGGGGCGTCGTCGTGGTTGATAGGTGGTTGGTAATGACATTTTAACGCGGGTGGCGGGGCAATTGGTAATGTACGGTACAATGGCTCGTTAAGATGCTTGGCACTGGCATGGTAGGTGGGTGGTAGCAGGTGCTCCTCCGCGGGTCCTGACGTCACCTTTCACATTTTCTCTCTACTCTTTCTTTACGCCCTGGAGTAAGTATAGTTATTTACTAAAGGGAATAGTTAGACAAGGACCAGCTCGTATTGTTTAACACATGTCTTCCTGTTCTACACCAACGCTGGTATGTGTGGTGTGGGCGACTGACGTAGCAGCTAGGAGGTGAGGAAGCTACTGTAGGGTGTGTGTTACAGAAGATGTGGTGAGTGAGGCGGGGAGGGAGGGAGGTAGAAAGAGAGAATGGGAGGGAGGTGGTGAGAGTGAGGTGAGGGAGGGAGGTGGTGAGAGTGAGGTGAGGGAGGGAGGTGGTGTGAGTAAGGTGAGGGAGGGAGGTGGTGAGAGTGAGGTGAGGGAGGGAGGTGGTGTGAGTAAGGTGAGGGAGGGAGGTGGTGTGAGTAAGGTGAGGGAGGGAGGTGGTGAGAGTGAGGTGAGGGAGGGAGGAAGATGGTGTAAGCGAGTAGGGGTAGGGAGATGGTATGAGTGAGTGGGGTGGGGTGTAAGTGGTGGTGGTAGTGTGGCTGGCTGGCCGCAGTAGTTGTGCGAGTGCTGTTGGCGCCAGATCTGTGCCCTGACTCACCCCCCTCTACCCTTCCCCACCTCTTTCTTTCCTCTTCTTACACCTCCAGCAGCAGTCCAGGTGGTGAGGGACGTGGTGGTGATGATGATGGTTGTATTTATGGTATTGGTGAGCCTCGATGACGCCACCCTCTTGGCACTGGTGGCACTGATGACTGACTAGCAAGATAGACGGTGACCAAATTACTTTTAAGTTCTCTCCTTGTGGCACCACCGCGGAAGTGCGTAAAGGGACCAGCTGATGAGCCGGGAGTGGCGCGAGATTGTAAAAAAAAAAAAAAACTACCGTCAAACATGTAGATGTATGTATAAGTAGTTACAGTCCAAGTATGGAGGAGAGTAGGCGAGGGGGTGGCGGATCCTTAAGGCAGCGGGGTGTTGGTGCAGCCAGGGTAACATCCCCCGCTACCACCAGCCAGGGAATGTCCTGCTTACTCACCAGGAACAGTTTACCTCACGCTGGTCTCTGTGTAAACGTTCTTCTCTTGTTTATATACTACACAAGGGAGCTTAGGGAACCATCGTCTGTTGGCCGAAAGACTATGATCTGGTCTGGTGGATCGCCTGGACGTTGCTACTGATGGGGAGAGGCAACTGTGAGGGTTGGTGGGTCCACGGCGCCACAGGTGCTGGCGGAGACGCTAACATACACAACAAGGTTAATGGGAACTGGTACAGAAAGTAGCTTATTCTCGGGACGTTTCTCTTATGTTAGAAGTTTTAATAGTGGTTAGAATAATTACTACCATTAAAGTGTCACGTATGACGTTATTGGCCGGGGTAATCACAAACTTATATCATCAATGAGGGTAAATGAACGAATTCTGTACACCCAGAAGTAGACCACTTGTAGCCACGATGTAATTTGTCTAAGAACTTGTGACCTTTGGTGTAATACGATCTTAAAGAGAATTACTGGACAAAGACGGTGACATCAGCGCACTGTGAATGTTAAAACTTCCCTTCTATTTATGTTTATTCACCCAAACACCGCAGAGGGATATATGGTCATCACATTTAACGCTGCACAGTGGTGGTAAAGCCTCTTACACCTGTACTCCAAGAAAAATCTGGGAAAGTTTGAGTTTTTAACTTTTTCGGTTTTACGAGAATGCCAAGAAACGTTGTCACTACCCGGGTTTAATTTTCTTCCATTTACGTGTCCACATTTAGCTCTCGAGTGGACAAACGTTCGGTGTCGTTCGCGGGTCTTGTTATAAAAAAAAATATATTAAAAATTCACCTGGTACTGAACTGCATATGGTCAGACAACAGAGAAATGATAATACCGGGACGCTGAAATAAAGTAAATAAATATATGCAATTATGATTCAAACGTGTACATCGATGAGGAAGCTTGCAAGTGTGTAAATAATGTAGCTCTTGAAGTTAAAATGGATGGACTGTGTAAACTCGTGGGTTACCAGACCTGAGAGGCGGTCACTGAAATGTTATGAGAGAGAGGTTTCCTTGCTTTAAATCACCCGGTAAGGCGAGTAACGAGGTACATCAGATAAGGTTCAAAAGTTGGGGTCAGAATATTGTGGCATTAGACCAGGTGATCATTGTTAGTTTCTGTTGACGATTGGTTGACACACACACACACACACACACACACACACACAGAGAGAGAGAGAGAGAGAGAGAGAGAGAGAGAGAGAGAGAGAGAGAGAGAGAGAGAGAGAGACTCAGCCTCCTGGGGTCTTTTATTACTAGAACTTGTAAGAGGACGGGCGGTTGTCTCGCACTGACGAAGAATAAACACAGTGACGGAGTGCCATATCAGGGAGGGGATCTTCTGGTGTTGACTCCGTGCTCTTTGATGTTAATGCTTCGTCATATTAACGTTGTCTGTGCTTGTGACATGTATTCTTTCTTTGTTTTTCTTTTTGTTTGACGTGTTCGACCAGGAAAACACAGCTCTCACTTTGGTTGCTTTTGATATATATATATATATATATATATATACGAGTCCAGTATATGATGAGGTCATGGGTCCTGAGGAGTGTGACCCTGGGTGTGTTTGTCAGTGACGAGGAAGAGAGATGGTTGCGTGACATTTGTCCATGGGGTGTTGCCGGCAGTAACTTGTGTGTAACCTTGGTGATGGAGGGGCGGGTCACAGTCGCCTGCTACACCTGCCCCATCTTGCTCACCTTGTCAGTATCTAACTAATAAATATTGATTTGTATTAAGAATTAGGTCATCTGCTTGACAAGATTATTTGAGTTTTTATGATTAATGGAGAACTCAATCAGTAGGTGAACTGGTGATTAATAGTTGTTTAATTTGGATATTAAATTTTTTTCGTAGCTTCATTGAACTCGCAAGTAAGAGGTGATTCATATTATTTTACCTTTGTGCTCACTCATGTGTGGTGGTCGCGGTGATTGTGTTGGAATAAGATCATTGTGAAAGGATCGAATCACTACAACAATTTTATTCACTTGTCAACATAAAAGTATATGTCGTTTTAAATTAACCCGATGCATCTTTTATTGTAATACAAGTTCAACCAAAGACATTGTTATAGATCTCCTACGCTTTTACCTTACAACTTGTGGTCTAGAACGTGGGTTAGTTCTTATCCAGGCGTGTTATTGAAGACAAAGTGATGGTAGTTGCTGAACCCGCCCAGGTTAACAGGAGTTAGAAAGCGTTTATTGGAATCACAAGCCGGAAGGAAGTTGCTGAGGAGGAATGTTTGCGATGCGGGTAGTGGTGTTGTCATGTTGGGGGGGGGGGGAAGCAGGAGGACGTGAGTGACCGACCGCCTGTCTCCACACGACCCAGTAGGACGTGAGTGACCGTCGGTCTCCCCACGACCCAGGAGGACGTGACTGAGTGACCGCCTGCCTCCCCACGATCAAGTTTTTCTGATCCAGACTCTTACCACACGCTGGGTATCTCAGTCCCATTTTTGTCTTTGTTGTGAGGCCAACCTTAGCATCTGCTTTCCTTTGTTTTTGTTGGACATTTGAACAAACTGGTACTTTCTATCACGGGTTGTCTTCATCAGTTACTTTTATTATTTTAAGGAAGCCGTTCGTTGTGGCTCACTGGTTGGTTGAGGTTTCCGGCGTGTGAAGAACTCTGAGACGTTTCCACATTAGTCACCACGTGTCGCCGGTGTGTGTCTTAAGATAACTACTTCGCACTGTTTTGTTTTCTTTGTCTCCCTTAATGACGCACTAATGGCCACGGAGATGAAATTAGTGGGCTTGTCACCCCATTCAGACTGAAGCAGCCACCTGGGGACCAGGAGCTGGGGCGGGTGGGGGCTTCTTCCTGGTGGCCGCTGTACTGCCAGACTACGTGAAGCTGGGGGAGGGGAGGGTCAGAGATGATGAAAAATGGAAGTTGTTGTACGTAACCCTCCCTTATATTCCACCCAGTCTTCTCAGAATATTGAAATTAGTGTAGATTTTGTGTGTGTGTGTGTGTGTGTGTGTGTGTGTGTGTGTGTATGAGACGTGTGTGTGTGTGTATGAGACGTGTGTGTGTGTGTGAGACGTTTTTTTAGGAAAGTCTTCGAGGTAGTAAATAATGACGAAAATTACGATGTTATTTACTTAGACTTTAGCAAAGCATTTGACAGAGTACCGCATCAGAGGCTTCTGAGAAAAATTAAGGCTCATGGTATCGAGGGGAAAGTTTTTAAATTGGATAAAATCATGGCTCACCGATAGAACGCAGAGGGTCAGCTTAGATGGTGTTAAATCTGAGTGGGGCCGTGTAACCAGTGGGGTTCCCCAGGGGTCAGTACTGGGCCCACTCTTGTTCATAATCTACATAAACGATCTAGATACTGGGATCAGCAGTGACATAAGCAAGTTTGCGGATGACACCAAAATAGGGCGGCAAATTAATTCAGGGCAGGATGCAAATGCATTACAGGAGGATCTAAATAAACTACAGGGGTGGTCTGAAAAATGTCAAATGAAATTCAGCACCAGCAAGTGCAGCGTACTTAATATTGGAAGAACAATACTGTCAATGTATACAGCCTTAACAACATCAACCTAGAGAAGTCGACCTGTGAAAGACACCTAGGGGTACTTGTAAGCCCGGACCTACGGCCTAGAAAACAGTGCGTTAATGTTCGAAATAAGGCAAACAGAGTATTGGGTTTTATATCTAGACGTGTAAGTAACAAGAGTGCAGAGGTCTTATTGCAACTATATCTTGCGCTAGTCAGGCCGCACCTCGATTATGCGGTTCAGTTCTGGTGCCCCTATTATAGAATGGATATAAATTCACTAGAGTCGGTGCAGCGAAGAATGACAAAAATGATTCCGGGACTTAGAAACCTTCCATATCAGGATAGGTTAAAGAAACTTAACTTGCATTCCCTAGAAAGACGAAGAGTGCGGGGAGATATGATAGAAGTATTTAAGTGGGTGAAAGGAATCAATAAAGGGGATATAGATAAAGTTCTTATAATATCCGAGCAGGATAGGACTCGGAGCAACGGATTCAAGTTGGATAAGTTTAGGTTTAGGAGGGAGATAGGAAGAAACTGGTTCACAAATAGGGTGGTGGACGAGTGGAACAAGCTTAGCAACTTTGTAGTAAGTGCGGGAACTCTGGAAAGTTTCAAAAGGAGGCTAGATAGATTCATGGATGATAGAGAGTGGTAGTAACTCTCGACAGGAGCTGCCATGCACAGGCCAACCGGCCTATTGCAGACTCCTTATTTTCTTATGTCCTTATGTGTGTGTGTATGAGACGCGTGTGTGTGAGGCGTGTCTATATGAGACGTGTGTGTGTGTGTGTGTGTGTGTGTGAGGCGTGTCTGTATGAGACGTGTGTGTGTGTGTGTGAGGCGTGTCTGTATGAGACGTGTGTGTGTGTGTGTGTGAGGCGTGTCTGTATGAGACGTGTGTGTGTGTGTGAGGCGTGTCTGTATGAGACGTGTGTGCGTGTGTGAGCGGGAGGACGCGTCATTGTAGCTCGCGTACGTTTGACTCAGTGACGTCACGTGCATCCGCGGTAACGAAAACTGGAGCATTTGTAACGAGTGTTTCCAGGAATGAATGACAAGCTGGTGGGTGCTTTAATTAATTAAAGAAAGATGGTGACTGAGGCCTTGTGGGTGATAAAAGATGGATGATGAGAGAGTGAAGTGTGCTGGGAGGTGATGTAATGGTGTGACGTCAGAAGAAGAATACGGAGGTACCCTCCTCACGCAAGCCAGGATATGACCACCCGCTGCCTCCTGGAAAAACTCCCCCTGACCATTTACAGACGACTATGTTTACTAGGACTTTCGGTGATCATAACTCATTGCTTAAAATGTCAATGTTTACAGCTCATCCTCCTGGACTGTGTGTGGAAGGTTTGCGTAAGACACGTATAATGTGTGGGTCAGCACTGGTGCGCCAGGTTAAGGGTTTTCGTGAGCGTGGGCGGTGTGTACCCCCTCGCCATACGTGCGCCTACTTGTCGTTTTGCCCGGCCGCCCGCTGACCTACCTCGTTTTACCAGTCTCACACCCACATGCTTTATGCGTTTTGCCTCGTACTTATTGGACGGCGGGGCGGTGGGTGGCTGAGGGAGGCATACATGCTGTCTCATCCATCACACGATATTGTTGATTAGTTCGTGTTTACAGTTGACTTAAGGAGTACGAGTGTGTAGTTGAATTTGCTTTATAAAGAATATGCAATTAAGGTTTACTTATTTTTAACACCGTTGCAGTTAATTCCTTTTTTTTTAATTTTAGATTAACTGAAGTTTGGTATTTCTTAAAAGCAATATCGTAAGAGAAAAAATACATATTGTGACCCGTCAGAGACATCCTGTGTGACTCATTCATTAAATACGATGACAACAAGGATGTATTGTACGTCCAGGGAGGCCAGGTAAGTTGACGTGAGCAATGGCCAAGGTTCACAAAGGTTCCCACGGTGATATGTGCTCGTAACTCAAGGTATATATATATATATGTGAATGCAGCTGACACAACGATAAGGCAAACAGAATAATATCATACACACAATTAAGAGACAGTAAAACTAGCTACTATTATTTATCATCAGTCAGGAGATAAAATTAAGATCTGGGATATTACGTCACAATTTGTATGCTAAAAGTTAAGAGGTGTGAATTTGGCATGTAGTATCAACGTCTTTACCAAGGTGCCATGTTCATGTTGTGGGACTTTTCTCAACCAGCCTTTCTAACGTTTGTATCTCCGGGGACCACTGCATTTTTTATTTCAGTCTTGCATCCTGTACACAAGCTTCCAAACAGTCCAGTATCGTGCCAATTATGAACCCAAGATAGAATCCTTTAACGAAAATTGGTGCCGGAGGGGGGAGGGGGGGGTTAAGGGTTAAAGAAAGGGGGGTTCCTTTCTCTTGTTTAGCCCCGTCCGTCCGTCCAAGTAATCCTTAACGTCGCCTAACCTAACTCCATGAGAGTTTGTGCCTGTTATATATGAATATGAAAGGACGAAATTTTCCGGCTGTAAACTACGCACTCAAACACTCTGGCCCGAGAAGTTGACTAAGGAAGAGGAGAGATGGCAGATAACAATGGAATTTGTTTAATACTGTGGTGTTTGTTTGGTGCCTGGGTTAATATTCGTGCTCGGTTTGTGCGTCTCCTCGTAGGTGACTAAACTTCATGACTACATTCGTGTCCAGTTTAGTGTAGGTCGTCGTAGGGGGACTATTCGTGTTTGTGCGTGTCGTGGGTGGCAAGGATCGTGACTATTCGTGCCCGGCTTGAGCGTGTCCTTGAAAGTGGCGGAATTCCCCCACGACTGTCTGACAGCTCGATGGATCTCCCAAGCAACGTATAATGACGGCGTTAACCAAACAAGACCGAGATTGAGTCATAAGAATGGAGGAAACTGCAGCTGGCCTATTGATCCATACTGGGCAGTCCCTATCGCTTGTTTGTCACCTGGGGAGGAGAGGAGAGGCCCGTCAAGATGTGTGTGTGTGAGAGCTTGGTTTGACTTTAATGTTTATCTTTATCTTGACCGGGTTTGCCTTGCCTATAACATATATATTTCCCTATCACTCCTTGGACACTCCCCATTAACCTAACCTACCAACGCTTGTCTCTCTACCTACTCGTGACACGGGGTCTCTTTAAAGTCGTCGGGGGGAGCGTACCATCACCCACCCCAAGCCGCCTCCACCGCCTGAATGACCTTGCACAGTACCCCCCAGCAAGACACCTCCCCTACCCACTCTCCGAATGAATCTAAACTTTTATGGCGATTATATCAGAGAAATTATCTACAGTATATGTCTACCGAGTGTGTGTGTGTGTCAGTCTCCCTCCACGCCTCTACCACGACATTCCCCGTTTATCCCGAGATTTTAAAACTTCATGATACGGGTATAGTAATAAAAATAATACAATAATAATAGTAATAATAATACAACAACGATACTGGGATAAGTTTGTGGGACTAAGGAAGGGTGATACAATGATCGTTATACAGTACAGCAGAAGTGGGTGCGACGGTCTCACTTTGGTCATCAGTATGTGTAACGGAAGACTACGATCAAAGAGCGGTCTTGGATCTAGATGTAGGTGGGTCTACCGTGAGAGCGTCCCTGGGTCTGGGTGTAGCCTGGGTCTGGCCGTGTGGGTTTTGGGCATTTATGGTTTGGTCTAAACGTACGTACGTGTGTGTGTGTGTGTGTTGGTCTGGTCGTGGATGTGGGTATTTTGCATATGGCCCCTGATTGTGGGTGATTTTTTTTTTTGGCGTGAATGTGAAGTTAGTTCTGGGCACTGGCATGAATATGGATGTTAGTAGGTCGTGGATGTGGCTGTAGATGGGCGTGGATGTGGGCGTGAAGGGGGGAGGGGGGGGGTGTCAGGCAACAGGTCCGCCCGCTGCTTCACGATAGGCGAGTGTTTGTGTTGGCAGGATGTAAAGACTATTAGCCCACTCTGGCAGACCAGCTAAAAACTGGCTCTCTCTCTCTCTCTCTCTGTCTCTCTCTCTCTCTCTCTCTCTCTCTCTCTCTCTCTCCTACTCAAGACACAGAACATGGCCATCACTCAACGCATACATGACTCTTGCATTATCTGGACTCTGGAGCCACCACATACTCGGCCATGTATTACCTACACAGCTCAAACTTGGTTAGATCTTGATGTAGTGTTGTAGACGGGTCCAACCACGGGTGAGGTTCTGAAATAGAGAGATTGCACACACACAGCCACTCATGACACCATTTAACAACTCATGACACATTACGTTTTACAATCATGCGCTTGTTCGCGTTGCACATTACAAGTGAGAGTAATATCTGGCTAAATAAACTTTTTTAATATTAGTCAGTATGAATTTATACTTTAATTTATTTTTCTGTATAATTTATTTTACCTGCTTAGAGATTAGTGTGAATATTGACATTAATTTTGAATTTTTGTTTTAATTTATTTTACCTGTAGCAGCTTGTATGCCTAGTGGCCCCAGTGACAGGCAAATTATATAGTGCAAAATGCTGCCATGAAGTACTGAACACTGACGTAGTTTTAGGTCTCCCTTTTCAACTACAGTAATATGTTACACCGTCACATTTTGGGATAGTGTTGAATTGAGTCTAATAACTTGACCCTCAGTTTAATGGTTATGAATTATTAATTATATACATTAAGGAACGTTCAAGTGATGGAAGTGTTAACATAAAAGTTTTCCCTGATCACGGGGCTTAGCTCATGAGGTCATCTGGTTGTGTTGTAGGAGGTGTGTGTACTGGAGCGCCGCCAGTCTTATACCAACACATCCCCGACGAGTACCAAGGCAGTTATTATAGGAAGTTTACGTCGGGCTGTAGAGCGTAAGTGAGTCAAGAATGCTCGCCCCGCATTCCTTGGCCACTATATGGCCATGACCTTCGTGCTACTGCTGTACCGAAGGAATGTTTACAGTGTATCGGAGGTAGTTCTTTTTGTCTCCGGCAGGGTGTTGTGACTCTGACCCTGCCGAGCATCACCTGGCGAGGAGGTGCTCGTGTTAATACAAGATCCGTGAAATGCTGATACTTGGTGACATGACGTGGCGCCTCGTTAATCGACTCCCGCATGCCTGGCTAGCCACTGTGTGATGGCCAGTGAGGGGAGATGTTTCGTTTATGTGGTTGTGTTCACGTTAGTGGTGTGGTAGGAGGCGCGGGGCTGTATACCCTCGCCCCCCCCCCCCCACTTATAAATATTAGCCCGGTTACTTGCTCAGACGGAGGAGGAGAACGGTTACTGTGGAAAGATTGGCTGTACTCACATGGCACATATATTAACCTTCCATTTGCTGTGTTATGGGTCAGGGTGTTCTGAGTCCGTAGCTTCTTGCTCCATCTTAAGAGTCACAGACAAGCAACCCCTGTTAGAGCGACGTGATTGGTGTAAATAGTTTCCATAATCTAAACAGTAAACACAATATTTTGAAGAATAACAAAAGTTGGAGGGAAACAAAGACCTAAGTGATGATTCACCAGGAGTGTCTCAGTGAGAGAGGGAGACCCAAGTGAGACGAGACCTTTACACAAGTTGACGTAATGTGTAGGACAAACAGCTTGAGAGTGTCCTGTGTTCGGTTGTGTCACGCCAAAACTTGACCTCAATTTTGTCGCGAGGGTAATGGCGGTGGTAGTTTATATCGTCTAAATAAAGCTACTAAAATTATTTGGGGTTGAAACCAAATATATGAAGTGAATATATTTGTTTGCGTCACCTTCAACATAAATAATTTGGGGAATAAACATGAATTATTACAGTTGGCAAGGGAACCAGCTGGGGAGGGGGGGGGGCCATAAACAAGCGGTAAGTATTAGTGAAACTCCGCTAAATGACAGTGATTCCCAAGAGAGTAAACCACCTCAGGCGTTTACGTGTACTAGTTCTTACTTTACAGTGTGTAGCTGGACCGCGGACTACATAATTGCCTCGTGAACTATAGGTATATACTCTTCTGCGATCGTAATTTTCGACAATGTTCATCTACATCGTGAAATTGACGATTCTAGACCGTTTTTTGAATCGCCAATTTGTTTATGTTGGTAAAATTCCAGTTTTCCTCTAATTTGCCTTTAATATCAGGAAGTAAATTCAAAGACCTTTTTATTGCGTCTACTTTTGTTATTTTTGAATGTGGAATCGGGAGAAAGGTCAATAATTTGGTCTAAAAAAATACAACCAAATGAGGGAGACCGGATGTTGATAAAGATGGAAGATTAATTGCTGAAGAGGATCCGATTATGCACACCGTGATCCTCGGCTACGTTCAAACCCCTTCTTCCTCACGTTCACACAGTGTTTACAAGACCAGTCCATGTTTGTGTTTACAGAGCCCCTTGAGCAGGTTACACAGCCAAGACATGAATACAATGTACTCCATTATTTGCTACATACATACATACATACATACATACATACATACATACATACATACATACATACATACATAGTAATTGTATTCCTCAACATATCCGCCGTGACAAACTTACTAAGATTTGCTGGTGGACCTTTGAAAACACCTCAATGACACCTGTAATATGTTGTTTGTTCCTGCCCACCTGTAGGTCAAAGTCACAGCAATCATGCCGGAAATTACAGGTACTTTTAAAGAGAAAACAAATTAGTAATAGTCATAAAGAACATGTATTTTTTCTCATTGATAAAGTTAAATAATGACAAAAACCTTACTTAATGGACTTTCTGTTATCGTGTTTGATGACCACAGCAAATGTACTCATAGGTAAAGATGGCGATTATTTGACCTAACAATTAATAAAACGAAATAAAAAAACGTGGCGGTTCTCCTGTTTGAAATTTCTTGAGGTACAAGTGGCGTCACACTAAATCATCCCTAAGCTACTGTTAATCCAGGTATGACACCGAGCTGTAATCTTACTACTGGTGGTGTAGATCCTTCCCGGGTACTTAGCCATCAGCGTGGGTGAGGTCAGGTGATTTAGGGATTTGCTGGGTTAGGGTAGTTGACTGGCCTCCTCCTCCTCAGTTGAAGTAATTTTAGGTTTTGGTGCTTCGTTATCTGATGTTCCTTCCTTCCTTCCTTCCTTCCTTCGTTCCTCCCTCCCTCCCTCCCTATAACCTAGAGTCCAATTTGAGTTGACTGGTGGGTGATTAGATTCCGTGCACCTGACAAGCGCCGTGGTTGTTGTTTACTCTCTATTTCATGAGTGTTTAGTCAGCAGTGTTGTGTGTCCCCCTCACTGGTGTGTTAAGTGTTCCCTGTATGTGTCACCTCAGTTTATGGTGTGATGACCCAAGAATGTTGTTTTTGTTGCGTCACTGAGTCAAAAGGAATGATAAAACTACCTGCTTGTTTAGGTGTGAAGATGTTATTGTTTTGTGATTATATTTGGCGGCATAGTTTTGGAACGCTTATTTGTGTTTCAGATAGCAGAGAATTATTTATTTAAGTAAGAGTGTTGACTGTGTTAAATTGTTGCTGCTGGTGGTCATTTATTTGTTCAGTCGGTTTTCATATGAGGTGAGGAGGAGGAGCTGCAGCATGATCCCGACGGCGTTGTTGCATGGTGGGGCGTCTTACACTGGTGTTGCTTGTGGTGGCACGGCTGGTCAGCTGTGGCCACCACGACGTAAATAACCTCAGAATTTTACCACAGGACGAGTAGGCACGCTCACTCCCGCCTTGGAAATCCGCCCGTAATTTGTACTCTTACGCGTTTGGCCTCTCGTCTTGGTGTACAGTAAAGTCCGTTAGGTCGTAAGTCCCGTAGCAGTGTGTGTTGATGTGGGGCTTATTGTGGTGAGTGTGTCAGTGTGGCCCGCCCTGTGTGTACCTTGTGGAGCCCACGCCGTGCTTCCTCGGCTCCACAACCAAGTGAACATCACCCTCTGCAACTTACAGGTAACGTACGTTTATGGCTTTTCCAGTGTATGTCTTGGAAACTATTGACATTCCTATGAACCAAGACAACGTTTGCCCCCCCTCCCCTCCCCCCTCTGTGGTTATACTGCTGTGTTAAACTGGGAACATGTTTAGGCTCGTTGTGTGCTTGTAGGTCAGGTTATACAGGAGAGTGTCAAGGAGTGTAGCGAGGAGGAGGATGTTGCCTCCAGTGATAAATGATGGCAGGTAGACGAACTCCTCCAGGTCTTGTTGTTGAGGGGCATCTGGAGGGTTAGTCTGGGTACAAAACTTGGGCGGGGGGTGACAAGACCGATGGTGAAGGGGGGAGTTGAAGGAGGGGCTTATACCTACAGGAGACCAGGAATTGAGGAGGGCACGTGTGGTATGAGAGACCCAGTAGGAGGTAGGAAAGATTATATGGCCCGTTGTGTGAGGAATGATTTACGGGTATTTCCCAGAATTAGGTATACCGGTATATATCTCTGGGTCTTATGACACTGTACAGTACAAGGCCCCGTGTGTGTGTGGACCAAAAACTCTTTATCACATTAGATCTTCAATAATCCGTAACAGTACTTAATGTGGTTTAGAGTTTTGTGTACAAGTCCGCTGTTAAGACCGTTGCAATATTGTGTACTGATATTGAGGGTTAACAGGCAACACGTGATGAGGGTGTTGTAACGTGTGAATGGGTAAGAGGAAAGAATTATGATATTGTTTTTAGTGGTGTGAGTGACCAAGATTTCCGTCGGATGTGTAATGCTGTGGGGGGGACAGCAGTAGGTTGCAGGGGTAAAGACTGTCTCGAATTAAGCAAAAACGAACGTCCTGATATCAACAGTTGTTTGTGGCTTGTGGCTTTACAGGTCTCGGGTACGTTTAGGTCTCCAGATTTAATCCTTTTTCGGACTTTTTTTTTTTTTACAGAAGTAATATATGTGACTCAGTTGTTTGAGGTATATTGTAATTTGGTGTCTTTTCACTGGATGGTATGTGAACAGTAGATACGATAAAGACAAGATAGTTTTGATAATGTTTGAATATTAAAGTAACTGATTTCACGTGTGTTGTTGTATTGCTATCTGTCTTTGTGTGTTTTGATAAATATGTCACCAGTCAAGAAATTCCCCAGTAATATTGTTTACGGGGTGTGTGTGTGTGTGTGTGTGTGTGTGTGTGTGTGTGTACTGGGAGCGTCTTGGCTGGGAGACAGCATATACGTGCCCAGACTACCTTACCGTCACGCTCCTACACCTGCACTCGCCCGTAATTAATTGGCTAATTAAAATGACAAAGGTTCGCTCGAGGGGTCAGGTGATCAACGCTCAATCCCTCTGGATCCTCCGGCGAGAAGTGGATAATAAAAAAAAGGTTGTCGTGCGTGTTGCTGGTGCACGCAGGTAGGTAATTCTGTAGCTGCAATTATATCTAATATAATGCTTAGTTGTGATTGGATATGTTGTGTAATTATACTAAATGAATAATGCCAACTCTGTAGGCCACATTTGGAGGAATATATGAATCCAAGTTGGCGATTATTGATATCCACTGGAAGAACCGATGACCTAACAAAGGCATCGGCGTTTTTTTTTATCTGCAGCCATTGTGTTGTGGGGGATGAGTGGTGGGCGGGAGCCTCAACTCTTACTCTACAGCACAACTACTCTCGGGTGGCTAGGGCGTGCCTCCCCCCTCCTCCTCACACTAGATTTCTGACTAATTTCATTACTAACTCGGAAGTGTTTTTGCCTTGAATTACATCGGCGTATTTGGAAGTGTTATCTTCGTGTGTGTAACGTTCCATCGTGTTTAGAACGAAAATCAGCTTTTTCATATGCTGTAAAACGGAGCACATTAGGTTGGTCTGCTCAGGGTACAAGAACAGGAGAAGTGGCCATAAATCCTTTTAGGGAGGGAAGACTTGAGACTGAGGGGAAGAGGATGCGGGAGATGAGGGGAGTGGGGGGTGAAGGTGGTGGTGAGGAGTCGGTAGAGGTGGTTGGGGAGAGCAGTGCCAGACACCAGTTGTACCCTGTGAGGGGACGGAGAGACGGTCGGGGGAAGTGTAAGGACGATGTCGTAGGTGGAGTAAATGTTAAGAGGCTGAAGAGCATTATGTATTCTGGGTGTGAGGTGGACGGGCAAGATACACCAGAAGACTGGTAGTGGTTGGCTGACCATGAGTGCTCACACCTGGGGCTGTCATGGTCGTCACAGATGGTGTTTAACTCTCACACTAATACTTTCCTGCCACCGCACACCTAATAAAGGAACAAAGGTGTGATGGTGGTGGTAATTAAGTATTAAGAGTGCAGGTATTACCACTAGCGCGAGGGAATGTTGAGTGAAACACAAGGTGTGGCCCGCCACGGTGTTAGACGTATCCGGCGTGCGTGAGGCGGCATACCACACGGCGGGTGTTGGCCTCCTCCCTCTTTGAATTTAAAAGGATGCCAGGAGGAGTGTTGGAGTTCTGCTGAGTTGACCTTTGCTCTTTCGCCTCATTGTTCTGTAATATAACACACACAAAATGAGAGCAAGTTACCGTACCGTGAATAATGACTTAAATTGGGGTGTTTTGGGCTCCGGTCATGGCAGGGAAGTTTGACCCGGACGCCATATGGCACTGATCGTGGCTCCTGTTCCCCAGCCTCCCCCCCTTCTCTCCCCTTCCTCCTCCACGTTGGCTCCTTCGCCTTCTCAACTGCTCTGAGCTAGAAAGGCATTTTTTGTCAAACATATTTATATTCTCTTTAGTCCTGTTACCTAAATTTGAGGCGTCAAGAATTGTTTGTGTGGGAATTGTTAAAGAGGATTGTGTTGGCGGCTAAATAGTTATTACTCACAGCTGGAAATTGAGACGTTGGTGGAGAATGACGTGACCAGCTTATGGCAACACTACGTCTCCCCTTACTCTCCCCTCGTGATAGAGGCGACCAACTCCTCCTTGGAGAGCTCCTGACTGTGAACTGGCTGGCTGTGTACAAGCATTGTGTATGTCACTTGAGGCCAGGAGACGGCTGCCACAACACATTACCGCTTTAGAAATATAACAATAATAATCATTAAACAATAGTTTTGACGAGGATATCTTTATTGTAGTCATATACAGCACAGTGTGGGGTACATATATACTGTAGACGCTGGTGGGAATAATAGTAATGTTATTAATGGTGATATTTGTTTGTCTGTCAAGAGTGTATACTAATTAAACCCCTCGAGTATGATGATTTATCCCCTTGATTGCGAATTATTATTATTATTAGTAGTAGTAGTATTGTTTTTGTTACCAGGTGAGACCTAGGCGGCAGCGTGAGCCACGGTCAGATTCACACACTAGTACTTGAGCGGCTCACGACTGTCAAGTGGACAGTTCCTTCACTTGGCTGCCCAACACTTGATACACTGAGCAGGATACTGGAGCTTGGCCTTGGCTCCCCGGGGTGGGTTACCATCACTAATTGGATTATTCAGCATCTATCATGAAGACGCGAGTTGACCATCTCGGTGACCACACCAGTGGTTGTGGCGTGGTGGTCGGGGTGTGTGGTAGATGGGACAGCCAACTGTCTCCCTTTTGTTGATCTTGTTTGTAAATTCCAACCTAACCTAAGCATAAGGATTGGACCTCATTCGCAGTGTTTCCTTTGTCATATTGGGCCCCCTAACTCACCTCACTTAATGGGCTCCAGTCGTCGTGGGTCCCAGTGGTTTCAGGACTGTGGGGGCCCTTGGACTGACCTGACCTCGCACGTTTTCTCAGAAGTTGGTGAAGCGATAAGTCAGGTAACTTGATCACGCAAGACAAAAGTGATGTTGAAATTGCACGGGAACCATTCGCGGATGCGTTGTTACTTCCAGATACCAGGAAAACCAACACAACTGTAGCGAATCCGGACTCCAGGCTGGTGTCCCCCCCACCCCCCGATTGTAGCCACTACCCACAACCCTCTTCCAAATCCTGCTCATGGTCACTTCCCTCCAACTATTCCTTTCAAGTACCACCCCCCTGAACTCTCTCCTTCAGACTGTCTGTCCTCACCTACATAACTACACGGGGGAGTAGAGGAGTGTTGTCAGGCCTAATACTCCACCACCGAATCTGTGAGCCCTTGGCGGAGATAATGAAGCCTTGTTTACATATAGTAATGAACACTGATCTGTCTGTTAATACATTTCTTATGATTATAAAAAAACTCACCTGTACTAGGAAAATAATGGTCTTATAATTTATTTTAATACATGCCAAGTGCAGGTGAATTTGGGTACATTATTTGTTGATGAGAATAGTCATGTTTAATAAACGTATACCAAGGTGACATAAAAATCAAGTTTCATATTAAAAAAAAACCCTGGCTCTTATCTCCGCCTAGGGGGTTCAGTGGTTCAGTATTGGGGTTGTAGATTTGACCTGCGTTTGAGAGGGAGGTCAAACCCGGTCAAGAACATAGAAGTTGACCTTACTCTTTTTTTGGCACCATTAGATTACTGAGTTTAAGGGACATTGTATATTTCCCCACCACAACAGACACAACTGCTACTACCACAACCAACAACAATGGCAGGGTTATGAGGAGAGGTGTTCGTCATGTTCGGAAAAGCAGCGGGTGAGCTAAAAATAAGGTGATACCGGAGGAGGAGTCATGTTGAGGCAAATTGATCCACTTGGGTTCACTTCTGTCTTGAGATCGCTCGTACACATCCTCCTTATGTCGGTGACCCTGTAGATGACCTTTAGTTGACCTCTGCTGTTGTTGATGTGGCCTGTAAATAACGTTGCTTGTAGATGGACATATAGATGACGTGGCCTGTGGATGGACCTGTAGTTGACGTGACGTAGAGATGATGTAACCTGTAATTGACATGACCTGTAGGTGTACTGATTATACCTACCGAAGTGTTAAAATTTACCTGCATTCCTCAGCACATTGCTCATACTTTCTGAGAAATCTTTACACCATGGCACCCTGGCACCCATCAAACGCTTATCAATTGACCACTAATGCACTTGGGTCGATATCTGGTCACCCTCGTCGTGTAATGATGTGAGATTTCGACGCCATCACCATTTTTTTTATAATTCATTTTTTTTAGGAGGATGTTAAAAGGTAATGAAGTGTAAAATCATAAACATTACGGTGTTCAAAATGTTCATGGTATGTTGTTCTTGATGTTTTGTACAATTTTTTTTTACGAAGATGTCCTCAAAATACACAGAATGGTTTGAAAGGGTTAAATGTAAAGGTATTTCATTATATTTACCTGTCTCAAGGGTGTAGACTAATTAAACCCCTTGAGTATGATGATTTAACCCCTTGACTAAGACGACTTATCTTAACCCCCTTGATTACGATGACTTAACCTTTGGACTACGATGACTTAACCCCTTGACTACGATGACTTAATCCTTTGGCTACAATAACTTAAGCCCCCTGGATGCAATGTCATCGTACTAAATGGGTTTAAAGAAACGGAGAGGGGGAAACAGTGGAGCGTGATGAAGACAACGAAGGTACAGACGGGAAACATCTCTTCAATTTGTTTTCCCTGAGTGGCTACTATTTGCTTTTTATCTATTCTGTAAACAAAACAATTAAATGTAAAAAAAAAAGTAATTAACACATTTTTCTTAGGTCAGGTTAAGGGATCACTTGATAATTTTCATGTAACTTTCTGGTCATTAATTTATAGTGAACATTTTAGGAATATTTAAAATTTTCAGAGTAGACAGAAAGGGTGACAAGGAAATGGGAGTAACAGGTGTACACGAAATGGGAGCCATAGGTGTACACGAAATGGGAACCGCAGGTGTACACGAAATGGGAACCACAGGTGTACTCAAAATAGGAATAAACAAGTGTGGCGACGTGTACATTATCACGTTTATTGTTGGGGGGGGGGGTGTATTCCTGTGGGTCATGTTACGGTACATCAACTTGTGCGTCGCGTTACCTCAGGCACTACTGGTTTACGGACGACGCCAATCGCCTCCCTGGAGCATTTTGGCGTGGAGGTGAATGTTCAACGTGGAAGTGTACCGTACATAACGATGGGTGCTGTTGACTGTATGATGATAAATAATGATAATAATAATGAATTTAATGATGTAGGAAAGAAAATTTGTAATGATAATGGAAATACAGGGTGTCCATAAATGACTACCCTCATTAAAACATGAGAGAATAATGTTTTTAGGGTAATCATTTATGGACACTAGTAAAAAATGATGTGTTGTATTTTATTAGTTCAGTTAGCATTGGATTTCATATTACTGTATGTAAGGTAACGTAAAGGAGTTAACAGTGGCATTATTTACAATATTCGTGTAGAACTCTAAAACACAAATAGATTTAAAGTTAGTGGAGACAAGGATTCAGCATCAGATATTAAGAGCGTGGGTTGACAGGGAAGGTTAAGGACCCGGCTGAGGCTGTGGGTAGAGACAAGTCCCCTCCAGTCCCTCCTCTCCCCCCTCAAGCCAGTCCAGGGAGTCATGAGGTATACCTGTGTGCTCCGTCGTAAACAAAGATTTGGTGGTGCAAGAGGTGAGGGTACTGGCGGCTTACCTGTGTGTGTGTGTGTATTAACTTGTCCTCTCAGGTGACCTCAACAGGTATATATACGCTTTACTACCTCGGTTCACCACCCACAATCACCACCACCCACCATCACCACCACCCACCATCATCACCACCACCACCACCCACCATCATCACCACCACCCACCACCACCCACCATCATCACCACCACCCACCATCATCACCACCACCCACCATCACCACCACCCACCATCACCACCACCCACCATCACCACCACCACCATCATCACCACCACCACCACCACCACCACCACCACCACCATCATCACCACACCACCACCATCCACCATCATCATCATCACCACCACCCACCATCATCATCATCACCACCCACCATCACCACCACCCACCATCACCACCACCCACCATCGCCACCACCACCCACCATCATCACCACCACCCACCACCACTACCCACCATCACCACCACCCACCACCATCATCACCACCACCACCCACCACCATCATCACCATCACCACCCACCATCACCACCACCCATCACCACCATCATCACCACCACCCACCATCACCACCACCCACCCATCACCACACCCACCATCATCACCACCACCCACCACCACCACCCACCATCATCACCACCACCCACCATCATCACCATCACCACCACCCATCATCACCATCACCCACCACCATCACCCACCACCACCACCACCCACCACCACCACCCATCATCACCACCACCACCACCCACCATCATCACCACCCATCATCACCACCCCCCATCATCACCACCACCCACCATCATCACTCCCTCCTATTCTCTCCCAGACCTCGTTGAAGCCTCTTACCAATTAGTTCATTTACTGTGGTATGTGTCTCATTATTTTCTTTTAACGTATTTATAAACCTACTCAAGGGTTTGTGCTTCCCTCGGGTTTCCTCCTTCAGTTAATGTGTAAATGTTGTGGGTAATGATTGTGGTTTGGGTGGTTAGGTTAGGTTAGGTTTCCGCTGTGGGCCTGGACGGTGCTGTTGTGGGGTGAGGTGTAGGTAACGGCCGCTGTAGGTGTGTCTCGGTTTACAACACAAGCTCTCACTATGGCAATTATCCGTTGTCCTGCTGAACACCTCCTTGTTATCAGTAAAACTCTACAGGTGTATTACAAGAGTAACCGGTGGTCCTCCTGTTAACTGAGTGATTCAATATCAGATGTCATTTTTCTCAACACCGTAATACATTCGACAAAAATTCGTTTTTTCATGTTGCCATAGAACCCGGGTGAAGCGTTCATACTCGACATAATTGTACTCCAGTCTTGTCAGCTAACGCTGCTGTGTCAAGTTTGGACGTTAGTGTTCAAAATTAGACCATTTGAGTGAATTATATTTAAGAAGGTGGTGTGTTGTTATTCAGAGTAGCGGGAAGCAGCCTCCCTGGAGACTGGAAGAGTAGTGTGAAGAACCTTGCTTGGGGATTAACCTCTACTCCCCGTGTTAATTGTTGCGGACTCCTCATCTGTGGTGATCACGCAGCGCGGTCTTGTTGAAGGCATTCTCTGTAAACACTCTGGTCTGGAACACACTGTCATGGCATGACAAAGGTAAGCAAATGGCCGTCCATTGACCTGTCACTTGCGTCCCTTGTCGTTGCAGGACAGCAATTTGAACGTTTTCTGCACGATGGTGTTGGCTGTGTGAAGGCTTCAGTACTCTCAACCCAGACATAGCAGACACTGAGATATTTACCAGATATTTATGTCAGAAGGAGTAGCGGTTTTTCCTTTATTGCCAACAGAACCAACAAGAAACGCTAGAAGACGTGATCCAGATCCTCGGAACCGTGGTGATCGTCCCATAGTATCATGCGAGGGTTGGTCACTTACGGGGTTTTATAGTCAACAAAAGAATTCCTTACACCGTACTGTTATGTTACCAGGGTCGTATTTAGCTCGGGATTGGTATTTTAAAGATTATTTATGCACGACTTAGGATAAGAATGTTGTTTCATGTTTTAAGAATTCAAACTAAATAACGTTTAGTAAATGGATAAGAGGAAGAGAGATGTCAGGTCCAAGTGTCTGTTGAGGAGACTTGTGTGAGAGTAGCGGCCGGGGATAGTGGTATAGAAGCCATCATCAGGTTTAGATAGTTCCTTTGATAATGTTGAGGATTTAAGAGAGTAGTAATGGTAAATAGTCAGAGTTGGGTGGAGTCATTAGCCCATACTTGTCACCATGGAGCCACATTGAGGTACATAGCTATGATCCGTCCCTTTTCCAGACGCTCTGTGGCTGGGTGTGAAATGTGTTGGATTACATTGTCGCCCCACGACTTAATAGATCATTGTGACCGCCTCCCCGGTACTCTGCGTCTCCTTCACTACTTCCAAAGCAGCAATCTTGACTGTCGCCGTTCACCAAGTTCACGGGTTGAGGTTCCTCCTGCTCCCACCCTGCTGCCTCACTAAATCTGGCACCCCAGTTAAAAATGGCATTTGTCTCCCATCACATAATTTTTGGAGGGTTTCTGTTCGTTGGTCACATTGGCATAAAGAAAATGAATGTTTGTGTAAGCAGTTGTGTTTTTTCTTAATGTTTACACTGGTGATGTGCTTTTCGCCCAGCTTTCTGTGGGTAGGTTTTAATGGGTAATGTAGAGGAAGGGTTTAGGACGGTGGTGGTGCGGGTGTGAGCCGTCCATCATGGTGGCGGCGGTAATAGGTGCGTCTTGCCAGGGAGCGCCGACCTTCACCACCAGATTTACCCCCAGCTTGTCTCACGTGGCCACCACCCTCACCTGCCCCACCTACGACAATTATGAATTTATCAATAGAAAATTAAATATACTGCGTATTAGAAATCTCTACATATTAACTTCAAAGGTTCACATGATGTCACGCGGACCGTTGATGTTTATCATGGGATAAACCACCGCTAATGGCACTTTTTGTTTGGCGTTACTGTCGGCGGTGCTTGTCGGGGACGGTGCTCACATAACGCCCTGACGATGTATTAGTGGTGAACAAGGGCTCGCTGCTCCCTCCCCTACAGCTGATGTTGGTGAAGGCGGCTCATGAGGTGAGGGAGAGCGCGTGCTGCTGTCCTCCTGCCAAAGATCTGAGAACAAACACTTAAAAAAAATTAAAGACGCCTTCAGTAATTTTTACTGTGTGTTAAGTCAGTAATTTATCAGTACTTCTTTAAGGCTTTTAACAAACGAAGTCACGACGCCAAAAATTCGGAATAGTTGCCAAAACAGCAGCTGGTGTAATGGTGTGGTGCAGCTCCAGCTAATTATATGCATCAAAGACTGACAGGTAACAAGATAAATGTTTATTTTGTAAACGTTTCTCCGACATAGCTTAAAACTCGTTCCTTTCCTTTTCTCATCCACACATCTGGCATGTGTGATGGACACATTACAAAACTACCAGTACTTGTGGACGGTATAGTCCCTCTGTGACAACACCCTCTACGGAAACGCTTCCTTGCGAATCCCTGACGCCTACTGACTACTACTGGTGGAGACAGACACTCGGTAAGGAGAGGAATATAAAACATGAGGGTATTACCATGTCTGATTATCTTACTTTATAAGGCGGACTTTAAACCCAGACGTCGCCAGGCTCCCGACGGTGATAACATTTGTATACTTGTATGACTGGATACTGTGGTGCACTTGTTACCTGAATGTTAAGTGAAAATGTGGAGTAAGAAAATGTGCGGAAAACATTACTGCTCGCTGTGATTCAGTGAAGCATGCAAGCTACTGGGAGCGTCTGCAAGCACCGAGGCGTAATGGTATCCTAGTCAGTGGTGTGTGGTGAGAAAATATTGGGGCCATATGCTTGGCTCCAGTGAAAAGAGAATTGTAAGTTAAATTTTCGTGAACAAGTAGATATTTTACCTTAACACATAGATCTAAAAGCTGTCGACACGCACGGAAGGGTGTAAGTAAGGTGATAGTACTGTTAAGGTAGTGGTGATGGTGACAAAGGATGGGTGGAGGCGGTGGGTCCTGTTATTTGCTGGTGGTTGGTTGTGCGCTGGCGTGGACGATCGGGTGAAGGAGGCAAGGCTGAGGCGGGACAGGAAAATTCTCACGTAGATTTGAACTGCTTTGTACCTTACATCTCAGGCAGTTGTGGGGGAGTTATATTATTGTGGTGGGTGCTGCTGCCTGTCTGCCATCATAACCGTCATCTCCCTCTGTCATTACTGTCTCATCTTCTGGTCGACCTGTGTGGTTGAGGTAGGAGGAGCGGGTGGCGGGGATAGGGTGAGGCTGGGGAGGTGCCAGCAGTAATCTTACAGCGAGTCAGGCAGCCGCGTCACTAAAAAAATCGGTCTCGTTTGTCTACGCCTTAAGTGTAACTCAGGGTATATTATGAAGATATATTGATGTACAGTTAGGGATGCGGTAAAATTCCTCGCAACGTTTATGGTGGCTTGTTAAATGTACCGGGTGATCTTTGTTCCCCTGCCTCGCCCCGGAAGATATAGTTTGGATTACACACAGTACCTTACATTCATCAATCCATACATAAGCAGACACCGTATAAATATAACCTGGATCAGTTGCCAGTTAATAATACAATGATCACCTTTTAGTAGTGTGTGTACAAACCAACAGGGAGCATCATGGTAGAAAAAGTTGACCTCGGTTAGTTAGGTTTCAGTAGTGTTATGTTATCGGTCTGGCGCCATACACACTTTCCTCCTCCAAACTTGAATTTTGATTGATATTTAATTTTTTTGTCTAAAGTTCAGAGTCTTTTTATGTTGGTAACTGATTTTGCTTTCACACACAGACTGTACAGCTGACGAGACCTCTCTTGCTGAACCTTCCTCCCACTCACCTCCCGTTCACACCCACTCCCCTCCCCTCCCCTGTCACACTCCTCCCCCAGGCTCATTTACTAGCTCACCAGTTTATCTCACTTGAGGGCTGTGGTGGTACGTCCTATTGTCATGCAAATTACTCCTCATTTCTAAGTTGTTTTGGGAGTCCATATAGGCTAATGTCCTGAGGCTCTTATTACTTTTACGTCTTCCTAATGTGGCCCAGACTGGCAAAATATAGGTGTTGGGATTGGTTGTCATTTATCGAACAACCTATTGGTGATTAAAATGTTTTATGCATAAAGTAAACATGACGGCATTGGTCTAATATATAGCTTACGTCATCGTTGTGCTGTGTAATTATAAGGTTTGGTTTGGAGAAATGACAAGTGATCAGGGATGGTGTGATGCTGGTGAGGGTGTTTGGGGGTTTCTTTTGTGTTGTATATCTTGAGGCTGTAATTTTTGTTGTGGTGGTGTGGATAGTATAAATGGTCCTCGCTTCTCTCCAACTATTAATCTTAAGTCACTCCACCACTTGACTATCTTCTCTTGTTATCCACACCACCTTAGTCCTTCATCCACCTCTCCACCATCTCCCCACATCACCAGTCACTTCCTTCCTGACTCGTCTCTGGTACAAACTTATCCAATATATCATTTTTAGCATCTGTATAATAATAATAATACCGCATTTATACCATGGGGTGTTGGGCTTATAATTGACCTAAGTGACATTTGTTGCTCACGGTATAATTTCTTTACATAAGAATTTTGTCCTTGAATAATATGTTTGTAGGTGGTATTTGACAAAAAAAGAAAACAAGGAATACTTCTCGTGTCCAGAGTGACAGACCAGGTGCGTGCTGCCAACGAGCTATGTTTACACTGAACCTACCTGGCCTACTACTGTGACGCCCGGGACGTCTCTATACTTGTTGACTCTTTCCTCCAGAGGTATTGATGTACAATTTTAGGTGGTGGTGTGTGGAGGTAAGGTGATTAGAACTGGCTTACCGTATACAGGTGTGCTCACTCAACAATTACCTGCATTATTTTTTAGGGGGGAGAGACTGGGTCCACGATACACACACACACACACACACATTAAAATTTACTTATAGTAAATTTACCATGAGTGTTATTAGTGGAAGAGACATTTGTTGTGTTATGATCCTGTAATATCGTCTCACCTGTATTGAAGTTCCAACGTAAGTTTTTCACCAAGAAACACTTTACAAACACATTCTAGTTGGTGTGAGTCGGGAACGAATAGTTTACCAGGTGTTCCTAAGTGCGGGTACACGGTAACTTATGTAGGTGTGACTAAATATACATAAAGTAGTGCTGGGTGGAAGAAGTGGGTTGAATGACCCCAGCATCCCCCTCCCTCAGAAGTCATCCTGCAGCTGCGTCAGCCTCTACCTGGTGTCTTACACAGCTTGTTTACAGTCACTTCTGTCTCGTGTTCAGCAAAAGTGCAGTCACACTTCCTTGATCACATACTGTCTTGTACTGTACACAAGAGCAGCCGTGTAGCTCCCAGCATCCCTCTCTGACTCCTCTCCCTCTCGCTGGCACCAGGTAGCCTCTCAAATGCCCTGAGTTTGTTCTCCGCGCGTGAACCAGGTTGTCGGCAGCCTGCCTCCCGGCTACGCTGCCCGGCCCACCTCTCGTGTGACCCTGACATTGACACTTACGCGAGTCGCCACACCGAGCTAGAATAGTTCTCACGGTGTTGGAGCTTCATTTTCCCGCTGTTTCCTGATAACTTTACGTGTTCTATTGCTCTCTTGTATAAATTTCTTCCTATTGTAAATTTGTATTATTAATAGTGATTTAGTTCATAAGGAAACAAACAACACGACGCTTCTTAAGGCTATGTGAGTGTGGGTAAATAATTGTTTGTGTTTTGTTTACAGGTGAGTGCGGGAGTGTGTGGTTGAGCTGAGCCGTTGGTGAGGTGAGCACGCGGCCTTGTCCCCCCCGGTACTGTTACCTCCCCAGTTGTGTCATCATCACTCTTGGTTGTGTCTTCACCCACTCATCTTTGCCTTCATTCCTCGTCATGCCTCACCCTTCTGCTTTACCACATTATTCTTAAATTCTCGAGTTTCTCAATTTTTTTTTATTCTATCTGACTTTTATTTTTTTCAACCTACATATTATTTAATTATGACAGGTGTTGAGGAGTGACGAGTGTGATTCCTCCCACCAGGTGTATGCAGAGTGTGTGGTGTCTGGTGTGAAATACGAGAGAGGATTTTGTGGGTCACGAAATGAATCATGAAGTAAATTTATGTAAACATTTACCAACGACAATAACACAGAAGCTGGTGTGTGTGTGTGTGTGTGTGTGTGTGTGTGTGTGTGTGTGTGTGTGTGTGTGTGTGTTCCCCATTAGCTGAAGGAGACGGGAGAATCCTGGTTGGTATTTTAAGAGGAAATGTAACGTAGGAAGCGTCGCGGTGCTGGAGTGTGTAGGACAGGGTCGCCTCCGTGTTCATACCGTGTGATGACTGTTCTGGCTCAGTACCTCCCTCACGCTGACGCTGCTATAATCACTGGCTCCTCCCTCCCTCCATTCTCCCCCCTCCCTCCCCTTCCCTCCCTCCCCTCCGTCACCTTGCCACACTCTCCTCTTGTTTCCATCTTCCACTGTCAACATTATCATCATTAACGACTACTACCTCTCCTCTTTATTCTCTCTCTCTCTCTCCCTTTTCCTTTACATATTTGCCTCATATTTTCCCTCTTCCCTTCCTCCAAATTTTAGAATAAGTTAGGTTAAGTTCTGTGACTTTTTTCCCCAGGATTCATGCCCATGGTCCTTGTCTCATGAAAGATCTTGATCCCTATGGCGGCGACCTGAGAGGAAACTTTGAATGGACGGGGGTAATACTGATGCTGGACACCATATTTATACAGCTGTTGTGTGGTGTTGGTTGTTGTGTGGTGTTGGTTGTTGTGTGGTGTTGGTTGTTGTGTGGTGTTGGTTGTTGTGTGGTGTTGGTTGTTGTGTGGTGTTGGTTGTTGTGTGGTCCTTGGTGTGAAGTCCTCGGGGTATCCAAATTTGACTGTGTGTGTGGGGAGTTATATCATGCTTGTGTATGTTCAGTAATGTGTCTGTGTGTTCAATGGTGTGTTTGTGTATGATGTAGTTTGGTTATTTTGTGTGTGTGTGTGTGTGTGTGTGTGTGTGATTGTGAAGTATTTTTTTCTGTTAACTGACGCCGTGACAACAAGGGAGTCATGGAAGCAACACTGGGTGGGGTGGTGGGTGGGTGGGGTGGGTGGGCGGGGTGGGGTGGGGGTGGTGGGGTGTGGGGGTGGGGTGGGTGGGGCGGGGTGGGGTGGGGTGGGTGGGTGGGTGGGGTGGGTGGGTGGGGTGGGTGGGTGGGTGGGGTGTGGGGTGTGTGTGTGTGTGGGTGGGTGGGTTGAAAGCTTGGCATTTGGGGTATATGTTGTTGTTTAGAAGACCCAATGCTGTTAACCTTCCCCTTGTATGTATAGTGTGTGTTCCTTGTGTAAATGTCACATGGGTTATGTTGTAGTTCGATAGTCTTTAAATATAGCTCAGTAGTCTTTAAATATAGCTCAGTAGTCTTTTAACATAGCTCAGTAGTCTTTAAATATAGCTCAGTAGTCTTTAAATATAGCTCAGTAGTCTTTAAATATAGCTCAGTAGTCTTTTAACATAGCTCAGTAGTCTTTTAACATAGCTCAGTAGTCTTTTAACATAGCTCAGTGAGATGTTATTTGTGAGCTTTTATTTAGTCCTCAGTAGTCTTTTAACATAGCTCAGTAGTCTTTTAACATAGCTCAGTTTACTGTAGTGAGATGTTATTTGTGAGCTTTTATTTTCCTCTTGCTCTTCACGCCTTTACTGTAGCATCTTCCCGAAGTCCTCCCGCCGCTGTCATTACTTGATATGGAGGGACTGGCAGAGTGTCAATAGGGTCAAGTTGTGGCCGAAATGTTGGTTAGCGAGGAGAATGGGTGGAGAAGAGTGTGTGGTTAGTGAAGAGAGTGTGTGAGTGGTCAATGAGGAGGTGAGTGAGTGGAATGGTTAATGAGAAGAGCGAGTTGCGTTAGTGGTGAGTGAAAAGGTGAGTCAATGAGTGCGTGAATGAGTAATTAGCGGTATGGTGCTGACGAAGGACCAGCACCCACTACAGCAGTTGACACTCGTGGTCGCAACACCTAAATGCCGTTATGCTGCCTAATGGGGTTTATCAAGACACGGTGTTGTGGTTGGCATTTTCTTACGCAGGTTAATTAAAAAAAACTACTACCTGTGCACCTGGAATAATTTAGTAAGGTTAGTTGTTCTTTGTTATTGAGAACAGTTTTTAATTATTGCAGGTGTAAAGGGAACTATTTGATTGCCCTGTTACTGAATATTTTCCCCAGGTGAGCTAGCAGTGGTAACAATGTGAGGAAACTGAAGATATCATTATTTTCACGGGTAATTTAATATCACGGTGTGTAGTTAAGGTGAGGGAGTCAAGCGAACGATGGCAAGTGTCGAATTTGATCTTTATTTTAAGACGAGTGATGTTGTATTCGAGTCACGGCAGAGTTAACTAAGGAAGAAGAATTTGTCTGAAGGGAATTATTATACCGCGAGCAAATAATGTGTTCAGGTACCGAGTTGTTGTCCAGGTAGTATCCCTTGGTATGATCTCCAGGTACCGAGTTGTCCAGGTGGTAGTTCCCGGTTTGGTCTTGGGGGTCAACTTCAGGTTCTCATGTGGGGGGGGGAATTATTCACTCCAGGCACGACCGAGTTGACCGAGCGAGAATAATGTGTCATTTGTGAGCAAGTGTCATAGCACGTGTTACTGTATAATCATAGCACGTGAAGACTCAAAGATGATAGTCCGGGGGGGGGGGATCTTTTGTTGTTCACTTCACCCAAGACCAGCAGAAGGAGTTAGTTTCTCGTTGGTGGTGGTGGGGTGTTCCGTGGGGGGGGGTAAACTCGGCGTACTGTGGCGTGAACTGCTTCTTCCTTGACTCGGTGCACTGGCTACGAGGTGGGGGAAGAGAGTTTAGAATGAGGAAGACTAAGTGTGTAGGAGTAATGAGACGGTAGAGAGAAGACAAGAGGTGATTTAGGAAGAAGGTAGAGGGAAGATAAAGTGAGGTAGGGAGGGAGAGGTACCAATGATGAGGTGGTAAGATATGAGGAAGACAGAGAGAGAGTTATGAGGGTGGTAGCAGCAGTGGGTCAGACGAGACAGTGTATTGGCGGCATGGCTGAGTGACCAGGCGCCCGTTACTTACCCTACATTACCCCCCAATCAACCTCCTCCCCCCTCCCCTCCACAGGGTTTACGCCACCTCCACCCTTTACCAGTATAATGTTCCCCCGTTCTTGATATAAGGAAGTAAAATCCCCTTGTTCGTATATGTTATTTGGGGGAGGTGTTAACTGATGTTGCTACGGTTTTTGAGTTCTGTGATGCCATTCCCTTGTTCGTAGAGAAAGTAAAGTCATCTTGATTTTTGGAAAGGAGAATTAGGTTTGTGTAGAAACTGATTAAGTAACTATTAGAGCAGCCAGACACAGATGGGTGGAGTTAACAAGGCGGGCCCCCGTGAGAACACAAACAATGGCGTACTCAGGTGAGAAGACCTCGATACAGAAGGTCGGTTACCATCCTCCGTCCTGTGGTTGGTTCTTTGAAGTCTTCAAGGTCTTGTGCATGACCTCTTGCCGCTGAGGGCGTCTTGTCACCCCTGATGGACGAGAAAAAGAACTTAAGGGTGGTGTGCGTGTGGTGCGTTTAAGTGTGGTGGAAGATGGGCGGGCAGCTTAGTGGGGCTGTGGTGCGGTGGATCAGTGGGCCACGGTTGCCGTCTTGCCTTCACGCGTTTTCCCACGTGTTACCGCAGGCATTGTTGCGGCTCCTACCGCCTTCCAGCCCTGGTCCACCTGTTCATTCTCACTCTCTCTACCAGTATGTTCAGTCACCCTACATTTGTTTACATAAGCAGACACATTGTGTAGGCAGGGAAGAGCTTTGTGCAGCCTAACTGTGCTGTAGTGGGAGTTTGTGATATATACTGAGGAGATGACGTGCACGATCAGTTGAGCGTCAGTCAGGTGTGGGTGGGTTACCTACCTGATGAGACGACTGATTGCTGAGGACGGCGGGCGAGACATGGGATATTATTCGCTCTGACTTGCTGCGGTATTCTAGCGGGAAAGGTAACCGCAGTCATACAGGGGAGGCGTTAACTTTGGGTAACAGAGAGAGCATACCGCAGTATATGTTAGGGATTTCTCCAAAACTGATTTCAGATGCATTATATTCAGTTGGTCGAGCGACTAGGGTTAGGCGTGAAGAAGCTTTGTGTGTTCCGTGGTGGATCGTCCCCCGGAAGGAATAAAACAGAGGTTGTGTGTGTAAGGAACGCCTGGGGTGACAGGTTAGGGTCACGAGTTGACCTTTTGGGGGCAGCCAGCGGTAGTGAGTCATTCAGTTTGGTAATTACTCCCCAACTCCACTACAGCTTGGAGTGTTCGCCTGCTGGTGGGGTGCTGTAGTGCTGGCTCCTGTGGCTCTCTTGAACCAGGCAACTCATCTATCAAAAGCAGGATCTAGAGGATCACCCGTAATTAACTTTGGCAAGGTTGAGTGAGGCAGTGGTGAGACCCGTGGTGAGATTCGTCCTGGGTTCACGTTTGACAATCCCCATTTGAGACCTTCACATTGTTTTGGGACTCCAGAAATCAGCATCGAATTTGGTTGTATGTAGTATACCATGCGAGAGTTGACTGATACCTGTGTGTGTGTTATGACAGGTTATGGGGGGGGGGGCCACTACACCAGCGTGTACAAGACGGATGACGCCAACAGCCGCCCTGTGTGTGTTGTGGCGACTCGGCATAATTTTCACTCCAGTGTTGACAGATCACACTTTTTATGACCTGGTTCTGTCACTTACTAGTCCATTCCCTCACACTGTAGCCACAGGGCGATGTATTGCTCTTAGTTTGTAGTTGTTGTTGCTTGTGTATGATCAAGTGTACGCACTGGAAGACCTCAGATGTTGAAGGGCAGTAATACACAATAACATCATCATCACATAGTTGGTGCCTCACCCAGTTCTCACACACACGCACATCAACCGTAAGAATCACAACAACTGTGGTAATATTAGCGGTTTCCCTTAAACACTGTATCGCACCAGTCTTGTGGTGTGGGGCGGGGCGGGGCGGGAGTCACCATTCGGCAGTGTCTAGCTGAAGAAAAAGAAAGTGTCGGGGAGTTCACTGGACAAGGGAGGTGTACGACCACATGTCTTGGCCAGATATGGGAATTAACAGAATATGGGAAATGTATTGAAAATGGTTTGGTAGTGTCATGCACCAGCGGCACACAGCACCAGCTTACATCATCAAGAAAGATCATGCATGTGCATTTACACGTTTTCTACCTGAAACTGTGATCATATACCTGTTTTTTTTATAAGATTTCCAGATTAAACGCCGTATTCCTTAATTATCGTCTCTGGTGATGGCGGGAGTTTCAGTAGCTGTAACTGTGTAATACAAGAATTATTTTGATATTAGATGGTTTTTTTTAATCCTAAACATACGGTTAGGTTAGGTAATTTATGGTGGTAGTGATGTGCTAAGCGAGAACTGTTTTAAACTATTGACAATGGCGGGGTTAGTGTGTGGCTGTGTTAAGATGCTGTGGAGTAGACGTGTCAGTGTTGTGGTAGCGGGCCGTGTTCACCTGGGGCCTCCTCGACTATTAACAGATTTTCAGAATTCTTAGACTAGGTGTTTGGAGTCGCGTGGTAGGTAGGGAGAGGCGAGACACGACACGGTAGATACTTCTTGGTGTTTCGTCTCCTCGCTGTGGGACTGACGTAGCCTTTTGGAAGGGGAGTCTGGCAATACCCGGGGAATGTGTGTTGGGTATACGATGTCCCAGAGTACTGCAGTGTTGAGTTTATTTACCTTGGTGCCGAGGCTTGCTTTACACTCTTAATTGAGTTGCGCGACTTTGTGTTGTGAATCTTGTGCATTTTGTATTATTTTTTCTTTCGTTCCTTAATGGTTCTGAGGAGTTTCTCTGCCGTACTTAGCGGTTTTATACAGTGAATGTGGAGTTGTTCCCAGTAGAATTCTCTCTCTCTCTCTCTCTCCGTTAGTCTGGTGTTGTTCGTGTCACTACGCAAGGGGGTGTGGCGTATCATATCGTTGATTCATGAAGGTTGAGGTCAAAGTTCAGGGTCACAACACATTAGTAGGTTAACCTTAGGCTGTGCTAGTTGCCACGCCCTTCAGTGGTGAGTACAGGGGGGGGTTCGCCTTTACCACTTGAAGCTTTATTAGTCGTTTTGTTTGTCTACATTTCCTCCACCTTCCTCCTTCTTTAGCGTATGGTGTAGTGGTGGTAGTAGTAGTAGTAGTAGTAGTGGTAGTAGTAGTAGTAGTGGTAGTAGTAGTAAACTTGTGTGATGTGAACGCCGCTTAGGTTGTCTATATGTGCATTTGTCCGTGACGTGTGTATGGCGTTTAGTTTGGCGTACACACACACACACACAAGATGGTGGTAGGTGATGACGTGTGGGGCCCCAGTGGTGTCTCAGGCCTGTGGTAGTAACTCTCCAGGACTTGGCTCACACACCATAGTCTGTATCTGTCACGCTTACCACATACCACACTTGTTCTTTCGTCTGGGAAGTTGAAAATAGCGTATACGGAGGCAGACATTACACAGTTAAGACCAGAAGCGTCGCCGTGTTGATGGGTAAGAAAGTGTCTTGTAATTACAACCAGAATCTGTTGTTTATATTGGCCCTTGTGAAGGCGTTAACACCAGCTGATGTGTTTGGTTTGCAGTAAAATACATTTAAAAGATTTGATACTCGGTTGTTTCTTGTGGCTCAGCAGAAGAGAATAAATGAGTGTTTTAAGGCGTACGATACTCCCTCTCCCTCCATACACGCGGATATTTACATTTGATATAACAGGTAAACTTCAACATTATAATCTACAATACAGATACATTCTTGCCCACGTAATGTATCGATAGTAAAACAACGTATTATTGTGAGGGCCAGAAGTTGTTAGCAGTTGATGGTGATAGATTACGTTATGTGCGCCAGAGTTATTTGTGATATGTTGTCAGCACTCGTGAAACTATTAAATTAACTTCGTGACAGCTGTGGGTCTTGACATACACACAGACGGGCATGCCAGGTGTGAAGGGGTGGAGAGGGGAGGGGCGCAACACACAGCCACACTGCCCCCCCCCCCCACCCTACCCCCCCATCTCTGACGTACAATACAGTTATGAGTGGATGATTGCCAGGCCACAGTACTGGGCCAAGCCTCCAGTCTGGCTCCTGATTCACAAGGGCTCTTACGATGATGATCTGCCTCGTAACTGAAAATATATAAGTGTGCACCTAAATTCATATGTAAGTATACACCTGACTGACTGATTGACTTACTTAAGAAGATGTTAAAGTCCACCAAACTAATGATCTCAAAAATTAGTATTAGAATTTAAACACCTCACAAGATTGTCTCGCTCCTCTCACTCCTGGTAAGATAAAGATAAATAAATGTTGCAAAGTTTCTGTACCTCTCAGATCTGTATCACGACTCCTGCCAAGTGAACCTGTCTAGTTAAGTCTCACTGAAATTTTAATAATGTGCTTTTTCGACGTCAGTTTTGTGCATTATCACACGAGTTGGGTACACTGGAACATTCATCAGTTAGGTTAGGTTAGGTTAGGTTAGGTTTAGTTTAGTGAGGTTTTAGGTTAGGTAATGGTTGTAGAGACGTAGATTTCCAGTAGCTACTTTTTCTTCTCTCGTTTCCATAAAGAAGTTGTGTAGTGTAGCTCTAACGTACAGGTGTTGTGCCTTCAGTGTTGTTGCCATGTTTTATTGTAGGTTGTTGTTGTGGTTATAAACGATACATTAATTCATGGACCCACCCGAGGGGAAAGGTAGAGAAGAACACCAAACAACTCTGCCAATTATCTAAAGCAAATTCAGTTGAAAGTTCATTTTAATTGGCCTTAAGGGGTAGTTATCAGTGGTTGAGGGAATGCAACATTTGCCTTTCACTTAACTTGGTTGCCAGCCAGTGAAGTTATTACTCTGAGTCGTGGTCGGTGTGTTTTACGAATGCGTCCCCTACAGCGACCCACGGTACACGGACCTTTTGGCGCGTACGTCTTCAGTTTTTTGGGTAAGGGTTTTTGTCGTCAATAGTCCCGTGTGGTGGTGCCCGACGCCAAGCTCTCCACTGCCTGGCAGGGGACTTGACGCGTCTCTTTCCACCTGGCGAGGGGCTGTCCCGCAAGTTTTCTGGTAGAGTTAACCTTTTCCCCCGTGTGTGTGTGTGTGTGAACTAAGAGTAGTGTCCGGGTGTGTGGTTGAGGTAGGGTTATATCTGCTGTACAAGACTTCTTCTGTCTCCACGAGGGTAGTTGGTAAACAGGGTGTGTATCCAAGAAATTGGCGCGTGAACCCTGGTAGTATGTCCTCGTGCATAGGCATGAACCGTGTTGCCTCTTGTGTGTGAGTATCGTGTATGAAAAGGCAGTAGATTTTGGTGAGCTTGGGTGTTGGTGTCCTTCAGTACCAAGTTGCATGTGTTGAGGGTAACCTGAGGACCTTGTTGAGCATCTTGGTGTTGTGATTATGGGAGGTGTTGGCGGGAAGCGGTACAGACTGGTGGTAGGAACACTACACATAGCATTACTCCGGCTGTAGTATTGGTGTGTGTACGTAATTAGTACACTTAACCTTTGTAATTAAAACTTAAAATAATCCTGGTTTTCTTGAAGATTTCCGGAATATAACTAATTCATAGGAGGTAAAATAATTAGTTACCATTTTGAACGTTTAGCCAAATGTTACAAATTAAACTGGCGAGATAAAACAAGTGAGTATTTGTCTGCAGGACACAACGGCTGTAATCCTGTGTTCTACCGTCATATAGTGGTTATAATGACCCTACTGGTGTCGATGAGTAAAGTGACGCACTACGAGAGCCACTTGGCTACAACGGCCACTTTGTAGGGGCGGGTGGAGTTGGATGTGACGTGTGCCATCGTCCCTTCAATTTACTGTGCAGATGCCAGATGTGGCCATGGAGGACCTGGGCAAGATTTTCACCGTGTTGTTGTTCCCAACCTGGTGACCGTATTGTACATTTGACTGGTACACATAACTAAGATGATATACAATAATTACGCCGAAATTCCAGAGAAATCAGCCTAACTAGTGTCACCTAACAGTTAGTGGGAAAAACAAAACGTGTGCGAATCTGAAAATCCGGGTGGTGGCCCCTGAATCCCGTGCAAGTATAGCGCCATTGTGTAACTCCTCACTGCATCAGATAGTCTTTTTAACGACTGAAGTGTTCCCTTGAGTGAGAAAACGATTGCGGACTCACGAGGACACTTGGCGAGGTTTAGAATTGTCATCCTTCGTAGATCTGTGACCGTGACGCTGCCTTTTACTCGTGTGAGTGACAAAGAAAAAACCCTGGAACAGATGATATAAGGATGGGAGCCGCTGCACACACTTGTCATAAATAATAAACTTGTATTGAGGTACTCTGCCGGGTGCTGATGGTCTTGTGGCTGGTGGTGACAGCTGGAGGTCACGTGTGGGGAAGGAGAATATTTGGTCTCTCAAGATGGAATATTAAAGAGCGAGCAACACGTTTGTGGGTGGGTGGGTGAGGGTGTTGGGGTGATCTTTTGTGGTGTTTATGCTGTGTCATGGCAGGGAAGTGTGTGTGTTTACACCTGTGTGGGGGGCTGGGCGGGGCGAGGCCGTAGTCACCCCCCACACACAATTAATGCTAACCTTAACTCGGCAACTGACACCAAGAGAGAAACTGCATACAACAAGACGCTCTTTGGCTGAATCACTCATGGTGAAATAAAAGTTTTTTCAAATGGTAATTAGTGTAATGTCAGTTATAAGCGTTATGTAATATAGGTATGTAAGTTTGTTCTTAAATATGTACCAGGCAGTAAAGTGTCCGTCTGGTTGAGGCGGTGGTGGTGGACCGATTGTGACACCACCGAGTTGTGCCTGGCCAGCCTGGGTCTTGAGAGGGTTCATTAAGACTGTGTTGCCACCAAGACGTATACCATTTCATGATGCTGCTCAACATAAAGGAGCATCTGTCGGCCGATTACTGAGGAGCTTGTCGGTTCCTTGATAGTAACTCAACCTAATGGCGTGCTTGTGGCTCAAGTTAGTGCTGCTGCCCTCCCGAGTGGTAGCTTTCAGGTTTGGACCCGAAAAAGGTTTTGCGTGCGCGCGTTCGTGTGTTCCTGACATTTTTAGGGTCATGGCCTTCTGCACTGTCCTGTTCCTACAGCCTTGAGGTTTGGACCGGAAAAGAGATTAGGTGTGCCCGAGCTTACACTCCACTTTTGGGAGGATGGTCTACAGTCCTCCTCCAGTGTTGTATACGATGTGTGTTGAGATAATATTAGCATGTCTCCAACTTGTCAACAACAATAGTAGTGTGTTTACAGTTTTAAAATTTTATGCCCCTCCGCGAATGCAGGCGGGGCTCTGTTATTCTTTCCGCTCGTATATATGTTTGTTCTGAGTACCCAACAGTTAGATCTGTTTCCTGACAATTGTATGTCAAGAGGTGTGATGATTTGTAGCCAGTCTTATTACAAGGCACCGTGACGAGACTGTAGTAGTTGATGTGGTTTACAACGTACGTGTGTGTGTGTGTGTGTGTGTGATGTATTGTGCAAGATGCTGTGTTTTTAAGAAATAAGCTGTAGCATGTGAGTGCTAGAGGGTATGTTAAGCAGGGTGCAGCTGGTGTGCGGCAACCAGCTAGAGAGCAACCCACAGTAACGCCCTCCACATTGGTGTACGCCTCCACACTCACCCCACCCACAAGTGTACGGCTCGCTCTCCTCCACGCCCACTCTGCTCCACCCCTACTCTCCTCCACGCCCACTCTGTACATCATACAGTGTCTACTTCACCGTGTACAATGCATGTTTTATGATCCTGTCTTGTAGCGTTTATGAGAGAATTTTACGTTTATTAATGAAGGAACTGTTGGTATGCCTTCCTGTGTGTGTGAGTTGACAGGGCCTGTGGGGGGGGGGGAGTGTCAGGTGATCTCATCTTCTCGACTCATAACAATCATCGCGTCGTCGAGGAAAACAATAAGAAACACTTTAATAACACTAAAGAAACACACCAAGCCAATGATAACACTTGACACTTATGTTGCGGTATTGTATTGGTGTTCAGGATAATCACCTTATACGGCCGGTGAGGAATAGTAAACAACGTAAAGAACACGACAGTTGTGTTGATTCTCTAAGTGTTGGGAGGAGCGCAAGATACTGTTACTGGACGCTATTGAACCACTAGTGTCTTTATTTTTATTTCACAAGAACCTTCGATCAGAACTCCCCAGTAGACTCGGTGAGGTAAATCCTATGAAAAGTAGTGGTTTTCTGGGTACTGTCGGGGGGAACCAGTTCATATTTGTCGGCCCCCAACACTTTTCAACCCGTTGCCAATATATATAAATATATTTAAGACACATCATGAGTGGACGCCAAGAATTTTTCAAGGAGCTTGATAAGTTCCTTTCACTGTGTAGCCGAAGACTGTGCGGTGGGAGGCGAGCAGTACTTGTTAATTACAGAGATGAAGAATTATTAAAAGGCTGCCATGAAGAAGACTTTGGGGGGGTGGGGGGTGTCCCAAGAACCAACTCTTGGGAAGCCCCGAGATTATTGTGTGCGACTCTACCAGGCTCTTTGGTGTTTCCCGCTACGTACCATGATGGTCTGGTATAGGGCGTGCAGCAGGTGCGGTGTTCCAAGCTGGCCGGGAGTTCCCTGCTGTCCAGTGGCTGGCCGGTACACATGGAGCCGGACTCTCCCCGTACAAGAATCTTTCAAGCTGGTTTTAAGCGTTGAGAAGTTATTTTAAACAGCTGTTAATAAGTACTTCATTGGCGTTTAGGGGAATTCCACTGTCATCTGTTTCTGGGGGCCACGTGGTGGTCCACTTCCTCACTGGCAAGTTGTTCGCTCGTGTACTACATTTTCAGTTGGGTTTTCCTGGCTATTGGGACCCAGCGCCCCGTGAGAGGCAGGAAGCTAGGGCTGTTTACTTTGTGGGTGTTTGTGTCACACTCTAGTCCCCTCATATAGTGTGTGTGTGTGTTGGTGTTGTGCTTGGATCATTCAGCCATTCTGTTCTCTTCACCTTGTGTGCGTTTCCCAGAGGCTGCTGCACCTGCTGCTGGCCCCTGTTCCTCCGTGATGGTCGTGTGGAGTGATGGACACACACACACACACACACACACGGAATGGACGACTCGTCACAAACACATTTATAGCATCACTGACAATTCCGTCATACTTTATTACATTGTATGTTGTAGTGGTTACTGGCAGGCTGTGTAGTGGTTTATTGGCTCCTCCTCCTCCTCCACGTCTCTTCTACTTTATTTGTTTTCTTCCCTCCTCATCCAGACGGAGAGGTTTGAGATGTAAGGTGAATCATGGCTTGGAGACACTGGTGCCGACTTTTGTGTTGCCTGAATATCATAAACAGTCAGAGAGAGAGAGAGAGACTCTCTCTCTCTCTCTGTATGTGCGTGCTTGCTGACCTGCATTTCTCGCTGCTTGTTTTTTGGCTCCGCCCTGTGTGTCAAGGCGAGAGCATTGATGCCACATGATTTGTCTGGCTCGAGTCACTGTTTAATTTTCTTACGATAACCTTCCATCCACTACCCCCCCACCCTCCTGTCCTGCCAGCCCCCCACCCCTCCTCCTCTCCTGCCAGCCCCCCACCCCCTCCCTCCTCTCCTGCCAGCCCCCACCCCTCCCTCCCCTCTAATATTCTTTTACCCCCTTTCTGTACACACCAAAAATGTGGGGGGGGGAGGTTATTTATAAGATAATTCCATTTATTTCCTATATTTGGATTTTAATTTTAGTTCTCACTTGGCGGGGTTGTTTGTGTGGTGGTGATGATGATGAGTGGTTAGCGCCTGGGGTCGTTAAGGAGGAAGGGGGTTTAGGGAAGAGTCAAAGTACGTCGTAGTAATCCTCCGCCATTTGCAAGTTGACGGAGATAAATAAGCGTACGTCCCGCGCCCCCGTCTGAGGGATCACTGAGCAGCTGCCTACACCCGGGGCCTCCGTCTACCTGCACCCGGGGAGGGGGAAGAAGCAGCCAGGAGGAGAGAAGAAGGTGAAGGAAGGAAGGAAGGAAGGAGGCGAACGAAGGAGGAAACAGGAGGCAGGAAATAAATTGTTAGCGACAGGAGTAGGAGGAGAGGAAGGAAGGATTACTCAAGATAAGTTCCCTAAAACCAGGAGAACCAGACGGAGAGTGGGGGGGAGGTAAGACGACCTGGCGGGAAAAAAAAAGTAAAGCAATTTGATTAATTGGCAACACAAGTGCGGTACAACTAACGACCCGAATATTACTCTCACGCACACCACTCACTCTCCCACTCACGCACACCACTCACTCTCCCTTCGTGTTTATTCTTGGGAGTTTAATTAATTTTTTTTTTACTTTTTTTTTTTTACTTTGTTTTTACTTTTTTTTGCCACGTGTTTATTATTATTATTTTTTTTTTTTTAATGGAGGAAGAGGGAACGAAGGCGGAGGGTTGGTGGTGGAGGAACGTATCATGGTGTGACTTTGTTTGGCGTATTAAAAAGCTTTCTAGATTTAGCCATGTATGTTAATTTTGTTATTGTTATTAGTTCTCCTATTATTATTGTTGTTTTTCTTCTTCTTGATACAAAATAAACTCAGACAATAAGAGGGGGAGAGTGGAGATAGATTAAACAAGGGTGATAATAGTAGAGTCAAATAATGATAAATAATGTGAATTAAGAAGGATGGATGGAGGAGCAGGGAAGAATAAACACGTGGCCACAGAAAATAACTGAATATTTCATGATTGGGAGGAGGAGGTTAGTGTGGGGGGGCGGGGGGAGGTGTGTTAAGAAGCCTTTTAAGATTACTGCTGTTGTAAGCGATGTAGACGTGGTTGATGTATCAATCTTGGCCTTCTTCACTACCAGTAATAATCAGTAAATTCTACAGGTATTATTATTATTATTATTATTGTTATTATTATTCCTTTCCTTTACTTAAATTTCCCTTCTTCTCTATATCATCTACATCTGTTTTATGATTTCCTGACAAAAACATAAAATACTTTCACTAAATCCCTATAATATCTTAAACTTTTTCTCTCTCGCCTTTTTTTTTAACGTCTATTTACAAACTCGTTACTATTAAACATATTGGTAAATATATAGTGGATCAATAGTATGGTTTCCTTACGTTCTATTGATGGTCTGTCGTTCCTCACACATTCGATCCACTAATTAATAGACTACACTGCTATAGCCCTTGACATCTGACAGGTTTGGGCACCGATCCTTTCTTGCTATAAGTTGACCTTGCCTGACCTTTTCTTCCTGAGGCCTTTTACGTGTGCGTGTGCGTGTGTGCGTGCGTGTGTGTGTGTGTGTGTGCGTGCGTGCGTGCGTGCGTGCGTGCGTGCCAAAGGGTCCCTAGTAATGCCACATTTTTTTATTGTTACCCATAAATGATCTTCTCTCTCTGTGCCAAAACAAATCTTTACTCTCCCTTGTAGATGACTCGACCCTCCGTAAATCTCTCGTCAGATAAGATTTTTTTTTATGCTAGTCGAGTTGATAGATATTTTCGTCCCCCTCTCTCTCTGTTTGTCTCTGTCTGTCTGTCTGTCTCACACACACATACCAGCTTATCGCCACCAAGGTATAGAGATTTTTAAACCTTAGCCATCACATTACATTGGTATAATAGTCCTCACCTTTAAAACTCCTCCCAGCTTGGTCTCGTGTTCAGTCAGGTCCTGCCTATGCGACTCATTGGAACAACAACTAAAAAAAAAAACCCACTAATGACCTCACCAGATATTTTTGTAACATGGTACATTACCGGTATAGTATATATATATCATCGCTTTCCTTATTTTATAGCTAATTCCACACTTAATACTGCCTCCTCCACCACCACGATCCCTCACTTGGCTTACCACGGCATCTGGGAAGGTCAAAGGAATTTACTATTGATATTATATTCTGTAGAACTTCTGCCTAACAAAACCCCAATAATGTCCCGGATCAACAAACTGCGGAGCTCCCTACCCCGTGAGTGTTATTCCGAGCATTACCTCACGCCTCGGTGGATAGATTCTACAGCGACACTTCCCTGACTTCTCCCTGAACTTATTTCTAGTTTTTAGTGTACCAGTGTTATGTAGTGGTGGCGTTAGTGTGGTTGGCAAGCAATGATGGAGGAAGGGATGGCGGCGCTTGAGGGTGGTGAGCGTGTGGTGGTCTTGAGGGAGTGTGATAAGCGGTGACAGTAGTGATGGTATTGGTGATGACAGCGGAAGGATAGCGTTTGTTACTTCAAGATCGCGGTGATACTTTTGATGATGACAGTGATTGTGTGTAGTGGTTGGTGGATTATTAACGCTGACAGCAAGACATCAACAGTTCCAGGGTTGAGATAGCTTGGTGGCGAGGAAGGGGGAGGGAGGGGAAGAATTTTTAGTTGACTTCTACTGAACAATACACCTGTGGTTAACATATAAGTAGATTCATTAAGACGAGGAAGAAACATTACTGGGATTGTAACACCTACTTGTGAAAACCTCTACCTTGACCACAGCCAACACTTACCTGGCCTTGATTCCCGGAAAGAGCGAGGGACCCAACACGCTGCCCTGGGGAACACACCTCTACACTTTTAGAGATACATTATGGATTTTTTCCCTTCTCTCTCTCTCTCTCTCTCTCTCTCTCTCTCATTTTATTATTAATTTCCGTATTTCTTGTGTTTTGGCGAAGACCGTGTAGCTACTGTACGTAATTATATTCGATTTGTATTTGATAGCCTTCCCATACTGTAATAAACAATGAGCTAAGTGAGTGTTAGAAACTGTGTTAAGTTCACCTGTCAAAATGTCTAAAGAGATGGCGTTTGTCCATCAAGGAGGAGGGGGGGGGGGTGTTAAGGGTGAGGCTGGAGGTTCATTGTACGAGGAGGACCTCCACCCTGCTCCGCGACACTGTGGTGCCTCAGAGAGTTTGAGCATCCCACACGGGGCAGGTTGAGGTGCTCTTCGTGTGTGTGTGTGTGTGTGTGTGTGTGTGTTATGGTTCTCCTGATATATTTTTACAATGCTTAAATTAGATGTATGTACAGTAGTAGCTAGTAAACTCTTAAACGCCGTGAGTGAGGGGAGACGGACGGTGGAACTGAGTAGTGTGTGGAGGTGACAGGTAGTCGGGAGTAGAGACAAGTGCTTGCTCAGTAACAAACAAAATGTCCTCCTGAATGTACTTTTTTCTGTTTTTCTTGACTATAATTTATATATCCAACATGGCGCAGGGCGGCCTTGAGGTAGATGCGAGGTGAGCTGCAATAACGCGGGTGTAGGTAAGGAGGGAGGGAGGTGAGGGAGGATATGGCTCCAGGGTGTAATGGCTCCAGGGTGTAATAACGCGGGTGCAGGTAAGGAGGGACGGAGGTGAGGGAGGATATGGCTCCAGGGTGTAATAACGCGGGTGCAGGTAAGGAGGGACGGAGGTGAGGGAGGATATGGCTCCAGGGTGTAATAACGCGGGTGTAGGTAAGGAGGGAGGGAGGTGAGGGAGGATATGGCTCCAGGTGTATTAACGCGGGTGCAGGTAGTGAGGTAGGATGTGGTCCCAGCTAGGAGACGGTGAGGGCTGGTGAAGGAAGTACAATAGATGGATGATACTTATGATGGGTTGGAACAGAGGAGTGTTTCATCGTCGGTCTGTGAGCCACTCATTTAGGCAACAGTCGGAACTAGTGTTGAGTAGCGATGACTGGAGTGGGTGTAGCGGACCTACCGACTACTGGCTCTTAACGTCTGTTTTTAGTTTTTTGGTTGTATGTTTTTTTAAGAATCTAGAGAGTTGTGTAGTGAGAATTTTGATGTGATTTAAGTTGTTTAGAGTTGAGGTGTAGTGAGGGGAGGCGGGGCAGCCAGCGTGTGCGAGGAGGAGGGTTCTAGCCCCCCTGGGACACACTCTCTCGCCCTCCCCTCAAAGATAATATTTTCTCCGGCCGTTTACTGCTCTTGGAGTAAAAACTGTTTGTTTATGTATCGTGATGAAGGCCTAAAGGTAGACAGGGGACTTTGATGGGCTGAAAATGTGTCAGAAATACTGTTAACAGGTCGAAGCTGGCACTGGGGATGACTTGTTTTGTTGTGATGTTGAGGATGGCGCTGCTGGTGTACAGTCCCCTCATGTAATACAGCGGCCTTCAGGTAACGTTGGTGCCGTGTATGTCATTTCTCCTCGTTCATATTACCGCAAGGTTCCCCAGACGCACTACTGGCCCAGCCCTCTCAGCAATTTCATACTCAAATACAAACACCATTATCACATATGTATATCTGTGGTGTATCGCTTGGTTAGAACACCCTGTATACTCGGGTGGGGACTAAACCTTCCACGGGAGTAATGTTATGTTAATGAGTGTGCCGACTCATTAGCACCCAGCCTGTAGCAAGAAGTGAAAGGCTGGTTTACAGTGTGCTGGTCAGGTGGTGGTGGTGCAGGTGTAACATCTCATACAGCACCGCAGTGTCGGGAAAGTTTGGCTTTAATTAGATATATTTCTACAGTGCACATTCTTCTCTCTTCAGCCTTACAGCAACTCTCAGGTGTTCCCGTAATACTTAAAATCATTAGTTATGGTTATGGCTTAATAACGGGTTTCTCGTACGAAGAGGACCGCTAAATCCAATTCATACAACAGAGATTCTCGGGTCAGATAACACCTTAAGCTGATAGTTATATTATCGCTTATGAATTAGTGGTGATGTTGGTCTGTTATTATTTATTTTATTTGTTCAGCATTTATATTTATTATTGGAGCTAGAATATTTATTTAACAAGGTAATATCCTAGAGCATGGTGTGTGTGTTTGTGTGTGTGTGTGTGTGTGTGTGTGTGTGTGTGCGCGCGCGCGTGCACATTGGAAAAACAGATTGGTAAATGCCGGGTGGGCGCCTCCCCTAACTGAGTATGTGGGGCGCCTTGTTGGTACGTGTGGGCAGATGTAGGTAGGCGTGGGTGGGCCTATATGGGCGTGGGCGGGGGGGGGGAGATAGTAAAGGCGAGGTGACGTAGTTGATAGGATTGAAGGTATGGTGGTGGTGGACGGTCGAGGTAGAGAGTGAGGGAGGAGGATATGGTGATGTTGAAGGGTGGCAAGGGTAGAGAGGGTGGTATGGGTGGCACTGAAGGGGTGATGGTGTAGCCTCGGGTCGCCAGCATCGGCCACCAGCGACAGTGATGGATGCATGGTGGTGATGCTGGCCTGGTCTTGATCCAGAGACACACACGGTCACTCTACTCGGTGGTGTGTTAGAGGCACCACACTGGCTAGTTACGCTTATTGTAATGTTGTGCCCCCCCCTCCTCCGTCCCCTCTCACCTTGGTAGCTGACGACGGCTGTGTACCCCCGCGAGACCACTTTTTCCCCCGCCCTGCCCACGCCCGCCGACTCCACGCTCCCTGTCCTTCTCCTGTTAATGTCACGCCCACTGTTATAAAAAAAATATATACATCTCATTTTTGTGTCAATTTTTAAAGAGTAGAAACATGATAAACACTTAATTACATTTAGCTCGTTGCTGTAACTTGGAGACTCAGATGAGACTAGAGCTTGTTTACAGTGTGGCTCCTGTACTCGCTGTTAGTCTGTCCACCAACAGTTGAAAGATATTAAAAAAACTGGTATATTAATGTGTAGGTGTGTAATGTAGGGTGTTAGTGGGGTAAGGCGGTGATGATGGTGAGCGACGCCCAACACCGAGTCTTCAACACCAGTGTGATGATTACTTCCACCTGCAGTCATCACCACCTCCACCTGCAGTCATCACCGCCTCCACCTGCAGTCATCACCGCCTCCACCTGCAGTCATCACCGCCTCCACCTGCAGTCATCACCACCTCCACCTGCAGTCATCACCACCTCCACCTGCAGTCACCACCACCTGCCTCCACCTGCAGTCATCACTACCTCCACCTGCAGTCACCGCCTCCACCTGCAGTCATCACCACCTCCACCTGCAGTCATCACTACCTCCACCTGCAGTCACCACCGCCTCCACCTGCAGTCATCACCACCTCCACCTGCAGTCATCACCGCCTCCACCTGCAGTCATCACTGCCTCCACCTGCAGTCATCACCACCTCCACCTGCAGTCATCACCACCTCCACCTGCAGTCATCACCACCTCCACCTGCAGTCACCACCGCCTCCACCTGCAGTCATCACTACCCTCCACCTGCAGTCACCACCGCCTCCACCTGCAGTCATCACCACCTCCTGCAGTCATCTCCACCTGCAGTCACCACCGCCTCCACCTGCAGTCACCACCACCTCCACCTGCAGTCATCACCGCCTCCACCTGCAGTCATCACCGTCTCCCACCTGCAGTCATCACCACCTCCACCTGCAATCACCTCCACCTGCAATCATCACCGCCTCCACCTGCAGTCATCACCACCTCCACCTGCAGTCATCACCGCCTCCACCTGCAGTGATCACCGCCTCCACCTGCAGTCATCACCGCCTCCACCTGCAGTCATCACCACCTCCACCTGCAGTCATCACCACCTCCACCTGCAGTCATCACCACCTCCACCTGCAGTCATCACCGCCTCCACCTGCAGTCATCACCACCTCCACCTGCAGTCATCACCACCTCCACCTGCAGTCATCACCACCTCCACCTGCAGTCATCACCACCTCCACCTGCAGTCATCACCACCTCCATCACTTTGTTTTTACTCTAAAGTTTACTCAGGTATATTTTTAGAGGAACCATAACATCTTAACGACGATATTACCAGTGATGTTTTCTTAAGATGTTAACTACTCCTGGAGTGTCCTTTAGAGCTGTGAGTTTCACCTTACTTCACCAACAACCAGAGGGCGACGTGTCATGTGTGTGTAATAATAATAATAATAATGATAATAATAATAATAATAATAATAATAATAATTAATGGTTTATTGAAAGAGCATGGCGGCTGGAAGGTTGAAAATATACAGTTACATAATTGGGGAATGGGTCTCTTGATTTACAAATAATATACAAGTAACGTAAGTGATACAAATATATGTGTGTGTTTCGCCATTAGATTTGTATTATATTCATTAGTATGACGCCAGACATCAGTGTGTAATTTTTGTTGTTTCTCCAGTTCGTTTAGTGACTTTTATTATCGGTCACTAAGAAGAATAAGTCTTCTGGTAGATGATGATTAACATTACTTCAGCTTTTTGATAAAGTTGACTTACTCAATATCGAGGTAACAGCTTCCACCAACTTGTTGCATTTACCCAACTGCTTCTCAGTCTTGTCTTGGTTTAAAGTGAATTTTATGAATACGAAGTTCTCGGTGTATGCTGAGACGACATTGGGGAAATAAATTTTGGGAAGTTAAGATAACGTTTAGTTTGTATTACTTGACAGTAAAGGTGAACCGGGCGACTCATCAGACACATTCTTTTGACTTTCATGTAGGTAGCAAGCCTGGGTACAGTGTAGTGTGGTGACGAGGTGGAGTGTGGTGTAGGATGTGGGTTTAGCATGTGGGCGTCGGCCACCGCTGACTCAGCCTCACCTCGCCCACCTGTTCGCCCACACCAGGACGCCCGTAAAACCTTTCACCTCACCAGGCGAGCGCCCTCCTCCTCCTCCACGGATCAGAGCCACTTTAAGGTCGCCCTGGTCTTAATTACTATTGGCTTATGTGTGAGCCTTCAGAGTAATAGTTCAGGCGATGCTCACTTCCTGCTTCACAAAAGTCAATTTAAAGAGACGTTGATGCGGGGAGTTTGGAGTGAACACAACCCAGCTGTCCAATACTATGCACGTCCAAAGAGACCGCAGAGTAAATGGTCCTGGAAAGGGAGTAAAGTTAGTGAGGATTTTGGGGGGAACAGATGAGACGGGCTGAGACAGGTGGTGTAAGGCCGAGACAGGTGGTGTAAGGCCGAGACAGGTGGTGTAAGGCCGAGACAGGTGGTGTAAGGCCGAGACAGGTGGTGTAAGGCCGAGACAGGTGGTGTGGGTGTTGATACTGTAGTTGGTATTGGTTGAGAAGTTTGAGGGTAGAGAAATGTTACTTAGATGAGAGGGAACTTGTGTGTGTGTGTGTGTGTGTGTGTGTGGGGTAGGTGAATTGATAGGAAACTTGTGGTTGGTGACAGGGGAGAGGAGGGTGTATCAAAGGAGCTGACGAGGACTAAAGTATATTAAGCTGTGTGTTGATTAATAGTGCATGCTGGGTAGATGTGACAGATCTTAGTCATATGAAAAATGTTGTTCCACTGGCCAACTGGATATAGATTTAGCCGCCTTTGAGTATGCTGTTTTAACCTCTTGAGTATGCTGTTTTAAAGCCTTGGACTACCATGACCTGTTCGGACTGTTCCCATGAGTCAGAATGTGCCCAAGTTATCGCACTCACGGGGTTAATACACGTATATGACTGTTCCTTAAGGTTGTTGTACTTGATCCATTCCCTGAACACATAAATTGAGTTGACGGGAGAGGGATATTGAGAGGGGTGAGTGTGACAGCCCCGTGTATGGTTGCAGCGAGGCACCTGGTGATGGAGGAGTCACCGTCACCTTGGCCATGTTATCCCTCACCAAACACCACTCCCACGTTGGGTTGCTACGGCCGTCAGCCATCGGCCCACGCTGGGTCTTGAAAGTTGGTCAAGTACTCGACTGGCGAATTGAAAGTCTTGGGTTTTTACGAAAGTACAGTAGTGTGGGCGTGGAGGGGTACACGGTTCAACACAAGTGTACATGGGAGGTGCCGGGGAGAGGTACTTGGGTCAGGAGTAACAGTAAGATACCTGAGAGAAGGACGTTGGGTACTAAGATGTGTTTGGTACGTTGTAGTGAGGTACAAGAGGGTGCCTGGCAGGTACTTGTGAGGGGCAGGAGTAGAGTGAACATTAAGCACTTGAGTGGAATACAAGAGGGATATAAATTTGTTTTAATCAAGGAAGTGGGATGCAAGGTGACGGACCAGGGAGGAGTCGAGTGGTGTGGCAGGCTGAGGGAGCAGGTCTAGTAGTAGGAGGCTGTCAGGTAGGCCGGCGGGCTGGACGGCGAATGAGGCTGCTGGCCCCACGCCCAAACAGGGAGGTGGAGAACACTTTTACCGCAGTGGAGGCCGGGTGTGGGCGGCGTGCGGGCGGCCACAGCACATATAAGGTGGGCCAGGCCCCTGAGGGTATTGTGCACTGCCACACAACGCCCTCTTGCGTGTTGGCCCTCAGCACCATGGGCCTTCACGCTGGGGGCTCGCCGGAGGACACAGGCCACACACTGTTACATCATCCTTGCTTTACTTGACCTCCTCCTGTTTGTGTATATCTGAGGGCCAGTGTTGTGGTCTCTGGTGGTGGCAGCTTCTACACCGTCATGTCAATAGGACTGGGAGAAGGTTGAACTAGAGCTGTTGACGTGTGACATTATGTCAATTCTCGTCACAAATCCCCCCAACGACATGAGTTTGACGTTCTTCTCACAGCTTCACATTAAGAGGGTCATTCGATAAATGATTGATACAAGGTACTTTGGTCAGCATGTGTAGTCATATATAATGTTCTTAATATTTGAAGAGCAGTAGTTATGATCTCCGTGAAGACAGTCTTGAAGCACACATGTACAGGACTCCCATCATAGGCTACCACAGGGTTATATCTTATAGGAATCACAAGTAGTCTTAACAAAATAAAGCTGGACCCTGACACATCTGCCGACCAGTGTACACCCCCCACCCTGTGAGATCATTGCCACTACGTCACACTATACTGCCACTACTTGACACATCTGCCACTGCCTGAGACATCTCTGTCACTACATGAAATATCACTGCCACTAACACATCACTGTCACTATCTAACACAACATTTCCATTAGATAAATAGGTGGTTAAGCATATTGACGACCCAATCTGGCATTAATGTATCTCCAGGCAGTTTTATCACAAATAGAAAAATAAACACGGATGAAAAAACTCCATCTGTACAGAATAATAATAATAATAATAATAATAATAATAATAATAATAATAATAATAATAATAATAATAATAATAATAATAATGGAAGAATTTATCTGTTAGACGTTAGAGCAATTGGAGAAAATGAATGCTAGTGAATTGCTAGGCCACTGTGGGGTGTCCGACCACCTTGCACCGTAAAGGGAAAAAAATGCGCTGTAGACTAGTGTATGGTAATGACTATGATGATAATAATAATAATAAAGTGAAAATACTGGCTGTAGTTAAGATAGTCAGGGAGGGAGATTGGTGACGTTAAAGTCAATTACGAGAGAGAGATCGAGAGATATCCTCGTCGTCAGCATCTGAATTAGGAGGGTTAAGTCATTTAGAGGTCACATGGGCCCCAGTCCTAATAGGCCCCCAGTCCATCATAATCTAATCATTAGGGGGTCGGGGTAATTAAGATGTGACCCGTTAAGGCTAAGGCTCAATGTTATGTGGCCTATTAGGACTACACTACAGCCCCCTAATTGGCTTGGATAAGTTTGGGGCCTAGTTCTGGGGTCTAATGGTGACACACGCACACACACGGGGTCCACGTGTCCTCTACCTGTTAATTTTAGCAAGATGAAGCCTCGGTTTCTTTACACTTCTATTCAAAAAACTGTATCAAAAGAACCCCGGGTGAGGTACTGTACAGCGCCATCTCTGGGAACACAAGCAATTCTGAGTCTGACGTGTTTAAAACCTTGGTGACTACAGTACCAAGTTATACTGATGATGTTACCGTGGGTCGAGGAGGAGCTGGTGTTGTTGGCTGTATCATTCACCCTTGACACATGACGTAAGTACACGACATGGAACCGCATCTCACTGCCACAACACACGTAGAAGCTCACTGAAGTAAACACCCTCGAGCAGGAGAAGACGAGCTCACCATGCCGGCCTTCATAAATAGTCAACAAGGGAACGGCCGCCTTATTCTACCACAACACCCTGATACCTTATACGGCAGTTCACTAACACAGTCATCTCACGTATACCAGAACGCACTTGCAGGTCAAATATGAGGAACCCCATGAGCCCTTGTAGGTCCTACCCTGACTAAACTGTTAGGATGGACTCTAGGTTAGGGTCAGGGTCCCTTTGATCCTTCACCCTAAATAAAGTAATGGTAGTGTTTGTTTTTACTGGCGGTCCGTGTTTGTGTCTGGTATGTGAAGAAGTACCACTAGAAACAAGACGCTCTAGTTTACACTGATAATTGCACAATCTATGAAGTTCTTTACCACTTAAACGCACGAACAGTCCATCTTGTAAAACCTGTCTATTTTAAAGGAATATTTATCCCGGACTAGCGCTGTGTAAAATTCCCTGCCACAGTTTATGTTGTCCTATATCATACAGTTCAGCATCTGTCTCGGTAATTAGTTGTATGATTCCCCCCTACCCCACAAGTCGAAACGGGATGGGTTATCTGACATAGTTGATAACCGCTTCAAGGTGTGGTCATTTTAATCGACTGGTTGGATTCATTTCATCCCGGGGTGAAAGTTCCATCTAATGAGGATCAGAGGTGTGATTGGTAGGAAAGATCTTGAGCGTCTTATACAGTTGTTTCCAGTAAGTTCAGGGTATTAAAAGCATGAAGGACAGGCGCTGAGAATAATTATACCCGGCTGGAGTAGATATTTGTAATGTCGGGCCGAGAAAGTGAGACATTTGTTGTTGGATGGCAGGTAAATAAGGTAAACTGTCCGCCTTGTGCCGTACACCTCTTGATTCACACGTCCTCTTGAGTCCAATCGTCAGTAGTAAGTAAGAACGACGGTGTTACTTAACTGATAAATCCTCTTGTGGGGTTTTTGATAAAGTTATCAGGAGTTTTTACAGTTGAGTCTATCTTTTCTCCAGACGGGTGAACCTCATCTCACTTGGTGGACGCGACACAAAGTCCGGGTGAAGGTGGTTGTGGCCGTGTGTCGACAGCAGCCACCAACTCCCCAGATAACGCTACACGGGGCGCCCGCCATCCTAAGCCCGAATTAGGAACTGGAAGAAAAAAAAAGTGCGATAGGTAACTTTTTATATGATGAAATTTAGTGATGGGGATGCCGGAGGGGGGTGGTGCCTGGCGGGTGTGGGTGGGGGGGTGGTGCCTGGCGGGTGTGGGTGGGGGGGTACTGCTGACGGATATAAGGTTTGTTAAGTAGTCTTCTCTTGCTTATAAGGTTACAGTCTGTTCCTGCACAAGACAAACGTACGCGCCTAATATAGGGGAAGAGAAGAGGCTGAAGGAGGAGGGTGCAGGTTTTCCCGATTACTCGCTTTATGGTGTTGTAAGTTATTGGTCAGTGGAGGTGTTGTGGTTAATACCGCGCCTTGTGGTGTACGCACGCACAGTGATGATGGGGTGAAGTAGGAGTACCGGGTGATAGTGGTTGGTGACACCAGTATGATGCACCGTGTAGCTGCCTCCCTGTAGTAAGCCAACACTACTCACGTAACCTCATCTAGTTTATTTAATGTGAACTTCTCAGTGTGGTAGATGAGGAAGAGTAGCCCCGAGGATGGCAGTATGGGTGCACCACACTACACCTGCTGGCTGGTCGCCTCCATCACCACTTGCCACTATTTAACCCTGTATTATGTATGCTAGTTGATCACATTACATTTTACTCTACAGTATATACAGTTGACCGAAGTTGGAGCGAAATAGAAGTATAATAGTGAAATACTAACTTGTACAGTAGTTAATACAAGGCTGGTGAGGCTGGCCTGTAACACCCAGCCTCTGACATGGCGCCTGTATAGAGATAAATCTCTGGGAGGTCGTAGCGTCTGGCCGCTCCCCTTCCTATTCAACAAGTAGTTTGGGCAGCATGTGACGCTGCCCCTTATGGGTGAGTCATCCCGGGCCAGGCTTAGAACACTCCCTCAACACCTGCGGCCAATGTAGTTTTGACGGCTTGTAGGTGAAGATTATCTAATAGGGTAATTAGACTCGCACAATCTTCCTGTTGTGTGTACCGGAGGTGAAGTGAGCAGGTACACCCCGAGCGAGACCCCATCGTGCACGTTAGTTACTTGGAAAACTCACACATAACTCTAAAATCTGGCTTATATGCCTTGTTGAGATACCTGTGTACAGTACTTATCAAGAACAAGATGCAACTCAGACTGGTCCAGCCTTGCACACCACTCCTACTGTGGTCATCAGGTTACCAGGACGGCTGAGTGAAGCCCCAGATAGAGGGAAGGATGGTGTGTACTGTATGTGGCGGGGGTGACCAGTACAGTGGTGATACTGAACCCCATATTTCTACTCAATCGTCGCAGTAACTAACGCATAGTGAGGGAACATTGAGGGTAAGTGAATAGGACGGAAGCTTGTTATAACGTAATGGAACTTGCTGTCTGTAATATCGTTAAAGTGAAATATATTCTTCCATTCGTATTATCAGTAGTATTGAGAAAGTAACGTCAAGACACACGTGGCTATTTCCAGGACTCGAACTTAAAAAGAGTTAAATAGTGAGAAAGTCTAATATGTCATAGAATATATAATACTCTACGACGTTAAGGTCTAGTTCATCAGGGTCATTGAAGAAAATGTTATCCCACAGTGTGATAAAGAGTGAGGGCATAATGTGTTCAGTAAACATAGTGAAAGTGTGGATGCCGGAAGAACAAGACGATAAGCTGTGTTTACCTCCTGGGCCCTATTGTTGATATCCGGGCACAGATTTGTATTCTTTTTTCATTTGTTGCCATCCTGGATAAGAACACTTGTGGATCGACGTGTAAGTGTGAGAGGGAGTTAGAGAAGAATATGTATTTATTAAGTACGTGAGTGTAGTGATAATAGCGGTTTATGTACAAGGTTCACCATTAGCCAGGCGGAGCAGAAGAGACCCAGTGTCGCCTCGGAATACAATAATAAGCTCCAAATATCAAGAGACGAGATACGATAGATGTAATTATAACCTCTTGAGGAAAATTGTGGTGTAGGAGAACACTCGACCTGACCTGTGTGGGAGGTTAAGGAAGGTTAGCGTCAAGGACAAGGTGACAACGCTAGGGGTTTATGAGGTGCGATAAGGACAATAAGATGTGGTTGGCTGAGTCCAGAGTCACGCTGCTTCTGGAGGGATTTTTGACAGTTCATATCTTGTGGGATTGTTTAAGTGAGTCTGGGTGATGGAGTGTTTTTATGTATTTGCTTGTATTTTATTTTAAGTGTCTTTAATGTTTTGTACAGTTGGATGTGTAGTAAACAAATACTATTTAATATATCGGTTGTGGTTAATTAAGGAGAGGTTGTTTGTGTACTGTTCCAAGTCGTTGTCACTACAGTATTGTTACCTGTCACTCCATCAGTGTAGATATCAATACTAGGGTGGTCAGAATTACAGATTATCGCGGATGATAATTATACTTTTTGATAGAGGCGCGGTGGTGGAGGGCGGCGGGCGTCCAGCTTACACTTGGTGCCCCTACAACAAAAACTTGGGTTGCCAGAGCTCCTTGACGCTGGGTCGTCACGGTGACTGCTGCTGGAGGTGGTGCGGCAGGACTCATGGTGTTTTTGGTCTGACTGGTGGAACCTTAAATGGTGAGGGCGGGACCCCAATGGTGGTCATCTATCTGTCTGACGTGGCCAGCCGGGAGCTGCAGCCCGGGTGCGGGGGCGGCCACTCAGGGGGGGGCTCTACTAGTAAACAAACCTTTCTCTGTACTGAATTGTGTCATATTTTTTGCAGTACCAATTCTTTAAAAGATATTTTTCCGTATTAGTAATATAAAGAGCCGCATTTTCTTATGAATTTACGAGTAGTGTGTGTGTGTGTGTGTGTGTGTGTGTGTGTGTGTGTGAAGACATAATCTACTGGGATATAAAACATTCTAAACATCATCTGAACCTTCTCATTTTAAACCTGTTTTTCTCTTATTTATTAGCACTGGTAGGTAACCCAACTCGACCAGTTTTTATACATTCCTTCATTTCACACTTAAATTAAGGTAAAAGTTTTTTCTTCAAACGTACATATCTGTGTGTGTGTGTGTGTGTGTGTGTGAAAACCAGATCACTTATCAATTTATATTCGCCTCAAATGATACAAAATAAGACCAGCCACGGGCACCCTTGTCTGGCTGGGGTGGTAGAGGGGGGCGGTGAACTACTGCTGCTCCCCGCCGGAAAGTGTCTTGGAATACCTGTGGTGAAGTGGCCTGGGCAGAGGTGTGTGTGGGTGGCGCTAATTAGAAGTGACGGGAGATATATAGTGACACTTCATCTTTTTTTTCCATGTTTTACGGGAAAAATAAGTTATTCTTCATAATGTATTACTTAAAGTATATATATAATGTATTTGTTTTTGGTATAATACTTTTATTAAAATTGGAAGAAGGAAAAATAATCAATGTTTCAAGTCTTTTTTTTTCAATTTTTTGCAGGTGAGAAGGTTAAGGGGGGGCGTTTGATTACCTGTATTGGTGAGCGACGGACACTCTCTCTCTCTCTCTCTCTCGCAGCTATTCATTGGCGGAGGAGTGATGACGCAATGGTGGAAGAGTAATGACGTAAAGATGGAGGGGTGATGACGCAAAGGTGTAGGAACTTATGTGGAGCCCTTGTAGGAGAGGATGTTATCAGTGTGTGTGTGAGTCATGCTGGAGGAGGTAGCTGTGAGGAATTACATTAAGGCGTGTACTGGGTGTGTGGCCGCCTGGGGGTGTGCTGCTACTACACCTCACACAATAAGTTGGCCGGGAGACTTGGACGAGACTTGGTGAATATCGGGTTCGGTCATAGGTTGATAGGTGTCTTTATAGTTGTGTATAGTGCCATTGTGAGGTTCTCTTAATCCTCATCTTCCATTACCATAACCCAAGCACAGGGACCAGGGGTGATGCAGCTGTTGTAACTCCCCATTGGTCTATTTACACCATATGATGTAAACCCTTGTCCAACCGCGACTCGTTGACACGTAATAAAACTCGACACTTATTACCAACAGTCAGAACGGTGGTGGGGGGGGGGGAATTATGTCATGACCAGTGTTATGTGTGGGTGTACTGTGGCTAATGTCTCATGGGTGCTTTGTGGTAGGATGAGCAAAGTTTAAGTACTCTTTTTTTTTTAACAAATTTATTGACAAAGCTTGGAGTACAGTTTGCCTATTCTTAGTAATTCAGTCAGGTCTTGACATTGAGGGTGGCATCACTTGTCACTGCCACGCACTCAGAAGAAACTCCCTTGATCTGCCCGCGTGAAAGCATCCATTCGTCTGTGACCTTTTGTGTTCCTGTTGTTGATGTAGGCGTTGAGTGGTACGAGGAGCCGGGTCGTTCAACACAGGACTGTCTGGCTGTGTTATCTACATCATTTAGGAGGAGGGGTACGAGAGGAGGTGGCTTTTTGAATATATTGGTCAGAAGTTGTTGATTCTAGATCGAGGTGAGGATGGATCTTTGGTTCTGTGGATGGATGGATATAAAGATGTCGCCTGATTTATTTTGTGTTGAGGTCAGAGTGTAAATATTTCGGAGGGGGGAAAGACTTAGGCAGGTGTATCAGTACGTCAGGATTAGTTCATGGAGTAGAAAACAACTATTAAGAATAATAGAAGATCTATCCTCCTATTGTACCGGAAGTCATAAACTCGGAGTCGTGTACCGGGGGGGGGGTGTAGGGATTGTTGGGTAGACGGAAAGGGGTGTGTGTGTGTGTGTGTTTAGAGGGTGGTGGTGAGGCGTGTTGTTGTAGGGGAAGCACTGGTGGTGAGGTGAGGGGTGGGGGGAGGAGGAAGGCGTCAAGGCGGCACTATTTCCGTCTGCGTGGCTTCACCGGCGGCACAATTACAGCGGAGGGTCGTTAAGATAAATATAGTCGTTTGTTGTGGTTGTGAACAGTAGTAGCCAGCTGGTTTTACCGTCCCCTCACTGCAGCCCACCACCACCACATAGACTTTTCCTTCTTTTGCCGCACGCGTACCCGCCCCACCACACACACACGTTATGTAATTTTGTTGTTATTTGGCTGCTGGTGTACACGTTATGTCACCAGTGTTCCGTTCATCTATAGCTTATTTACTGAACACGTCAGATATAACTTGTACTATTTTAGGTTAGTGCCGTTAAGGACAGGGGTCCCAATAGAACCGCAACCTTTTACATGTGTGTTCAACTTGTGGTGGCAGGCACAACACCTCACGCCCTGTATTCTGTTGTTTAATTGGGAACAGGAGAGTACCTTCAGGAGACCAACGTTGCCTTACGTCTTAGGCTTTAATCACATCTGGGCAGCTTGTTGTACTGTAGGCTGCTGTTTGATCTGGCCTCACAGTTAGTCAGTCACTAACGTAGTTCAGCTGTGAAAACAAATTTTCTCGAGTGTTTTTGTGAAAGTGTAGTTGATGACGAGCATAGGGTGTTGTTATTCTTAAGGTGTGATGTTTGGCAGCGTGACGCAGTGTGTATTTGTGGCGAGGCAGCGTGCAGTGACGTCACCCCCTCCCTCCCAGGTCGGCACTCTGCTGCCACTGAACCCCACCTGGCCACGCCGACACATTGTGATGTATCTTCTCACCAGTTATCACTCAAACCTTTTCTGGGCCAGGTTCACGCTTGCTAGGTCTGTGTTTCTGCACATGTCAGGCTTATCAAGATTTATGTGCCAGGTGTTGGCGTTGACCACCTGTGGGCCGGGCTAAGTTTGGGCGTAACCACCTGGGGCAGACGCCTCATATGGGCGTAGGTGTATCCAGGTTATGCATGGGCGAGGCGGAGTGTGCGGGCGTAGGTGGTGGTAAAAGGTACGCTTGGAAATGATTTTAAAGACTCGGAACATGAGATGAGGTCAAGGCATTTAAACGTTAACCTTTCCCGTCCGTCCGTCCGTCCGTCCGAGGGTCAACCCTTGTGTACTGTAGGTCCCGCCACACCCGGTTGTCTTGGATGATGTCATCGTTTTTATTATTATTTCTGGTAGGTTGAGAGGTTAGGGGAAAGAGAACCGTGGGGTGTCACCGTAACTGTTGTGGTGACTGGTATCCACTCCTTGATTAACATACAGGATGAAATTGTGTCCAAAGAAATGGTCAGAGTCCACCGTGTGCTGTAGTGATGGAAGTTTATCAACATCTCCTTTATGGTTTGTTTGGCGCTGGCGGGGTCTTGTGCCGTGTGTTCCCTGCCCACCCCAGCTGTCTCTCGAGTAGTGTTATATTCACTCCAATAATAATTTACCACATATAATGTAAGAGAAACTACCATTTGTTGTACTTTCCGTGGAATTTGTAATATTTTTAGTAGAACACGCTGACACCAGTCTGTTTCAACTTGTTCCAAAGTCATTATGATTGAGTTTCTCGACAGTGTTAAGGAGTTTTGATACACCGTGTGAGTAGTGGGGGCCGGAGAGCTCACTAGTACAGGTAGTGTAGTTGCGTATTTATTTAATATTAATTGATGATGCTGTTTTTGGAGTTATATTTATTTTTGGTTAATTTCGTTCTGTCGTGTAGCGCAGGTGTAAAGATAACTGTAGGGGCCTTTGATAACCTGGCTGGTGCCTAGTGACTATGTACGCCCCTCCTCGTTATAACAGGAGGCAGCTTTTGGCGGTTTCCGAGGAGGTGTAGGTTAGTAGGTGGCCCCGGAAGTGTCGGGGGCGGCGGCCAGCTGGTAGGTGTTGACACTCATCAGGGCCTGTATGTTGAAGTCTGTGTAGTAGACTAAATTTAATAAGGATTCCTGAGGGTGACAAGGTGACATTCACAATCCTGGCGAGTTTGTGTTCGGGAATAGGGAGAGGGACAGCCGTGGTTGTCATACCTGGTGGGTGTGACAGCCGTGGTTGTCATACCTGGTGGGTGTGACAGCCGTGGTTGTCATACCTGGTGGGTGTGACAGCCGTGGTTGTCATACCTGGTGGGTGTGACAGATTATTGTGAGGCAGAACGTTGACATGGAGATAGTCCGAGTCTCCTTTTAGGCTGCACCCCACTGATAGGTTGTGGGTCATGGGGGCCGCCTGTACCCTAGTCCGCTGTCAGTGCCTCCTCCCTCACCTTCACCTTCCTGTTGCCGTACACGTTGTTGAAGACACCTGTTTAATGTAAGATTAATTATGGTAATGATAATAAGGATAAATAAACCGATGCCAGGTTATTAATCTCATTTGATATCTAATTTGCGTAAAAATTCCTACTACAACGAATCTTACTTAAGTTCTGGTGGCAGTTTATTTCACACCTTTTGTGGTTTACTCCTCAGTAGGTCAGGATACACACACACACACACACACACACACACACACACACACACCAGCAAAGATCTATCACAGTGTATGGTTCTCCCCTGATGACTCGCGCCAACAGACTAACACGTGCCCAGAGTTCCAGTGTATTTCAGTACCACCACCACCACCACCACCGAAGGTTTCATAATTATGGTTTGACACAGTTAAAGAGTCATTCATTTTAGGCTGGTTTATCACCGTCTCTGGAAAAAACCTCATCACCAACTTACCAAGAGAGGGGGAAGTGGGGGGGTAGAGACTATCTACCTTCATCCTTACTTCACCTTGTTTTAAATTCTTGAGGAAAGTCCCGTTGTTGAGTGATGTACGTCTCTCTTATTGTGATGATACAACACTGGTGAAGGTAAACCGAACACTCGTTTAGTATTCAATGTCTTATATATCAAGGTGACGCATTGAAGCCAGATTGATTTTTTTTTTTAACTTATAATCCCGACACGTGGTGCTAGTTGATGGGTCGGCCTTGTACCCAGAAATAATTGCTAGTGACGAAGGGTGATATTTCTACAGAGTATGACTGGTGATGGTATTTCTGCTAGCTGGAAATAGTAACTGATGACTTGATGGTGATATTTTTGTCGGGTGGTGATGGTGATTGTGTTGGCTCTGAGGGTGGCTGATGACGTGAGAGATATATATATACTTTTTTTTACACAGGTATAAAATGGCTGTAAATGTGTTAGTTAGTTGTGAGTTTGATTAGTTAATGTGTCTTTAATGTTTTAGTCTCCTTCCCCCTCCTCTCCCCATCTCCCCCTCTCCTCCTAATCTCCCCCTCCTCTCCTCTTCCACCTGCTGAGTTCCCCCCCCCCCACCTTCCTCTTCCTGTGTTCATTGTTGATTTCTTTATTTCATCTTTATCTTATCTTTCTCTCTTCTTTATTCTACGTAGTATATATCCTCCTATTTTCTCTACCCCTTTCATTTATTCTCTTCCTCATTCTTCAGTGTAATTATCCTCAACCTTTTCCTGTTTTCTCCCTCCCACACTGTCCCTTCCCATCCTCCTCCTCTGCCAGCTTGCCTTTAGCAGATCCTTAGGGGTGACTCACGGACACCCGAAGGACCATGTAAGGACTCTGTTGCTTGCCTTTTGAGGAGCGGTTGAGGGTCGGTGCTGCGGGCGGGCGGGCAGGATGTTCTCTTTGGCACCTGCTGCTCTATGTCCCTCACTAACGCATCTAATGTCCCCACGTCACTTGAACTCTTGTGTATCTGAAGACATCATTGAGAAAGTGAACAGCCGGGGTGTGGAGGGTGACGCTAAGAGTGTTGGTGGGTGTTTTGGAGGGGGGGGGAGGGGTGATGCGTCGAGGGCCAGTGTTGCTGTGTTTGGTATCGAAGGAGTCCAGGTGTGGTGGTAGTGACGCAGGTTCCTCGCTCACCTTCCCCCCTCCTCCCTCACCTCCTTCACCCCTCTCACTCCTCCTTCCCCCCCTCACTCCTACACCCACGCTTGGTATCCTAGTATCGCCTGTGTATACATTGAATGGTGGTGCGTCCGGGGGAGGAGGGACGGGGGGTGTAGGTAGCCGCGGTCTGATCACAATTGAAGAGTTCCTCAACCTCTACGGTTTGTTTAGTTGATGTCAGTTAAAATGATGAGCATTGTTAGGTTTTCTGGTGTGGGGTGAGGGGGGTTACGCGTTTTTTGTCATGGTGATTCATTCAAGTTCCACTGGTGCATTGTGGTCCTCTTGTTAGTGTTTGTTGAGGGTTACTTACTTACCTCGACGAATATATAGTTTCTCCTGTATCCACACCTGTGCCTACACTTAGATACATGATTTACACCTGCATCTGGACCTACACTTAGGCCTATAACTACATCCACAATTACACCTACACCCTCATCTACACACTTATCAAACAGAACAAGTGTTGTGGGTGCATCTCCTGGTCTCAGTGTGTGTGTGTGGTGAAGAAAGTGCTCCCTCGGTAACAACCTCCCTGAAGATTTCTCGTTAAAAAGTGAGAGGTGAGGGAGGGAGGGAGGGGGGGGGCGTTTATGGTGTGTTGGTGCAGTGTGTTATTAGCGGTGATTGAAGGTGAGGGGTGGGGGGGGTAGTCAACATGGGCCCTCTCCACCCAACCACCTCGCCCTCTCCACCCACCCACCTCGCCCTCTCCAATAGCTACAGATTGATGCCACCACTTTCAGGCAAACCTCTTGGAGTTAGACTTGAACTAGGGGGAGGGGGGGGGGGGTAGTTTTTGGCTTTGTGGTGTGCACTCGGGATACATAATTGCCCCAAACTTTCTTTCCTTTGCTTCAATAAACGTGCCGACGGGTTCACCACCACCGTCAGGGAGGAGAGAGATGACCTTTGGCAGTGTGTGTGCGTGGATCGTATTGTCATGCCTGGGGGTGGGGTCCTCTGCCTATTGACTGAATGAGGGCGACTGGTCTTTTTCTTTCTTTTTAATACACATCTATGTCTCGTGAATGAATGAACTAGACTTTTAATTATTATTTTCCCGTCACTGAACAGAACTTTAATGGTATGTCATTTGTGAGTGATTTTTTGGTGATGCTGTCGCCGGCACCTTGATGAGAGACTGTGGTTGGTGCTCTCACACCCGTAACAAATGATGTGAGAATGTTTTTGAGTCGTTATTAAGTGAAAGTCGCCATGATGCCTGTCTCGAGTGTTGGTCGTGGGAGCCAGGGATTTTTAACTGTATCACGAGTGTGTGTGTGTGTGTGTGTGTGTGTGTGTGTGTGTGTGTGTGTGTCGTCAGAGGCTGGTAATTGACACATGTCGTTGTATATCATTCATTGTACCGCCTACCACTACCTCATTTACCACTGATCCACCACCACGACACCTCTACTCGTCGTCTACTCCACCACGACCTTCATCTCCACGTCACCACCACCTGTGTTACGCACTATGGACACAACACCCACAGAAAGAGTCGATGCGTAACACAATTATATAAATTACAGGAAAATAACTGCAAAAACCTCACAGAATCCTTGGTCAGAGTGAAGCAAAAGTCGTGTGTCAACAGCCTGGAGGAGGAGAAGCAACAGCAGGGAAACTCCAGGGCGTATACAGACTGTGGGCTTAACGCCAAGATGATCCTCTCTCTCTCTGTGTTTAGGACTTCCCTTGGGGGGGGGGGGTTGATAGTTATCGCCCCGACGTTGCCAGAAGAATTAACAAATAAAACGTGTCTCGACGGAGGTGTAAGATCATTGTCATTTAGATTTATGTCCCAAGTTTATCTGGTATTCGTTGGGCTCGTCACTATGATATGTAGTATGTTGATGAGACGTTGTGTTGAGTGGCGTGGTTGGAGTATGGGACGTGTGTGACTCTTAGAGCATCATGTTCCGTACTTACTGCCGTAATTCTGAAGACAAAAAAGTATGCCATCTGTTTGAATTTGTCTCTCGTAGTTATGACCAAGAGGACTCCTTGTCTCTAGCCCTTCAAAATTGACTTATCACTGCTACCACCACCTACCGCTGCTTCTCGTCCACTACCACCACCATGAGCTGCCACCTCATGACGCGGGGTAGAGGCGGGAGGCGCTGCTTCCTACCCTTGAGAAGGTAAAGGAGAAGAACACAGTTTAGATACGCGGCCTCCGTCAGCGAGAGCCTCCAGTATTTGTTCTGTCATCACTGGACTGTCACTCTGTGTCTTCTTGGCAATATTTTCGGCATTACTAAAAATTGGGGACGGTGGAGGACTAACTTTTCCATCATCAAGGACACTTCAGGTTTCTTAAATCACCGGGAGTTTCCAAGTATCGTATTTACAATTCGGTGAGGACAAAAGTTGGCGCTTTAACCCCTGCAGCGGTGTGTTTAACCACAGGGGGGAGGTCACCGGGGAGGGGGGAGGAGGGCGCCGGGCTATTTGTGTGTCTTACAGCAAGGCGGAGTTCATGTAATTACAGGCCTGTGTTGTCTTGCTGCGATAAGAAATTCTTATCTGACTTGTAGGTCATTGTTTAAGCTATTATCAGCTAATTATTGCTAACTATATGTTGACTGTTGCTTACTGCACTGCTGTACATTAGCTACACTGTAAAGAAGGTTTAGAAACTAGCTGTCTGGTACAGTTAAAAGTAAGTAAGAAAAAGCACAATCCTTTATCTTCTCGAGTTAACCTGTTTGTAATATTTGATCATAGATATAACGTCTTAGTTGAGAGATTTTAACGCACTCAACATCATTTTTAATGTGAAGGTAATGTTAGGTTTTCACTAAAGAATCGCGTCTGAGAGTTGGTTAATGTTTACTGAGGGACCGTGGCGAATGTCAGAGGCGATGTTGGCTGCGTACAACACCACGGGAGGACGCCGCTGTTTTGTTCCCCAGTGGTAGCAACAACCCTCTCATTAAACTGTGTTGCAGGTACGACTTTTTTAGGGAAATTACTATGGCAGCTGAAGAATTTCAACCAATCGACAGCGAAAATTAGGAGCTGTGTTTTAAGACTTCCTGTGAGAACTGTCTTACTGCGAGTCATTCTGTGCTGCAGGTAGTTGTTGGCCGTGAAGTGAGCAGGTAGTGTGTCAGGCTGTGGGGGGTGACTGGGACAGCTTCAGTCTTACTGTGTTGGTCGTCAACCCCACAAACATATAAATGACTGGTTGTTATCCTGGAGTGTGCATCCTCGCAACACTCTTCTTCAACATCATCAGCGGGTCTCAGTGGTGCTGACGGGTGTAGGCTGTGGAGAAGGAAGGCATCTGTAGGTCAGCCGCCCCAACTGGCATGACCTATTGTTCTGGCGACGGTGTAGCATCGTAGCATCATTCTTCCTTGAGTCGTGGCTTTTGTTAATTACCGAGTCTTTCTTCTCACACAAACTTAAAACCTTACGTTTAAAATGCAAGAAAAGGATTGTCAGGAGTGAGGGAGTGTGAGGCTGTTGCGCGCGTGTGTGTGTGCGGTAGTTAGCAGGATCTGTTTGTTGGCCTGCCAGTGATTGTTAAGAAAGTGGAACTTTCTCCACACCTTCCCGCCTCCTCCATTGGCGACGCCAGTCATACTGCACCTCCCCCCACCTCCCTACACCTCCCCAGGTTCCCAAATTATACCCAATAACTAACAATTCTCTTTCTTTTCCCTCACTGATTTTTCGTCCTTCTCCACAATTATCGGGTAGTTAGAGTGAGTGTGTGTAGTAAACAGCGGGTGTGACCTCTTTTCCCAACCCTCACCTGGGAGGTAACGTTGTGGTGCCAGCATCACCCGGTGGCTGTCACACCTCCCGTAAAGTTCATAGATAACTCTCACACTACAGACACGTGTTGAGGTGATACATCAGGGTAATGAATCCATTTTATTTTAAGTGTCGGCCTGTACTGTGTGTTGTGAAGTAACAGCAGCTGACTCGTGTTTTCTTTTACAGAGATCAACAAGGTGCGGGCTAACCTGTTCCACATCAATGGCGGCCAGAAGGAGCCCCTGTCGTTGCCAGAGCCCATGGGAGCCCCCGTGACGCTCTCCGACAAGGTCTACGTTCCCGTCAAGGACCACCCAGAGGTCAGTACAACAATCACTCAATGTCAATCACCACCGCGTCACCACCGTACTCTACCACCACTAAACCACTCGTCCTCACCACACCGTACCACTGCACTACCACCATAAACCAGACTCCTGCATCTATCACACGTTGCCATAAACAAACACGCTTAAGATTCTACCACTCATCACTGTACCATTATCCCTCTGTCTGCCACACACACACACACACCACACACCACACCACACCACACCACACCACACCACACACACCACACACACACACACCACACACACACACCACACACACACCACCACACACATCCTTGTCTCTACATCTAGGGCCTTGTGAATACTTTCCTCCGCGTCCGAGCTCTTACAATATTCTCGACAGCTGGAGGTGTTTCATCCTTGATCCTCCAGAGCCTTGTATCTTTCTGCTCGGGGTGGAGTGAACACACAGGCCAGGGGGATTGTAAACAACATACCTTATTTAATCAGGAAGCCACCAAAAGCCCAAAGAGTCCCGGATAAAGTTTGCAGGAGTCTAAGCGAACCCTCGAAGCTCGTTTAGGTGAACTGGAAGCACTTTAAAAGAATATCCACCTCACGCTATATCAACAAGGGGCATTTCGTATTTATTTATCTTCTGTGATTGGCAGTTGGTTTGTGGTCGTCTGTGATTGGTAGTTGGTTTGTGGTCGCTAGAGGTTATGAATTTTTTTTTTTAATGAAGCTGTCGTCTCCTCGGCTCAAGAGTATGCGTACTATTTTCATTTTCGACTTGGAAGGTTATTACTGCTGCAGACGGCGGAACATTACTTTAACTCTTTGTGTTTGCATATCGTCAAGGATCGAGAACCATTTAAAAAACTAGTCCAGGATGTACTGTTGGGTATATATATTCCTCGATAATTTTACTCATGAAATTCTAAGTTCATATTTTGTTTTTGTTTTATATCTTTGTACTGGATAGAACGTATGTAACTGTTTAAAAGGACCTGTTTGTGACCTGTTTAAGACGCCACAACATGCTGCTCTACCCCGGACTACTTTGTTTTGAGGTGTTTGGGATAATTGACACCTTTTCTGTGCTAGTTTAGAACGAAGGCCTCTGACTCACAATGGAAGCCAGGTGTATTTAACGAAGGCTCGCACCTAACCCGAGAAGCTCACTTGACAGACGCGGAACACAGCGGACTCATCTTGGACAACACTACACCCACCCTCTACCCCCTCACAACCCCCTCCCACACCCCTAACCCCCTCCCACACCCCCAACCCCCTCCCACACCCCCAGACTGCAAGCAGGTAAAGTTGCCCCTCGTTCTTGTTGAGGGAGGGAAGGTTAACTTGTGAAGGGTGATCTATATGGGTCTCACGTTGACTCGGGGTGGTGGGGGTCTTGGTGACGGGTGATCGAGATAGACAACTGGATGACGGACATGCGGGTGAGTGACGGATGAACAAGGAATATGGTACAGGCTGTTGGCACTGGCTATCAAAGACTTGTTGGTGAGTGACGGGGGGGGGGAGGGGGAGCTGGACGTGTGGGCTGGTGATGGACAGGCTTGAAACTCTTCCCCACAAAGGCTTGTCCGTTCATCTGTCAGTCTTAACTACCTTACCTGTCGCCTATCCCCCCCTCCGCCCGCCCCCTCTCGTCCTATGTCACTCACTGTGGCTATGGCGAGAGAGCACACATTTGTCGCCCTCCTTCACTTGTTGTTTACGTACACAAGAGGGACAACAGAGAGCCTATAGTCGTGTGTGTGTGTACCTGAGAGAGAGAGAGATTTTCTGATGGTATTTTATAGGTTCAGGCAGGTGAGGTGTAGCAGGGGGGGGGGATAGCTTCGTGTGTGTATTGTGGAGATCACTTTCCAAGACGAGTTAAAATCACACACACACACACACACACACACACACACAGACACACCTTAGCGGAGGGAGAGACTTTTTGTGTACTTAACAGCAAGCTACTACTCCCTCCCCCTCCCCCGGGTGCTGAGAGTCACTTTCACGGTAACGTCACGAAGATTAACAGTGCCATGTGCTCTACCTGACGCAGCACGTGGCACCTCCAGTCACAGCGGCAGAGTTGACACACTTCTCATGGCTCACACACACACACACACACTCCCTTTGGGTTTTCGTCCCTAGTCACGGTTCGTCGGGTGAATTGATCGTCAGTCGGTGTTCTGTAAATATATATTTATTTTCTTCGTTCTTCTTCACTTCCTCCATTGTTCCTTCTTCATGCATCTCGCCTTTTCTACCTGTTTAATAATTACACTTTCCAGTCTTCCTTATCGTGGGAGTTAGTCGTGGGTGTAAAGTTGGTAGTGGTCACCCAATAGGTCCCCCATACTTCCTTGTTATGTATGACTTTCCCCCTATTGTTTGACGTCATTAAGTCGAACTCTCTCAACTCATTACCATTTTGTGGAGTTAATTTCCACTAATGGTGTGTAAACATGAGTGGGTCGTCGCGAAATGGGGGTAACTAACTATACCTGGGGGGGGGGGGCGAGGTGCTGCGTCAGGAATGTTGTGAGGTGATACAGTACCTGGTTCACAGCTCGTTATTGTTAATTAGTGTACTGCGTATACTGACACTCTTACAGCAGAGGTACAACACACACTCGGGCAGGAGGGAGGTGCAAGGGGGTACAGTCAGAGAACTTAGCGTTTACTTCCGAGGTCTGCACTGTTCACATTATTACTGTACTGACACATGTATGAAATAAAACCGGTAAAAACGCTATTCAACCGGTCTAATGGTTGTGGTGGCCGGAGACAGCACTCTAAATAACTAAGCCTGGTTACACAAGGTAGGTGGTAGTGTTGGGTCATTTATAATTACTAATTTTCTTTGAGGCTGTCGTAGATTCTTCAAGCAAGCTTAACCCTTTAGCGGACAGGTGTTCCCCTCAGGTGAATAAAATCTTGTATCGTTAACGAGAATTAAATACCTAGGGGATACTTTGCCGTCTTCAGGGTTAATCACCTCAGTCACTTTCAAGGAGGTTTTAGGAAATTCATGAACATTCAGTTATTTCCTTATGGGGGGCTGGAGGTCTTCACGTGGGCAGGTTTACGCCACTTACCTCATTCAACCATGCCAGGAATGTGTGCTGGTAGTTATGTTAGAGGCTCGTGTTGAGAGTTTAGTAAGCAGCAGGTGTCATGAAGGGGGGGGTAATGTGGTACTCCAGCAGCATAGTGCGATGTGGTAGTGACCTTGGTATGATGTGGCAGCGGCTGTGTTGACAGTGTACACCGACGCTGCCCCTCCCACAACTCTGGAATGTGCAGGCGAGACTCCTCCCACCATCACGGCGCTTCATCCTGCCTTCTGCACACCCACTCTCCACCTTCCTCACGTCACCTACGCTCACCCCTGCACCCTCTCCCTCACGTCATGCAGGCCCTACCCCCCGCACCTCACTTCATCACGTTCGTGTCTCTTTCGCCCACGTCCGCCCACCAATTCGCCATTTACGATCGTGATAATCTTGTTCACGCTCGCAGCTTTTCAGGTCGTGTCCACAAACTAGGTCCGCCCTCTCAATCACTTTGACCAGGTCGTTGTGGCGTCACCCGTGGCTCGGCCCACAGTTGTAACCTAACTGTCAGATTTAGGTAAAAGTTTGGATTTTGTTATTCGTGCAGACATATACAGTCCATCAATAAAGTATCGTTACCCAGGAGACGTTGTGTGAGCAGTGTTGGTCCGCGAGGTGGAGAACGGTTGGTACAGTCCACCAGGCATTATCTACGCTGTTGATCATATTATGTTAATTCTTTCGTGCGGAGAGCTGCCACAACACCTTAATGACCAGTTATTTAAGTTTTATTCCTGCAGCCATATTATGAATATATATGTTGTGTATATTTGAATACTGTCAAGCCGACATAAGGCGAGGCGCTAGAGAACACATCAAAGATTTTAGTTTAACTCTTCAACTGTTAAAGACGGAAAACGTAGCGATACTTTTTTTTACAAAGGCAGAATCTATTTATAATAATTCGCGTTTTTTTATGAAGAAGTTTAACAAGAAGTTAAGGATATCATGTTTTTAAAAGTCCTGTTTTACGTTGAGAGATAAGTTACACACACACACACATGTAGGCAAGATATCGGTAACTCTAAAACTCTAACTCTGGTATGATTCTGTTGTTATACTGAAGCAGACGTCGAAGGTGAGGCAGCAGGTGGTGGTGGTGGTCCTTGGGATTTGACCAGAATTACTTTCCCGTTCGTTCTAACTTAACCTTCCGTCACGGCCTCCAGCGATGCATTTTAAGTGATTCCAAGGCTTCTGTGTGGCTGCTGTTAACCTGACGTGAGACGATGGGGGTATGTTTACTATATTTGCGTCTGTCGTAAGTGGGGAAAAATGAACCGTGTAGGAGAGCAGAAGAGCTAAGGTCACTGACATCATCTCATATTACGATTGTGTATATATAGGATAGCTTGTATGAGGAGGAACCACTCGTGATGAGAGGGTTTGTTATGTCGGGGGGACGTGGGGAGTAATCTTATTATATATACCGTGGTAGATTTGTTAGTGTATTGGTGGGTACAGGCAGGTGGTGTAGCAGACTTAGGGATAATGCTGAGCTACACTGTGGTGAACGAATGACCGACACTGTTGTGGTGTGTTACATTTACCTCACACTTGTGGTTCTTCTGTTGCAAAAAGCGACACAGTTTTGGTTACCTCACTCCCTCCCTCCCTGTAATGGACGCTGGGAAGAACGTGTCCCAAACTTATCCTCTCCGACAGTCGCGGCTGAGTCCTGTAACACTACTTTACAGTACTGTCGTTGGCGCAGCTCAAATAGTGCTGAGAACTAATGTGTTTTAGCAGCAAGAGTAAGAAGTATTTAAAGTTTTTGGTATGTTGGGTAGCAATAACATTTACACAGACGCAGGTCAACAAATTCAGTCTGACATTATGAACTGAGTTGCCACCTCGGTGAACGCCAGCTGATAAGGAATGTTACTTGGTAAATGTCGCTTAGGACACAGTTTTTTGGGGCCGTAAGTGTAGTGTTGAGGATTAAAGTTGTACGTTTAAACAAGTTGCTTCATTATATAGATCTGATGATAAACACTGGCGTCGCTTGAGGTATGACACTGGATGATATGTTAAAATGAGGAGAGGGGAGTGAACCTGAGGTGCTGTATGAGAGGTCCAGCACTACCACAACCTTGTCTTGGTGCTTCCTACTACACCTGTTAACCTACAAACATACCGGGGTGTTCTCTGTACGTAAATGTGGACTTGTGTGGACAAATATATTCGTTCATGGAAGAAGCAACAGTGGAGTGGACGTGAAGGTTGTAGTTACACCCAGGCAATAGTGTCACTGATGTCTATCACTTCACGTGGCCGGTATGGTCTTTATACCACTCTTCAGGTGTAAATATATTATATATGACATTAACAAAATACATAGTCCAAGTGTCATTATAAATATGAAGAGGTCCTGCACTCACACAGCTCACAGTTACGTCCACTGACGCTGGGAGGGGGGGGGGGTCTGCATACAAACAAGGAACCATTGTAAGGGTCTCGGCTAATCTTGTTGGGTGTGGCAGGCCATTGCTTGCCAAGCTTTACTGGCTTAACCTGGAACCCCCCCAGTACACACGAGCCACTAACGTATAACTGGACTGCCTCTCCTCTTTGTAACATAGATTTAGTGAGGACGTGTAATTGTTTACTAAAGGAAAATGTAAACAATAATAGGAAGTGCGTCGGTAAGATAGTGATCAGTGGGCAGGTCTCACCTCGGGCTCTGTCTCTCACTGTATGACTATTCTACACCACCCACCTGACCTCATCACTCACTCACACTCTCACTCTTTATCACACTGCTTCACAGACGGTTCATGATGTCATGCATTGGTCTAAAAAAAAACAATCCCCAAATTACGGCGGGAATTTTATTATCCAGGACTTTTTATAACAGGTGAGATGGTGGCTGGCTTGTTATACCTGATCACCCCTTCAGGTTACCACACCACACCTCCCCCCGGCTGGTACAGTGTTACCAAACCGTTCACCTCTATGGTGTGTTTGTACCGCGTTGATAAACAGTGAACGCTAACATGGCCCAAGTTGAGGCGGCAGCGACTCAGTTACCTGGAACATTTAACTTCACCCGCCCACGGCACCTCCTGTATACCCGCCCACGGCACCTCCTGTATACCCGCCCACGGCACCTCCTGTATACCCGCCCACGGCACCTCCTGTATACCCGCCCACGGCACCTCCTGTATACCCGCCCGGCACCTCCTGTATACCCGCCCACGGCACCTCCTGTATACCCGCCCACGGCACCTCCTGTATACCCGCCCACGGCACCTCCTGTATACCGTACACGTGAGAGGTGTGTTGGTGATAGAGTGCGCTACCTGATGGTGCGTGTAGGTGCTGGTGGTCGGGATACTGTCCACGGCTGGTCCACCGGCCTCCTGCTGGGGGGGGGGGGAGGTGTTGGAGTCTCCTTCGTGTGGATGTGTTAGTGTGGGCTCACCCCTCCCCCAGCACCCACAGTACACCCTATTGTCGCAGGAATTTACAACTTGTTTCTGGTATATTTAGTGTTTACAGAGTGTGATAAACCCTGTGTATTGATGAGAGGTGGTGGTAGTCAAGGTGAGTTAAGGACGGGCGGTGCTTGCGTCAGAGGAGGTGGGGCGATGATGGCATGCTTATGTCCGTACCTCCCTCCTCCCGCCCCTCCCGCCTATCCCCCTCCCGCCTATCCCGGCCCCCTCCCGCCTATCGCCCCCTCCCGCCTCTACTTTGTACTCTGTCTTCACTCTGTGTGTGTTAAGACGTTTCTGGGTGAGAGGTTAAGACAATACAGTAGGTTGGTAGGGTGGGTGACGCAGCAGCAGCACGCCTTACCTGGCCGTGGCACTGACCTTACCTGCTCTCCTGACTCGCCTCATGCCCCCGCCAACCTCTTGTGTACACGTTTGAGTTTTGCGTGGTCTTAGATTACGTTCATGAAAATAAAAAAAAATAGCGAAAAACGTGATGTGTGTGTGAGGGGTGAGAGGTCGTGTTTTGTAAAGAGAATATGAAAGAAAGTAGAGTATCTCACATAAGTCTTCGGATGATAGATATTGGGACAAGCATTATGGTATATTGTTTAACATAAGTAATGAAATGTGTAATTATTTCGGCGTAATTAATATGATGTTCGGTTACCAAGTGTAGTAGGATCAGTGTGCCACAGAGCCAGGCAACAACCCTCCCGGGACATGACCAGTTGTGTGTAGCATTTGGAAAGTCATCGGACCCATCCTGCCAGGTACTTTTTGGGGTGCTGTACGTTTCTCACACGGCTTGGATGACTTCCTGTTGTCACCATACAGTACCCATCACCTGATCAAGCTGTCTAGTACTCAGGTTCAGGAATGTTAATGTGTACTGTCGTTATTCCTGTGGCGTCAGACCCGTACCTGTTTTAGCGCGGCCACACTCACTCGAGGCTCTGTTGAACGGTGAGTGGGCGGCGTTGGTCCCTGACCCCAGTAAATCTTTCACTTTTCTTAGGTGGAGTCTTGGGTTGCGTTTTGGTGAAGATGATGTGGTTGAGGGATGGTAGAGGCCTCGTGTTAAGGGCCCGTATAAGGTTGTGGTGGAGGTATAAGGGGACAACGCCCGTGGTTCACCTCAGGACCCAGCCCCAGGGCAGGGCTGCGCTGAGACGCCCTCCATGTAACCAGGGCGTGGGTCCACCTCACCTGCTGGTGGGTGGAGACATTGCCTCTGCTGATGATTACCAATTGGTGGACTTGCTGGACCTAAGAGCAGTGGTGATACTAACACGCACCTCTCTTCGCTTCAGTCAGAATTCAGGTGTACATTTTGATCATATTAAATAATAAGCGGTGATAAGTAACCCGGTAAACTACCACGTGTTATGTACTAAGGCTCGTGGTGATGACGTAAACACTTGTGCGCGCCTCCCACTCGTGTGATTCAGAGGTTGCGGCCGTTGTTCACCCCCCACTGCTGGTCGTAAGCATTGACCTTGCATCAAGGCAGTACTGTACTGCTATATCGTTTAACGTGGTTGTCCACACCTTATGATTTTAATAATGTAGTTTTGCTTCTTTTTTTATTCCATCATTACGACAGATTATTACTAGCATTGATTTAGATATTATCTCTTGAGCTTCAGCAGAGGAGAGAGACTAATGGTTGGTGTAAGAAGCAAAAAATATCTTGTATATGTGAAGGTTAATCCTCAGTACCTAGAGATTGATTTCATGTCTTGGTGATTAGTCCAAGACCGTGTGTAGAATGTCGCCATAACTTAAACCTAACGACAGATAAGCGTTCATTTAAATACACTATTGCTGTTGGCGACGCCAGAAGGCTGTAAGAACGAGATTTATATATCACAACAAAGCAGCGGTGCCTTAAAGTGGTCGGGCCTTATACGGCCATGAATGAGCTGGGCATCCAGCTGTTGTGACGCTTTCCAGGGAATGACGTAATGCTGCCCGGGAGGATGACGAGGCATGGTCTCACCTGCACAACCCCCACCTAAGAAAGTCAATAGAAACCTTTACCAACAGTTTTCTCTCGATTCTCTGAGGTGATAACGCAGGTGGTGTGGGGTGTGGGACTTAAGGAGAGGGATAACGCTAGGTAGACGAAAGAGGCGTGGGCGCCCCACAGTGGCTCCGCCCACCCATTAGCTCTGCCCTGCGGGTTGGCCCCGAGTTGCACAATCCAGACCCGATCTGACACACTCCTGCCCAGCCAGGTTCAGGAACATACACCAGACGTTATAAGCGAGAGCGATGTAGTCTCCACCGTCCGTCAGAGTGAGAATATGAATAATCTGACGTGGTGAGGTAACCAGGCCTCCATTGTTAGCTCAGGAGGAACCAGCGATGATGATACGAGCAACAAAATTTGAGGGCTGATAATGGCACCTCTCCCACACACCCAAAAAAGTTACACAGGATGAAGGGGAGAAGAGGGTGCTGGAGAACGTGACCTGCTCGTGTTGTCCAGCCCAGTGAGGGAACTTTGCAATGACATTCTCCCAGTTTGTGTCCTGCTACCATGGTCGGCTTATCCTACCAGTCCTAGAACTCACTTCTTTTTTGCCACAACTCTATGAGCCAACACTGGAGGTACAAGTTGTGCTTCACCCGAGAGGTCTGCGGCAAGTGCTCGAGTAAATGTGAGATGACTAACTTTGAAGAGGCAGAAAATGTGAGCAGATGGCGAGGGGGATATGGAGGAGGTTTAACATGGACAGGGAACGCCGCTAACATACCGATCTGAATCACTCACTCCTCCCCGGCCGCCTCACCTCGCCCAGCTCCTGACCCCTGCTCACTCCCTCCTCCAGGCTACCCCCACCATCACCCCATCTTTCAGTTTTACCGTTTCCGCTCCAGAAATAAGCTTAAACAACATATTCTCTGTTGTCGTGCGTCGAGTCTTCAGTATTTCACCGTTACTCTACCCGTGGTTGTTGTAGACATTAGTTATCTTCACCTGCACCTTTGACTTGGTCGTGTCTATTAACGTTTTAGGGAAATCTTAGGTTCACAGCCTCCGTTTCCTTTTCTCACGCCAATTCGTCCCTTTTAAACTTTACTTTCCGTCTCCACCCTCTTCCTCTCTCCACCTCACCTCCGCTCCTCGATCATTTTTTTTGTATTCACTTAATTTATTATTGTTTTAACCCTCCCAGACTCTCCTCACTTACACTACTTCACCCCCACCTCATACCAGCGCCTCCTCCTTCACTCGCTATACCTCTCACGTGCACGCAACCTCGGTCCCCACTTCCCTCAACTTCATCCCCACCATCCCTCAACTTCACCATCATCACTGTTGCTACCCTCTTCATCCCATCCACTCCCGCCACCACCGTAACACCATTCCTACCACCGCCGCAACCAGTGACACCGTTCAATTTTTTTATATGATCCTCTGCAGACACTGGGACTATAGTTTTACTAGACGTCTCCACTCGTTCTGCACAAGTCGAAGCTCAAGGCAATGTAAACACTCAATATAATCACGGAAATTAAATACTCACCTTTTTTAAACTGTCTGGGTGATTACCTCTGAGGAACTATTACTTAACAATAGCAGGTTATGTAGAAAGGAGGTTAAGGCGATGTGTTCTCAGGGGAGGAATCTTTTGTAAGGTCGTTAATAAACTTACGTGTGTGAGGCCTGTCTGTACACAAAAGACGTAACTTTGGAGTGTAAGTGTGATGGTAAGTTCGTCGATATCAGAGACGTAAACAGTCACAGAAGTTCTTGATGGTCCCGCTACATGGAAGGTATAAGGTGTCTTCAGGCCCCGCATAGTGAAGCAGTTATACAATGGACTTAGACCCCTTCTAATGCGTACCCAACACCCCGCTTACATGGCTGTGGTGTTATACTAGTGTCTTATGTGTTGGTTAGACTTTCCAGCTCGAGATTGAGTATTGTCCAGATTTGCTAATTACTTGTTCAGCATTTTCACGTTGTCATTATTTTGATTTTGAAAAGACTGGTGTGGGGGGGAGGGGGTGGACTGACACGGCTTTTTGCACAGGCTGGACTAATTGTTAAGTGGGCGTGTTGTGAGTGGGGGGGGCAGTACAGAGGCGGAGACTGAGCTGCGGGGGTAAAAAAAAGCAACCTTCAGGATTTACTCCAGGTAAACTGTCTGTGTGTGTGGAGAGAGAGAGAGAGAGAGGGGGGGTTTGAGTAAGTGATGCCAGGGGCGGATGCTGGCTGTGGGAGGAGGTGGAGGAGGAACAAAGTGGCGTATGACGTGGCAGCGCTGGGCATCATGAGGCCTTAACTTGAGATAAATTTCCTTGTGGGTCCCAAAATCGCCTTCGGCTCATCTCTTATCTATTTTCCAACAACAGTTAAAGTCGTAGGTTCTCCTCCCTGTAGTTATTAAACACTGTCGACTGTAACTGCTGGAGAGAAGTGTGTTTTTACCTGGTGTGTTGGAGGCGGCCATATTTGGCAACTCAGTTTTTGACTCTGGCTGCACCTGTGTGGGCCGGCTGGTGGTGGTGGTGGGTGCTGCTAGGGCCGGTATTGTTCGCTGCCCACCACGCATTCTTCCTCACTCTGCCTTATTTAATGTTTTTCCCTTCGTTCTTTCGCGTTTCAGAAACCTCCCAGACATGTGCTAGCATAATTGTTTCGTTTAGACACGAGTGGTGGTCGTCTGGGGTGTTTGGTGGGCCGTGTGGTGTGTCGCTTTTGACGCTGCAGGTGTGTCCTGCCCACGCTCATTATTGGGTACAGGGACACACACGCACGCACGCACACACACACACACACACACACACACACACACACACACACACACTCTTTTCTCTCCTTTCTCTCCAATATTCGACAAAGAGTCTAAACAAGTTGAACACACGTATTACTTTCCTTTGTAGTTACTGTGTTGGGTAGTGGGGTGTATTGTGTGGTGGAGGGCGGGCGTGAGGGTACCGGCCGTTTACCTTGCCTGGCCTCCCACAAGGTCGCCCCCGCCTCCCCCGGTGACCGCCTAGGTGCTCCACACACCCACCACCGCCATCCATGTACCTCCATATTTACTACACACACACACACACACACACTTTTGTTTTTATAGTTATGTAGTTGTTTGTGAGCTGGTTGTTGTGCGTCTTCATGTGTTGCTTGTGTGTAGATGCCCAGCAAGTGCTTCCAGGCGTCTTTGTGCCTGAATTAATAAACCAGAGAACACTGAACATGGTAAGTGTAAACGTTTGGTCAGGTGTGACCTTAAGCCAGGCAAGGTGTGCGTATAATATAGTTGGGTGTGTGTGGGAGGGTGGCGGCGTGGGGCAGGTGGCTACCCGGCAAAGCGCGCCTCAGCACACCTGGCGAGAAAATCTCAGCTGGTACGATACCCGTACCTCTCAGAGCTGCACCAGCTCCACAAACTCCCACTTGCACCACAATCTGCCCGGAGAGGTTAATACTGTCACCATTACTGTTGGCTCATAGGGGCAATGACCCCCTGTGACGTCATGTGGCGACCCCAGTCCATGTATGGGGGAGGGAGACGGGATGCGCTGTGCCCCGTAAATTGTGAGCGAAGGGCGTCCCCCATCTAGGGGCACAGCCTCGTGTTAGGGGCACTGGTTGACGCACCTTCACTCATGAGGGCAACTCATCCTCAGCCCCACCCACCCACCCTCTCTCCTGCCTGACTCACCTTGCCTACTCTTACCCCACCTCACCCTACCCACCACCCCCACACCTTCATTCACCTTAACCTGTTCAGTGATGGCCGGCCGGACTCCGCCTCGTCTGCCCACCTCTACGTCACATTCCGCCCACCCAACTCTCATTATCTTACAGTTAGAGATTTAAGGAACAGTATTTTGTAATGTCTGTTTTTGACAAGTATTTCTTAACCTTAAGGTGACAGGTTTGGTGTGAGGTGGAGGGCGGTGCTCACTGGTGCCTCTGTGTGGAGATACTCCGTCATCGCGGTTGTTTAACATTCCCAGAAACGTTTTGATGGCAGCACACACACACACACACACACACACACACGTGGGTACTGAGGAAGTGGTTTCTCATTTAGTGCACAGCTGTGGGTTGACCATGAGCGCCACACCTGATTACCTAGCAACATGCAACAATTCTTTGGCTCTTGCAGGGGTGAAAAAGAGCCGGGAGGGGGGGGGGTGACTTTTTTGGGGCTCATTTACATTGTTGCGGCACTACTTGGTTTCCTGCCGTAGTTCCACTCCTCACCACCTGTCGAGTATGTAAGTCATAACCTGAGGCCGTGGGAATAGTTATTTGTTATTCCCTGCCAACTGTCTCATCCTGGGTATATGGGGAACGAGAGAGTGGAGCCGTCAGCGATGAACCACCACAGGGAAGTTACTGCTCGCGTGTCACTACCCCGCCACTTACCATCCAGCGTTTGTTTGTACTGCCTCGTCATTACTCGGCATATAGAATTGTACGTGTTGGGCATGTGGGTCGGGGAGGGAGGGATTGTGGTGTGTTGTGTGGTAATTACCCAGTTATTGTGAGTGTTGGTGTGGAGGTACTACACTACACGTCCACACACTACACTACACTACACTACACGTGTTACTCATACTATTGGTCAAAACTGATAAGAACTATACATTGGATTTTTTGTGTTGAGTTAATATATTTCAGTAACTAATATTATGACTAGGTCAGGTCAGCATAGGTTAGCGTGACGGTGAAATAATCTGGAGGGTTAGTCTAAAGGTAATCCCATTAGTGGGTGTATTAGTATTTATGACTAATAAGTTTGAGTTAACGGGACCTCTCACAATTTTATGTTTACGTAATTTTTAATACTAAATTTCAATATTTTTACGTATTTTTGTATTTATTTGTGTATTTTTCTCATGTTTGGTTTTATATTTACAGGTGAGTGCAGCTTGGGAGACAGGGAGGTGATGGTGTGGGTGAGTGAGCAAGTGTCGGGTTTGTTAGTATCCAGGAGACAGGGAGGCACAGGTTAGCATTCTGTAGGTGCTGCAGCCCTGCGCCAGATTATGTTGTGTTTGTGACGGCACCACACGTGCTCCGCGCATATCTGTAGGGTACATATTTGGAGACGTACCTGGGTGTGGAGTATACCTTGAGTGGAATATTCGAGTCCATCACTGTCCCACACTGGGGAGGTCCTACACGGGGCCATACAGCGCAGTTTTCTTTGATGTGTATCACGATGTTTTCTGTAAATGGCACCTCTTGACGGCGCCTGATTTTATAAACAGGTTATGAAAAGTGGGGACATTGATGATTGTAAGGTGATGTGTTGTCTCATTACCAAGATCAATTGTTTTGAAATCATATGCAGGTGTTAATACTGCCGTAGATGTTCCACTAAATGAACTGACTACGATATACAGAAGCGAGGCAGCCTCCTGTAGCAGTGCCTGATAATATAAGCCAGAGTTATATGAAGCTCGTGGTTAGATAGATCACTCTACTCTAATAAACCTTTATATATACTGTATATGAGGCTGCACTAGAGAGTGGTCACACACCGCTCTCTGGCGTGTTTCCTTCCCACTGTCTGAGTGAAAAGTTTGTCATTGGAGGTAAGACACTAAAGCCAGGTAACCTTAATATGATGAACATCTTTCTGGAATTAAAGTGCACACTGCTACTTAAACAAAATAATGATACTTAGTTAACATAAAATATCCAACATTTTATCATGAAATTTTACATCGCTGTCCATCATCACATAACATCCTCCATTATATATATATATATATATATATATATATATATATATATATATATATATATATATATATATATATATATATATATATATATAGATAGATAGATAGATAGTGTGGTTTTGTTTTATTTTAAACTAGAGTGAGTCGCTAATAACGGCGGGGTCTAGTATGGTGATATACAAAGGCTGGCGGTAACTATAGTTACAGTATATGCTGAAAATATTAAGTATGTTTTATATTATTTAGTTATATATTTATTAAAATCCTTCAGTGTGTGGGTGTGTTGAAGCACCCTGTTGACTGGGGGGGGGGGTGAGTGGGGGAAATGTAATTATTTATCTTATGAGTTGCAGTATTGACCACGAGTCACCGCCCAGCTCGGGACCATTCAGTATTGTTGTCCGTACCTCCTGCGGCTGACCCGGTGTGGGCGTGTGTCTCGCGGTTCTGGGAATAATGAAAGTGTTTATTCTCGACTTGGTGTCCCCGTCCCTTTTAAAACAAATGTGTACAGAAGGTATGAATGACGCTTACAAATTAAATTTTTCAACACGACATATTTCATAAGTTACAACCAACTATTATTTTGTCGCGAGTGTCACCTGGCTCTCACATCACTGGCGTCTCACTGCCACGCCTCAACTAAGGCTTCTTTTTATATAATACCCACAATTAATATATATATATATATATATATATATATATATATATATATATATATATATAATTATTATTATTGTTATTATTTTAAGACATGTGTTGTATTTGAATTAAGAGAACTATCTTAATGAACATCACCTGTAAGCCTCGCCTCACTAGTGTACAGTACCTCCCTGGTTCTTACATTCTTACATCCTCTCCCACTACCATAACACACACCTGCACGCTGATCGTCAAGAAACATCCTGAAGATGGTCCTTTAGTATTTAAATATATATATATATATATATATATATATATATATATATATATATATATATATATATATATATATATACATATATATACACACACACACACATTTTTCTATGGCGATAAATCACCTTTACTCAAATCGTCGAGAAAACTGAATAGTGCATTGTACACCGTGAGAGTTTTGTGGTCACTTGCAGTGTAAGTCGTGCAACCAGTCTTAGTTATAACGGTGAGGTGGACGAATTAAGACGGTGTAAGGTGAGTGGGAAGGTCAGGTGAGGGGCAGTGTGTCCAGGTCTGACAGCTCCGCTCTCACCACGCTATGCTAAACTTGTACTAGTATACTCTTGCTACTATATATATATATATATATATATATATATATATATATATATATATATATATATATATATATATATATATATATATATATATATATATATATCTCAGTTGCTGCTATTACGTGTGATGACACTGATGTGTGTCATAGCGGTGGTGAGGTGTGTTGGCCCGCTTTGACACCTTACCTGGTGCCAATCCCAGCACCCTCACCTGGCAGCTTATACGCCACCACCGTAGCGCTGCAATCCTTGGCCATACGCCTCGCACACACAAGCGTTCACCAAGCACACCACCTGTGAATGGCAGGTCCCTGCTTCTACCACCACCACCCAGTCCTCCCATCTCTCTGCTCCAGTTTATATCTCCGTGAATAACTACATGGATGTTCACTCCACACCCCATTCTGCCACACCACACCACACTGGCCGAGGTTGTCACCTGACACCACACCATACTCCACACACCACTCCACATCTTGTGCTACAGTTGTGGAGGGTGACGGTGCTTCATAATAGAGAGGCAGTGATTGGGGGGTGGCAGCAGCATCTGTGTGCATCCTGCGTAGAACATTTCACTCCTGGGGGGTCTTCGGGCTGAGAATTCTTGAGAATGGCCATGACCACGGGCGGAGTGCGTGTCGGCAGTGTGCTGTGTCCTTCGTGACCGCTACAGTACGACCGACAAGTGTGGGAATGTCCCTCATAAGCAGAGTTTACCGTGGGAATAGATGTCTTCTCATAGCAATAGTATACTAGTAATAGTGTTTAAGTTGTTTATTAGTTGGGGGTAATTACTACAACGTGACACAGCGACCAAATAACCACCACCAACTAGATAAGATTAGATAATTACACAGCACACTGGTCGAATACCTTGTTTGTACACACAGTCGAGGTGACGGAGGTGACTGGTGACACTCCTCACATCTTCATTCTCACTTTACTCTCGTCCTTCCCCTCCCCCTCCTTTTCCTCCTCGTCGCCCCCCCTCTCTCTCTCTACCCTCCATGATGAGCTAAGCAGCCATCACTAAACCCCCCTCCCCCACCCATCAATCACGGCCAGTCAGTTCCTCACACCACACACCTTCTCTCTTGTCTTCTTTTATTTGTTGAAATGTCTTAACGTCTGTTGTTTTTTATCCTCATTTGTTTATTAACGCGGGTTCCCTCTCACTTAACTACCGATTCTTCCTACTTTTTTTTTCGTGTTGATCTTCCTTCCTCTGGTTTCCCTTTCCCCTATATTTTTTGTTCTCTCTCTTTAATCCTCCCCTTTATCCTTCTCTTCCAGTTCCCATTCGCTGTTTTTTACCCCACCTCTTGGCTCCATTTCTCCTATTAATCTTCCTTCACTCTTATCAGTTCTGTTTCTCCTCTTTATCATCCTCTATTTGCTATACCCTGTGTTTTACTCGTCTCTTTACGATTTCCTTTATTATCACCCCCCTCCTTCTCTAGTCACCTTCCTCCACCTCCTTAACGTTGATCCTCTCTCTCTCTCTTCTACGTGGTCAAGAGACGCCCATAATAATCTGGCCATCGTGTCAACTGAACCTAGACATCAAAACATCAATCATATCATAGTAGAAGAAAAAGTTAGGATATAAATCAATTTGTTGGTTTTAATTTTATTTAGGGGGGGTGTGTGTGTCATGGTTGAGGTGTAAAGTTGTAAACTGGCCGGGAGGAGGGAGAGGAGGCGCACCCGTCCATTTAGTGCAAGTTTATACTGAGGGCAACAGCCGAGACCACCGGGGCTGCATTATGTGTTGGATAATTGCTTTCGTAATGTACCTGGGAAGACGGTGAGGCTGATGTCATCCTTTGTGTAAGGAGCAGTGTAATGGTGGTGGTAGTGCTGCGTCTTTGTTCACCACCATGCTGGGGGACCTCCTGCTTACACCACCGTCATGTACTCTAAATAACACCACTGTACTGTACTTGTTCATCGACCTTCTGAGAGGAACAAATAGATATGTTGTCTTGACTATTTGTGTTCCATACGTTGTGTTATTGTTGGCTGTGGTAACATGACCGCATCTCGTACTGCTTTTGTCCGAGCTGAGAACCGTGTAACATAACGTGAATTTAGTCGGTCCCTATGATCTTCACAATCCACTGTATCTACGTTTTATGTATTTGTCGTAAAATGTAACCCTTTTCCCTAGTACAGTTGATCATTACAGTAGCATTGTTGTACGTGTTTTGCTTAGGTTTTGTTAGTTCACTGAATATTACGGAAGACACGAGCAACACAATAGTAGCTCTCATGTGGGTTGAGGCTGTGTCGTAACGAATTTTTGGTCTGTCTGTGGTCTCCAGGTCTGTTGGTCCATCTGTGGTCTCCAGGTCCCTGTTGGTCCATCTGTGGTCTCCAGGTCCCTGTTGGTCCATCTGTGGTCTCCAGGTCCCTGTTGGTCCATCTGTGGTCTCCAGGTCCCTGTTGGTCCATCTGTGGTCCCCAGGTCCCTGTTGGTCCATCTGTGGTCTCCAGGTCCCTGTTGTGTGCCCCTGTGTTATCCAGAACCAAACGTGAGTCTAGTAGTCTCCCAGCATCGTGCCTGGGAGTGTATTTGTGGAGGTGCTGGTGGGTGTAAACACAGAGTGGATGGTGGGGCGAGTGTCACTGTGCCGAGTAGACTCAGCTTGGGCGGACGGATGTTAGTAGAATATTGTGGAGGTTGGTGGTAATGCCTCTAACTATCGCACTGCTCTGGGAAGGTTAGGTTAGGTTGTGTGACAGACCTTGGCGTGTCTCCTATTCATTATTGTCAGTCCCTATGTGAAAAATCATCGTAGTGTATAACAAGTAGTAACACCTTTCATTATTGTTATGTTGGAGGCGAGGGAGTTAAGGACACGGGTCTTGTGTTGTAGGGGTAACTGGGGGTGACTGTGATGGTGGTGTTCTATACAGTCTTCCCCGTCGGTGTTTTAATGTTTACCTTCAACCACCTACAGGAGGGTATCGTGTTAGACTGGATCAACGAGTTCTTCACCATAGCCCACCTTAACTTACCACGTGACGTTCATCATTTTCCTCCAATTATGTTTGGGAGAGATAAAACATGTGATTAGGGTATCGTGCGAAGACTTGGTGGGCGATAAGAAACATGGGCACTGATATATCTCATAATATTACTAGTTTTCATGTATTTTATCCACTTTTATCTTAATCCTATCACGTCTCTCTCTTAGCGGGATGAAAGGCGGAGGGGGTGTGGTTAAGGCAGGTGAGCACATGGCCGTGACCAGAGCCAGGTCGTGATGGTTAATGCTTTGGTCGTTTGGAAATGAGATAGGGAAGAGGGTGAGGACGTAGCAGTGGCTGGTGTGGGCGTGGTTGGTGTGGGCGTGGTTGGTGTGGGCGTGGCTAGTATTAGTATAGCAGCTTGTTGTGGTCAGTTGCTTCCATAAGCTGTGTTGTTGCTGTTAGACACGAGTTGCTCCTGTACTCCCTCCCACGCACCAACACAAGATGCTCCCCACTAACATGTGAAGCAGGTGATGGAGGTGACTTGTGGTGGCAACTGGGGCAGTGGTGGAGGTGTGGAGAGGATGGTCGGTGTGGCGCCGCGGTGGTCTCAGGGGGCCCTGCATAAACACCCTCCCGCCAGGAACTCTCCTCCTCCAGATGCTCAGACGGGGAGGGGAAGAGAGAGGGGGTGGGGAGGGGGCTGCCTGTCCTCCACCACGTGCGATACTAAGTAACACTGGGGCAGATACAGTGGAGGGATAGGACGGAGACACCATTCTGTACCTGTAGCACTATTGTAGCAGCTCGGAACACAATTCTTTTAGGCTTCACTTCTTCACCTAGAATTAAAACAAATTTTAATTTACAGACGGTGATAATTAACGAGTGTAAATGCTCTTGTGTTGTCACCAGAGCAGACCTGACACACAATGCCCCAGATCAAGGACTGGACCAGATATATCCTCACTAGTCTATCATGCCGTTCATTAAGTGTGTCCGCACAGTACCTCCCACAGGCTGATCGACATATATTATGACCAAATGGCTTAAGCAAATAAACTTCATGAAAATAAAACTGTGTCAAGCAGGCGTGCGGGAGACATCGGTGTGTAGCTGGGTCAGATGGTGGGGTTGGATTGACCGCCATTGGCTCTTATACGGTACACGTTCCCTGATGGCTTGCGGATTTGTACCTCCATTTATTTAATATGCCGCTTCCTGCTGAATGACAGGTCGCCACCCCGCTGCAGTTTTTCCATTCTTATGTTATCTTCTAATTTATTATAGAAGTATCGTCTTCACATTATTGTCACGTCGATGTCGTCAGCTGCTGTAATTATTTTCCATCACAGTAACCCGAGGCGTTTTATGGCGTGACGTGTCGGTAGTCTGTTAACTTCTCAATTTACTCTTAACAAGTTATGTGTGAATATGCCAGTACAGCGAGGACGATTGAGTGATGACGCACATTGTAGCGAAGATTATACAACAGATACCAGTAGTTAGTTAGTTATCCCCCGTCTATTTGTTCAGTTGCCAAAGAAGAATATTCTATGTACGTCAAAGCTACAGTACATATCCAGGTGCTGGTTTAATGTAGATGACCCCAAACCGCCCCCCCCCCTTCCTCCCTGTTCAGTCACTTTTCGTTAACAATATTCTAACGTATAGTCATGTTTATTGTGACTAACTTGAACACACACGCACACACACATACGCACACACACACACGCACACACACACATACGCACACGCACGCACGCACACGCACGCACGCACGCACACACACACACACACACACACACACACACACATTAGATACTGAGCGATGAAGCCAGTGGTGCCTTATGTATAGTACAGACGAAAGTTTTATTTCTTATTGTGTAAAAGAAAGTGTGAGAAGATATGTTGGTGAGTTGGCTGACGTGTATCATCCGTCACAAGAGATACAGTTTTACATGGATGGTGTGCAGAGGAGTGTGACTGGGCCTGTTGGGTGTAGGGACAGTCTGAGTGAGGGCGGAGCAATTAGTGTTCCTTCCACGGCCGATGGTATCACTGGGAGGCTGACGGAGGCTGTGACAAGCATTTATCACTGGTGCGGTGTTCCTGACCTGTAGTGAGGCCCCCTCCTCCTCCTCGCCCACCACAAGGAGGAGGAGGGAGAGGTGGTGTAGGATTATAACAAGGAGAGGAAGATTTTGTGGCTGTCGAGTGGTACTGGGTGTTGGGGGTGGGGGAGGTGGTGTGGGCGTGAGCAGCCAGTGTGGGCGTGAGCAGAGGCAGTGTGGGTGTGGGATGCGCAGAGGACATGGCGCGGGGATGTGACAGGTGTACGACGCAACTTGGTTTGATAAGTTGGGTTACCTTGACACTACACCACCCAGATGTCTCGCCCACCACCGTTGTCATCTCTATAAGCCGCCCCCCCCCCTCCTGTATGCAGTATTCTCGTGTTTCAGGATATTTACATTTTAACTTTTAACGCAGGTTTTCCCCGGGAGTGTTATGTCATGTTAGGCAACTTAAACTTACTGGTTGTCTCTGAGGAAACATTTACCCAGTCTCTTGCCTGTCATCTAGGCTTTATTAACGTCATCTCCTTTTATTATATCCTGTGTGTGATTGTCAACACTAACTCAAGATGTTAGATTTTAAAACTGGTTGGATGTGAAAAATTATGTGAATTATTATATACAGTTTTGAAATGTTCCATCACTTCATGTAAACAATCTTAGTTTTTTTTATAAAGCTTGCACAAGAGCACAAAGGTTTGGAGGAATTACCATGGCATTAAAACTGGAAGCGGGGTTGGAGGAGTGTGTGGGGTGTAAAATACTTGGTGTTTCACGGTTATGGCGGCATCCATCCATCAGTGTCAGGATAGTGAGAGAGATAAACCCGCGGGAAACATCCACCTTCCTCCCCTTCTCCTCTGCCTTATTTATTATATGTTATTTTCTGTCGTTATGGAGGGGTGGGAGTCTCGGGGTTATTGATAGTAACGTGTGTTTATGCCTGAGTGATGGCGTGTGACGGAAGGTGGGAGAGGAGGTGTAGGAAGTACCCGCGTTTGTCTGTAGTAGTGTGAGGGGGGGGGGGGTGTACTAGGATGATGATGGTGGCTGGCGGTGACTGTGGCCGGAGCATCACGCACCCCTTCCTTCCTCGACCCCTACACCGCACCTTATTCTGTTCCTTGTGTGTCGTTACCCCGCTCTCATTATAGACCTTTGTTCTGCCTTGCTTCATCACCCTCCCTTGTTATCATGCTGGTTATTTATTCTACACTGAAATTATACATTAATGTCTTTCTTTACACCCAATTTTGTGATGACATAAACACACACCTCACACCTGGCGTGTAGATTTGTAGTGAACATGAGGTCAGCTGGCTCACCCGGGAGGCTGACGTACAGCGGTGGACCTGTTGGAGTAGTGTTCTTCTCTGTACCTCAACCCCTTTGGGTGAAAATGGGACTCCTCTCAGATAAGATTCCTGCGTGCTCGTTATACAGTCCTCACCTTTTCCAGGGCTGCCCAGCCTCCCCCAACAGGGTGGGAGCAGTGATCGTGGGAGGTGATTGTGTGGGCGGCGACCACGGTAGGTCTGAGTCCCTCCCACTGTCATTATAATCTCGGTAATGGTGTGTTTGGTTCATTGTGGCGCCTTAACCGTCATCAGGACACCATGACTCACTATACAAGAAGTCATCAAGCGGCTTAGATCTCGACTCAGCTGCTTGGGGGACGGGGGAGGCAGGGGGCACCCCGGAATAATCTGCAGGTACCCCTCCTCCTCCCAGGTAAACACTGATTTTAACCAATATTTTACCCAGGTAATGGTGTGTTGTGACAATTACTTTCGCCGTGGTTTTTTTCAGAATCACTTGAGCTTCTTAGCGGGAGTGGTTGTACTAGGTGTGTCTCTTGTGTCCCTCCACAAGGTTAGGCTTATTACCTGGACGTCTCTGTGTACGAACAAGAAAAGCCAATTGTGCCGCGGGTATTGTCTGGCCCGCGTGTGAAATAGAGACACACTTAACATCTGGTCGACAACATCTCAAAAGCCTCTTCTTCCTTCCAAGTGACTGTGTCGAACGTAACCCTAAAAGTTATATTATTGTTTGACTTCCTCTTATGATTCATTAGACATTTTAAAAGATAATATCCCTCAGACCCGGCCGCAAATCGTGGGATGAGGGTTATCAGTAGATGGGTTGGGGGGGGGATTCCTCTGGTTGTGTTGTCATTGTGGTCGCGTGACTCCCCTCAGTCAAGACTCCACAGATAAAATAAACGTAATTACTAAATATCAGTTAATAATCCCCACGAAGCACTTAAGGGAGTTTATGGATAACCACCAGTTAGGTTAGGATAAGGTAGGTTTACATTTGGGTGGTTAATCTGTAGGTGAAAGAAACTGGAGGTGGAGATTCTTCAGGTAGTAAACAGACAAGACGCCATAGTGAACATTAACACACAAGTTTGCACTGAATGTTTCTGCTAGAGGATGGGATGAATAATGTAGAAAAACGTAAAATTAGATCCAGCAAACAATCCTCTTATTGCTTTCAGCTTGTCATAAAATACTCACTAACCCTAACCTAACCTAACCTAACCTAACCTAACTTTAACTTACCCTAACCAAACCAAGAAGGAAAATAATGGAAATGTGTATCAAAGTTCATGGCGGAGAAACGACATATTGGCCTTTTAATGTCCATTGGCCTTTTTGGTTTTACTTCTAGAATCTTATTGTTTATGTTGTATTTTGATTATTATTATTATTATTATTGGTAGTAGTAGTAGTAGTAATAGTAGTGGTATCCAGATGCTGACTAATTCACAGTAAGAAATAAGTCTTTTGAAATCACCGCTTGACTGATAGGTAGACTATTTCAGAAACAATAAACACAAGAGGAGGTACATGATATATAAAAAGTAGTGTTATAGTGATGTAGGTGTGAGGTGGTGATAGTGGCTCCATCCTGCCATTAATTACTATATGGTGCCCTATCATGCCATCTGCTCACATGCCATTCAGTTATAGTCTTTATCGCCACCGTTGCTTCCTCCTCATCCACAGAATCTTAATCTTTCTTTATTCTTAACTAATGTGTACAGTATATTGATTCTATTAACCTCTTGTGCAAAATTGGTGATTGTATTGTAAATGGTGAATGTATTGTAAACGGTGATTGTATTGTAAATGGTGAATATATTGAAAATCATGAATATATTATGAGTTGTTTATTTATAATTTGGACAAGTTAAATCTCTCAGGGGCGATGCATCAGAGAGGGTTTACAGTACAGACGTCGGTATATATATATATATTTTTATTTTTAGATCATTTATTTCCTAGAGTTTTAATTTTATTGGCTTACACTAACTCGACTGTCACATAAGGATCGAAACCCGGAATTAGTATGTATTGGAAGGTAAGCTTGGGTAATAATTGCTCGTGTGTGGGTGGGTGGGTGTGGGTGGGTGGGTGGGTGTGGGTGGTGGTAAAGATCCGTCCAGCGCTGAGGTTCATTGTATTTTGATTAATGGTTACGTTAGTAGTCATTCAGGTCGGGTTGGTCACGCTCGGAACAGTTGCTCAGTCGTAAGTAATTAGATGTGCTTTGTGTGATGGCAGGAATGGTCGTGATAATGCTGACACAATATATTTACATAGGTCATTTTTTTCTTTAACTGATTGAAGTAAAAGATGGATTAGTTATATAAGATGATTTTACGTGTGAATGTTTAGGTATAGTTATATAAGAGGGTTTTACTTGTGAATGTTTGTTGAGTTGGTATAGTCTTGGTGTTTGTGTATAGAATCTGGAGTGAGAACGTGACCTGTCTTATTTGTACTGTGAGCCCTTCTTCCCTGCAGTACACACACACACACACACACACACACACACACACACTGTGGTGGAATTTCCGTTCTATAGATTACACCTGTACACGCCATCCACCGGAAGTGTTTCTTCATTTTGTAATCAAACCAACTGTGACCTTCAGTGTGTGTGATCACAGGTTGAGAGTGATGGTTCAGTCTCCTGAAGGCCGGTTTGGCGTCCACCTTTGGCAGTCAGAGATGGTGTAGATAAAGTACTTTGAGGGTCAGCTGGTGGTGTTCATGGTGAAGGTGCAACAGCTGTTAAGGTCAGGTCACATTTGTTGGTGCAAGACCACATATACTAATGCTCACGATGTCACAGTTGGACTAAACACCCCTTTTTTTTACCGGAGGAAAGTCTTGCAGATACAGTACAATAATTCTTCATTGGTGATTAAGCATTGATGGGCGGTGTTGGCATGTGTGCATTGTAGAAAATTAAATAGGAGGGCCACAACGCTCATGTTGTGAGGGGAGAGTAAAACCCAAGTGACCCCAGACCTTTACCCCTGTAGTGATTCATCTCTGCCCCCTCCAAAGACACACACACAGAACCCTCTTGAAAAAATACGCAGAAATCGTGTAATGTGTAAGCTTCCTCCCGGGTTTTCAGGGGAACTAGTGTTCTGACGTGGAAATGTTCCTCACGTAGCGAAAACACCACCACACACTTCTGCCCTCACTCACCACTTGAACAGGACTGACTGGAGAGTAGAGGACCATTCTTCATGGGCCGCTTACCTGCACACGGAGGACGACATACAGGGACACGTGTTTCCTACGTCTGTCGCAAGGAATCTTTATCGCATTTGAAATCTCCTCTTCAAGGGATTACAACCCAATACGAGCAAACATCAGGCTTGAGTCTCCTTGGCGTCAGGTGAGATTCGTCTTACAGCAACAGAGGCACAATAATTACGACGCCCTCATAAACAGTAAGCTCCTGAAAATTTACCGGAATGTTATTGGTAACTTCGATTTGATGGCGAGTCCCTGCCACGCATGACTCCCGTGGCTCCAGAGGTGAAAATATATAATAGATTAATATATTAAGATTTACCGTTGCTGAAATAAACCTGTGTAGCCTTGAGGTTTTTTTTTTTTTGGTCAGGGTTATATGTGGGAAGGTCGTACGTGCCTGTGGAGACAAATGGTGGTTTACTGGAAGGTTCTGTGTGTGTGTTTTAGAGCAGTACACACACACACACACACACACACACACACACGTAATCAAATTTGCAGTGGGAGAGTTACAGAAAGGTTTTTTAAGTTTTAGCAGGTGTGTGGAGCCCTAAGAATATGTATTGCCCAATTCATCCGTTTTTTTTGCTCGGCCCAGTATGTAGACTCGCCAGCAAGATGTGGCCAACACATAACACATGTACAGGATTTAAAGTGACACGGCCAGGTGGCAGATTTTGTGTGTGTGTGTATGTAAATGCTGAAAAGGGCTTACAGCATCTTGTGGGAGTATAGTGGTTTGTGGCTCCCCCGCCCTCCCCCCGCTCTTGTGGCTCTTTTAGTCATATTGTATAGGCGTCCTCCCTCCATCCCTCCCACACATCCTTATCCTCTGTCCTATTCATCTCTTCCCACGTGTCCTCCCTCACCTTTTCCGTCTCCATCTCTCCCCTTTCCGTCTACACTTATCACCTCTCCGCCCTCTGGTAGCTGTTGTCCATCCTCCCCCCCCCCTCCCTCAACCCACCAGTTTCCTCTCACCTTCGCCCCATCTTCGTTCCCCGTCGTGCCTGCTGTAGACGAAGGGTGAGGCTGGTCGACACTAGGTGGTCGAGTGTAAACTTTGGCCAGGTGGTAGAGGGCCTCACCAGGTGTCACTGGCAGTAGTAGTAGGAGGAGGTGGTGGTGCTTCTACAACTCTGTACTACCCACCTCTCTACCACGCCCACGCCCACGCTACACCACCTCTCTACCACCTCTCCCTCATACTACCATATACCCACCCACCATCAGCCCCCCTCCCCACCCCACATTTACCTTCATTACTGTTCCACAAGGTACCTTCAGTGTGGTAGTACCTCACTGGCATAAAACATAGGCTGATTCTTATGTAAAACGTGCCCCTTCTCTCACCTCACACACACACACACATGATGAGAGAGAGAGTTTGTATAAATTATTATGCATTAGGATAGATGTATTATATATGCAAATATTATGGACTAGAGTGTATGTGTGATGGCCTGATGGGTGACATGTATGGGTGAGTGTGGATGATGGAGCTAGGGGGGAGGTCAGGCATCCACACACACCCCGGTAATGCTGGAGTTAGACTTGTGTTTTTAAAGGCGAGGGTAGGTTGTGAGTGTAAACAGGTGGGGGAGCCTTCCTGTTGCTGTACTCTCATGGACTGTTTCCACCTCTGCACACACACACACACACACACACACACCCCCCCTCATCCTTCCTGTACACCCCAAGTCACCCACCACTACCACTCATACACCCCAGGCCACCCACCACTACACCCATACACCCCCAGGCCACCCACTACACACCACCCATACACCCCAGGCCACCCACTACCACCACCCATACACTCCAGGCCACCCACTACCACCACCCATACACCCCAGGCCACCCACTACCACCACCCATACACCCCAGGCCACCCACTACCACCACTCATACACCCCAGGCCACCCACTACCACCACTCATACACCCCAGGCCACCCACCATCTCACCTCATATATCACTGAAAAGAATCACAGGTGAGATAATATGGATGATAAATATTTACCGGTAGATTGGCTTTAATTGTCAACGGGTAATGTTACTCGGAGCTCATGTTACTCTCACGTGATCTTAGTAAATAGCATGGTTAGTATTTCCTGTGGCATCCTCGTGTTCTGGGAGATAAAAAAAAATCACTCGTTTACATTGTGAGGATTAATTAAACCTACTCTTCATGTATAGACGTAAATATAATGCAAATTTTGTGTTTTGTTGAAATGATAAATAGATGCCCGGTGCTGAAGAACGCGGTGGCCACGACTTGTCATTTGAATAAGGTACCACATCACCCCTTAACCTTTCTGTGGCAGTAGTAAAGTCTAGATGCTGAGGAAGTGGGAGGTCGGAGTACCTCACTAGGAGAAATACTTGAAGGTGCATTTGGACAAAATGTTGATCATTAGACTACCTGTTTTAACATGAAAGAAATCTAGCAACTATCTTTACTATGATGTTAACCTAACCTACTGTAACGGGTTTGAATGTTGTAATGTGTTGGGAAATTAAAGGTACTGTAACAGGGTATAGTGTGTTCCTGTACACTCTCTCGACGCGGTAAACGAAGCTCTCCAGAAGGGCTACGTGTCACTGATGTTAACGAGACGTACGTACGTACGTACGTGTGTGTGTGTGTGTGTGTGTGTGTGTGTTTGTGTGTGTGTGTGTGTGTGTCGCTTGGTACTGATCCAAGGTAAGGTTGGCAGCTCTCTCATCGTCACCACCACGATTCCCCATATTATTTTCCAACACTTTTATCACTGTTTGACTGATCACGGTGGTAATCTGCTACTAGACACTTGCTACTACAGTAATTTTTAGACAACTCCTTCCCCTGGTAATATAGTGTTGGTGTGTGATCAGGTTTATGGCTGTTTTTATTTCCTTCACAATGCCGAGGAACACATTAGCCACATCGCACGGTTTTGTATGTGCAGCGAGTAAATGTCGACACGTTGGATGGATGGACATACACCAACGCGCTGAGGTTCTTTTCCTTATTTATAATTATTAGTTATTTAGATTTTCTTGTGTATTTATATTTAGGTAACACCTACGACCTCCCTCGACCGACGTGATGGTGAGATAAAACTGAAAGCATGACTAGTTGAATAATGATCATTGTATTGTATTAATTCAGTTTGTATTTTTACCTTCTGCCACGAATAAATAAAAGCCAACTTGGATGAGACTTATGGGTATAACACAATACTGTCGCTAAGTTCACCCATCAGAGTTCTCCTAACTTAATGTCAGAAGTTGTGGCCTTATCCATTTTTCAGGGTGACTGCGATAGTTTTATTGTGGCGGGTGACCTGCAGACTTTTTGATTATATGGACAGTAAAAGCAGGTGTGTGGTGCATAGGCAGTGTTCCCTCAAGATGACGGAGAGTTAGTTCATTGTGGAGCCCATTCTCATGCCAGAGTACAACCAAGAGTGTCATTCATGACGCATGCCGGGAAGGCTGCTTGCTGTCTGCTGAGTTTAGAGTTGTAATAACATCATAGTTACAGGAACTAGATGATGAGTATTGTGATATCTTTGCTATGATGGTGACGATCATCTTCACACTCCTGACAGTGGCCCGCCTGGAATGCACATTTAACGAGTAGTAAATGTTGCAGTTACAGTGTCATATATGTGGGTAAAAATAAATGACTGTGTTTGAATAAAGTACGCATTCCTTGGCGTTTGGGGCGAGAAGACGCGAGTGTGAAGGAAGGTGGCGTAAATGGTGGGTAGGGTAAGGGGGGGGGGTGAGTTTGGTGGGTGGAGTCTATATTTAGTGTGGCCTCTTGCTCGCACACAGCCCATGTATTAATAACCTGAGCCAGATGGACACCCGCCGCCACCTCCCCCAGCATCCACATCCGCCACACAACAAACATGTGTCGCACTTTACCTCATGCTGATGTCTCCTCACCTAGGCCGTCAGTTTGGTTTCTCCTCACAGCTTCCTTGCGGCCTCCTTAATTTTTTTTACCCAATTGAACATTTATCCTCCTTGAAGATCAAACTTGGCTGGTGATATAATTTAATTGTTATATGTGTGAACAGGTTATGTAACAATGTTGTTCTCTGTTGCAGTTCAACTTCGTGGGTCGAATACTTGGGCCTCGGGGGATGACGGCCAAACAGCTCGAGCAGGAGACTGGTTGCAAGATCATGGTGCGTGGCAAGGGCTCCATGAGAGACAAAAAGAAGGTAATATCACCCTTCACTACTTGCTATTGATTGATTTATTACCCCTAACTAACACATATAACACTATATTAATGAGGTAATCCAAAATATTAATAATAGTGGTGGTGGTAGTGACTGCATTTCACAGCTTGGCTGCTCGCATCCACTACTGAGGATCTCCGTGACTTGGAACTTCACACATCTACCCTATGTTAAGGTCCTCTCTCTCTCTCTCTCTCTCTCTCTCTCTCTCTCTCTCTCTGAGCAACATATGATTATGAGTCAATGTCTTCCATAAACAGCAGCATACACGCCTCCTATGTATACTCACTAAACCCCTATAATTTAAATCTGCAACTGTCTTTTCTTCCCTCACTATTGCTTTCACTTCTGTCACTAGTCACTACCCCATTTCTGAAAAAAAAAGCGTTGGTGACTATAAGTTCCTCCCAGATATACAAATGCAACGATCAAATTCTTTGTAATAGATGCATATGTACGAGCCATGATTCTTTCTCACTCTACCATACACGTTCTCTGGTAACATTTTACAGTATCTAAAATTAATTCACTTGGTTTTTGCTTTCATTCTTTGTCAGCACCATTTTCTTTAGGCATGGCAAACTACAATACAGCAAACACGATCTTTGAAATACCTTGGGTACTCACTCCTCCCTCTGTCTGGCATGCCTTCCCATATACGTCTTTCTCTCCTTTTAGTAATTTTCTTATTTTGATTTCGTTCACACCTGGTTCCTTGTTGTTATTAAGTTTGCCTCACCTCTTCCTCACTTTATTATTATTATTTATCCATTTTCCACTACACTTTCCAATGTTCTCCATCCCAAAGAGGAAAATGCTGGCATGCGTTATTTTCAGCAGTAGCTCAATACATTCTCGCCAACTCTCTTTCAATTCTTTATTTATCCACAGTATTTGCACTTTTCTATTTTATGGCCATATCAATTGGTCTTTTCGTCTTTCTCACTTTATTCACATCTCTCCAGTACAACTTGTTCTCGCTAAAACTTTTCATTCTCTCGTCTTTTTCTCTTCTTATTTACTTATTTATATTATTCTTTATACAGGTATACCCTTCTTTTAATAGCCATGTATTCAGCACTACTCACATGATTCCATACTTGTGGTTGGTGCTCACATATAATATACTGTACAGCTTATCATCCTACCATTGATTTTATTAGCATGGGAATGATGTCAAGCAGTGTACAGTAATTATTTATATTAATGTTTGTACAGTAACTAAAACAACTATCTGTGCAAATTTTGTGGGAACAATATGAGACCATGGACAATATATTTTGGTATATGAGGGCTGTCACTAGTCACACGTCAAATTTTGGTGCATATCGACCCCTGCTTGCACAGATAGTTGCTTTAGCTACTGTACATAATGGACTATAGATGCAATGACTTGTTTTGTATGTGCACATTGTATACTGTATGTTTCTATTAATTTTATACCTGTGTGAATTATTATTTTTTTATGTATTGTACCTGCAGGGTTTTCTAGTTTTTTTTTCCCATGTTAATCTACTCGGATGAAAGTAATAATTTTCTCTATCCTATGCAGGAGGAGCAGAACCGTGGCAAACCCAACTGGGAACACTTGAATGAGGAGCTCCATGTGCTCATTACTGTAGAAGACACAGAGAATAGGGCCAAACTCAAGATCCAGCGGGCTATTGAGGAGATCCGCAAGCTGCTCGTGCCATCAGTAAGTTCATTTTATCCACAACTGTATTGGGTACGGGAACTAAACGGGACACTTACCTTCTTTGGCTTATATAAAATCTGTTTTGGGATCAGTTTGAAATTGGGAAAATTAAGAGTAACAGAAATTCAACATTATTTACTGTAAAAACAGATCTTGTGAAAATACAACACAGTAATGGTGTGTGTGTATCTGTGTCTGCATGAGGGAGAGAGATCGATTGATTTTTAAGACAAACAACAGCACAGACCTGCAGTAAATCTCAGGTACAGTAGATGTACTGTAAGTTGTTCATCAAGTACAGTATTTGTGCCTGAGCAGCCTGGTATACACAGTACTGTACAGTACCTACTGTACAGTACAGTACCAGTATTTAATGGTGATATCACTGACTTGTCAATGTACGTAATGTCATTTCAGCAGAACTTGTACTGTTTTATTTATCTATTTTGACTGGTCATGTAGTATTGTACTATAGTGTCTTGGTTTTGTGACAGTTTTCAGTTAACATGTTATTTTATAAACTAACTTATTATTTGTAGGCTGATGGTGAGGATGAACTAAAGAAGCGGCAGCTGATGGAACTTGCCATCATCAATGGCACATACAGAGATTCTTCCAGTAAGAATGCAGGTATGTTAGAAAAACTAAATTAGTATTGATTTTTCGTTTCTTTATTAGCTTTTCTCCAATAGTGACATGTTTGAATCCCTTTGGTTACATTGCTTAAATAATACAGTACTGTATTTTGAGTTTTGTGAGGACTTGTGTGTTTTACTGGCATGCGTACTTATTGTGAGTGCTTTTGTAACTACATTACAAATTCTTAACTTGTGTGATATTAAGCTTTGAATTATAAAAAAAAAAAAACATAACCCCTTGAGGCCAGATAATTGGTGCTTTGGAAGTTCATGGGATGTGGGCTGAGCTATATGCTTGATCACTACTGTTGTGTTATGAAGAATCAAGTGGAGCTGTATACTGTACCTGTATTGTGTGTGATTACCGACACATTTTACAGTCTACAGAAATCCCGATAATGAAAGCCTAAACACTTTCAAATTAAAGTTAGGTTAATGTGTATTCTACATGTACAATACAGTACAGTACTGTACTTCTAAACCTTTATACAGTTTGGTAACTTTTCAGTTTTCTCTTCATTCACTGGTACTGTATATACAATACTGTAAAGACAAATTTACAAAATTTAGATAACAAACTGAACTTATCAATATATAAAAATACAGTACTTGTTGTCTTAAAAAAACAAAACAATGTACAGTATCAACATTGAATAAATATAAAGTTAGATGAGAATATTGTAAAAAAACTTTGAACATTGACACGGAAGATTGCCTACGACTTTTTTAATATAGGAAAGGGAATCTTAACACAGTAAATTACCAAACAGACAAGAGAAAATGTACTGTATACTGTAGTGTTCTGAATATAACCAAGGATAACTTTAGAGAAATAGCATTAATACAGGTAGAAAAGAGTGGACATGATTACTGTACTGTACTTTTTCCCCCAACATATCTCTTGCCATAAAGTACTTGAAAGATAAATGCCAATAATGATAGAAAAGCAGAAGTTGGCAAGGGTAGCTAGATACAAGATCATTTGAGTTTCTCCTCCTGTCACTCATTTATTTTAGCCGCCTTAAGTGTTCTGCTCTGGTGTTTGGCAAGTACTGTACTGTATAATACATTGAAGCATAGTGGGAAGTTATACCAAGATCCATGTCATCATTTACCTGTGATTTACCGCCAGTCATTTAGAAGATAGACAATAAATTGCAGAAAATTAATGGTACATGATAAGAGGAAAATGGGTATGGCTAAATCATGAAGTGGCATTGAGTGAAAATTACCACTATGTGTTATTTGTTGGTATTGTAATGGTGTTTCATGACAAAGATGGATGATCGATTAGGCACATTGGTAAAATATGCTACTAAAGCTTGCTAAAAGAACATGTTGAAAGTAACTCAAGCAGGAGAAAGTTTTGATGTTTGAAAGGGAAGGGAGTCGGACTAACACAGGGATTTAGCCAGGGTATTGAGACCAAGAGTAGTGTGAGTACTGTAGTATAAAGATAATAAAATAATGTGGGGGTTTAATCTACTTTGTTTTGCTCAAGGTGAGTTAGAAATATTGGTGGACTTTCTTCACCCCATTTAGCAGCAGGCTGTTGGAGTTGTTTCACCTCAATTACTAACTTGTTCTGTTTTTGTCACAACGCAAACAGTTCCTGATTTTTTTTTTTTTTTTTAATTATATAAACTGGTGACTTGGTTCGAAACGCCTCGGGTAAACCTTGGCATGTCAATACGGCAGACTCCGAGGATCACAATATACAACTTTGCTTATCATTGGGCAGCTTTTGTTGCTAGGCATTGGGTACCTGGCCTTGAGTAGGGATAAATGGTTTGGTCTGAAGTTCTGATATCAAGAACTAGCTTTGGATGTTAGCTGAGGAGGACACTGTGGTCCCACTGCATGTACAGTATCTTCATCTCATTTGTGGCTTTATTGTTTGCTTACCTGTGATCAGTAGCTGGTCATAGGTAAACCCTCCTGAGGTTTTCTTAACCATTTTGAACATGAATGGGTTATTTTGAGCAGCTAAGTTGGCTGATACAACTTTCCACAAAATACTTAGTTATAAATCTCAGTTGATAGTGTGCATGTTGAGCAGCCTTATCTTTGAGTCTTGCTTCAGGATCATTTTGCCTTGGAAAGTCTGTGGATATATAATGACTGTGACTAGCAAATATATATTTATTTTTTTCAATGTTGTTTTCAATACAGGTGTTTGATAGGTCTTGTTTTGAATCCTTATCAGGTTAATAATTTCAAAGAACAGTATGTGTCACTGAGCAATATCTAGGCTAGCTGGTTAATTTGCCTCGGGCTTAGGCATCAATTTGTTAGGTTGTGTGTTTCATGTTGCAGTATTTACTACATATTGATTATTTTTTGTGAATGTGTCTAATTTTGAAAATATTTACGGGGGCCTCACTTTTTAGTGAAGTTTGGGAATTAGAACCTGTTATGTCAGGTTGGTTGACTTTAAGGGAGTTATGCAAGTCATTCAGCTCATTTGCTCCTGTTGCAATTAGAAGAACAGAGTAAGGAGTTAAAACTGTGTAAGTATTTTGATAAGGTGTGGCCCTTTCCAATTCATATATACTGGGGAAGGTCTTCTGCACTGGTGGCTCAGCAGTTAGGTTTTAGGTTGACAAATTCAACTCAAAGAATTAAAAATAGGAACACCCATGAAAGTAGTTTCTTCCTCTTGTTGGCCATCTTTGTGTGAGAAAGAATCTTATCCAGGACAAAGATTTGGTTTGTCAGGAGAAGCATGAAATTGCTTTCCCATTGTTTTATCCTGGCTCTGGTGCTTATTGAGGGAAAAGAGGTAGATGGTTCTTCCACAGATTTCCTAGTTGCCTGGTGATGTTGGGTTAGAATCTTACTCCGAGATGATTTTTAAGAGGCATTTTATTTTCTTTGTTTACCTGGATGATTGGCTGGCTTTAGGTCCCTTAATAACCACAGCATTTGGGGAAATCAAGGGTACCCCATGTACTGCAAAAAACATGACATATATGATTTATTATATATACTGTATATATATATATATATATATATATATATATATATATATATATATATATATATATATATATATATATATATATATATATATATATATATATATATATATATATATATATATATTTTTTTTTTATGAAATTGAAGATATAAAATTTAGAAGTCATAAAAACCATATACATAGAAAACTTGTACTCATCATGGGTGGCAAGTTATGACTGAAGTGAGACAGAGAGTAACTTGCAACTGGGGACCCCTGGTTGTTGTTGTGATGTCAAAAGGTGGTTGTGGGTTCAAATGACATGGTGGGTGGTAAACCCTTATGTAGGTGGTAAGACAGGCTTTGGCATTTTAGGTGTGGGTGAGGGGCCACTGAAAATAGGAGGATGGGGGGAATGAGGCATAAATAATCCCAAATTATTCAAAGATGGTGATAGCAAGTTAATCCGAAGCTTCACTAGCTTTAAATTCATGGGCCAAATGCCAGTCATCTTAAGATGACAATGGCGTTATTTGGATAATCTAGTGCAGACTATTTTTTAGAAGTCTTATCATCCTGTGTGTTCTCTTTAATTACTAATATTATCAAACGACAATGTACCCTGTACATTGTATACAATGAAATGTCCTAGATATGTAAAAAGTATATACAGTAGTACAACACTTTTGACAAATACTAAACCACACAGTGTGTTAGAAATCACATTTGAGGTTCAGGGTAGAGGGGGAATCATCCTCATCTAATTACCCAAAAACAAGAATGGCATGGGGAAAGAATGTAAGAAATGCCATTAGAGTTAGGTATCTGACAAGAGAAACCATGCAGTATGGAAAGCTGCCACCAGGTAACTGATGCTAACCCATGCAAGTGTAGAAAATGGTCATACATTGATGATGATGATATTATCAAAGAAATAATCCAGAAATATTTCTGACTGGAGACATGATACATTTGTATTATATCACCTACCCTACAGTACTTGTATTGTGTTCAGTTGTTTTGATGGCTGTACAGTATATCATCTTTCTTTTTAATTATAATTATGTAAATTACCCATTATAATAATAGATATCGATACTATTGCATTTGAAACTTGCCCCCCAAAATGAAAGTCTGCTCCATCACTGCAAAATTGTAGATACACTGTGGAGCTATACAATATATACCCAGGGTGGGCTAAAGTAATCAACTGATATAACATATTATTGGTGTGTGTGATTGAAGTGCTGAACCTTGAATTTATTTTTTTAACAATTTGTGATATTTGTTGTGATAAGTAAATTTAACAAAATTCTAATGATATTTGCGAAAATCGAAGCATTTTGGAGATGACACTGCAGCACATACAGTACATACATACATGTATCAATGAGCTCAAGGGGTTAAATTAAAATCTATGTGAAAGTCCCATGTACTGCAAGAGGTGCACATGTCAAGCATGCTTACACTTAGTCCTTACTATTGTCCTGGTAAAATACAGTCGACTCGTTAGAGTGGCCATTTCCTAACATTGGCCACTAATCAGTAAGGCGAACCCAATTAACCCTTTTTAACCTTGATTACATTCACTTATATTGCCTTTTGTTTTGGCCATTTCCTTACAGTGGCCTTTTTTGCCTCTGCCCAGAGCAGCCACTATAACGGGGGTCGACTGTACCCAGTGAACGGTATAGTACTATTGCCGTTTTAAGTCATATTGTTTTCTTTATTATTAGTATTCCTGTTAGAAATTATAAATGTCTGAGATAACATAATTTTATTATGTAATAATTGAGTAAATTTTGCCCCCATTTATTCTGAAGTAATAAATTGTGGCGTCCATATACAGGTATGATCAGTGCCATGTTTATACCAATTGGAAAACAGCAAGAAGATAAAATATCTTTCTTATCCATAATTGTGTGTGTACAGTATATGCATGTTAACCTTATGGATATTATATTAACAACTGCAAATAAAATTTTACCCTGCACAAGTATTTACTGTTCAGTGATTTTTTCATTATAGAATATTTGATGAAAAAATATGCACTATTTATTGATTATAACCTTTAAAAATTATATATACCTGTACATGAACTTCTCTTTTTCCATAATTAAAATTAATTATAATGTGAATAGAAATTTGGATTTATGCAGCTTGCTAAACCCACTATGAAATGAATATTATAATGCTGTAATTTGTTAACACTGGAGTGCTTGTGAGCTGTGAGAACTAATACAATGTTCTTATTTTCATTCTTTCTTTCTTTCTTATATAATTGTTGTTATACTTAACACTTGAATTAAAGAATATGGTTTTGGGTGATTGAATTTAAATAGTATGAAACTACCTTCTATCTTTTCTAGAGATTTGAATTTATTAAATTTGGCTTATTATTTATGTTATAAATTTAACGAACTACTAATACATATTAAGGAGTGTGTGTGAGTGTGTGTGTGTGTGTGCTGGTGGTGGACTGACTCACTAACCCTACCTTCTCTATTCCTTGCCAGAAATTGAGGGACTGGGTCATCTTACAGGAGATATTCCACGACTGCTCGGTCCAGGGATGACACTTCAATCACCTCTGCGCACTACTACATCCCTTGGTGGCCATCCTCTCATCATGCCTACACGTATCCATGTTCCTACAACAACTGCATTATTAAATGGAACTGGAAGCATGCCTCCACCATTAATTGCTGCCGGTGATGCTGCTGCTGGTCTGATGTACGCCCCATATGCTGCTGCTGCTGAGTATGCTGCTGCCAACTATGCTGCCCTCAGCTCCCCCCTCCTCACTGAGTACCCCCCGGACGCTGCTGGTGGGTTGTTTGCCAGATGAACCATGTACTAGTCCACCCACACCACCCACACCACCGCACCCACGCACCGCTCACACACCCACCACGGGTTAACCACACTATCTGGCCATGTTGCCACGCACAGCATTTGCAGTGTGCGGTGGTGTGTTGCCATGATATTCGTGGAACTCGTCAGTTGTGCTAGGGATTCCAGCTCTGGCCTAACATGTTCTTCAGTGCATAGGGAAAGCTTTCGGTGAAGTAATAGCTGTTTTGTGTAATAAGATTTGTCATTGGTCAAGCTTTTTTTATTTATATATTTTTTTATCTCAATTTAAGTTATCAAATGTTGCTCATCAGCGTGCATATTAAGCCCAGTGATTTGTTTATTGCATTCCATTTTGTGGCCAGTGCTTTCATTGTAAATGTTTGTATGGTGCTTTTTTCTACCTCTGAGAAATGTTTAAAAAAGAAATGCTTTAGATCACTTGTTTCAGTTGCCAAAATATTGCCATGTGACTCAGAGGAATGGTTGTTGTGAGGGTTATATACTGTCAAGACTCAACTTGGCATAGTGCATTATAAAATAATTAGAAACATATTACAATTTTGTTAAGAGTCTGAGGTTGTGAAAGTTGATGGCTCTATATTTATTTATATTCAATTGAAATAGGTAGTTTATTTGCTCTTTTGCAAAGAGTTGTATGGAAATGCAATGGCTGAAGGCTATATATTACATTGATATTTTCTTATTGGCAATAAGATGTAACTACTTAGGTTAATTAGGTATATATATATAGGATTGTACTTAATAGTCTCTTGGTCGTGGTGGTGGATACAGTACTGTAGTTATTCTTGGTGTTGGGTTTGGCAGTCTTGCATGCTTTAGATTATTTAAGAACATCTAATTTTAATAAAAATATACCCACTTTCTCCTTAGTAATGATAAACTTGCTTAACTTTTCATAATTTAGCCCTCCAGCATAATCTCTAAACTGTAGAACAACTCCTTTAAATGGTTTAGCTGATGTGTTTCAACAGCTGCAACACTCCCTACATATTGAGAGTTGTGGTGCTGTTTGCAAAGTCTCTGATTAAAAGAAACATTGATGAAACAAAATACAGTAATTCTTTGGTTTACATATTTTGGATAAAATTGTATTGAAGTAATATTACCATTCTTATTATCAGAGCTGTGTAATGGTCAATTTGCATGATGCGTGTTCATGAATTATCATCATTTAGTATGCCACGTTTTGTAGAGCTCTCATATTTTCCCAGTGGAAAAATCAGAATGTGGGAGTAGTTTACGAGCTTAGAGAAGTCACAGTACTCACATGAGACCAGTTTAAAGGAGTTACTCTGTATATAATGCAAAAATTATCATATTGCCTTCCTATATATTTAATGTTTTATTGGTATAATTATTATAATTTTTATGGCTCATATTGAAAGAGGTGTATCACTACTGTATTTAGAAAGGCAATTTGATAAACATGAAGCAGTTAATATTCATCTTTTTTTGAACAGGAGCAGGTTTGTATCATCTTCTAATCTCTAGAATAACACCCGGTAATAATGAGGTTGCTTTCTCAAATTGGTGACATTTAACAGTTGTCTGCAGTAGGACAAGTCCCAAACTTAGTCATCATATAATTTCCAGATTCTCAATAATGTTTTCATCTTTCCAAATGGTGATAGCATAATAAATTTAACAGCTACCAAGGGACCAAGTTACTAACCGAGGTGGCAGCAACCAGGCAAGTCGGCTATGAGTCCGGTCTCATGCCTCAACTGCTGCACTAACACTGACTTTGGCTGTGTTCATAATTGTTCAAAGTGATAAATGTGAGTGTCCTGAATGCTATTGTCAGGAACCAGATATTGAGGGTAGCAGTAACAATGACATGCATCTCAGTGGACACTTGCTGAATTATTTCTGAGCACAGCCTTAGGCTTGTATAATAAAAGCAATTGCCTTGAAGGGGATGAGCAAATGTCCACCTGTGCTTCATTTAGGGATTAAAGTAAAGTACTTGTTGCTCTATTTACACATGCAGAGACATGTTGTTTTAACACTTCTATTTTTTGATTACAGTATATTGTATCATTATTATAGTAACCATAGAAAATATTGGTTAGAACTTCAAGGATTTCTTAATTTTAAAGTTAAAGTAATCAGTCATTCAACAAGGCAGTTGCTTGAGAAACTGTTCCAGATGGATGTCCTCATAGAGGTCACTAATGTGCCATAATTAACACCATTCAATCTTAGGTTGAAGAGAAAAGAAACGGGTCAAATGCTAACCGCACTGTTTTTGCCAATTTCATGATTCATGGTCACAGTTTCAGTAATAATGACAAAGATTGGCTGATAAAACTGCTAGGTCAAGAGTATGTGTATATATATATATATATATATATATATATAGATATATATATAATATATATATATATATATATATATATATATATATATATATATATATATATATATATATATATATATTATAATATATATATTATAATATATATATTATAATATATATATTATAATAATTTTTTTTTTCATCATTAACTTGGTAGTAATGGTTCTTGGAAAGAGAGAATTAATCAGCTGGTATTTGTCAGTATTATTAAAAATGTAAACTAACACATGTGACCTCTATCTGTGGTCTTACTGCCCTGTTAGGTAAGCAGGGGGGCCCTCCACCACACTGTTGCTCCTTATGTAGTTGATTCATAAATTTTCTGACTTCAGATATGATGACATCAGCTCATGATACTGTACATCACTCTGTCTTGATATGTCCTCTCATTTTAGATCTACAAAATTCTTGGATTAAGTAAACAGATTAATTAGCCAAGGTGATTTGTAAAGGTCAAACATATCCCTTTCACAGACTGTATAATCAGAAAAACACAATTTTCAGTTTGAAAAGTCTTCTTATGATAAATTTTAATTGAGATTAAGAATTTGTAAAGTTTATTATTACAATATTAAAAAAAATACTGGTTCATGTCATTATTAAACTAAACAGTCACAGTAGAATCTAAGATCATGTTGAGAATAATGATTTACTTAAGAATTTCTATACTGCACTGTATAGTATCTATTATCTTGAATCTTTTTTTATGTAGGATGGATTTAGGGATACAACCACCTCAAAGAAGGAGGAAGTGATATGGTGAGTTATGCCAGACAAATGTTGTGATGAGAAAAGGCAAATAAAACTTGCAGAAATAACCACACCTATTTACTTGAATATTCAGCTTACATACAAAGTACACAGATGAATCTTAACATCCTAATTGCTTCACAACCCTTCATACCAGTTCACTGTGCATACTAAGTTGAGTTTTCATGAATTTACTTGTAAAATGAATATTGGCTTTCATTTATATTGCTACTTGGTATTTTTTAGAATACATTTGGTTTTATTGTTTCTAAGAAAAAGGTCGATTTGATAATTTTGGACTATATAGCCATATACTGTAAAAAAAAATATCCCCATCTTGCATTAATGACAGATCATCAGTAGTAGTAGCAATTTTTTTTGTTTTTATAAACATTTGGCATATTGTGGTGTAAAATGCAGTAGTGTGGCAGCAGGGCCTCCCATGAACACCCACAGCTTGGTTCAAGCTCTGAGGCTCCTCCCTCCCTTGGGGCCACTTTTATCAAAATAACATCTACTAACAACTAACTGGCCTTGATCATTTCCAGCTGCAGTCTGATTTCGGTGGTGCTATCAATGTACATACACATGTTTGAAATCAGTTTTTTTTATAAGATGTCTTTAGCTTGAGCCTAGTTGAGTATAGGCTGGCTCATATAAACTTTTGTGATTTTTTTATCATTTATTTTTGTACTGTTGGAGTTTAATTCTTTTTTAGTTACCAGTGAGGACTTTCATGTACTAAAGCTGCTTTTGTTTAGCTTTGATACTGTCAGTTGCTTTTTATATGTTATGCACAACAGGATGTAGTGGCAAGGTGCCAGTCAGCACCATGATGGATCTTTGTAATTTCCATTATATGATATGCCATTAGTATGTTGTACTGTGCAGCATTATGGTGATGCAGATAGATTTTTCCCCATAGAAATGAGTATTAGTGCTTTGCATGAACGGAGAAACATTTGGGGCTCTGAAGTAAGCTGTATTTGTGATGTATCAACTCTATTGATATTTTGCTTGTTGACTTCAAGTGTTGTATTTATATTTTATTTATATAAATATTGTGGGTCAACATAAGAGTACTTTTATAGAGCTTTTACATCAGTAAACAGTGCCAATGAAGTGCCATTGCTATGAATGGGCTTGATTTTGGCAAACTCGAGCCGTTGTTTGGTGTGTACGTTGCCACATGATGCCATCACGTTGTGTTGTTCAGGTGTAGCAGTCAAGCAGCGGCGCCATTTGGGCCAGGCACGGGAGCACCCCTATCAAAGGACGGGTACGCTCTCGTAGGCCACAACCCAGGTTAGTTGAACGTCCTTTGAGACGATCGCCCCTATTTCATGCTCCCCCCACCCCTTCCCCCACCTCAATAGTTAGATTTTATAGATAAATCTAGTGTTAGTTGTTCATACAATGTACAGTATAGGTAGTTGGTTAAAGACTCCAAAAAAAATGTTTTTGTAGTCCTTCATTATTAATGTATCCTCAAGTTTATGCAAGAGTTTTCAGAATTCTATGTTGACTGTTGATGTGGGGAAGTGATTTATGTTTTAGTCATGTAAAAAAAAATATATATATTTAAATAAATTTTTATGATGTTCGGGCCTGGTGAGGTGCTATATAATCTCCTTCGGTATGTCATTTAGCAGTTTCTTATAAACATTCCGTCCATGCATTTGTTTTCCAAAGGGCATCTGTATAGCTTTTTATATGTGAAACTTTTTTTTTATGATTATTTATTGCCTTTTGATTAAAGAAGGTGCATTATTAAGGGAATATAAAATATTAATCATAGTCAGTTCATTTTGGGCTTTGGCAGCATTTTTTTATTTTTTACAATGTAATTTTTTATCATGATATACTATATTGTATTATATTATCTTTTTTCTCCTTTTTTGACAAATTTAAATATCAATTTTCCATAATATATGGAAGTTTATCACTGGAGGAGTTCTCACCATGCCCACTTAGGAAGTGTTACTAGACCCCAAGTGTGGCCGGTCAGCAATAATAAAATGAATAAAAAAATGGAAAAATTATGCTTGTTAAAGAAGAATTCTAGTTTGATCCATGGTTGGGGTTTCAGTTTTTATATTCCAAATACAGTTATAGATGGATTTTTATCATTCATATAATCCCATCCAAGGCTCATTCTGGCGTAGAGCATTTCCTTTGTGCAAAATGTAGTTTACTAGATGGTGGTGATGGTAACATGAACTTTGAGGAAGAGGTGAGCAGGCTGTGCCTAAAAGGACTCTTTTGAAAAGTGAATGTAAATCATCAACACTCAGTGTTTGTATCTTTGACTATCCTGACCTGCCTCACAACTTGGGATTTGTTGTCTGCCATAATTTGTTTCCATTTATTGTAATTTAAGTCATTTAAAGTATGCTTTAAGAAGGGTAGTTTATAAGGACTGTGGTTGCATCACCACTGAAAACTGGGGCCCAAGAATATATTGTGGTCTCATTGTTTTGAAGTACAGGTCACAGCTACAAGAGCCCAAAGTATCTGTATATCTCTGGATCTTTGAATACCAATAAGTCATGAAATAAATTGATGAAGAAAAGTAAATAATGCTTTTCATTCCAAGAAGAAGAAACAAAAACATAAATAAGGGTTATCCAACAGCATAAAGTGAATAATAAAAAAAAAAAAAATAAATGTATGAAGAGGAAACTAGCAAAACATTAGAAAGTAAATAATAATGTATTTAATCACCAGTTGCATAAAGACAACTAACCAGCCTTGAGGTATTTGTTGGGCCGTAGTCATGACTAACGTACAATCCTGACTAATGGTCATAAGACCGTGTGTGCTTGCCTGAGGAACCAGCCAGTAGTGGGGGACAGTAGCCTTAGCTTAGTTTTGGGCCAAACCTCTTCTCTCCAGCTCCTCCCACTTGGTGCTTCAGGGTCAGGCTTTCACTCTCTGACCCAACATCATTTTCATTAAGCCACACATTCATGACTCACTTTGTATAGTATTCAATTCTTGGACTTGTAGATTTGTAAACTGCATTATATATCTCTCTCTCTCTCTCTCAGAAGTAAACACACCTCACATCACTAGTAATCTTTATTTACTAACTTACTCCTTTCTCTTTTTTTTTGTATTTTCATCTTACTTGCCAGAATTTGTCAGCTCATTGTATCCTTCCTTTTATTTTATATTCAAGACTGACAGCTTTAACTTGAGAGCATCTGTTATTTAAAACCATAACTATCAATCCTCTTCATTTTATTTAATACTGTATTGTACTGTTGTAGGAAACCACAGTATGACTAAAGACCATTCCTCACTCTTCAGTCATACATAAACAAATTTATGATATACATACATGCGTACATACATTCTTATGATACACCATTTGTATTCTTGACTTATACAGCAAGTCCATGCTTTTTTTTCTTTTAATTACTCTTATCAAATAGAATTTGTGCTCCACTTATTCATCACATATTTGGTTATAAATTTTTACTCCTATTATTTTTTTTCTTTGTCTTTTATGTTCCATTATATATATCTTTCATATTATGCACATTTTATATCTTACATTCCAATGTATTTGTCAGTTCAAGCTTCATTTGTAGAAGAGACGGCATAGACACTGCATTGTCTTTTGCTTTGAAGTGTGTGTGTGTGTGTGTGTGTGTGTGTGTGAGAGTTTGTGTTCTATTGGTCCCCTTTTCCCAATAGTTCTGTATTCTTGTTGTACATAAATGCTTTAATCACCAGAGCTCATAGTATTCACAATGATATTTTCTTTATAAGATTTTGGATTGTGGTGCCTTAGACGAATCGGGAAATTATTTAGGTAGAAATTTTTTTAAGTTTAGATAGGTTCTTTGGGTGTACAGTATTTTATTTATTTTATTTATTTTTTATTCTTGAAAAGGAGAATTTTTTTTTTTTTTGTGAATACATACATGAAAGATGTTTTGTTACTTGACTGCAGTATAACTAGACTTGGAGCAAGTATTTTTAACGTGTACCATAGAAATTTTGTTTGAACACAATTGTAGGAGCTCGTTTGTATTAATATGTTTTGTGTTTATTTGTACATCGCGAACATTTGCATACTCTTCACACAGTTGTATCATCGCCTTCTCATGCCATATCCAGACTCAGGATACATCACTGCATATTCATCCACAACACTTCTCAAGATCTTCCTGCAATTCTATAGCCCTTAACTATAGGGTATTGCTTTTTATCTTTCCCCTATCCTCCATCCTTTGCTGCCTGTTTATGGCTGGCGCTGTCACTCACATAGCGGGTGGTTCCGCATGCATGTTGCCAAGCAGGGCACTGTAGAGCAAAACTGTAGGTGGGCACTGTACATAAAAACTGCAGCTTTGTGTCCTAAGCCAGTGGGTTCATGGGTGGTTGATACAGTGCACCTTCACGTGTAAAGTTCATAATAATAATTAATCATAATAATAATAATCATATTTAGATTATGATGCTGGGGCATCCTGCACCAGTGTAATGTACTAACATTCGTTTCTCTTTTTCTGTTAACTCCCCTCTGGCTCGGATGATCCTGGTCCCTCAGCTGACCTGGCGCGTTGCTAACCCGCCCCGGGCTCCTTCTCTTGTGTCCCTCGTGTCACTACTGACCAGCACTGAGGCACCACCACCACCACTCCACCACCACCACCACTCACCCTAGGACACACCACTAACCGCGCTGCGCTCTGGGTGCCGCCGCATCGCCCACCCAGCTCCATGATCGTCGGTACGTGCCCTCTTAGCCGCTTAATGCCGCCCAAGAACAAGGGCAAGTTGATGACCTATGGGTCTTGCGGCTGCCCCACTGCCGATCCGTGAATGAGGGCGGGGCTTATTACCTTCTGGGCGGGCACGAGGAAACTTGTCCACATTTGTGGAGCCAACATGTTCCTACTGCCTGCCCATGGGGCATGACAACCACCAGTTTGTCAACTAAACTTTAAAGTACTAACTTGTGTAGAATTACTAAATAGCACAACAAAAACCTCCTTCACAAAGTTCAAAGCATTCCTAGGGTGGAATAATGCTCAGCTACAGGCAGCTCCTACTTAGAATCTCGAGTAATAAGAGGTGATGAATCAGTGAGAGGAAATTAACTATATTTGTATACTGCGTAATGAAGTTTGAGTAACTTGAGACTGGTACTATATAAAGTGTGCATTTAGAGATGGTGCTAATGTTAAGCTTGGTCACACAGCTTTATCGTTAGGGTCTTTGTGTTGTTGGTGTTATATCTTTATTAAATAGAATAGCAAATAGTTGTTTAAAGAATCTCGATAGCTTCTATTACAAAGTGTCATATAACAGGTTTGAGCCTTTATCAAGTCTCATTCTATAATATGCGATTCAATGAATTGATTAAATTAAAGTTCATTCATTGTATATTGGTTGATATTTTTGCCAAGATACAGCATAAGTGATGTTGCAGTTTATGAATTTGATTTAAACTGAGTGGTGATATGCAGAAGATATTTGCAGAATTAAAAGAAAATTATCAAGAAAGATTCAGAAGGCATCATAAAATTGTGAACCAAGCACAAATAAATGTGAATTTTTTAAGTACAATAATTTATTATGACTACACTAATCTGACTGATTATTTTGTACAAGTTTGCATATAAGCTTTCCTTTGAGTTCTTAGTAGTTAATTTATGGATTTTAATTGGTTTGTATACATTTATAAGTCCAATAGGACATAGAATCTTTTGATGATGACATAATTAGTATGCTATATTACCTTTTTGAGATCTCAAATGTATTAATGTACTGTAGTTGTCAGACTATTGGAAAAGAAATTCTTACTTTCAAAAAATTTATCACATGTAAACATTCTAATTTAAGTCAAATTATGAAGTTGAATACAAGTGCCTTGGTCTAGTTTGTACAGTAGTTCAACAGGACTTGAGAACTATTATTTTTGCCCTTTAAAATTATTTCCTAAGTTCTCCCAAAGTGCCTTCCATAGTGGAGCCTAACAGACCTCTCATATAGAGTTAAATGTGCCAATAGGAGATAAAATTGTGCCACAATAAGCAACTGAATGCCTTGGTCAGGGACTCAACATGGCTGATCTTTTGTTTCTTGGACATTAGTGGAAGCCTTGTTGCAGTGGTCTTTGAGGACTCAACTTGCTGATTGTGAGGCAGTTAATAAATGAATGTTAGCAGGTGAAGGTGTGACACTTATGTACATAGTTGTTCATCATCTCATTATTGTACTTAACCATTTATTGTACTTAAGCATGGACTTATGCAATGACAATTAATTGAGAAGTATTGTTGGGGTAGAAAGCCTAATGTACGAAGGTCATTTCTATTTTAGTTTTCCCATTGTCGCCGTTGTTTGTGCCATACTTGGATGTTTGGAAAGCATCCAAGATTCGCCTTCGTCTCAGTATGTGCAAATATTATTGTAAGTAGTTGTACTTACCAGAATTATCACAAGTAGTTATAAGTAGTATGTAATATGCATTAACATCAAACCATTATAGGGTGGAGGTTCCTTTTTCATCACTTGTGGATAAGCCGTTGTACGCATATGTGCCAATTTTTTGCATAGGATACAAATTCAGCCTTGTTAAATAATCTTCTCTTATGTTGCCTTATCTTGGTTGTGACTTCCTCAGAGCTCTAGTTGCTCCAGTTCAAGATTTCTCTCTTACAATCATTTTTTTTCTCATGCATGTAATTGGATGTATACTCAAATGTATACAATATTGTATACTCTGATTAGACTAAAAAGTGTTCATGTTAACCTGGTAAGTGAACTAAATGTATAATTATTTAAGCACAAGAATCTCCGTTTCTAGATGTTATTTTCGTAAGTATGAAGGCCCCTCTTTGAGCTATTTTTATTTTACTTTATTTCATTTTTCTCTATTTTTTTTATTTTCATATGGAAAATTTTCACTTTAATTTCATTATTTATATGCAGTACAGTGCAGTATATATATATATATATATATATATATATATATATATATATATATATATATATATATATATATATATATATATATATATATATATATATATATATATATATATAATAATAATTTTTTTTTGTGCTACCCCATTTAAAGTTGGTTAGTGAGGAGAACGTAGTTGCCATCTGTCCCGTTCAGAAGTACCCACTGGTGATGTTGACTCAGATCCAGCCTTTTATTTAAAGTACATTTAACAACTATTTTAATTTCTGAGGTTTATATTTATTTCTTTATTTAGATAAATATTACATAAAATATGTAAAATAGCATATTACATGATGAACTATTAATGTTTGGTGTGGGTGCAATATACCAGTGGCATTGTCCTTTGGTTCCCAAAACATTGTCCATAGAGATGGCAGTCTTGGGACACATCTGAATCATTGTCATTGTTGCTCATGATTCTTCATTTCAGAAAAAAAATTGTAAATTATAATACAAAACATTAAATAATTTCATAATATGTGTTTTTACTATTTTTATTAATATTCCAACTTGTTTGGAATAAATCAGAATTAGAAATGACTGATATGAGACTAACTGTCAGGATTTGCATTACACAACAAGCTTATGTAGGAAGAAATTTACATGTATATATTTTTTAATATTAACTCAATATAATCATCTAAACCAAAAGTTAGATTAATCCAGAAGGCTTGTTACTGACAACCCTGGGAATGGATTTACTGAGACAGTGGACTACTGATGCAACATAGAAGCTGGACAATGCACTTTAATCCTCCTCAAGATGCAGAATGTATTTCATTTTATAATCTCCTATTCTCTATAATATAAAATGTTTCGTACAAATCCAGCGTTTAACTTGCCCTTCTCCACCTTCCTCAGCTACTAAGATACATATTCAGGAGATGCATTTACCTAACCTTTATACCCTACATTTAGAGAACTGCCAACACGTCCTATAATTATTCTTGCTTTTTTCTCTTTTACAAGTACAGTACAGTACATTCCAGTCACAATATATAAATGAATTTTTTGTTTGACATAAAAACAATTTTTTTTCTGTTCATTTCAGTTGACCCGTATTATTTTTTGAGAATATCGCCACAAAAAGTGCATCTCCCTGATATGGCCCTAATAATTTAATAAACTAATACAGTATAGGATATTCAGCAAGCTAATAAATTGCTATACTGTATATGCATGTTAGCTATCTGATGCTTGATCTTTCAGGACTTATTAGTATCATCCTTAAAGGCTTGGATTGGTAGTGTCAAAAGTTGACTAATCTTAACACTAACGGAAAGATATTGGGTTTTATTTCTGAAATAGACATAATTTATCATAAACCATATTCATGCCTTACCTTATATATATATATATATATATATATATATATATATATATATATATATATATATATATATATATATATATATATATATATATATATATATATATATATATATATATATATATATATATATATATATATATATATATATATATATATATATATTTTACATGAAAACCTGATTATATATCAGTACGTACCTGTTTAGATTACCTGTATATGAACTTCTGCTCTTGTAGAGATACGTATCGCTCTAATTCCAATGTTATTCACACCAATAATGTTGATCAAAAAAATTATGCAATGAAAATTTAATCACACATTTTTGCTGCACAGACTACCCAGCTTCTTTAAATAATGAAATAATGGAACTAAAAAATATTGAAATTTAAGGAAATGTCTGGAAATTAGCTGCATAATAAAACAAAACAAATACTGTATTTACACCAGATTTCTTAATACATATAGTGATGATAACTAAAATGTTCTATAAAATGATGACCACTACATGTGTAAGACCAATTACTTGTATTTCAGTGAATGCAAGCACCATTTGATCAAATTTGTGGACATCTATATACAGGATTCAGGAAGTTTTAATCTACCCTTGACAAACGATCATGTCATGAGTTGTACAGGTATATGCTGGGTTGATTTCCCTCCCCAAAAATCACTATGCCTCCAATGTGTATGCAGAGAAGGGGGGGGGGGGGATACTGATCTGCACTTGTCCATCCCACCCAAATTGATTAGTCGGGTTATGCCAAAAAAAATGAAGCTTTGAGTATTGAAATTATGTACCTGTTTCGTTGTTTGTCATTGAATAACCTGATAAGGTTTTCAAACTTTATATTTGCATTATTGGCAGCACATGTGTTTCTTTCTGGATTATCCAGCAAGCAGAGTATCGTTTATGACTTCTAACACTCAAAAGGGTGGCATGTATAAGCACGTACGACAAATTTTTTGGTGTCAACCATACCCACACCCTTTTAATGCCAAAGATTTAGCAGAAAAGCCTTGAAGCATTTGATAACAATCTTCACTCTGGATAAGTTGTATTGACATGAAGAAATTGCCATTTGGTTGTATGTAATAGTATTTGAAATAATGTGGGTTGCCTCTCCATACTGTACATGAAACTGAAGGAAAAGTGGTCGAAGAAAAAATGTTAATATGAAAGATAATGAAAAATTGCAATGTAAATTATTTGCCATTTTTAAGTTATGTTTATTATGTTATATATATATATATATATATATATATATATATATATATATATATATATATATATATATATATATATATATATATATATATATATATATATATATATATATATATATATATATATATATATATATATATATATATATATATATATATATATATATATATATATATATATATATATATATATATATATATATATATATATATATATATATATATATATATATATATATATATATATATATATATATATATATATATATATATATATATATATATATATATATATATATATATATATATATATATATATATATTATATATATATATATATATATATATATATATATATATATATATATATATATATATATATATATATATATATATATATATATATATATATATATATATATATATATATATATATATATATATATATATATATATATATATATATATATATAAGCTCTTCTAATGCCTTGTATGGATATGTAACTTGATTTTTAATTAATTTTATAAATTTCTATAGATTTTTATGCTTTATGAAACGGTGCACACACAATGACACATCATAAATATGTCAATTCATTCTGTCCACTGATGTTACACTTGTTACCTATCCTTTCACTACTCTGTCCTCCAATGTTTATTCCTACCTATTGGGTCAAAATACTGTGGACTCATTTCAGCACTGTACCTAGAACTCAGTGTGAATATCAGTTGTTCATACAACTATGTAGATACAGTACTCTTATGCCTCACTTGGGGTGTTTTTCAAGTTAAGAAAATTTTTATTGCTGTTTGCATTTGGGACTTTACCATCACAGATCCTTGTTTCAATAGTGTAAATTGAAGTGGGTGTCACTGCTTGAACCAACACACTTCATAACACCTGAAGATGATGTGCCTCCCTGTCTTAAGTCCTCAGTAATTTGTCTGTTTTCAAAGCTCTCAATTTTCAGTCTCCATTACACTAGTTCTATCCTTACTGAAAGTATTTGAAAATTTTTTAAGCTTCTGACTAAACCATTTTCTGTCCATGCAGCTACACCCGACATAAAATGCCCTTCTCAGTTACAGCCCCTGGCCACTTATTTATTTTTTATAAAAAAAAATAATATAATAAATAAATTATTATGGATATTTTATTTATATATTTTTAGGTGTTTACATTGTCCTTTTACATGTGTAAAAATTTCACGATGTTTGGGTAGGCGGGTAGTCTCTGATTACCTCAGGGAGTCGCAACCCTGCCTTGCCAGCTGCTCCCACCCTGTTAGTAAGAGCATCCAGCTATAAAACTTTGCTTCAACATGCCTGATGGCAACCAGGTCACCAGAGCTATGCCCATCCCCTGGTCTCTACTGTATTTTCTGGGCTGGTGTGTTTAGACAGCATGCCAGTACCTTGGTTTCCAGTGGTGATCGGGGGGGGGGGATCCCATTCTGGTTTTAGCCAGCAACTGGTGGCAGGTAATCACAGCTAACCCAAACAAACATGGAAAATGGCCATAAAATGTTGACGATGATGCAATATTTGGGTGAGAGAGAAATTGTACCTGAAATAATTGCATTCAGCATTTGTGAATAGGTATTGTAAATACTAAAATAAATGATGATTCTGTTGAATGGTATAACTTTCAAGAATAACTTCAGACAAAAAGTTACCATTGCTGAGGAATGTTTAAGGATTACAACAACTAACTGCAAAGTTTGATGAAGGTTTTCACTTAAATACATTTGAAAAAAAGAAAGAAAGAAAAGGTTACATCCATGTCTTAAGCAATTTGTGATTTTATACCCTATGTTTTTACACCCTCTCCTCTAAACATACTTTTCGAAAATTAATTGTGTGGTTAGTAGACGTCTTTTGATGACTTACGGTATTTTGAAAGAAAATGTCGTTATTATAGCACTGTATCTGCACTGTGTATCATGTTGTCTTTTCTTACATGTAAGCCAAGGTTTGTCTCGCTGAATTTTGAAACGCTTTCAATTAAAAACCAAACAATATGTACAATTAGTGGAGGGGAGGGCACCTGGACCTGTGCCCCTTCTCATGGCTCCGGGACCCTGTGGTGAATTCAACGGAGTTCATAGGATTTGACTGAGCTGCCACATGATGAAACTCATTTTGAAGAAAGGTGTAAATTTCCATGTACACCGTAGTGGTAGGTTTCTTGTTTTCTTAGGTAATATACTGAAGTACATACAGTACATACTAATTGTCCTGGAGTGGTCTGATCCATTCATTACATTACACCACAAATGTTATGTGAAACTGAATTTTATTAAAAAAATAAATTATTTTGGTTAACTACAATATACACATCAAACAATAAAATATTTTTTATGCACCAAAGATTATTTAAAAAAAAAAATTACCAGGTCACAACTTGGTGATTGGTGCTCTACATTAAAGTTTCTAGATCAACTACTGTAGAAGATGCGATAGATGAAGAAGAAAAAAAATTTCAGAGGAACTAATGATGGTTTTGTTGTGAAATCAATTAATTTTCCACTTGCTCTCTTTACAATCTGGTGCATAAAAAGGGGATTCTTTCAGTAGGGAGAAAACAAAATGTTAGAAAATTCAAAGGAAAATAATGTGCATGTTACACATTTATGAGGCGTAGACTTTTTACCCTACCACAAACAGTAAAGAGTTAATAAGTTGATAAGAATTATGCAAATCTGTTTCATTCATTTCCAGTTAACTTCTCATGAACTTGAGCAACTGGTTTCATATGAATAAAAAGTCAGTCAGTCAGTCAGTCGGTTGGCACCGTAGCTCCAATACCATGAAACGCAGAGACCTTAAACTTTGCTTGCATACTAAGGGGACCATGGGAATGTACACCCACTAAAACATTATTCCGCACCCGTGTCATATTGTATCACGCCGTAAGGGTGCCCAATAATTTTTTAGTGGGTGTACCAATAGCGGGAGGTGGATGAGTCGGAGACAATCACAAGGCACCCTTACGGCGTGATACAATATGACAGGTGCCGAATAATTATTAGTGGTTGTACATCTGATAGATACTTTTTAGATTTGGTAAAAAATAAAAGATAACTAATAAATTGTGAGGGAGAGAGTGCTAGTGATGCTTAGGTAGTACATGTAGTGTAGATGATGATATACAGTACTTGATGTAGTGTAAATTACTGTATTGTGTAATTGATGTAGTGTAGTGTAGTGTAATGGATGTAGCATAGATGATACCTGTAGTTTACAGTACAATAGTTGGTGTAGGGCAGATTTTAGTGAGATGGGATCTAATTTTACCAAAGTTATCTTAACACAGTCGACCAATCCAGTTTTCCTCATATACGCAATATACACAGTATATAAAGTCTGTCTAGTTATACACATGTGTTTCTCAATAATTTCACCTAAAAGCATGTAGGTGCTAACTGCTAGCCTCAAACAAGCATCTTGCTGGTCATATACAGTGACAGAGTTCATAGGGTCTTTGAATTTGATGTTTTTATGTGTGAGAATCTTGACTCACAAAGGTAAGTTGATTAAAAATCTATATAAATACATGACACCTTTTCTGATATTCAAATATTTTCCTCGATGAGTAAATACTGTACCAGAAGCCCTGGATTTGATTTGAATGCTGTTTTGTCGAAATAAAATTTAATTCTCGACTGCAGATATGTCCATGTGAACAATGATGCCATTTTTTATGAAATTTCATCAATATCAACTTCCTCGCCAAATAGGAAACACATAAATGTTGCTACTGTTTTTAGTGCTGCTACATCTTGAAACCTTCTGGTGAAGTCTAATACCTGTAGTACTGTAATATTTTGCACCTTTTCAATGCACTGTATCAAATTGTCAAATTGGTCACATTTTTTCCCCTGATTTGTAGCTCTGACTTTTTTTTAAATTCTGCAGATGGTATCACTGCTTCTGTGAGGACACCAGTTTTAGTGTTTGCTTAAAAGCAGTCACAGTGCTTATAGACAAACATGTACAGTTCAGTAAAAGCCCTCTTAACCCGTAACTGGCCTTGAGCGTTCAAGTACGTGATCACCGACGTTACTATCTCTGGTCATTCACATACTAGAACGTTTTCCAAATATACTTTTCCTGTGCCTTTGAAACCGAGTTTAGCTGCCATATCTGTTGGCTGGTGGTGTCTGGCATCATGTGTAAACATTTCCAGCCACTCCGCATTAAGGGAAACACACACACAACCCCCCTCCCAGGGGCCCCCACCCTTCTGTCTCTTCCCAAAGTCATGGCCGCTGATTTTTTTTCTCCAGGGATTAGCCTGTGGGGTATGGGATGTTTGTGTTCGCACTCAGGATGGGATGGAGAAAGGAAACTCACAATGTGCTCTCTGTATACATGTTGTATTGGATGTACAATGCAGCTTGGTGCTGGGAAGGCAGCATGGTTACAAGCGTGATGTAGAGAGTGCTCAGAGGAGGACAGCTTGTGGGTCGCCATGCTCTCCGGCGGGAGCAAGGACCGCCAGGCAGGCGGAGGAGGAGGAGGTGTTGCTGGCTGGTTGGTGTAGGTAGAAAAGAGAGAGATCACCACGAGATCAGGTCTTAAATAGCGGGGGGTAGGCGTGGCTTAGTAGTTGACCTCTGTGATGTATGGCGGCGCTGGTTGACCCAGACCACGAGGCATACACTGATGGGGAATTCACGGGGTCGGCTATGCAGCGACAAACAGCGTTTGTAGGGGAGAAATCCACTACAATCCCACCCGGGCAGTAGAGTCTCGATAGCCATGGCACGTGAACGTGACTGGTTACTCAATCAGGATGAGATATACTCTGAATTATTTGGTAGGGATGAAGATGAACATGGTATTGACAGAGGCATGTATGTATAGTGATATTGAAGGTGATGATAATGTAGTGATCCGTACTACGTGTTTGGACAAGAGGAAAGTAATGACAGCGATGATGATGAGTGGCAAGTGGAGGAGAGAGGGTTGCTGGCTTCCCCATCTCCAGGAACGTCCAGTACTCCTTCCACTTCACAGACCCCTACCACTCGTAGTCTCACTGCATTGTTACATCCACCCACACTCCTTCCTCCCTCCTACACTAGCTCACTCCCACCCACACTTCTTCCTCCCTCCCACACTTCTTCCTTCCACATTCCTCCCTCCCTCACTCCTTCCTCCCTCCTACACTAGCTCACTCCCACCCACACTTCTTCCTCCCTCCCACACTTCTTCCTTCCACATTCCTCCCTCCCACACTTCTTCCCTCCCACACTTCTTCCTCCCTCCTACACCGCGTATTACCATAGTAATCTAAGCACATTATAAGCAAATAATGTTAGTAAAATTGTAAGAAAAAAACGAGAGGGACAGAAAATACCTCCCCCGACCTTAAGTGTGGAGTTTGCCGCTTGTAATGAAGAACATCCGTGCTTATTTCAAACAAATTTTCTTTCGTTCATTCACATTTTTGAGTGAAAAATTCATTATGTATAATAATGTAACCTTTTATGGGATAATGGTTAATGTATTCTAATGGGGGGGGGGGTTCATTCATTTCTGGAGGGGATTTATTTAACCCCAAAAAATCTGGATTAGCCGAGAAAAAAGGCAATCCGGATTACTATCTGGCCATACCAACACCAGCTCCTGCCAAGCCTGTTAGCCAGTCACAGTGTTACAGCTCTCGTGTGTGCATCTTTTAACTCCTGTGGACTATTTGTAACGATGTAGACTATTTTCCATGGTTTCCAAAGGCAAGACATCTTCAAAAGGAAGTCAGAAGAGGGCTAGAAAGGAGTTTAGCTTGAACGACAAGCTCTGGAAGCTCGTGATAAAGGTGTGTTTACAAAAGTTTTCTTGGAGAAATATGACTAGAAAAAATCAACCTTCAACAACATAATAAACTTTGTGGTAAATAAGTATGTCCAGTATGTACAAGAATTATATATATTATACTGCACATTATTGTTTCAAGTGATTTAAGAATGTTTGTTTATTTTAGCCACCAGTGAGTAGATCCTGACTATTTCATATTATTCCTGACTCTGGATTAACAGAAATTAGTCCCTAGTGGTTTGTCAGTCTCGATAAAACAGAAATCTGGATAAAAAGTCTGGGGTTAAGAGGAAAGTTTTGAGCTCGGTACCGTTGGTGATATTTTTTCTTTGTCTACTGCCGTGGAAATTATTGACAGTTATAAGCACGCTTAAAACCCTGCTACAATGTGTTCAAGTGTACCAAACATGTCACTTGCAAAACCAGGTTGTGGTGGAAATGTGAGAAAAGATCCAATGGTTGCTGAATGTAGGAAATAATTGTACAGTTAAATAATATCTACAACATCCATAATTTTGCTGGTTTAAAATGTGGACACAGCGTCAATATTCCCAGAAGAAAACTGCATCTGATTCTGGTGCAACCTTGTCCCTGATAGATCTTCTGAAGCAGTGTACAGTAATTTGTTTCCTGAACGCTTGTCTGGATTATGCATGCTCAGTGTGCATTGCCAGAAGGTGTTGGATAGAAAGCTTTTACGGGAGACATAATTGATCAGATGGGTGAGATGGTAACACTTTTTCTCACCAGATACCCCATAAGTTATCAGATCATCGACCTGTACTCCCACTGAATAACGAATAGTGCAGTACTAAATTAACACTAATTCAATATAGAATGGTATTACTATGGATATTGTAAAATCTGATGTAAGTTACCACGTACTGAACCAACCAAGGAAGATACAGAGAGGAACTAGTTCTTCTATGGACTCCCAGTTGATCCCTAGTAATGAACAGTCTCCCCAACAGATGTCTCCATCGTTTACTGTCTGTTTAAGTTCATGACGTCACGTGTAGGATGAGCCCTGGCGATGGTGGCAAAAATACAATCCTGTATATTTATGCAATGGATGCCAAGACTAAAAACGTATACGGCATATGACAGGAGTTTACGCTGAAGACAATACCTTTCTCTAGACAACTACACGTTTTCTTTGGTAAGGAAGCTTCTCGAGAGGTGGCGCGGCAGTCAGGGCCGAACATCCATGAATCAAGTACTGGTTCCTCTACTGCAGGGGTTCTCAACCAGGGGGGAATTTCCCCCCTCAGGTTTTCAGGGGGAAACTGATACTAATATGGAAAAAATAAAGGATTTTCAGTATTATATGCATATTATTTGGAATGCACTTTTTGAGGCAGACAATCTTGGAAAGGAGGGGGGAATGACATTCTGACATATGGTGAAAGGGGTGCATGGGGCAAACAAGGTTGAGAACCACTGCTCTACTGTATATGCTGTTTATCTTTCTTGGAACCAACCCTGTTCGAATCCCCCCAATTTTAGTGATGGTTACCACCTAGTGTAATATTGTTACTAAATTATCACCAAGAGAACGTTGTTCTTCTCGTGTCTCTTGGAGAATCTCATAACAAACACTCTCTGGATGTATCTAGAGAGAAGATAAGTCCAGTTTACCAACACTTCTTCTGTACTGATGACGTGTATAATAAGGGTGGGGTGGAGGGGAGGCTCGACCCTTGTCTAATGAAACTCAACTGTTTGCTCATACAGTGAACTAAATATCTATCGGCTAAATGATTTATTATATTATGCAACGTATTGTAAGTGAAGGAAAGTAAAGCTTCATGTTTACAAGGCCGCCCTCAACCTGGCAGTCACTACCACCCATATACCGTATTATTTTTGTTTATTCAGTAGGTTAATTTACCCCATATTATTACCTGATATAGAAATAATACAAACATAAAACTAATGGTTGAAAATAAAATAGCATTTGAATGACTCTTTTGTGAATTTTATTTTGTTAGTTGATTTTTAATAATTAAAAAAAAATCGGGATCAAAAGTAACAAAAGTGATGGAACAATTATTGTGTTTTGATCTGAGGAAGAGAGACACTATTACACGATCTAAGTGAGACATACATTATAAAGAATTATTACAAAAATAAGACTGTAGCTGACGTATAAATTAAGTCTAGAATAAAAGAACACATAAATAATGAAGACTAAGAATGGACTCACCGCTTATGTCTATCCACAGGTTATTGAACGTGGCTCAACACAGAATGCGAGATCAGGAACACTGCTTCGCTCAAGTGAACTTGTCTTGAAAACAAAGAATCTTGTCAAACCAGCTGAAGATTCTTGCAGATAATTCCAAGTCGATTTTGGGGACGACTTCTCGTTAAATCTTCTGCGTCTGGATTATATTTATTCAGAGACATACGACACAAGGACAAATATTTCATCACAACAATCTAAATTGAAATTCATACATCTAAAAGCTATTGTACCTGCAACAAAATACCCAGTTCACAGAGCCTCTTCGGGTGCTAACACTCACTATTATAGTTACCCATAAAATCAATTCTATTTTCTTTGACTCCTAGTAGGGTGTCCATTTTCTGTTTTCTAAGTATACAGAGAAGATCCATGGATAACTTATGTAATCTGTAAAGTTTTGAACTTTTTTAGCCTTTTTTTCATTTGTAACATATAAACAGGGCTGAAACATAAGGGATATCTCTGTTATCTCAAACGGACGGACGTTCCCCTGAAAACAGTGATGACGAGTCATGAGTAAAACCTCTCTAATGCGCTGAACACAATTTTTACTCTGTCAAAAACACGAAAGGGCGCGAAGTCCTACATTGTACAATGTACAGTAATGTAAAACACTAACACTCGAACACTAATATTAGCCTCCTATCTGCCTCAACTTGCAGACGCAGCAGGAGGGGAACCAGAAGGTGTCAGTGGCGAGCTTGGTGCCAGAGCCGTCGAGGGCAATCAGTCGCTTTTGTACGTACTGCTGCTGACAGATGGCGCTGAAGCCGTCGGGAATGTTACAGGTGCCGGAACAGGTGTTGGTGCTGCGGGGGGCGAGACATAAGGACTTAAGGTATGCAGAGGAGTTAGTATGTTCATATATCAGGGGTGGATCCAGGAGTATCAAAAGGGGGGTGAGGGAACATGGCGAGCACAGCAAGCCCACCCAGCTAGGGTAAGCCCCCAGAATTTTTTTGGGAGATCTGACCAATATCATGGGCATTTTGAGGCCATGTGCACTTCATATTAGGAGATATTCTGAAGTCAATAGTATATACTTTTTACTATACGAAAATGCCTGGGTACAGTACTGCATTAAAAAAAAAGGTATTGGAATTTTTTGGTGGAAAGGGGGGGGGGGGTCCAGACCCCCAGGAACCCCCTGGATCTGCCCTTGCATATAACAATAAAATTTTACCATTCAATTTGCATATTAAAAACAAGTACTTTTTTGGAAAAAAGGTTTCCATATAAATGTTTAAAATCGCCGCAGGATACGAAATAAATATACAAAATAAATAAATTTGCAAAGAAAAATTTACATTTGCAGAAAAAACAAATATCAAGATAGACTTTGATATAATTCTTGTTTAAAAAGTAAATATGAACGTCTATTTAATAGTACACTTCTCCATACACATCCCTAGTTCATCCCCCCAACGCTCACCCCTCCCCCCCAACACATCTCTAGCACACTCCAACGTAACACTAGAAGGATGACACTCACAGGCACTTCTTGCTCTCTACTAGCTGCGTGTACTCAGTGGATACTTCGTTGACGTTAACCAGAAACATCCAGTCTCCTTTGTTGTTGAGGGCGGCCCGGGGCATAATGAAGTCTGATTCGTAGGGGCAGAGATCCGTTGGGGAGGCCTGACGACGCTGACGACGGTGTGAGGACCTCATGATTCTGAAGAAGGGAGAGAGATGAGCTGTAAGGGAGGGAGGAAGGGAGTGTGAGGTGAGGAATGTAGGGGAGGATGGGAAGGAGTGTAAGGGAAATTGAGGGAGAGAGAGATTGAGGGGTGGAATGTAAGGGGACAGAGAATATGAAGGAGGGAGAGTGAGGGAGGCAGAATGAAGGAGGAAGAGTGAGGGAGGGAGAATGAGGGAGGCAATGTGAAGAAGGATGGTTAAATTATGACAGGATAAGGAGGGAGACACATATACAATAAACAATATTGAAGAAAAAACTATAAACCTTGCTAGTACCAATTCATATTAGCTAGTGAGTGATAATAACAACTAGTTCAAATAGCTAACTGATCATTACTAACAAGAAATCATACAAATACTTACTCTTTACCTTTGAATATATTATCTACAAGTATTAGGTTATGTTTCTATATACAATAAATAGTAATGGTTTATATAAGAACAATTTATCATAAAAGGTCGGAAAGGGTCGTGTTAAAATTGACCCAGTCTTAATATCGAAGCATAATGTGTTAAATGTGATCCAGTCTTCAGAAACTGTATTTATTAGTAGTATATTATGTTGTGTGTGTGTGTGTTAATGTAAGCTGGAAGAATAATAATAATACCTGTAGCACTATACCAAGGCACCACACTCTTGGCACTATACCAAGGCACCATACCCGTGACTCTATATTCGAGACATCATACCTTACCAAATAAGCCAAGAGTTATTCTGTTACAAGCAATAAGCCACGCCCCTTCAAGCAATAAGCCACGCCCCTTCAAGAAATAGGATTCGCCCTTACATGCAATAGGCCATGTCCTCATAAACAATAGGCCATGTCCTCAAAAGCAGTTGGCCATCCCATTACAAACAACAGGCCACGCCCTATAAGCAGAAGGACAGCCCCGTAAAGGCAAGAAGCCACGCCCCTGTTTGCAGTGCAAGCAATCAATCACGCCTCTACAAGCAACATGCCCCGCTCTTGCAAGTGAAAGGCCCTGCTCTTGCAAGTGAAAGGCCCTGCTCTTGCAAGTGAAAGGCCACGCCTTTGCAAGCAACAGGCCACGCCCATGCAAGCACCAAGATACACCCTATAACAGGCCACACCCCTAAAAGTAATAGGTCACGCCCCTGCAACCATCAGGCCACATCTCTACAAGCAATTGGCCTCGCATCTACAAGCAATAGACCACGCCCCTGGTAAAGATAAGCCACACCATTGCGAGCCAAATATAAAAAAGCGAGAAGCCACGCCCCCACAAGCCGTGTAAGCCACGCCCCCAGAGGCGACAAGCGGAGGAAAGCCCCCTGGTGCACCTACTTCATCCACCAGGGCTGCGGTTTGGGCGGGGGTCGCGGGGGCGTGTAGCGCGAGGGGTAAGAGGACCCTCTGCCTGCAGGAGACTTCGGGTAGCGCGGGTAAGGGCCCTCGTTGTCGTACGTGGGCGTGGGTGGGTCGTAGAGGTGCGTGGGCGTAGGCTGGCTGTAGTAGCGTGTGGGAGGTGGAGCTGGAGGCGGTGGAGGGCCGTACTTGGAGGAGGGGGGAGGAGGTCCGTAGGGCTTGGAGGTGGTGGAGTAGTTCTGACGGGGCGGCAGGTACCCAGCGGCTGGTCTAGGGGGACCATACGTCGATCGTGGGGGCTCGTAGGTGGGTCGTGGGGCCCCATAGGTCTGCCGGGGTGGGTCGTACGTCTGGCGGGGTGGCTCATAGTCGTACATCATGGGTGGCTGTGTGGGTGAATCTCTGTGGAGGAAGAAAACTGATGAGAGACAGAGAAGCTGAGAGATAAAGAGAGACGGTAAAGAGGGGACTTATTACGGTGTATCATCTCTCCCGTCTACTAAAATATACACTGTTGTATACTGTATAATCTTGTAGGTATTATTTATTTAAGTATTCCTCGTGTAATTATCAATATTTTTCATCTTTTTTAGTCATCTTCCATCTGAGTAATTATAATATTTTGAACTGGAGATGTGTTCACTTTTCTGTGCTATTGCGGACTGTCTTCTGTTACCCTACCCATCTACACCTCCCTCCTCTAGCCCTTCCTTTCCTTCACCTTCCCCCTTCCTCCCTCACCTTCCCCCTTCCTTTCCTTCACCTTCCCTCTTCCTCCCTCACCTTCCCCCTTCCTTTCCTTCACCTTCCCCCTTCCTCCCTCACCTTCCCCCTTCCTTCCTTACCTGGCCTCAAAGGTGTAGGAATCTCTGGTCTCGTCCATCAACAGGGAGTCCACGTCAAACATCTTATTCTCCAACAGGTACACGATGCGGTCTCTGGTCACACGAGAGAGAGAGAGAGAAACAAACATAGAGAAATTAGTTAGTTCTTTCGGGTATTACCAAATCCACTTAGCAACCAATCGGTCAATCACCTTCCTCATAATGTAAAGGTGAAATTTAATTGATTAGACCAAACATAAATAAATATCATGGTTTTGGGATGTTTTCAAGTTGTATTCTGACTTACTTGGGATATTTCTTGGGCTGTAGGCAGAAGGTGTCGCGAGGATCCTTGACACAGTCTGGGGTGCTGCCGTGCATGGCTGGGACGAACCCATTATTGGGGTAGGCAGGACCTACTTCCATGGGCAACAGACCCATCACCCAGAAGCTGACCCCCAGCACCACGCTCCACTGTGGATGGGGAGGAGGGACAATAGGTTAAATGGGGGAATGGGGGGGGGGGAGGTTGATAACATACAGTAAAGGGGAGATAATGGGTTAAATTAGTTGTGAATGGAAGAAAGCAGCCGAGTTTTACTGTGTAGGGAAAAAAGGGTAAAATAGGAAATGAATGGGGGAAAATGGGGAGGGGGAGGAGTTGAGGAAGACTCCAATATATTCTAATATAATCCAAGTATAGCCAGAGACTCAGTTATACCCCAGCACAATACAAACATACCTAGGAACACCTCAGCATACCACCAACATACTTCCTCACTAATTAATCTCACTTAAGGTAAGATTCGCCAGCACCTTCACGATCTTCCTCCCATTAATCTTACGTAAAATATCACGTAAGTAATTTTGTTGAGGGATATTTACCCAAGAGAAAGATTAATTTTTTGTTGAAGAAATTAAAAAAAAAAAATGCGAGAAACTCCGTATTATTTTACTCGTCGTATATTCGTGAAAAATAATAGTTTTCTGTGTAATAGGTAAAAAATTAACCATTATGTTCACCTAAAAGAGGGAATGGGAAGGAGAGAGAAAGGTGGGGGGGGGAGGGAGGGGAGGAGGAGGGGGGAAGGAGACAGGTTTAACATTAGCAAAAGTGAAAATCAACTTGGCTGGATCTTGTGGGTGTACGGAACAGGTCGGTTAATTACAGGTACACACAGGTGGGAAGAAAAGGGAAGGGAAAAGAAAGAGGACGAGAGAGAAGGAAACAGAGAGAGGGGAGACGGAAAGGAAGGAGGTAAAACAAAAGAGAGGAAGAGGAAAATAGAGAGAGAGAGAGTGAGAGAGAGAGATCATACCCGTCCTGAGCCACATGTGTGCACCTGTACATCCTTCCCTCCTTCCCTCCTTCCCTCCTTCCCTCCCTCCCTCCTTCCCTCCTTCCCTCCCTCCATGATCACTAAGGACTCCTAAAGGGAAGATTTTAAAGACCAAAGGCTTATAATTATCATCTCAGGAATAAGGTGGTAGTGGTCAGTGGTTTCTTTCCCTTTAACCCTTTATTTATTCAACCATTTAACCCTTTATCTATTCAACCCTTATCCCTTTATCTATTCAACCCTTATCCCTTTATCTATTCAACCCTTTAACCCTTTCCTCACTTTCCCCTTTTACCTGTTCAACCATTTTTTATATATTAACGTAAATTTTTCCTTTATATATCATTCAACTTATCTACACGCCATCTAGTGTCATTTATATTCATTAATTCATACTTCCACGATTATAGTATCATTATTATCGTCATTCATTCACACTATCACTATAATTCATTCATGTAATCCCCTAATTATATGACCTCATTTCTTTTTCTTCATGTGTGTGTGTGTGTGTGTGTGACCCAAATAGGACAGTCAGGCCTATGGGTGACCTACTTTCACTTTACAGGATACAAAAAGTTCACCTGTTTACTGTTCACCTGTTTACCTGTTCACCTGTTTACCCGTTTGCCTGTTCAACCTGTTCACCTGTTTACCTGTTCACCTGTTTACCTGTTCACTCGTTTGCCTGTTCACCCGTTTGCCTGTTCAACCTGTTTACCTGTTCACCTGTTTACCTGTTCACCTGTTTACCTGTTCACCTGTTTACGGGTGATACAACGGCACCACACCTTGAACCCCCGTCACGTGACCCCTTATAAACTATTAGTGTACCTTCAAATAAGAACATAAGAACATAAGAATGGAGGAAACTGCAGCGGGCCTATTGGCCCATACTGGGCAGTCCCGTTTGCACCCAACCCCTATTGCTCATATAAGCATCCAACCTACTGTATGTTTGAAGCTATTTAGCGTATTCGAGTTAATGATGATATTTGGTAACTTGTTCCATTCATCCACTACTTTGTTTCCAAACCAGTGTTTACCTACTTAGCGCCTAAATCTAAATTTGTCTAATTTAAAACCATTGTTACGAGTTCGCTCCTGGTTGGATAGTTTGAGTACCTTTGTAATGTCCCCTTTGTTCAGCCCTGCCTTCCACTTATACACCTCTATCAGGTCGCCCCTCGCTCTACGTCTCTCGAGGGAGTGCAAATTAAGATGCTTTAACCTGTCTCTATACTCAAGGTTCCTAATGCCCGGGATTAGTCTTGTCATTCTCCTCTGAATTCTTTCTAAGGATTCTATATCCATTCTGTAATACGGTGACCAAAACTGAACTGCGTAATCCAGGTGTGGTCTCACAAGAGCAAGATACAGTTTTAGGATGACCTCGCTTGTCTTGTAACTAACCTTCCTTTGTATGAACCCAAGTACTTTATTAGCCTTGTTATGAGCAAAAACACATTGTTTACTTGGCTTAAGGTTCCTACTTATCATTACTCCTAAATCTCTCTCGCAGTCGGATTTCTCTATGGCATCGTTGTTCATCTGGTTTCCCTGTTTACATCTCCTATACTGAGTACTTTACATTTGTCCACGTTAAATTTCATCTGCCATTTCTCAGACCATTCGAAAAATTTGTTTAGATCTTCCTGCAGTTTTGCGGAGTCCTCGTCAGATTTAATCACACGTCCTATTTTAGTGTCATCAGCAAATTTGCTTATGTTGCTGTCTATGCCGATATCTATGTCGTTTATGTATATAATAAATAATAATGGTCCAAGTACTGAGCCTTGGGGAACTCCACTTGTGACGTTGCTCCAATGGGACTTAGTGCCATTAATGCTCACTCGCTGTTTCCTGTCCTGTAACCACGCCCTAATCCATTTAAGGATATTACCTTTGATGCCATGTGCTTCTACCTTTCTAATTAGTCTTTCGTGGGGGACTCTGTCGAAGGCTTTGCTAAAGTCGAGATATACCACATCATAATTGTGCCCCTCGTCCACCGATTCGAAAACTGATGAAAAGAATGTTAATAGATTAGTTAGACATGAACGTCCGCTTGTGAAGCCATGCTGGGAATCATTGATCAATCGGTGCTTCTCCAGGTGATTTCGAATAGAGTTTGAAATGATTGCTTCCAGTAATTTGCCTACTATTGATGTTAGACTGATTGGGCGGTAGTTAGAGGATAGTGATCTATCCCCCTTCTTGAAAATCGGTATTACATTCGCTATCCTCCAGGATTCTGGTACTACACCTGTTTTCAAGGACATGTTAAACAACTTTGCTAAGGGCATACTAAGCTCTTCCTTACATTCCTTTAATACTCTGGCAAATATCTCATCGGGACCAGGTGACTTATTAGGCTTTAGTTTGTCTATTTGCTTACTAACATCGTTACTAGTCACTACTATCTCGCTTAATTTGTTTTTTTTCACTATCTCTGAATAGAGTCGGTGCTCCGGGTATCATGTTTAAATTTTCGGTGGTGAAAACTGTTGAAAAATATTTATTCAAATTATTGCTCATTTCTCTGTCTTTATCAGTGAGCTCGCCGGTATCTGACCGTATTGGTCCAATCTTTTCTCGTGTTTTAGTTTAATACATTTGGTAGAATCCTTTGGGGTTTGTCTTCGCTTCCCTTGCTATCCTTACCTCATTATTCCTCTTGGCTTTCCTTATCTCGGTTTTAGCCCTACTCGCCAATACCCTATAATAATCCCGGAGGTAAATTTCGCCACGATTTATCCTTCTACCTATAGCCTTCCTTTGGCCAATGATGTTCTTTAAATAATTATTTATCCATTTAGGGTCATTGTTGTCTGATCTGAATTTTTTGTGTGGTATGTTCTGCCTTTGTGCATTAAGTAACTCATTATTTAAATTGTCGTGGAACTCGGCAATCTCAGATCTCGTTATCAGGTCTGTGTCATCTGTCAGGTTCACGGCCAAGCGCGACACCCCCTCTCTCAGCTGCCTCTTTAAACTGTCAAAGTTTGCCCTTCTGAAATCTGGTACTTTAGTGGAATTTTCCTTACGTTTGCCCTGAAAATCTAACTGGAATCTAATTTCTTTGTGATCGCTGTTTGCAAGTTCGTTCCCTACCTCGACATTGCTAATGAGGTTTTCTCTGTTTGACAGAACTAAATCGAGTATATTATTACCCCGGGTGGGTTCGGTTGTATGTTGACTTAGGAAACAGTCCTGGATCGTCTCGAGAAAATCCTCTGATTCTGAGTTACCCGTAAGGTCAGTCCAATCTATTTGGCTAAGGTTAAAGTCGCCTACTATACAGACTTTGTTGTGTATGGAAGCCCTGCGCATTTCATCCCAGATAAGTCGCTCATTGACGCTATCAAGATTGGGGGGTCTATGTATTACTCCTGTGATTAATTTTTCCCTACCGTCGATTAATTCTATCCAAATTGTTTCTTTATTCCGCTCAGTTTTTATTTCCTTATTTAGTTCACACTTCAGATTATCCCTGACATAGATTGCTACTCCGCCTCCTTTCCTGGTCTGCCTATCGGTATGGAACAGTCGTTTAACTTCAACATTAAATTATCATGGTAATTACGTAGCTACTTATGTCTTCTCTATTTGTTCTTTAGTATCTAACATATTCTTATTAAGTGTTACTATTATCATTATTATCAAGCACTGTTGGTGTGTACTGATTTTCGCTATTCCTTTAATTTATGCATAAATACAACGAAATTCCAAACCTTCAATCCCGTACGCCCTTGTCTCGTGTCCCTGATCTTACCTTAACCCCTGTAGGAGGTACCTTAAGGATCCCTCGGTATGGGGGATCCTACGTTAGGGGAAGGCATAGGACTCATCATCATCATCATCACAGTCATCTGCATAATCACAGAGTAGCGGCGTGAGTGTGGAGAGGTGCTGGTCGAGCCTCAGCTTGTGTATATATTAAGACAAGTATTTTAATCCTCTATTATTATTCGTTTATTTTATTTGCTACTAGTGCTTCTGGTGTTTACTGCCTCAGAGAGAAAACTTTAAAGCTGTTTCATCTTAGGAGAGAGAAAGTTTACGACAGAAAACTTGAATTATGTGATGTATTTTCACCCATAGAAATAGAAAGTTATTAAATCCTGTACCAACCATATGGCAACAGTAGCCTGAGGTAAATAAAGGTCCAGATTTTTGTGATAAATATTTCCTCGTAACTGACTCTTAACTGACTCTTAACTGGTGATGGGAGAATGTAAGTAACTTGTTGTCTAGAGTTGAAACACAGATATAAGAACACCCCCCCCACCAAAGGCGGATACGTTCACTCAGCATTCAAGAACAAAACATCAACGGGAAATATTTCGAAGATATTTACCGTTACTTTAGTCTTTATCTGAATTAAATAATCTACAGTCTAATATGGATGGTCTATTGCATGTTATTTTTATATTTTGTTGTTGTCTTAATTAACCAGATAGTTGCTTTATTATTACAACATTTTTTAGAAGGCTTTTCACTATACGAATCTTTTGAGAATTTTTTAGATCCTGGTCAATAGCGACACAAACTTATCTTGCCTTAACCCTCTCAGCGGCAACACAACACAACACACCTCCACTGCTCACACGCTTAACCCGACGAAAAAAAACATTAATTTACCCTGGTTTTATGATGTCTTTAATTACCGTATAAAAAACCCGTGATAAAACTAATTAATCTACCTTGGTTTTATGATTTTAATTACCGTATATATATAAACCTTGGTTAAAGCTCTCAGTACCACTTTATCCTGTCGTTAGGGTGTAGTTGGGTGTAGAAAGTAGGAGGGTGTGGACCGGACCTCGCCTTAGGCTTGAAGATGACCGGCTACCTACCCTCCCTCCTCTCCTCGCCTTCCAAAAATCATCGCCTTATTTCTCACCAGATCAAACGCCTCCATCTACGTGTTCCCTGGCAGGCAACTAACTCCCCAGCCTTCTAACCTTTCAAGTAATGGCTGGAACACCTGGGACACCTCCTTAGGATACGAGTGTGTAAGGGAGGTGTTTATTTTGTGTTAAGACGCTGGTGGGGTTGAGGAGAGGCTGTTGGTGGCGGGTAAGGTAGTTAGTGTGTTAATCTCCCGGAAACTTGTTGAGATTTGAGAAAGCATTCCATTCAGGAACCCGTAGCAGCAGGGACCGACCTCTTCATCCCTCCCTCCATCCTAACCTCCCGGATTTTGGTAGGCGTGAAGAGGCCAGGAGAGGTAATACCCATTGTTAATTCTGGCGTTTATTAATTCCTTAAAAATACCCGCTGTGGGAGGGGGTAATTCTTCGTGAGGTTTATTTTACACCCGCGAGTCTCACCAACACAATGCGGGTCGGTTATGTTTACTAAATAAAGACGTCCATAATGCACTGAGACTCTACTTTGTCATGTCTTAATTTATAAAGGAGTTACATATCATTTACTTAAGAGATTCGTGAGTCATTTTATGTTTTTATTTACAGTCACGGGGTCATTTGGACGCTACTTTAACCTGCCACAAAGTTAATTAACCATGAACCTCATTTACCAGATACATTGATACTAAAACAAGATGGCGTAAAAACTGCAACGAGACTGCATATCATAAATGGCTATAACTTCTTCTTAACACACACACACACACACACACACAGAAAGAACCTTGGCGTCCTCTGAGCTTGGGGGTAGTCAGTCAAATCATACTACGCATACCATCACGTGCCAAGATACCTGTTTGGACCTGGATCATCCCTCTCCGTTAGTCAAGATGCGTATAACATGTACCTAGTAGACCCCCCACCTCCCCGTGTACTAGGTCAGAGTAGGTCAAGGTATACGCTGACTATGTATGTGTACTCAATAAGATGTATACGTGTGTGTGTGTGCACCAGAACACACATCAACGTGGGCGTATAGCGAGTATAATGAGAACAAAGTACAAGGCTACAAGCATACCACAAACATACCTCCCTCCCTCTCACCGCACCCTCCCTCCCTCTCACCGCACCCCCCTCTCCGCACCTCCCTCCCTCTCACCGCACCCTCCCTCCCTCTCACCCGCACCCTCCCTCCTCTCACCACACCCTCCCTCCCTCTCACCGCACTCCCTCCCTCTCGCACACCCCCCCCTCTCTCCTGCACCGCACCCTCCCTCCTCTCACCGCACCCTCTCTCACCCGCACCCCCCTCTCACCACCTCCTCCCTCTCACCCCACCCCCTCACCGCACCCTCCCCTCCCTCTCACCGCACCCCTCACCACCCTCCCCCTCCACCGCACCTCCCTCACCGCACCGCACCTCCACCACCGCACTGCACCCCCCCTCTCACCGCACCCTCCCCCCCCCAACATCAAAGAGACTATCATCACACTATAATCACCCCACGCTGCTATACGTGGGTGGGTGGTGTTGCGGGGTACCAGTTTCTCACAAAGACATCGGATCGATCCTTTCTCTCACGTGTATATGAACCTTAATGTACTCCTGTTTTAGGGTCGAATTATCCCCTATTATCCTACTATGGGTTTACGCCCTGTACTCAGGCATGGGTCAATCAATAGGTCAGAGGTCACCCAAATACTTGATGTACTGTTCTGAGAAATTGTCACTGTTTGTTATTGGTGTGTCCAGGAGGTAGGAAGGGGGAAGTGAGAAAGGGGAATGGGGGGGAGAGGGGAGGTGAGTGAAGGAAGAAAAGGCCGTAAGTTAGTGAAATGGGGAAAGGGGATTTAGTGAGAAAAACCGTAGCGAATGACTCCTCTTGGGGGAGAGAGAGAGAGAGAGAGAGAGAGAGAGAGAAACACTGAACACGATAAAAAAAACCCGCCCTCTCATTTGGGGTCAGGTCATATTAATAAAGCTTTTCACTGGTCAAAAACTGGTCTTATTACGTGCAAAAGGTCATATAAAAAATATCTATTCAGGTCATGATTAATTTAGTAGGGTCATATAGGGAGAAATAAATCAATCTAATACCAATTTATATTCAGGATCTCATAATAAGGGTGTAGTCCCCTCGTCTTTACCCCTCTATATCATCCGAGGGGAAAGTCAGATAGGTAACATAATATAATCAAGCTTAAACTTACTACAGGTGAGGGGAACTTTGAAAAAAATAAGAAGATAAATTTACCACAGTGAATAATGACCATGATTGCCTTTTAACTCACCTGAGGGGGAAGGTCAGACAGGTGAAAAATGACTAATTAGAGATTGGATCAGGTGAGGGAGGGAAGCTTTTGAGGGGTGGAATATCGCCATTAAGGTGAGATGGAAAATAAAAGGAGGGGGAAAAATGGTCTTAATCGCGACTGAGCACAAGGTTAACAACGGTGACCTGATCTCCATGGTGACCTCGTTTGTGTACGTGACCTGAGGGGGAGGTATTGACTCGAGTGGTAAATTTATCAGGACAATTGATTAGCCGTCAGGTAGTCCAGGTGTGTGTGTGTGTGTGTGTGTGTGTGTGTGTGTGTGTAACCCCCATCACACACACACACAAACGACATGGGCCAATATAGGTACTCCTCTCCTAATTAACATATATTTTAGCATCCCGAGGTCAAATAAGTGAATGAATGACTTAGATCGACGCAGGTTAGATCGACGCAGGTTAGATCGACGCTGGTTTGATCGACGCTGGCTTAAATATCTAGGTCTTATTAAATTTCCATCTCAGTATCCGTGGAAAGTAGGTTAGGTTAAGTTAGGTTAAATATCAAAACAATAGAAAAAAAGACAAATGAAATGCGATAATACGCCACGTAAACATAACCAGGAAGATGTGTGTAAGTAACCGTTCTTGAAGTGTGTTAATACGTGGATCCGTCTGCCGGATTCGAGCGAGAACGCCATCTGCATATGTAAACAAAGAACACGGTCTGAGGCTATTGTTAACCTCTCTCTCTCTCTCTCTCTCTCTCTCTCTCTCTCTCTCTCTCTCTCTCTCAGCCGCACCTGTGAATCATCTGACAGAGAGAGAAAGGGAGAGTACACACTATCTCAGCATTAATAAGTCATCAGCTCAAAGGTTAGGGGGGGGGGGTGTCTGATGAATACTCCACAACAACAACAATAACCGAAAAAAAAAATTCTCAAGTCCCTCAGCGTTTGGACTTGGTTGGCCGTCCATCAACCACCACCAAGTCCATTAAGCGAGTCACGAATCTTACGGTCGTTAACCTGAACTGTGGAAAAAAAAAGCCGGGAAAACTTACACTCACTCTCGCCAGATGCTAAAGGAAGTGGATTCGAACTTTGAACCCGTAGGTGCTAAGGTTGAGATGCTCTGTCCACCCTCCCATGGTAAAACCTAACCTGACCCTCACATGACCTTACCTGACCTGACCTATTTTAGTTAACCTCATCTAGCGTAAGGTAACATAGCCTTATCTAATCTATTTTGAACTTACCTAATATTAACAGATATGGACAGGTATGAACGGATGTCAACAGGTGTGAATAGGTGTCAACAGGTGTAAATAAGTGTGAACAGGTGTGAACAGATGAAAACAGGTGTGAACAGGTGTACACAGAATGCAATAATGGAAACTTGAATACCTGAAGAAACTGGAGGCTGGGGGAGAATGTCTTGTTTTCTCACTACGGCGGTAACTCAGACAGGTGAGAACAGGTAACACACACACACTCACACACACACACACACACACACACACACACACACACACACCTGACGTATAAGAGAGGGGGAAACACAAATAAACAGACAGAGAGAGAGAGAGAGAGAGAGAGGAGAGTCGAACCAAGAACCTGGAGGCGAGAAAGGTGACACTAATCCCGGTAAGCCCATGGCGTAAAACACGAACATACTAATATTTAAAACATCTCTATTTATTTCCTATTAATTTCTTACCTTCAGTTATCCTATTTATCTATTTATCTTTCCTATTTTCCTTCTCAGATTTTACAGTTAATAATAAGAAGGAAAAGATTAGGTAAATGTGAAAGACAAAACGAAATATTAAATGAGAGAGGAAAAAAACTTTGCCAAATTTGGGAAGAAAGGTGTGTGTGTGTGTGTGTGTGTGTGTGTGTGTGTGTGTGTGTGGAGGAAAACAACAACAAAAAAACTAAGACGATAATAATGGGTAGATACATTTATGGTAAAGATAGAGAGAAAGAAACACACGGCGAGAAAATACAAAGAGATAATTATGGAAGAGAGACAGATGGTGATAGAGACAATAGTGAAAGGTCTCGCTAAAAATACAGAGATTTTGAGATATTTACAAGGAAGAGGAATTTGAGGTTGAGGAGAAGAGAGGGAGAGGAAAGGAAGAGAATTTTCCTCCTCCTTCCTCTCCTCCTTCCTCTCCTCCTTTCCCCACATTTCCCTTCTCCCCCGACAGCTTTCATTCCCTTTCCTCCCCCTCCCACTCCTCTCTCCTTTTCGTCTCCCCTCCCCCTTCTTTCTCCCCCCCTCCCTAACACACCACTGAACACTAGAAAGTTATATCCTTGTTCCGGCTAGTTATTGTGTCAGGGGGGTGGAGTGAGGGGTGAGGGGGAGGAGATGGAGAACGAGGGGAGAAGAGGAAGAAGGAAGATGAGGGGGAGGAGGAGAGGGAAGAAGAGGAGGTGGATACTTTCAACTCTTCCCTTCCTCTTCTCCTGTTCCATCTTCTTCCTCCCTTCCTCCCCTTCTTCCCTTCCATACATAGATTATTGTAGTCTTTATTGTGAGACAGACAGACAGACAGACAGACAGACAGTCAGTCAGTTCACACGAGGGTAAAAACAGTCATAGGTAAGAGTACATGGGTCAACAACCTCAACGACACACACACACACACACACACACACACACTGTACAGTTACCCCACACCTCAGCTACCCAGCACTGTTCCTCAGGTGTTCACACTTACCTGTAAAGAAATAATACTGTAATTAGTAAGCGGTACAGTATATAACCTTGCAACATTAAGTAATACAGTTGATCATTTTGTAACAGTTGAGAAACACACTCTTCAACATTGTACTGTTAACAAATACACTGTTGAACCTTGCAATGATAAGATATGGTTAATTTATCTTTGCAACATTACGTAATAAAATAATTAATATTGCAAAACACAAAAAAAGAAATATACCTGTAAAATAAATGTATATACCTGTAGTAGTAAATCTTTTAACACTCACCTTACCTGAGGGTTGGCGACCGTGGCCCACCTTACCATGAACGTACGACACTAGTTATCACAATTTTAAGATTTCTTTATTTATCTTATATTTCTACTTTCTCGTGACCTTCCTACCTACAATTTCATCTAATTAAGTTTCATTCTTACCTGTACCACCTTCCCTAATTATACGATCTTGTGTTCTATGAATGTCTGTGTATATACAAAATGGTCCACAAGTTTTATACGTACAGATGTATGTATGTCCAGTTTGTGTGTATGTGTGAATGTATGTATGTATGTATGTGTGTATGTATGTGTGTATGCATGTATGTGTGTATGTATGTATGTCAAAGTATGTAGAACGTAACGAGGTAAAACAGGTTTAAATTATGTAAGCTGGATATATATTCGACTCTCCATAACACAACCCTTACTACGAATGTCAAGGAGGTAACTTGCATTCAGGACACCTCCAGCATGACCCGGTTTTATAGAGATGTTTTCAAGAGAGAAACCCGGTTTTAAGGACTTCATAACGGCGCAACCTGGATCCACTAACGCGACAAGACAACGCAACCTGGTTTTTATAGCCACGATTCTACACTGTAATCCGGGTTTATCGAGATAATGGCATCGGAAGCACGTCAACATAACACTGATTTAAATGACAGTATAACATTGATTTGATAACAGAACACAATAATGCAACCCTTATATAATGACACAACATAACATGATACACAAAAGACATGATTTACTTGAAAAAACACGACAATGTAACCTGGATTTCATGGCACAGCACGATACCAAAACCTTGAATTATATAAAAAAAAACCACGACGATGTAACCTTGATGTAATGAATCAACACGACAATGTAACACTGATTTAATGGCACATGACAAGAGTATAAACCTGTTTTATTAAGACATTAAATCCAGCTCAGGGAAGAGAGTAAGAAAAGCACATAGATCATCATTAATCATCATCATCATCATCACCATCATCACCATCATCATCACCATCATCATCACCATCATCACCATCATCACCATCATCATCATCATCATCACCATCATCATCACCATCATCATCACCATCATCATCATCATCATCATCACCATCATCATCACCATCATCATCACCATCATCATCACCATCATCATCACCACCATCATCATCATCATCATCATAATTGTTAATAATAATAATATGAGGCTTATTAGGGAGAGATTGTCACTCACTCGTCACTCACTCGTCACTCATTAATGCGTCATTCATCTGTCACTCACTCAAGAGTCATTCAACCAAGGACACTCAGGCGTAACTCACCTAATTACTTAACGAAGTGACACTCCCAAGCGTCACTCACTCGCGTTGAAGTGAGTGACTATAACCTCGTCACTCACACAGAATCAGGAAAGCCTCACTCAATCTCATCAATATCTAGCCACTCACACACACACACACACACACACCGATAATGTTTGGCAAAGAATTTGTTCCAGGAATCACGGGACAGAAGGAGGGAGGGAGAGACGGAAGGAAGGAGGGAGGGAGAGGGAAGGAAGGAGGGAGGGAGAGAGGGAAGGAAGGAGGGAGGGAGGGAAAGGGCCATCGATTCAGGTAAACAGTAACGTCATTGTCTCTGAGGCAGGTAATGGAAGGGGGGTGAGGGGGGGGGGTAGGGATAGTTATTGGGAATTGTGGTAGGTTAGGGGGATTGTGGTAGGTTAGGGTATGAGGTAGTCATAATGGTGGTTGTATTATTAATAGTGGTGGTAGTGTTGATAGTGGTAGTAGTAATGAAAATTGTGGTAGTAAAAATAATGGTGGTTGTAATATTATTAGTCATGGTTGTGGTATGAATTGTGGTAGTAGTGGTAGTAATGTTTATTATTTGTAGTAGTAATAGTAGTAGTGGTTATCGATCACTTCCACAACTACTACTAGTATTACCACTGACAACATTTACTCACACGCACTATGTATGTATGTATGTATGTAGAAAAACTTATGCATGCATCTCTCTCTCTCTCTCTCTCTCTCTCTCTCTCTCTCTCTCTCATGACTACAAAAGAGTGTTGCTTAACGACCCTTCCACCTTATATACTGTGGGTAGTTAGGTCGTTACGCAGGTGTACAGGATAATTGCCTCGTTACCACTGATAGGTGAAAGTATCATGACTAAGTGATCCCGGCCAATTTCGCCCTTATTAACATATACCTTAAGGGCTAAAACCCAAAAACACCCAAATTATCGTGTTTGTTACTTGCTTAATATCTACCTGTAATTTCCTTACCTGTTTCATTTATTACTATTATTATTCATCAACGTTGCATAATTCTTCACTTTACACGAATTTCATCCATTATTATTATATATATATATCGCACACACACACACACCTGACGCACACCTGATATATCACACACACACACACACACCTGACGCACACCTGGGAAGCAGATGGCAATGAGTAAATATTCCGACGTATTATTTAAACTTCCCGCTCAGTTGTATTAATTTCTCATGCATTCCCTAACTGAGAGAGAGAGAGAGAGAGAGAGAGAGAGGCTGTGGACGAATACGTGTTAAATAAAGGAAAATACTCAGGAACGGAAATCGAGATGTGTGGGAGGTAATGGGTGAGTGATGGTGATGGGTGAGTGATGGTGACGCAAACATTATGACGTGTGAAGGGTGAGTGCTGCGTGTGACGGATGAGTGGTGAGTGTGGCGGATGAGTGGTGAGTGTGACGGATGAGTGGTGAGTGTGAGGATGAGTGGTGAGTGTGGCGGATGAGTGGTGAGTGTGACGGATGAGTGGTGAGTGTGACGGATGAGTGGTGAGTGTGGCGGATGAGTGGTGAGTGTGACGGATGAGTGGTGAGTGTGACGGATGAGTGGTGAGGCATAGTTAAAAGATCGTAATTTGATAACACGTAACAACAACAACAACACCTGTAACGCATCACCACCTATGTTACCTGTAAATAATGATGAGACAGGTGTGGTTCTGGTGACAAGGTGTGTGTGTGTGTGTGTGTGTGTGTGTGAGGCAGTCCAGGCTTACCTCTACCCCACCCACGTTATGAACACCTTCCACGCTCCTCATGTCATTTGATTATTTATTCGCGTTTTTTTATGATAACTTTAGTGAGGTCATACAAACGTACAGACAATCTTTCGTAACAATTTTGAAGTGTTTTTTTTTATATCCATTAGTTTTTCAGATGATTTAAATAATTTGTGCCTATTTTCGTCACTGTGGTCTTGACCTTTGACCTATCAAGGGCAAATTGTTCTTATGCGGTGTTTCAAAGATCTAGATAGTTAATTCCTATAGTAGTTTTAACTTGTGAATTATATACAAACATTTTTTTTGACATCCATGATATACTGTATGTTTTGGGGGGGATGTCATCTCTGAAGTCATTTTCTGGAGGAACATGACGTCATACAGGTAAACATTAGTGAGATTTTCGGTGTGGCCTTCGTCAGGTAATAAGCCCCATCCTCCTTCTGTCTGTCTAGCATGGCTCAGCAGTGACATATGTGGTGTTTATATGGCTGACAAGTATTTCATTATGTTATTGGTGATAGCCCTCGTGCACAGACAGACACACAGACACACACACGCTCATTCTAACACCTTCGGATATATTGTACGTTAATAAGCAGCACACCTGATGAAACAATGTTAGAACGACCCCGAACATGTACCACAAGGAAACAAGGAAACCCGCCCCCTTGAAATTTTCCACATCTGAGTAACTGACAGCATTGACATACCATCTCACAAGAATGACCTTAAACCCTGATTTATCTTCCCTGGGATATTCACCTCTACGCCCAACTACCATAAGATCTATCACACCTTAAATCTGGTTAAGTGGATGACGCCCTTTTGAGTCAATGATCGGAAATAGCACACAAGAAATAACTTAGTCTGGATTTAATTTGACTTAGGAGTTATTTTGTTCTGAGAATCTGGAGTGAGAGGTGAGGGTAGGGGTCGTATCTTACTCAGGGAGGGAGGAACGGGTTAGTGGGGTGTTGAAACCTGGACCTAGCGGAGTGTACAGGGGATCTGGTCTGTCTGTCTGTCTGTCTGTTTATACGTGTGAGTTGAAGGAGGTGAGGTGGATGGGTGAGTGGTGGGTGTGGAGGGGGGAGGGGGGTGATGGGGTGGTGATGGGTGGTAGTAGTAGTAGTAGTAGTAGTAGTAGTAGGGGTCGTAGATGTGGTGGTTGCTGTTGTTGTGGTGGTGGTGGTAGTCGTGATAGTGAATGGTTGTTGAGGTGGTGGTGGTGGTGGTGGTGGTGATGATGGTAGTAGTGGAGAAGAACAATAATAAGAAGAACAAAATCGAGAACAAGAACAACAAGAACTATATCAACAAGAACATGAACCAACAGAACAGAACTCCCCCAAAAAAAAAAATAAATAAATAAACAATAACAGAATCACAATTAACCACAACACCAACCATCAACAATAACTAAATAAAATAACAACAATAATCAGAACCAGGAAAGAGAGAGAGAGAGAGAGAGAGAGAAACTGGCCTTAGACTTTTTTTATATGGTAGTATTTTGACCATCATTGCTTTGTTGACATTTTGGACACATCATAGAAAACGAACCCCATTTATTTTTTACAGCGGGGCAACTTTAATATTTTTACGGGATGTTATTTATTGTTATTATTATTTTTTTAATGACCAATTAATTATTATATTTGGTGGTTAAATCTGTTGTAGTTTATTGTTTATATTGAAAGGTGAACTAGTAGTTAGGAGATAGTGATAAATAGTGTGCCATGCTTTAATGCCACACACACACAAGATGGGAGGTAGAGAAAGAGGAAGGAAGGAAGGGAGGGAAAAAGAGAGGCAGGGGTGGGAAAGAGAGAGAGAGAAAGAGAAAGAGAGAGGGCGGAGAGCGAAAGAGGAAGTGAGGGAGGGAGACGATTGGTTGAGAAATACCTAAATCGTGTTCTAATTTGTTAACCAATGACCCTCAACTTTCTCAAGATACTTAACTCATTACCACAACAACTCAGGTGTGTTATTTTACCTGGATAATACCACTAATTACGGATATTATAAGTAAAGAAACACATTATTTGTTTATCATCTTTTAATTCTATCATATAAAAGCCATTGTGTGCAGTCCTGATATACACACCAGGTCGTCAATACAACCATGATTTAATGAGATTGTTTTCACTTCTATTTAGACTCGGACCTTCAACTTGACCCGGATTTAGTTAGAGGTATATTCACTTATTAAAAAAAAGGGGGGGGGGGAAGGGTCATGAACACGTAATTCAGCTAAGACATCGGTGACTTAACCCTGATATAATGAGTGATCGTCTATTAACCCCGATTTAATGTGTTGTTTTCATAAACCTTGTGTAGTGTTCGTAAGGAATTGTTTATATAACCCTGATTTAACAGATGTCGTGTAGATACGAGTATGTGTAGAGGTGTTTAAGAGTGCACACACACACACACACACACACACACACACAGAGGCAGATGTTGCAGATGTCTACGTTCAAGCACACACACACACACACATGTACAGGTGTTGCAGATGTACAATATGTGGGTGGGGGGGGGGGGCGCAAACAGGAAAACTGGACCAGGTTTCATGAACACATCTGCCTGGGATGTGTAAAAACTAGTCAGCAGCCACACTACTGTTGGTCCACGGGGCTCATCTCCTCCCTCGTGTAAATACTATTATCATCACTATCACCACCATCACTATCACCACCATCACTATCACCACCATCACTATCACCACCATCACTATCACCACCATCACTATCACCACCATCACTATCACCACCATCACTATCACCACCATCACTATCACCACCATCACTCATAAACACCATTATCACCATCCTCCTCACCATCACCTGTACACAGTTGCTCCGTTAGGTTAGGTTAGGTTGTGCCTATTAGAACTAAGGTCGATTATAATGGAGGGTCTTTTAAGATGGATGTCTATTATGATGGTGAAAATGGTGATATTAATTGCAATATGAATGATGATAGTGACGACACCATATTGTAAGTTGATGATGGTGAAGATGGTGACGTTATATTGTGAGGATAGTAAGAATAGTGACCATTTATGGCTGTAAGATGGTGAGTATAGTGAGAGTGGTGATAGTGAGCATGGTGACAAATGTCTAGCCCTAAAAAGAGATCACTAACCTAATTTTAACTTCAACTTTGTTCTATTTTTGTTTATCCTACAAACACCGCCTCTCTCTCTCTCTCTCAGGTGTGTAGCAGGTGTGGGCAGGTGTGTAACAGGTGTGGGCAGATGTGTAACAGGTGTGTGACAGGTGTGGGCAGATGTGTGACAGGTGTGGGCAGGTGTGTAACAGGCATGGGCATGTATGCAACAGGTGTGAGCAGGTGTGTAACAGGTGTGGGCAGGTGTTACAAGGTCGAACGGGAGGCCCACTGACCTCCAAGCAGGTGAACAGCCCACTCGTCCACCCCACCTCACCTGCTGGGCTGGTTCTGCTATGAGGGAGGGAGGGAGGGAGGGAGGGGAATGGGGGTAGGCAAACTAATAGAAGAAAAAGAGGAGGATAATGATGGTGATAATGATGGTTATAATGATGATGATGATAATGATGATGCAGGAATGATGAGTTGGAGGAGGATAACAACCACGATTATAACTATTACCACTACAATCGTCACCATTTACCACTATCACCACCAACCACTCAACCACAACTAAGTACTCAATAACAGAATGACACATACACACACACACACACACACACACACACACACAAACACAAAATACTCACAGGAACCCGATGTCTGTGCTGTGAAGAATCCATTACAGTGTGTACAGTATATAATCCCTAAGTGTGGCGACGGATGTTGGGTGCAGCTCAAGGCAACAGGCAGACACACACACACGGCAGACGCCCAACATATACTAGTGTAGGCAGGTCAAACATGAACTTCTCGACTGACTCCAGATGGTGTTACCAGCAAGTCTCAAAAGGTTCGTTCATTATCGTATTTTTGAAGCTTCATGGTCATCTAGAAAACAATAACATGGTCGGCCGCGTCAAATTACTTAATCACCTATTTGGTGGTTTATTTATTTTTTGTGTGTCTTTTTTTTCACTTTATTGCGACATTTTTTAGTGATGGGATTTCATGATTTCATAAGTTCATTTTTTTTTTATAAGTAACGTGATGTGTGATTGTGTTTTGATGTCTCATGTCAGTTATAGTTCCACACGTCACCTACAGTTCCACACGTCACCTACAGTTCCACACGTCACCTACAGTTCCACACGTCACCTACAGTTCCACACGTCACCTACAGTTCCACACATCACCTACAGTTCCACACGTCACCTACAGGTTCCACACGTCACCTATCGTTCCACACATCAGATACAGGTTCCACATTATTAAGTGTATATTAGACATGCGTGATGACCTTCTCTTCCTGGTTGTTAATGTAGGAAAATTATTGAACAGAGGCCATTTGCGATTATCTAAGGTTCACGAGTTAAGGGATGTTTTCAAAAGTTGTCTTAAGAGAATTATATTTTTTTTTCTTAATTACGGGTTTAAGAACGTATTTAATTGGGTCACTTAAGGTTTAACATAAAGGTGGATTCTCAAAGGTTCCTATGAGAGATTTTTTTTTTTTGATTATAGGTAAGATGAGATTTAAGGTGTAGTCAAGGTGTAGAAGATTTGGATGACCTGCAGATTAGACACCCCTAGCTTATCTCATCCATGTGAAATAAACTAGGGTGTTTAATCTTCAGGTCATCCGTCTGTACCCTAACAAGAAAGTTTCCACTCTCGTCAGCCAGTAGTAAAAACAATTCACGAACGAATCTTAAAGAATCCGGACCCAAATCCTGAACCAAATTATGAAGTTGTGTAAACCCGGATCTTTGTTTTTGGAATTATTTTACTATTTATTATTATTATTATTATTATTATTATTATTATTTTGTTAATCATTATCTATAAACTGTGTTGAAACTCTGGGATTCACTTAACCAATAAAGATGAAGTTTGTGATTTGATTTTATGATAATTATTGGTAAACATTATTTTTTAAGCATATTATTTATCAATGAGGTAATGTTTTATACCACTGTGTGTGTTTAGACCCACCCCAAAAAATATGAAGGTCACATTCTTACTCTCTGTACTGTCTGCCTGTTTTATATTTACTTGTTATAGAAGATTAATTGAAACTTCATATGTAATTTAATCCAATACACTTAATCGTTTACATTTTTCTTATATTTTGACCCTTATTAATCTATATATATATACAAGGTCAAAGGTCAAACTACCCTAAAAAGACATTTATTGCGAGTTGGTCTCACGTTATATTTAAATAAGATCATATTTATTGTTAATATACCTTGTTATATGAAACACATAATATCACTCCTTTAAAGAGGTCAAAGGTCAACCAATATGCCTAATTTGGGAGTTTATTTTAGAAATGTTTTAGTTCCTTAGTATTATTATTATTATTATTATTAGTAGTAGTAGTAGTAGTAGTAGTAGTAGTAGTAGTAGTAGTAGTGGTGGTGGTGGTGGTGGTAGTAGTGTATAATTTCGTTTCCAAATACCAACCCTAACAACTACCACTACTACCACCATTACCTGCCATGCCAACCCAACAGCTACCACCACTTTCTGCACCACCACCACCACCACCACTATAGCTATTACCATGTCCACCACCACCACTACTACTACCACCGTCACCACTACCACCATCACTGCCACCACTACTACCACCACCGTCACCACTACCACCATCACTGCCACCACTACTACCACCACCGTCACCACTACCACCATCACTGCCACCACTACTACCACCACTACCACAAACTGCCTCCGGGTATAGGTTGCAAGCCGGGGCAGTACCCACCACCAAAACCAGTTCATACCTACATGAACTGGGCAGCTTCTTCTTGCCCCCTCCCAAAAAACACCCACTTACACCCCTCTGGACCCCCACCGCAAAGCTCAAATTCCCTTACCGGCTCGCGATTCAATGATTTATAGCACTATGTTCCCCAGACAGGTTCCGTTTCGCCGAGTCCGAAGATCTGCATCAGTGGAGGTGATTTTGGCTGGGAGGGTCTGGGAGGGTCTGAGAGGGGCTGGGAGGTGCTGGGAGGATGTGGGAGAGGGGCTGGGAGGGTCTGAGAGGGGCTGAGAGGGGCTGGAGGGTCTGAGAGGGGCTGGGAGGTGCTGGGAGGATGGGAGAGGGTCTGGAGGCTTGGGAGGGCCTGAGAGGGGCTGGAGGGCCCTGAGAGGCTGGCGGGTCTGGGAGGATGTGGGAGAGGGGAGAGGGGCTGGGAGGGGCTGAACAAAGTGACCCCCTGTAATTATGTGTTGAATATTCTTAATTGATTTCTTCATCATCATCATCACCATCATCATCATCATCATTATCATCATCATCATCATCATCATCATCATCATCACTACTATTTACATTTCACACATTATAATATTTTAAAACAAGACGATAATTTCTCAACCATTCAAGGCAGAGAAAGTATACGCCTTTAATGGTACAATTAGTTGAAGATTATTTTAATATAAATTCTTAAGATTACAAAAAAATTAAAAAAATATTAGGAAATAAATAAATAAGCTGATTGGATTAAACTCTTCAAAGGGAAATTTCAACATCACTTTTAAACGAAGATAACTGATACGACCATTAAGACATATTAAATTCAGTGATCATGAGTTAACTTTCGTCATTATTATCATTATCATCATATTTTGAACTGATATTTAAACTTTCTTCAAAATAATTCCACACAAAATACTCTCTCTCTCTCTCTCATCAAAATCACATTAAAACGCCAAGGGTCAGTTGAAATGATCTGAAACACACTTATTTGCTGTTTCATTTCACTTAAGTCAATGTTACACTTGTTGCACCATCACTGACCGTATGTGTGAGTAAGTGGTGCTCTGGGGGGGAGGGGGGGAAGAGGGGTGGAGGGGGGTGTGGAGAGGGGTTGTCAGTTCTGGGGTTCAGATAGGTATGATACTTCTTCCGGTGTGTGTGTGTGTGTGTGTGTGTGTGTGTGTGTGTGTGTGTGTGTGTGTGTTTGTTTGTGTGTGTGTGTGTGTGTGTGTGTGTGTGTGTAGGAGGATATGGTTCATTCATTCATTCATTAAGAAATTACATCAATAGGGAGATAGATACCATTCATTTAACACCATTCAGGAAACGAACCCAAATGAACGTATGTAAACGAACCCATTCACAAAAAAACGTACCCATCAAAAAGTGGGTCCATTTAAGAACGGACCCATTCACTAACACGTAAACACAGAAACAAACACAGATTTTAACGAGAAAAAACCCAGAGTTAAACCCTCCAAAAAAATACATATAAAACAAAAACAAAAATAAAACATAAAAAAACAGAAGAAAATACCAAAAAAAAACTACAAAAACACTAAAATAATATAGAATCGTCAACCCAGTGTAGTGAAGAACTGTTTGGAGCAGGTAAGGAACGTGGAGGAGGAAGAGGAGTGGGAGGAGAAGAAGGAGGAGGAGGAGGAGAAGTGGTAGAGGAGAAGAAGAAAATGTAGGTTGAGGAGGTGGAGGAGGAGAAGGAGAAATAGGAACAGGTAGAGGAGGAGGAGGAGGAGGTAGAAGAGGAGGAGGAGAAGAAGAAAGGTTGAGGAGGTGGGGGAGGAGAAGAGAAGGACAGCTAGGAACAGGTAGAGGAGGAGGGGAGGAGGAGGAAGTGGTAGAGGAGAAGAAGAAAGGAGTAGGTTGAGGAGGTGGGGGAGGAGAAGGAGAACAGGGAACAGGTAGAGGAGGAGGAGGAGGAGAAGTGGTAGAGGAGAAGAAGAAAGTATAGGTTGAGAAGGTGGGGGAGGAGAAGAGAAGGAGAAATAGGAACAGGTAGAGGAGGAGGAGGAGGAGAAGTGGTAGAGGAGAAGAAGAAAGTTTAGGTTGAGGAGGTGGGGGAGAAGGAGAAATAGGAACAGGTAGAGGAGGAGGAGGCAGGTAGGCAGGTGTACCTCCACGATACAGGCACCTGTGCTCACCAAACCTGACCTACCTTGGCAAAGAGTCAAATTTCAGGGTCACTCTCTTGTTATTTAGGGCGACCGGATATGGCGAGGAGTGGGCGAGAGAAAGAGAGAGTAGGAAAGAAAAGAGAACAAGAGAGAGAGAGAGAGAGATAAAATGAAGAGAACAAGAGAGACAAAGAGAGGGAGACGGGAGATCAAATGAAAGAGTGAGAGAGAAAGATAAATAGAGAGAAAGAGAGAATGAGAGAAGATAAATAGAGAGAGAATGAGAGAATGAGAGAGAATACACAAAAGGAGTGAAAGCGTATCTTAATAGCGTAGCAGGAAGAAGGCACTCGCCGAAAACAGGTCACACACACACACACACACACACACACACACCTATCACACACACACACCTATCACACACACACACCTATCACACACACACACACACACACACACCTACCACATACACACACACACACACCTACCACACACACACACACACACACACACACACGGCGTCAATACCCCACACACACACACACACACAGACACACACACAGACACACACACACACACACACATCACACACACACACACACACACACACACACACACACACACACACACACACACACACACACACACCCATCACACACACACACACACACACACACACACACACACACACACACACACACACACACACACACATATATCACACACACACACATATCAAGAATGAGACTCTCCTGCCAGACCATACGAAACTCTTAAGACGTCATCATAACACACATTCAGCCTCACAAAAAAGATGCTAATACTATATAATGAAACTTTAAAAGAGTAGCAATATCAGTGTCGTGTGATATCATCTGTACCAAAAACAAAATGATATGCGCGTTTCTGTGGCCTGGAGGGGGTGGGTGGGGGGGTGGTAATGGTATGATATCAACCTGGTAAATAGAGTCGATTTGAGATAACTCTTTTTTTGACCAGTAAGGAGAGAGAGAGAGAGAGAGAGAGAGAGAGAGAGAGAGAGAGAGAGAGAGAGAGAGAGAGAGAGAGAGAGAGAGAGAGAGAGGAGAAATATAATATCTAAATAATAATAATAATCTGGAAGGGTTAAAGTGTCTTAGTTAATAACAAGTTAGATAACAAAATGGTAATGTTTGTGTATCTGAAATTTTTTTATATCATGGTAATTTGTAAGTGACATTATATCATTAGAGAGAGATAATGATAACATGATAATAGTAATTAACCTGGATTAACTGGATTAATTATTGGTGATTGGTGTTTGATAGATGATACCTCCTCCTCCATCAACCAACGGATTAATTAGCACCATAATTATCTTACAATCACGCTACAATCACACAATCACGCTACAATCACACAATCACGTTACAATCAATACAATCACACCACAACCAATACAATCACACCACAACCAATACAATCACCACAATCAATACAATCACACCACAATCAATACAATCACACCACAACCAATACAATCACACCACAACCAATACAATCACACCACAATCACGTCACCACACCTCATCTTTTCTGGATTGGCGAATCGTTTAATTTAACTCCCCAGCGGCAAGACAGTGTTAAGCCACTACCATAGACAGTAAAGGTGCGATGGACAGGGTTAATAGACAGGGTTAATAGACAGCTCAATGCCTGTTTTATCTGACTGACCAACAAATCCCCCCAGCTCATATTTCGCCCTCCCCTTCCCTCCCCCTTCCCCCCTCACCCCCTTCCCCCAACAACGCCGAGTTGACTAGTGGATGTGGGTTTTTTTTTCCCGGGATGATTTAAAGCAGGCAATTTCTACTTCTTGTTCAACCTAGATTAAAAAAAAACTGGTTTGTAGGTTAACGAACGAGATTCTTAGCGGATTTAACATAACGAGGAATTAACGAGACAAAAAGATGGGATTAATCTCTCTCTCTCTCTCTCTCTCTCTCTCTCTCTCTCCTTGTACACTACACGTAAATAATAATTCTTCGTATGTATTCCGTCAGATTCAGTCGTCTTTGTGACTGGGTAAGTACTGTTACCTCTCGTCTTGTCTAGTGAAAGTCTGGGAAAGTGTTTTATGTGTGTGTGTGTGTGTGTGTGTGTGTGTGTGTGTGTGTGTGTGTGTGTGTGACCTGGGGGCGGGAGGGGGTTCAGTCACCACCCACAAGAGTCCTTGTTGTTTATTGTTTCAAAACATGAACTCCTCTCTGGAATTTGAAACCTGAAGCCCTGGTGTATTGTTCTGTCCATAAATGATTCGGATTCACGAGTTTGATTTGGGAGTTGTGTGTGTGTGTGTGTGTGTGTGTGTGTGTGTGTGTGTGTGTGTGTGTGTGTGTGTGTGTGTGTGTGTTTCAGGGACCACAGCTTATAATTTCATTCATCTATTTCACCCCTACTGTATCTCAATTCTGACCCACTAATACCCCCCTATCCCCTCACCCCCTCTCATCCCCACCCCCTCATCCCCTCACCCCCATCCCCTCACCCCCTCATTCCTCCTCACCTCATCCCCTCACCTTCATCCCCACCTCATCCCCCACCTCATCCTCACCCTCATCCCCACCTCCTCATCCTCCCCACCTCATTCCCCACCCCACCCCCATCCCCACCCCCATCCCCCACCCTCATCCCCACCTCATCCCCACCCTCATCCTCACCCCCATCCCCCATCCTCATCCCCCACCTCATCCCACCCCATCCTCACCTCCTATCCCCCACCCCTCATCCCCCACCCCTCATCCCCACCTCATCCCCGATTCTCATCCTCCCACCCCCCTCATCCCCCCACCCTCTCATCCCCACCCCTCATCCCCCACCCCCCATCCCCACCCCTCATCCCCTCACCCTCATCCCCCACCTCATCCCACCCTGTCAATTTCACCCTCATCCCCCACCCTCATCCTCCCCACCCTCATCCCCCCACCCCACCCCCTCATCCCTATACATATAACCAAATATTTACATTTTCGTTATTCTCCTTTATTCTCCTTTATTCTCCTTTATTTCTCTCATTATCCCACCCTATCTTAGTGCCTCTTTATTTATTTTATCAGCTTATCTTATCGTTGACCCGTGCCGTTACCATCTTGGGGTGAAAGCCTTAAAATTCTTCAGAGTCATTTAGTTTTCTTTACGTAAGTCAATTAACCTTTCATCCTCTTCTATCTTTATTAAACAATCACTGTAGTTCTATATTTTATACTTCTTTTCCTCTTCTTATTCTTTTCTTTTAATATCACATTTTACCTATTCATTAAACTTAGTAAATTATGTTAGGTTTTTTTTTTTACGGATTATTATTATTTTTTTTTTTTTTTTTCATGATTGGTGTGCTGGAGAAGTGAGGAAGATTGTGAGGAGACATGATGATGATGATGATGATAGTGAACTGGATGGTGATGATTAGGAAGAGATGATAAATGATGATAATGATAATGAACTCGAGAGACAACTGATGATAGTGAACTGGATGGTGATGATTAGGAAGAGATGATAAATGATGATAATGAACTCGAGAGACAATTGATGATAGTGAACTGGATGGTGATGATTAGGAAGAGATGATAAATGATGATAATGATAATGAACTCGAGAGACAACTGATGATAGTGATGATGGTGGACAGGATAGTGATTTAAGGAGTGTCTGTCAGGTAGTGAAGGGAGCAACAGTGAACTCATCATTTAAAATAATATATGAACAGTATTTGGCTGTACCATATTAGGGTGTGTGTGTGTGTGTGTGTGTGTGTGTGTGTGTGTGTGTGTGTGTGTGTGTGTGTGTTCACTCTACACAAATATAGACTCTTATCACAAGCATAAGAATAAAAAATAAGAAAAATAAGATAAAAAGAATTTTCCTTATTTTATCAATGTCCGATTCCTTTCCACACGACTTTGACTTACTTTTTATATCTCTTTTTTCTCTTTACCACACACAAGCCTTCCTAGTCCCTCTGGTGTGTAAGTAGAAGAGGAAGTTAAGTAAAATTCAAGAATATTTCAATTTATCTTGAAGAGGAAGCCACACCCAACGCATAAGGACACGAGGGGTAGGGGTGGGTGGGGGTTAAACTTGGTACCACCCACATTAATCCAAGGTCGGAGACACTAGCAGGGGTCGAGACGCGGTCAAGGTAGGGTACAGGTGACATGGTGTTCGGAGAGAGAGAGAGAGAGAGAGAGAGAGAGAGAGAGAGAGTGAGTGAGTATGGACAGTAAAGACATACACACACACACACACACACACACACACACACACACACACACACACACACACACACACACACACACACACACACACACACACACACACCATTCATTCACAAATTCTCATGAATATAAACAATTGTCATTTGTATTCAGAACTTAGCACTGTGTTCTCCTTAAGTAAATATATATAAAATAATAGTCAGTTGCAAGAGAGATTGTTTAGCATAAATTGTGTGTTCACTTTGACGATTTAGTTTAGCTGGCAGATAGATAGATGGATAGATGGATAGATAGTGGATAGATAGTGGATAGATAGATGGATAGATAGATAGTGGATAGATAGATAGTGGATAGATAGTGGATAGATAGTTAGATAGATAGTGGATAGATGTAGATATATTTCATCAGTGCTTTGAAAGACGTGAGAGAATCCCAACTCAAAAGGGATTGACTGAAATATATTCTGGTATTTCCCACTTGATGTAAATATATGCAAATGGGTGTTTGTTGTCAACGGTGAGGGACAGGATAATGTTGAGTGAGTGGGTGGGTGGGGAGTGGGTGGGGAGAGGGTGTGGGAGGGCAGGGTGGGGGAGGGTGGGGGAGAGGGTGGGGAGAGGGTGAGAGGGAGGGGGGTTAAAAGGTGTGGAGAGGGAGAGGATGAAGGGGGACGAGTGTGAGGAGAGGACAGCCACACACAGCCACACACACCCACACACACACACACACACACACACACACACACACACACATCCATAAAACAAACAAATAATGTGTTATTAATGACGGCCTGGCACACGACGTCCACACTTCCGGCGGTGGCCACCAGGGGGACGGTATATAAGGTCAACATTCTGGGTATTCCCGACACTTGAGCAACTTCCTCTGCTGAGTGAAGGAGGGCGAGAGATGTGAAGGAGGGCGAGAGATGTGAAGGAGGGCGAGAGATGTGAAGGAGGGCGAGAGATGTGAAGGAGGGCGAGAGATGTGAAGGAGGGCGAGAGATGTGAAGGAGGGGGAGAGATGTGAAGGAGGGCGAGAGATGTGAAGGAGGAGGGGGAGGAGGAATCACCGAATGAAAACCAAGACGAATGGTGACGTTACCCTTATAAGCTGTGTCACTCTGGTATGTGACTTTTAACTCAAAATTAACTTGATATAAATGGAAAACGATTTAGATTTTTAATAAAGAATTTGGTAAATAATGATAAAATAGGTGTAGTCTCTCCCGGATGTAAAATTAAATACCCCCTGCCCCCTCAAAACCTGTCAACAGTGAATGACCTCTGGTGGGGTGAAAGTTTGACCCACACCGGAAATGTTTATGATGTAGAGGATGACGATGTATATACCTGTGTGTGTGACAAATGTGGAGGTGATCTGATAAACATTTAGGGATATATGACACACTGGGGATATGTGTACAGGTAGTGGAGAGCGGGCGTAAGTTATGTACAGGTAGTAGGAAGAGGATAGGGAAGTACAAGACACGAGTCGATAATAAATGATAGGAAATAAAGAATAAGATGACGAATACAAAGGAATATAATAATAACAATAATAACAACAACAATACCAATAATAATAATAATAATAATAATAATAATAATAATAATAATAATAATAATAATAATCAAGACATCATCATTACTCAGACAAAAAATAAATAAAAAAATAAATAAAAATCAATAAACGTCACAAACAAAGACGATTTATAAACGAAGTGAACAAAATAAAAAGAAAAACTGGATCACTTTTAATTAAGACTAACCTTTTTAAAACCTCTTTGTCATGGCAGAAAGGCATTCAACCGGTTCTTGATCCTATTAAAAAGAGATCGGGTATTCCCTCCATGAGACATCTCCCGAACTTGTGGTGTTTATACTAACTGTGCCTCCCCGTGCCGGCATTTAAACAATAGCCCCGGATTCACGTGGATTGAACCAAGAACTAATCGGGTTTATTTTATTTTTTTTGACGGGAGGATGTAAATGTGTGGATAATTGTTTCATATTGAGGGTGTGTTAGTGTGTGTGTGGGGGATGGGATGATGTGTGTGTGTGTATATGTGTGGGAGGGGGGGGATGGGATGATGTGTGTGTGTGTGTGTGTGTGTGTATGTGTGTGTGTGTGTGTGTTTTAAATGCTTGTCTGTTGAGTTTGGGGAAACTGAGTATTTTGTTAAGTGAAAGATGAGGGAGGTAAAAGTGGTGTAAAGGTGAGAGAGAGAGAGAGAGAGAGAGAGAGAGAGAGAGAGAGAGAGAGAGAGAGAGAGAGAGAGAGAGAGAGAGAGAGAGAGAGAGTAATAAAAAAAAGGAGACAGTCACGCATGCGCAGGAGGGTAATTACGTGACGTCAACAACCTGTTACACATTTGCACATTGACCCCGTGACGTCACTAGGAATTCCCCCCTCTTATAACTGGTGCAACGTCATTGATACGTCATTAAGTAACCATACACGAACACACACACGTACAGGTATAAACAAACGCACATACATACACACATACATAAGGAGGATGGGAAGGATAAAGGGAGTGAGTGAGATAGAGAGGAAGGGAGGGAGTTGAGGGAGAGAGGGAGGGAGTTGAGGGAGAGAGTTGAAGGAGAGAGGGAGGGAGAGAGTTGAGGAGGGAGTTGAGGGAGAGAGTTGAGGGAGAGAGCTAGAGGGAGAGAGGGAGGAGAGAGTTGAGGGAGAGAGGGAGTTAAGGGAGAGAGCGAGGAGCGAGGGAGGGAGTTGAGGAGAGAGGGCTGAGGGAGGGAGTTTGAGGGAGAGAGCGAGGGAGGGAGTTGAGGGAGAGAGTTGAGGGAGGGAGTTGAGGAGAGAGGAGGGAGAGAGCGTTGGGAGGGGAGAGAGGAGCAGAGAGGCTGGGGAGGAGCTGAGGAGGGAGTTGAGGAGAGAGGGAGCGGAGGGAGGAAGGAGGGAGAGAGTTGAGGGAGAGAGGGAGGGTGGAGAGCTGAGGGAGAGGAGCAGGGAGAGAGTTGAGGAGAGAGGAGGAGAGAGTTGAGGAGAGAGGAGGGAGAGAGTTGAGGGAGAGAGGGAGGGAGTTGAGGGAGAGAGGGAGTTGAGGGAGAGAGGGAGTTGAGGGAGGGAAGGAAGTCGGAAAACCCCTGATCAGTGAACGCTAGACTCTTGGCTCACTGACCCTCAAACACAAGACACTTTTCTTCATTTTTCATATATATATTATTTTTACTCTTATTTTTTATATAAAAGTGGAAGTGTGGGTGACGGAGTGTGTCTGTGGGGTGGGTGGGTGGGTGGGTGGGTGGGTGGGATGGGTGGGTTATGAGATACGTCGGTGGGTTATATTGTGGGTGGGTGGTGGGGGAGGATGTGTAATATAATATGTGGATAACTATTGTAAAGGCATTGAAGTCTCTTATGGGCTGTAAGAAATTCTCTCTCTCTCTCTCTCTCAGTTCAATATTATTTGTGTCTGTCTGTCTTTTATATTTCAGGCTTATGATGACAATATTCAATGCGTGACAAGACTATATGTGTGAGACAGACAGACAGACAGACAGACAGACAGACAGACAGACAGACAGAACAGAAAAAACCCCACACAAACCGGAAACACGAAGAAAGGTTCCAAAATCACCTGTTCCTCGTTACCTGGGTGTTGGGAGTACCTGGCTACCTGGTACAGAGGGTAATTAAGGGCATCTGGGCATCATCAGGTGAGAGGAAATTCCCTTATTTCGTCAGGAGAAAACAGACCTCCTCAGCCCCTACCCAGATGGTACTGAAACTCCCCATAAAAATTTTAGGGATGATGTAATTTTAGGGTCAATAGATACTTTAATTTTAGGGTCAATAGGTACTTTAATTTTAGGGTCAATAGATGCCTTAATTTTAGGGACAACGAATGCCTTAAATTTTGTAAAAGTAACACAACTTTAGAAAGAAGATTTACTTAAAATTTTATGAATGACTTGAACCTTAATTTTTGGCAATGACGTAACCAAGATTAAAGAGAGAGAGAGAGAGAGAGAGAGAGAGAGAGAGAGAGAGAGAGAGAGAGAGAGAGAGAGAGAGAGACCCCCTCCCCCCAAAATAAATAAATAAACAAATAAATTAAAATAGTTGTTAAGGTAAATACCAATCTATCCCTTTCTCTATTAAACATTCATAAACAAACACACAAACAAATTAAACAAATCAACAAACTTACTCACATCTGTGGGTCATAAATTACAATACATTAAACAAACGGAGAAAAGACATTTAAGAAAAATATGACTCAAACAAAACCAAAGTCAACAAACAGATACCTGGAGACACAAAGTTTGCAAATTAAATCCACTTTCTCTCTCTCTCTCACCTCACCTGCAACATTGCAAACACCAAAGAGTGAAAGTAAAAAGTAATCCATCGAAGGAGGAGGAGGAGGAGAGGAAGGAGAAGGAGGAGGAGAGGAAGGGGGAGGAGGAGGAACTTTTTGCACCGTCATGCACGCCCAGCCACCCCATGGACTTAGGGCATGCAATTGCAAAGCACAAGTTGCAATGAGCAGGAGCAGTAAGAAGGAGATGACCTCTGATGAAATTTACGTGTGTGTGTGTGTGTGTGTGTGTGTGTGTGTGTATACAGAATCAGTGGGTTATCTCATACAAGCACACACACACACACACACATGTCCACCAATATACACAGTCATACACACACAGACATGCACGCAAATACTAGTCATTTCAGACGTGCACTTGCAATGCAAAACTGCATGTTGCATTAAGCAGTAGCAGACGACCTCAAATAAAAATTAAGTGTGTGTGTGTGTGTGTGTGAGGGGGGAGGAAAGGTCAGTGGTTCCACACACACACACACACACATGCAACTTAGTCATTTCAACCGTGCAATTGCAATTTACTCTCACATGTTCCATTAAGGTGCACCAGATGGCTTTCTTGTCACATATGTACACTTAAGTGGTCATATCTGGTGTGTGTGCGCGTGCTTGCATGAGACAAACCACTGATTATCTACACACACACACACACACAAAGTCATTTTAGTCATGCAATTACAAGGGACAATCACATAGTTCACTTAACAGTAGTAGTTGACCTATATTGGACATCATAGGAGAGTATAAGTGATGAGGTCTGTGTGTCAAGTGGAGTCGAGTGTCCTAAAAGGTGTTGGATCCTCTTTTAAATGGGATCCAATATAACTTTTTAAAGGATTCAATAATTTTTAAAGGATTCAATAATTTTGAAGGGATTCAATAGTTTTTTTACGATTTTTTTCTTTAATTTAAGGTATATTTTTAATTTTTGGGGGGTATTTTTTGAAGATAAAAGTATATATAATTTTTCAAGGTATTTTGGTTAAATTCTTGAAAGTTTAGGTCTAATTTTGACTGGTATTTTTTTTTTTCGATTTTAAAAGTATATTTACATTTACACTTTAGGGCAACATTTACCCTCTAATTAACCCACAAACTTAAACCAGGTTAATGGATCTTTAGGGGAGGTAAAAGGCTAATATTTACTTCCTTGACCTATTTACCTATTTTAAGGTAGAGAGAGAGAGAGAGAGAGCGAGAGAGAGAGAGAGAGAGAGAGAGAGAGAGAGAGAGAGAGAGAGAGAGAGAGAGAGAGAGAGGGAGGGAGAGTAGGGAGGTGATTACGCCCTGTAACCACTGTAAACACCTAACCTAACCTAAACCTAACCTAATCTAACCTAACCTAACCTAACCTAACCTAACCTAACCTAACCTAAACCTAACCTAAACCTAACCTAAACCTAACCTAAACCTAACCTAGATAAGTGAGCAAATGGTGAAGATCTACAAGTTACTTACAACCTTTCAAGCTTGATTAACTTTCCAAAATTTACGGCCATTTGAAGCTTGATCACGCCCAGCTTATTTCACCTGGAGTTTAGACATTCAAACTTACTAATATTCACTTGAAGATATGACATCCCAGCTTAATTTATGTGAAGATTAGACACCCCAGCTTAGGTTAGATTAGGTTAGGTTAGGCTAGGCTAGGTTAGGCTAGGTTAGGTTAGGTTAGGTTAGGTTAGGTTAGGTTAGGTTAGGTTGTCTAATGATCAAGTGTGGTTTCAATTATCGTTCTTATCTACCATCTACTGTTTATCTACTTTCTAAATATTCCTCATCTCTTTGTATAATGAGGGAGAGAAGGGGGGTGGGGGAGAGGGAGTGAAAGGAGGTGGGTGGGACGGAGGGAGTGAAAGGAAGTGAGTGGGACGGAGGGGTAAGAGGTAGAGGGGAAGGGGGAAAGGAGGAGGGGGAAGGTGGGGCCTGGAAGGAGAGAGAGGGAAAAGAGATGCAAAGTGCGAAGGGGGTCTCTCTCTCTCTCTTTTATTAACGACAGACAAACAGACAAAAAAAATAGAAAAGAAAGAAAGTAAAAGAGAAAGAGAGAAAGGGAAAGACAAAGAATTGACACAGCAAACAGAAGGAATAGTTAAGAGAGTAAACAATAATAAGACAACACACACTGATAAACACAGACACAAGAGAGAGAGAGAGAGAGAATAACTAGAGGATTGTGTGCACCAAGATGAAAGTCACACACACACACACACACACACACACACACACACACACACACACACACACACACACACACACACACACACACACAGCCATACACACACACACACACACACACACACACACACCAGATGTTTGTTGTTCTACCTTGACAGACAGGACAGACAGACAGACAGACAGACACAGACAGACACACAGCCTGACAGACAGATACAGACAGACAGACAGACACACAGACAGACAGACAGACAGACAGACAGACACACAGACACACACGCAGACAGACAGACAGACACACAGACAGACAGACAGACAGACAGACAGACAGACAGACAGAAAGACACACAGCCAGACAGACAGACAGACACAGCTAAAAAACTTTCTATTTCCATTCAGATATAGACACTGCTACACACACACGGGCTATGTACACGGTTATGTGCGAGTTTCTATGCAATTATGTACTTGTGTCAGGTTATGTACACATCTGGTGAATACTTGTGTACGTACTGTGGCGTGTGTATTTTTATTTATTTTTTGATGCTAGATACGCGCTTGGGTGTGTGTGTGTGTGTGTGTGTGTATGTGTGTGTGTGTGTGTGTGTGTGTGTGTGTGTGTGTGTGTGTTCTTGTGTTCTTGTTCTTGTTCTTCTTGTTTTTCTTTATTTTTCTTATTATTATCATTAATATCAACAGTATTTTTATCATATTTCTTTCTTATAATTATCACCATTTCGTCTTATTACTATTATTATTATTATTATTATTATTATTATTATTATTATTATTATTATTATTATTATTATTATTATTATTATTATCACTATTATTACATCAACACCTGGATTAATTAAGATACGCTACCTAACAGACAGGTAAATTTGATATTCAGACAGTGTAATCTGTGTCTGAAATGAGTTGTTTATTTTGAACACGTTATCGGAAACACCTAAATTACCAAACTTGACCTGACCTGACCTTACCTGACCTAATCTAACCAATCACCACCATTCACCAACACATGATACTCTCAACATTGTGACATTCTCTCTCTCTCTCTCTCTCTCTCTCTCTCTCTCTCTCTCTCTCTCTCTCTTTAATGATATATAGAAAAAATTGGTTGAGGAAATATATATATATAACATTGATATATATAGAGAGAGGTTTATGGTCTTGAACACGCTCGGTCAATATATGAGGTGCTGACGTCACTCTTGTTTAGTGTGTGTGATATTTGATAATGATAATATTGATGATGATATAATACTACTACTACTACTGCTACTACTATTACTACTACTACTACTAATAATAATAACAACAACAACAATAATAATAATAACGATAATAATAATAACAGTTCAGGTATAAAACATGTAACACAAGTCACGTCAAATGTAACACACAATTGTATTTCTGTCTCACTGGTGTCAATAGAGGGTACGAGTGTGTTGCCGCAGCTACTCGTGTTTTTCAGTGTTTTAAAAGCAAACAAGAGTGAGAAAAATATTATCCAGAAATACAGAACTTGTTTACATACGAGGGCGCGAGTCGCAAGTTCTCCCGTTCCTTCACCTGGCCGCCACTGTTTGGGCAAGTTCTTATAATAATTCTAATAGAGTCTCGACAGGATATATATTATTGGTATAAAAATAATAGTTCAGGGTTGTTAATCTTATTGTGTTGTGGGTCACGTCTTAACAAGCCCTTGGTGCGTGTAGGCTTGTTCAAACACCTCTGACGCATCAATACCTGAGTTGACGCATGGACGTAGGGTTGGAATATTTGCTCAAACGCATCCGAGTGGGGGAAGATGGAGAGGGGGAGGGGGTGTTAATCGAAGTAATACGTAGCGATGTACTCAAACGCATTTAAGACGTATTAATCGAGAGAATTCGCCGTTAAATTTGCTCAAGTGCAACCACAGCGACACGGTAAAACACTTGGCCAAAAGAAGACGACGTCAAAAACGCATCCCTGAAGACGACGCACTCAAACGCACCCGTGACGTCACATTGTTTACCCCCAGAGAGACAATGCGCTGCCGTCCCCAGTGAGAATCAGGTCGGAAACAAGACAACCACTTGAAACAAAAGTGACCCCCAAACACTCAATCAAGACAGGCTATTATTGTCGCTGTTATTAGTGTAGTAAACAATGACTGGGCAGATGAGAGAAAGCCTCAGGATGAAGCATTATTGTATACGAGAGACTTTCTTTTGACTAGAGGCCACCATATTCATAGGAGTCTAGTGGATACCCTATTGGTACGTAAAATGGCTCCGTATTTTGTCACATTCTTATGTCAAATTTCCCTCTTAATTGGAAGCTAAAAAAATCCTACTAATTACCCGTGAAATTCAGATAAATTAGCTTCTCATGTCACCAGTTACGAGGAAAACTCAACGTACAATACACACCTTTGAGAATTCGTGTCAAGGTTCCCTATAATCACCCCAACAGCTGGTAATAATGTCCTCTGTTGTTAAGTACGAAAACAAAATTACCCGAGTTAACTTTCACGTTTAAATTCTCAATGAAATCTGACTTAAAAAATATATATAAATAATAATGAATAGTTAATAAATTTTACCTGTATAGAATTTAATTAAGAGATTTATTATTATTATTATTATTATTATTATTATTATTATTATTATTATTATTATTATTATTATTATTATTATTACGTCACCGAAAGTTATGTTGAGGTTTATTGTTGACTCTTAAAGTATAAAAGAAATACTCTCTCTCTCTCTCTCTCTCTCTCTCTCTCTCTCTCTCTCTCTCTCTCTCAGGTGGATCAAGGGGGCGGGGTAGGAAACGGAGTCACTTACCGCATTCACCTGAGGGAAAGGAAATACCTGTCTCATTGATGCTGTTCTTAACGGGAAGGAAGGTGGGAGGGAAGGGAGGGAGGGAGAGACAGGAAGACGTCGGTAGTCTCCCTTACTGAGGTATAAGTTACGTAATAAAACAGAAGAATAATGTAAGAAATTTAGGCACAGAATAAATGGATAAATATGTGTATAAGGAACTATGAATCAGAAGACTAGAGAGGATAAAGAACAGGAAGAGGAGGAGGAGAAGAAGAAGAAGAAGAAGAAGAAGAAGAAGAAGGTAAAACTAAGACGTAACTGTCAACACCGAATATGAATATGCTGAGTCATATCCCTCGACTAAGTCTTTCATTCTCTCCTTCCCTCCCTCCTTCCCTCCTTCGTCCTTCCCTCCTTCCATTGACCCTCCCTCCTCCTTTCCTCAACCCCTCCTCTCTCCTCTCTTCCATTCCTTCAATTCATCTATCTCATTCCTCTCTTCCTTCCCTTCCTCTCTCCCCCCGTTCCTTCCCCCCTCTCCCCTCCTCCCTTTTTTCTTGTTCCTCCCTCCCCTTTCCTCCTTCCCCCTCCCTTCCCCCTCCCAGTTCCCCCTTCCAGATTTTTCAGGTGACACAGAGGTCATAACCCTTAGCTGGTAACACTGAATAAAAAAAGACCAAGGTAAAATAACCCCTACGATCAAGGAACATAGAGTTCATTATCCTTTTTCATGGTGGTTGGTGATGAAAACTGAAGTAGTTTGGTCTCTATGGATGGATGAAATAGAGGTTGTTTTAAAACGGAGTAACAGGATGTAAAGGTTAGCGAAAAATTCCTTTGGTTAGAATATTTTTAAAGAGTTCGTTCGTTAATTCGTTCTTTCGTTAAGTCCACCTTACATAATATGAGATTTGAGAACGGTCATTCTCTCTCTCTCTCTCTCTCTCTCTCTCTACACCACCATCAATTGTTGTTGTTGTGATACTGTGGTTGTTGTTGTTTTTGTTCTTGTTATCCTCCGTTTTTCTTCACCTCCTCCTCCTCCTCCTTATACTTCTTCACTCGTCCACTTTCACCCTCCCTCCTCCCCCCCCTTCCCTCCATCCACTACCCCTCCCCCTTCCTCCATCCTGCCCTCCCCCCCCCTCCATCCTACCACTACCCCTTCCCTCCATCCCTACCCCTCCCTCCTTCCCTCCATCCCTACCCTCTCCCCTCCTTCCCCTCCATCCCACTACCTCCCTTCCCCCCTTCATTACCCCTCCCCCTTCCTCCATCCCTACCCCTCCCCCTTCCCTCATCCACTACCCCTCCCCTTCCCCTTCATTACCCCTCCCCCTTCCCTCATCCCTCCCCTCCCCTTCCCCTCCATCCCTGCCCCTCCCCCTTCCCCCTTCCATTGCCCCTCCCCTTCCCTCCATCACTACCCCTCCCCTTCCCTCATCCCTACCCCTCCCCCTTCCCCCTTCATTACCCCTCCCCTCCTTCCCTCCCATTCATGCTGCCGTGACACCACAATTACGTCACTGTATCCGGGTACCTGGTGGGCAGGGCCAAGAATCTGGGTCCTGGTTAAAATCTGGCGAACGAACGGAAATATCCATATGGTAACGATAGAGACAGAAGCCAAGTGATATTACAGGCCACAGGGTTGGGGGGGGTGAATAATGTGGTGGTTTGGTTGAACAGAGAGTTTGAGTGCGAAAAAATCCTGAGGCGTCGTTTTTTAAGTTAACGTTTATTGATGTTTGGTTCTGTCTCTCCCGTCTGTTTTACCTGTCTCTCTCTCTCTCTCTCTCTTCTCTCTCTACCCTCTCTCTCTCTCTCTCTCTCTCTCTCTCTCTTACAGCAGCCTCAAAACACCACCACCACCACCACCTTTCCTATTCAACTGGTTCCAAAGCTTTCATATCCCAAAGAGAACAATGCAGGCGATTTATATCCAAATTACCGGATATGCATGTTTCGGTGACGGAGAGGGGTACAGGGGGAAAGGGGAGGGGGGTAAAGGGAAATAAGGGGTGGGGTGGGGTGGGGGGGGGTGAGTTACGACCTCTCGCCCACTCACGTTGTAAGAGGCGCGTAATGAGTAAGAAACACCTTCCCTTGAACCTTGTAAAGTTGTCATTGTAACTCATTCTATTATGCGTACGTCATTCTTCCTTTATAATGAATTCTACCTAATTGCAAAATAATCACCCTTGCAACTAATCCTCCCCTTGCAACTAATCCTTCCCTTGCAACTAATCCTTCCCTTGCAACTAATCCTTCCCTTGCAACTAATCCTTCCCTTGCAACTAATCCTCTCCTTGCAACTAATCCTTCCCTTGCAACTAATCCTTCCCTTGCAACTAATCCTTCCCTTGCAACTAATCCTTCCCTTGCAACTAATCCTTCCCTTGCAACTAATCCTTCCCTTGCAACTCCTTATTTCTTTAAGTTAATCCTTCAGTTCTATTTTGTTTCATAATTTAATTCCATGTTTGTGTGGGTTTCCATTAATTGGGTGAGGGTGAGGCAGGTGAGAGGTAAGGGGTGATGAGGTGAGGAGTCGTGGAAGGTAATGTAACACCTGGGCCATCTAGAGACGTCATGTTATCCCTCCTTCGCTCTCTTTTCTCCCTCCTCTTCTCCCTCTCCCTCTTCTCTCTCTTCAGTCCCTTTTCCTCCTTCTCCCCTTTCCTTTCTTTCTCCTTAGCCTCATTCTCCCCTTTCCCTTCGTTCTTCTTTTCCTCCTTCTCCCCCTCCCCCTTCACTTCCCCTTCCCTCCTGCACACGATCTTGCATCCTGTGGGTTTCTGTCTGTCTCTTTAAGGATCCGCCTGAAATATCCTTCTCCCCTTCCTCCTCCTCTTCCTCCTCCTCTTCCCCTTCCTCCTCCTCCTCCTATTTCTCCTCCTCCTCCTATTCCTCCTCCTCCTCATACTAAAACCAATAATAATCAATAACATGACTAAATAAATAAACAAAAATAATAATATATCCTTCTTCCTCTTATTCCTTCATCTTCTTCTCCTCCTCACTCCTCCTTCCTCTCATCTCTCCTCGCAATATTCCTCTCCTACCACCCCCCCTCCCCTCACCCATTCTACAGGTTCCTTACTCGTATTATTATGTAGATTTACTCACTGGATTAGTTTCATTTATAGGGGATTAAATTCTTTTATACTCTGGGTTAAATCATCTATACATACAGGGGATTAGAACCTATTGATAGAGAGTTAAATCCTATAAATAATGAGATCCAATTCTTTATGTAAATTTAATGGCATTTTACCTGAACAGTACGTAAGATATTGTTATGCATTACAGATCGTTGTTATGGTGAGGTGAGGTGGTTGTTGTGGTCGAGTCTCTGTTAGATATGTCGGCCATGTTTCCTGGTCTTGTGGTGTATCAGGGGATGAATAATGTAAGGAAGAAATGATGATAATAATAATGAATGCAGTAATAATAATAGTAACAACAATAACAATAACAACAATAACAACAATAACAAAAATAACAACAATAACAATAACAGCAATAACAATAATAACAACAATAACAATAATAACAACAATAACAATAATAACAATAACAGATCAGCCTTGTTCAGTATGCTTTAAGATGAGTAAAGATGGCGACTGTTTTGATTATCACAGAGGCTTCCCCCCCCTCCCACCCTTTTTACCCTACTTCCCCCTCCTCTCTCTCTTACCCCCACCCTCCCTCCTTTCACCCTACTCTCCTCCCTCTCACCCCTCTCATACCTCCGGGCTGTGACGTCACAAAGCTAACCTCTGCTCCCGAGGTTACGACCGTCCCCCCCTTACCTCCTCACCCCTCCCCACCCCCCTGCGACCTCCTCTTCTCTTATTCATCCTCTTTTTATCTGTCTTTCCTTTTATCTCCTTCCTCTTCCTCTTCTCTCCCTTTCCATCTTCTCCTCTCGTTCTTCTTTCTATTCCCACCTCCTCTTCTTCTCCCTCCTCCCCCACCTCCCCCCCCTCCTCCCCCCCTCCCTACCTTCCCCAGATTCCTCATCCTCACGGCTTCTCCCGGGTGGGGTGGCTGTGTGCATGGAAGATGGGAGAGGAAGGAGAGGAGAAAGAGGGCAAAGGAGAAGTTGATAAAGAAGGAGCTGGAGAAGGAAAGAGAAGAGGGACAGGAAGGAGGAAGGATGGAATAGGTTGAGAAGAGTGAGAGACAGGTGAGAGAAAGGAAGAAGGAGAGGAGAGAGAGAGAGGGAGAGGAGAGAGAGAGGACAAGTGAGAGAGAGAGAGAGGAGAGAGAGAGAGAGGAAAGTACTGGAACAATGCTAACCCTTGCCTGCCTCCACTGACATAAACATACATACATACATACATACATACATACATACATACATACATATCATACATACATATATACATGCATACATGCATACATACATACATACATACATACATACATACATACATACATATACAAACAGCAACGCAGGAGGGCAAGGGCACTGCTTAAGATGTGGGTTGACTACTAAACCAAAGAGAAAAACTAAAGCACAGGTAGTGGTAATGGCCAGAACATGGAGTGGGGTGGGGTGGGGAATCACTATATTGAATAACAGGTAAGGAGAACAGGTAGTGGGACCGGGTTGGGCTGGGTTGGGATATTCCACACAGGGAGTGGGGAAACCCACCAAAGCACAGGTAATGATACTATCACAACAGGGGGAGGATTTGAAAGACTAGAGAAAGAACAGGTAATGGGGTGAGGATTTATAGAACATTAAGAGAACAGGTGGTGGGGTAAGAGAGGGCCTTAAAAGGTAGTGGTAGAGAAAGGAGTCCAGCAAGCACAGGTAGGGGGGGTTTCCATTAATATATACCAGAGTTCTTAAATGACTCCTCCTCCCTCCTCCTCCTCCCTCCCTCCCTCCCTCTCTCCCTCTCAGTGTCCTCTTCTTTCATTACTCTCTCTAAACCCACTTCCTCCTCCTTCTTTCCTCCCCTTCTCCTTTCTTTCTTTCCATCACTCCTTTCTCTCCTTACCTCACCTCTCTCTTCTCCTCCCCCCTCTCTCACCCCTCTCTTCCCTCTCCCCCCCTCTCACCACTCTCTTCTCCTCTCCCCCCTCTCCCTCTCTTCCTCTCCCCCCTCTCCCTCTCCCCCCTCACCCTCTCTTCTCCTCTCCCCCTCTCCCCTCTCTTCCCTCTCCCCCCTCTCCTCTCCCCCCCCTCACCCTCTCTTCCTCCCCTCTCACCACTCTCTTCCCTCCCCCCCTCTCACCTCTCCCCCCCTCTCCCACCCCTCTTCTCCTCCCCCTCTCTCACCCTCTCTTCCCTCTCCCCCCTCTCCCCTCCTCTCTCTCCCCCCTCTCACCACTCTCTTCCCTCTCCCCCCTCCACCCTCTCCCCCTCTCCACCCTCTCCCCCTCTCACCCTCTCCCCCCCCTCTCCCCCTCTCACCATATATTCTCTATAACTGTACGTATATACCCTATCGTTAGTTCCTATAACAATTGACAACAGAATTATATATATATATATTTCCTATAATCATTCACTTTAACCTGACTGTTACACCATACCTATAATTTACTGATTATATATATCCCGACGTTCTTATTACATTAATATAACTCTAACGTATAATAAGAATTGGGAATTATTTTCTTCTCGATTATATTACTCAAGATTATTGGAACTGTGATTATTTTCCTTAATAACATTGAAACTCTTGAGATAATCAGTAAATCTTTTAAAAGTATGAATACACCCAGATAACAAGATCAGGTCAAAGGTCAGATGATAATTAAACGACTGTGTAGAAGACAAAGGTAATTAAACTTTGGTCAATAGTTCAGTCATATATAAAATAAATAAATACTCAGTACCTGTAAGACATAATCAGTTAAGTCAGTAAAGGTAAATGATAAATTAATAATACAGGGAGTTACTACTCGCCTAATGATGGTTTAAATCAATGTTCGTATATTAATCTACTGTAAACATCTTTTTCACTACCACACACACACACACTGTATATAGAGAAGAACTTTTTTACCACCCTGTATATAAAAAAACTTTAGAAGCCATTTATAGTAAGATTAAATAAACACCTGAGTACCTGGAGTTGGCTCACCTGTTATAACTGATCACACAATACGTACCTTGCTAAGATAAATACCAAAAATTATCTTTATATATGAGAGAACAGGTTTAGTGAGTTGAAATTTAATAATATAATCTTGACTTATGTGTGTGTGTGTGTGTGTGTGTGTGTGTGTGTGTGTGTGTGTGTGTGTGTCAAAAATTTACGACTTGGGTACAAATAAATTGGGGTCTATTTCAACAAGCCCCCATTTCTAATACCAATAAGGACGTCAAGTAACCAACCCTATTAACCAAGAAGGTCTATAATAACAGGGCCTATTAGAAAAGGGCCTATTAGGACTGGGGCCCATCTTACCAGTTACTTTCTTTGAGTTGTTTTTCCCAGTGTGGGTGAGTGCCAGAGACCCCACTCACCGCGTCAAGTAACATTTACAGGGGAAGGAAGGCTGGGTTTATGACTGTTCCACACCTGTACACACCTGGTCACCTACACACACACACACACACACACACACACACACCTACCACCTGCAACACACCTGGTCACACACACACACACACACACACCTGGTCACACACACACACACACCTGCAACACACCTGCAACACACCTGGTCACCTACACACACACACAAACACACACATACCTACACACACACACACACACACACATACCTACACACACACACACACACACACACACACACACACACACACACACACACACACCTACACCTGTACTGACCCCCATCCACATCTCACGCATAGCTCGCCATATCTGTAAACACACCTGTACACCAACTACAGGTATATTTGATCAGATATATACGTACCTACACATACCAACACAAACGGACACATACCTGCTCTCACACCTGAACATAAATGGTTAGAATGTAAATTGGTCAAAGTACAATGGACACAGGGTTATTTACCAGTGTGTGTACACCTGTGTGAGGGTACACCTGAGGGAAGTGTGTGTGTGTGTGGACTCATCACTCTACTTACATACACCTGTGAAATCATATACACGCACCTAAGAGTGAGAGAGAGAGAGAGAGAGAGAGAGAGAGAGAGAGAGAGGGGTCCGTACAGTTGATGGTGATTAGCAAATCAGCTCGTCATGGGTCACTTGCACACACACACACACACACACAGTCTCTTTAATATGTGTGTGTGTCGTGTATATCTTATCAGTGTCTGTACAGTCTTCATGGTCGAGAGAGATAGAGAGAGAGTGTTGAATTACGTAGTGGAGTGTTGTGTTAAGTTGAGGTCACATAGTTGTCATTATTCGGGTGTCCGTATAATAAAAAAATCGAATATATTTAACAACAACAACAACGTATAACAATATCAATAAAAACACAAAATAATCAAGAATTAATTATTATCTCAATTCATAGTTGGGAAAAAAACAAACAATTTATCCATCAGACAAATCATTAAGGTCGGGTCCTATAACCAACCATTACACCGTATATAAAGATCCCTCAAAAGGTTAAACATTTCCATCAGACAGGTCAAGAGAGGTGGGTGTTATAGGCTGACTAGACGAAAGTAATAAAAATGGAATCTCTGGCATTGGTTGAATTTTTCGAGGTCTTACGTGGCTGAACGAACGATGTCGGTCAAGGTTACGAGAGGAATTCCAGTCATATTATTGTTATTATTCGTTTTTTTTTTGTTTCTTGTTCATTCTCCTGCTGTTGCTTTAACTGGAAACGACGCAGTGTTTTCCAGAGGCCGCTAAGAAGACTCTGGAAAGGACGCAGTGTTTTCCAGAGGCCGCTAAGAAGACTCTGGAAAGGACGCAGTGTTTTCCAGAGGTCGCTAAGAAGACTGGAAAGGACAGAGTGGATCTGATGTCAGTCAATATCACCATTTAATACATTATAACCGTACACAATATTTTTCATTTCGTTTAATCTTTGGTTTTCATTGTCTCCAAGTTTATTGATTTTTTTCTTCAATTTCCTTTCTGTACTTTTGTGAATTCTGACATTTAAGTCTTTCCAAGTATATTTCCTAGTGGGTGGTGGTGTAACTGGCTGGGAAGTGACCAGACATTTACAGTTCGTCTTAACAGATGGTTGTTTTTGTGACTCGACCGAACAAGATAGTTGACGCCTGAATTCCTGTTCTTTATTATCGTATTAAAATCGGTATTGGAAAGTACTCCAAAGTTGGGGTTTAATGAGGAGGTTTTTATACATGCAGTCAAAGATAAAAAAAAAATATTGCGTTACATTCACCTTGTCTTAAGTTCTGAAACTTATAATGACGAAGAATTTTGGCATAAAGTCCCCCGTTCGTTGTCACTTTTCCCAAATTCCTCGTCCGGACTTTCAGAATATTACACACTAGAGTGTATACGACTGTTTATCTTTGACTGTAAAAATATTCAGTTCTTAAGTTTAAACTCGTCAATGTGATTGTTGTCGAGGTGAGGCAATTAATTTCCTTTAAGTGTAAGCCAAATGATGCGAGCCAGCCAGGTAGCCCAGCCAGCCACCGGCCCACACTCAAGCTGTGGAAAGGTTAACTGAGAAAGATGAGGAAATAACAGACAGTAGCTCCCTGTGTGTGTTTCCTGGTCACTGTGTTGTAAGTCATAACTGCAAGACAACATGACGATGGAAACAAGAATAGATAATCTCATTTAAATCATGTTGAAGGGAGTTAGTAATCCTTAACTATCTCTGCTTTAGGTAACGTTTGGCAGGATAGTTTACCATCTCAGGAAGGTAGGAACTATTTCTCTCTCACCTGGAAAACTATTCGATAGGTATCTCTACTCACTGTGAATAAACAATTTATTTTTTCTCATCTACTGCACCTGTTGTGACCGCTATGTAGAGAAGCTGACCTTCTACAGTACACCATGATCTAGGTCGTCATCCCAGCCTCTATATAATCTACTCTTTGTATAAGTGAACCTGCAGGATATATTCAGGTAATGTAAGGAAAGGTGAAGGCAACAGTACATGACCTTAAGGGACTCCACCTCCATAAGAAATATATATAATTCCTCTCCAACATTGTGATTCAGTTGTGCCAAGACAATATTGACAACTAAATGTAGAAAAGAATGGAGGTGACAGTACACTACCTAAGGGAACTTCACTTTCAAGGAGTAAATTTCCTCTCAAATATAATTATTAAATCGTAGTTTGAAAGTTCTACCTTTGGATTGATGAAGAAATTGTAAGCTCCCGGTCAGCCATGTTAAATGATATGATAAAGTGTAGGTGACAACGCACTGCCCTGGGGAACTCCGCCTACATGTTAAATTATTCTATTCAGTATTACGAATCATTTTTCTTTCTACGAATTCGATATTTTGGTGAAATGGGGAGGATTTATCTCACCTGGGGAGGTAATGGGAGGTAGTGAGAGGTTATATCGTAGAAAGAAATACCTCACCTGATAATGTTAGGTTAGGTTAAGTTATATCGTAGAGAGAAATACTTCACATAATATAGTGTCATTTGGTGACTGAGACAAAGGTAAGGTGAACAGTTAATATAATCCAGTAGCGAAGGACACATAGGTTGAAGGATACAGGAAATAAACACACACACACACACACACACACACACACACACACACACACTTTATAATAAAAACAACGAATGTGCAAAAGCTTACGGACCTTCTCTACTCTCTCTCTCTCTCTCTCTCTCTCTCTCTCTCTCTCTCTCTCTCTCTCTCTCTCTCTCTCTCTCTCTCTCACGCTTCCCTCGTGGACATAACTCCCCCACTTAAGCGCTGATGCTGAATATTACTCCATAAACTAACCACAAACAAAACAACTTATTTAACTTTTACGCATTGTTTTTCTCTCTTTCTTTCTCTCTTAAACAATAATCATTATTTTTTTCTTGGATTAAGTCATAAAAGAATAGGTTTATATCATGTATTATTTTCTATGATATGTGAAAATTCTTGAGATGACAAATTCAAGAGGAAAAGAAGTACTCCGTGAGGAAGGAAATTTTCACAAGTCACCCCCCCCCCAAAAAAAGAAAATGTTGAGAAAAAAAAACCCCTCAGAAAATGGATGACTGAGTGTTATTAAACCAGTTTGGTATAATTATTCGATTGACTTATAATCCTTCCTAAGTGCACTCAAGACCTGTATCTGTATTATGTATCTTCTGTGCTAATTACAAAGGTTTAAATAATGTCGCTTAATTACACCTAAATTAAGTTAACTACTAAAAAGAAATTAAACCTAATGACCTATTTTAATGGATTTAAATTATATACACAAATAACCTTAATGACTTTAATTAATATAGTGATCTGGTTGTGGTTAATTTATTGATTTGAAAACTTTTAGATAGTAAACCAAAATATTTCTACAGTGAGGAAAATTTTATATAAGTTATCCTTATAATTAGAAAATGGTCTCAATAGCCTTAATTAAGCGATTTTTTGTTATTAAGGTAATTTATTAAAAAAAAATTTCTTAACCATTTAATTAAACTAACTATAGGTGGTGATTTAAAAGTTAAGGCTAAATTAGGTTAGGTTAGAATGAGTTAGGTTAGGTTAGTTTTGGATATATTAAGTCAGATTAGGTCAGGTTTGGTTAGATTATATTATGTCAGGTCAGATTAAGTCATTTTAGGTTAGGATAGATTATTTTTAGTTAGGTTAATCATCAGGTTAAATAAGTTAGGGTGGCTAATCTTCACTCGACCCCAGGTGTATGTAAAGGTAACTTCTCACCTGTGTTACCTGACATGACTAGCCGAGGTAAGGAACTGCCCCGTCATGCACAGGTAGATAGATCTGAAGGTCGGGGTGAGTCCATAGGAGAGAGAGAGAGAGACTACCTCACCTGCGGTACACCTGCCCATTCAGGTGTGTCAGACAAGTGATGGTGCGTAAATCCACAGCTTTCGTACGCACGCTACAGGATGCGTCAGCAATATAGGATAGGATTCTTTAAGAGATAAATCCTAGGTGCGTATGTGGATTAATTACGCACGAGGTTAATAAGTGGTAATTGGAGTTATTGCGAATAAATCCTATGCTCGTTTATGGATTAATTACGTACATATACTAAAAATCACGGACTCGTAAATAGTAAATCCCACTTACTTTCATACGTAAGGTTAAGGATTACGTAACATAAACAGCATAAGCATTCCTCACTGACAATTTCTGTACCCGTAAAAGGATTAATAATTGCTAAATCATTATAATAAATCCCTGTGTCTGTACGTACACAAACAGCCACCAGATTACCAGTACTAAATCCTGTGCTTGTCAGGGGGGATTAGTGAATCATCAACATTGAAATCCCATAATCGTAAGATGGCGTTAGATGGTGGATTTTTAAGAGTGATATATTAAACACACACACACACACACACACACACACACACACCCCAACAACAAATAAACAAACTTTTCTTTTCCCAGGATGACGAAGAACATGACAAAGCCTTTCCTATTTTTTTCCCACCACACAATACTTTTTTCACCCTCAACCCCCCTCCCCCCCTAAGACTGCTTCAGGGGCCTCTAACCTTGTCGTCTCACTAACCCAAGGCCAAAAACTGGACCTTAATCTGGACTTAGCGGAATACAAGTCCTTCCTGAACCTAAGACAACCTCGTTACACTCAAGACAATGACTACCTTCACAGCTCAGAGGATTCACAGACCATGAACTATATAATCACCTGAAGATTAAACAACCTTAACTTATTTTACCTGAAGATCAAATTACCTTACGGTTACCTCAGGGATTAACTTTGATCAGGTGTGTTTAGGTTAAGTTAAGGTTTGGTTAGATTAAGTTGGCTTATGGTGTAATAGGCTGAGGTGTGTGTGTGTGTGTGTGGAGGGGGGAGGGGGTGTACGTGTGTGAGTGTGTGTGGGGGGAGGGGGAGGGTGTACGTTGTGTGTGTGTGTATGTGTGTGTGTGTGTGTGTGTGTGTGTGTGTGTGTGTGTCAGGATGAGAGGAGGAAGGACAAACACGCTGACATACGTGAGGTCAAAGCTGTCACTATATACGTGAAGCGTTAAAAAAGAACTTTAATTGTTATAGGAAAAGGTCAATGTATTTCCACCCAGAAGCCAAATTAGACCAGAGGTAACTTAAAATACAATTGTTTACGTCAACCTTTTTACACACACACACACACACACACACACACACCTGGACACGACGAAATAAAACACAAACCTCCATTTCTTTAAGTTTGCCAAAGGGACGCCGTCGGAAAACACCAGAGTCACCGCTTAACCTTGAGACCTCATAGAAAACGAAAACCTGTATAGAAAACGAAACGCGGTACACCAAAACACATTGAGTGACGGGAACGAGTCATTATTATTAACTGGTGATTGAGGTCACAGGTGTATGTGATTTTAAGGTGATTTAATGCAGTAGTTTGTGACACCTGGCGTGGTTCAGTGGTTCGTTCCTAGTTACGTGGTTAATTACTTGGATGGGAGGGAAGGGGGGGGTAATTATGTGGTTGAGTGATTACAGTGGGTTTAATTTGGCGAGGTAATGTATATAAATAGTATATATATATATATTTTTTGTATGACTTTTATTAGCCAGTTATGTAGGTCAGGTTTATGTGATTTAACTCTTGGCTGAAGCGATGTTATTGAGTTGTTTCATTTAAGTAAACATTTCTGTATTTTTTTTTTCATCTATAAGACGTTTGAGTTTTTGGGTGGGAGAAAGTAAGGGGTAGAGGTAGGGGTGAGGGGTGGGGGTAAAGGGGAGTAAGGGGGTGGGGAGATGGGGGACAAGCCGTGTTCTATCGACCATGATGATCACCACCCAAATCAACCAGTCTACCACTACTACTACTATCATCATCACTACCTGGGAGATTCATGACCAAATGTCATTAGGAAGAAGTCCATCACCAGCTTGAATCATCATAAGTCTCTCTCTCTCTCTCTCTCTCTCTCTCTCTCTCTCTCTCTCTCTCTCTCTCTCTGACTGTATAACAATATTCAGATTTCCTTTTTGACAATCCGGCCGCCTGCCAGTCCATTGAAAAAGAAATGCTTGGAGACATTTGCCCACATAGTTCCCCCCGACCACGCCCATAGATCATGCTCCCGACCACGCCCACATGGTCCTTGCCCATAGATCACACCCACAGACCACGCCCATGGACCATGCTCCAGATCATGTCCATAGGTCAAGTTCACGGACAGCACAAATGCACCGTGTTTTTGGGCTATGCTCCCGGATCCCACCCACGGACCACGCCCTCAGGACCACATCGAGGAACCATACCCAAGGACCATAGCCGTAGATCACGTACAATGACCATATCATCGAACCACAGCCACAAATCACATCCAGTAACCACACCCTCAAGCCACATCCATGAACCACACCCTCAAGCCACATCCATGAACCACACCCTCAAGCTATATCCACGGACACTAGCAATGGACCACATCCAATGGTCCATGGTCCACGGAGCATATGGTACACCACACTACCACGCCACCACACCACGACACCACCACACTACCACACTACCACACCACACGCCACCACACCACGACACCACCACACCACCACACCACGACACCACCACACCACCACACACCACGCCACCACCACCACACCACGACACCACCACACCACCACACCACCACACCACCACACCACCACCCCACCACCACACCACCCCACCACACCACACCACCACGCCACCACACCACGACACCACCACAACCACCACACCACAACGCCACCACACACCACCACCACCCCACCACCACACCACAACAGTACCACCCCACCACCACACCACAACACCACCACACGACCACCACACCACACCACCACACACACCACACCACCCCACCACCACACCACCACACCCACACCACCATCCCACCACCACACCACCACCCCACCACCACACCACCGCCCCACCACCACACCACCCACCACCACACTACCACACCACCACCACACCACCACACCACTACACCACCACACTACCACACTACCACACCACCACCACACCACATGTCCCCAAAGACACACAAAGGTACAATCAAACTACCTTTCCTTCAGCCCAATGACTCACGAAGGACAATAGCGTCTCACTCTAGTCAAGGGAAGAGACCAATAATATCCAATATGGCCTCCAAATCACCTTAAGACTCATCTACACCTATAAGACATCTTTACTACACTTCACCTACACCTACAAGACACCAACACTACACTTCACCTACACCTACACTTCACCTACACTACACTTCACCTACACTACACTTCACCTACGCTACTGTTTTTTTTCTATATAATGAGAGGAAAACAAATTTACTGTGTTGAGCCTGAGAGGAATCCGGACCTACCTGTCTGTCTGTGGTGACCTGTGACCTATACCACAGGTGTTTAGGGCCGACCGTGTTGTATAATTTAGGTGAATAATGACGTGTCGAGCAGAGAGAGAGAGAGAGAGAGAGAGAGAGAGAGAGAGAGAGAGCTGAAGCAGAACTGCCTTTAGTCATTACAGTGGGAGTATTTACGTCAACACTTGTAGGATTCGTCAACATATCCTTGTGTGGCTCAGGAATGATTAAAAAGTGTTACCCGGGTGCTGGAGGGTGACTGACTCCCTCTGTTGATCAGGATAATTGGATCTATTTTCCCCCCTTTTTTTTTTATTCATTGTCATCATCATCGTCATCATCATCATCATCATCAGAGTTATTATTATCACTTTATTATTATTTGTTGTTAGTTCCGTGTTTGTAAAATAATTAGCGTTACAGTTACTTACCTTCGTGTTAAGGTTACAGCTACAAGAACTGTCATTACTGTCTTATGAATAGTTATGTTTTCTATATCATGTCTATATATAACTCTCCACACACACACACACACACACACACACACACACACACACACACACACACACACACACAGAGTCATTATCAAAACTCTCCAAACTCCTAAGGGTCATTGAGCAGTTTACCTGATAGTGTTACTCAAGTGTTGTTAAGTCTGAGGTTAGCGGGAAGACTAGGAGGAGAGTGGGGGGAGAAGGAAGAGAAGAAGGAGAAGAAGGAAGATTAAGAAGGGAAAGAGAAGGAGAAGGCAAGGAGGAAGAGGAAAGCGAGAGATGAAGAGAAAGAAAGAGAAATGATGAGGGTATATACAAAAAAAAAACCTAAATCACACACACAAACACTCATACACGTAATACAAACACACAAACACTCATACACAAACACACGAACTTACCCATCACAATAAAATTAGTACAATTTATATAATTTTCTTTCAACATGATCTCTCTGTTTGCTGTACGACAACTATATAATTCACCCCGGCAGCACCAGTTAGATCACTACCTGACGTACGATAAATATACCTCATTTAGTGTTGTTTTACCGGTAATTACAACCTTGTGACCGCAAATTTTAGTGAGGAAGTGAAGCTGGGATTTTACTGGCTACGTTCAGCAAAGTACATTCAAGAGAGAACGTGTTTAGAACCTTCAAATTCGTTCATTTTGTAAGTTTTATTTCATTCTGGATCGAGTAACACAAGATATAGGCAGTATAATGAATGGAATTATTGTAGGTTGAGTCATTATCCTTAATTATGTCATTGTGGTGTTGTATTTGGACGTGTATAATGATTGTATGATGTATTTTGTGTATATTGAGTCAGGTGTGTTAGGTGTATACTTTCCATTTCTCTCTCTTTTTCGCCTTTCCTTCTTTCTTCCTCTTTATTCTTTCTTTTCCATTTCTTCTTCTCTATATCTGTCGTTCCTCTCTTCCTTCCCTCCTTCCTCTCTCATCCTAGTATTCCAACGTCCTTTTCTTCTCATTTCCTCTACTCCCTCTCCTTCTTCCTCTCCCCTCTATCCTTCCTCTCTCCTCCTTCCCCATCTTTATCATCATTCCTCTACCATTTCCTCTTCCCGTGTCCTCCTCCCCCCTCCTCCCGTCACTACATTCCCACAGGCCGGATCTCGTGAGGTGGACCACACAGTACCGGGGTGACTGACATGTGTACACGCTTCTTACTTACATGTGTGTACCAAGAGGATCAGTACACATGTGTCTACCTAGTCAGCTATGATGTACATATGTGTGTGTGTGTGTGTGTGTGTGTGTAATGGTAAGCGGTAGTTGTGTGAGATGTGCGTTTATTTATTAATGTACACACACACACACACACACACACACACACACACTATGATAACAACAATTCCCATAATGATCAATGAATCAAAGAACCGAAGAATCAAGGGAAAAATCAACACTAAATCAAGAAAACAAAAAGTTCTACGAAAGACAAACACAAAAAAACACAAAAAAAACACCACTTCTGGGAACTCTGCTAATATCTAGACAACCAATCAGCGAGGAGAATAACACATTCCTCAGCCAATCGCAAAACGTTTCCCCAAACCTTAATGATGATGAATCCGGATCCATGCAGGAAGGGTTGTGACGGCCAATAAACGAAGACCATAACAAAGTCTCCAGCCAATCACGAAGCGTTTCTAAAAGCCTCAGTCTTGATGAATCCGGATATGGAAAAAATGAGTCATCAAGGTTACTTTATAGCGTGAATGGGGAATTTACGCACCAATTTACGCACTATTTAAAGCCATAATTTACACCACACCAATTTACACCACAAATTACATTCCAGTTTACAGATGGTTATTGTAACTATAATTTCAATGTGCACAATTTACCCACCAATTTACAGAACTCCAATTTACAGTACTAGCTTAATATAACCCCCAATTTACAGGTCCCCTAATTTACTCTTCCCAATTTACGATCCCCCAATTAGAACTCTGCCGGGAGACAAAGGAAGACCCATTTGGACTCCTACTATAGGGGTTATAAATATACACAGTCTACACAACCTTGGAATGGGGGAGTGGGGGGAGGGATGGGGATGGTGGGGAGAAGATTTGGTGATTCGGGAGGGGGTTGGGGTTTGGTGGGGGAGTTGGGGTTTGGTGGGGGTTAGGGAGGGGTTGGGGTTTGGTGGGGGGTTAGGAGGACAAGTTCAATAGGTCTACCAGCCTCTGTGTGGAGAAGTTTATCCTTGTGTTAATTTTTAAAGTCTAATTTTTCGAAGTAGAATAAATCTGTACAAATTTCCTTTCCTTTACTTAGAAAAAGATTTTGTTTAATAGGGTTTTATGGGGTTAATATTTGAATTGTAATTATAATCTAAATTGGCTAGTACAATTAGAATCGGGTGTTTGGAGAGAGAAATAGTTCAAAGTTAGAATTATAACTTAGATTTAGTATTAGAGTTTAGAATTATAAAAAGTCGTCAGGGTCAGGTCGTTAGTGAGCCTCAGGGAGAGTGGTAGTGGTGGTGGTGGTGGTGGTGGTGGTGGTGGTGGTGGTAGTGAACCCCAGCCATCCTGAACCTTAAACCGCAATGGTGTAAAATGAACCGCAAAAGGATACACTCGTTTCACAATTGGCTTACCTGATTCACAAAGGCCACAGTTAATCTATAAAAATCATATATAGTTGATCCGAAGGTCAGGTTCACGTGCTTCTGGTCTCTAAAAGGTCAGGGTTACATCAGGGTCACACCAACCATTACCAAGGTCACTGTCCTTAGTCCCCAACACTCAGAGATACAAGACTGACTCGTTAATCTCGTCCCTCTGTAACTTGACACAAGGGAACACAAGTTATCTAGTTAAGGTCGAGTCTCAGAGCAATCTTTATGTCATTTTTGACCTAATTTTCAGATTAACAGAAGATTAACACCCAGTTTATTTCACCGTAAGTTTAATCTAACCTAACCTAACCTCATCTAATCAAACTTAACCTAACCTAACCTAACCTGGATAGCGTTCGGATGTTTAATTATTATCAGGTTGTGTTGATAGAGGTGTGGTTGGTGATAGTGGTTTCAGTGGTGTTGGTGGGGAACCTTGGTGGTGTTTCGTGCTCTCTGGCTACCTGGGTAATGGGTGAGAGGGGTGAGAGGAAATAGAGAGGGAGTGGGGCAGAGAAACAACACGTGACTATAGCAGTGATTCTGACCAAGATAACATGAACATATATCTACATATATTCCTCAACCCAACCTCCAGACTCCACGACCTCATCCCTAATACCTTCACATTCTCACCCTCCTTATCCTCACCTTTCCATAACCTCATACCCTAACCTCCATATACCTTACACTTCCAAACCTCTATATCGTTACTCCTCCTCCACCTCCTTCATCTCCTTCACCTCCTTCAGCTCACCACACCCACTTTGACCTGATACGTGGTGGAGAAGGAGGAAAGGAAGAGATCGCTAATTCTCATCACGTCACCAAGAGAAGTGACTCATTATAAAATTATAGCAAGGCGACCACTTTCTCTCGTCAAAACCAAATGGCCTTCATAGCTTCCGTGAGGTGTTTCTGTCTTCTGAAGTCCTTGGTAATGTGTGAGTACAGATAAACTTTCCCACTTCAAAACATAAACTATCAAGACACACACACACACACCCACACACACAAAACCTTCTCTACTGCCCCAATTACTCACAGCATTCCACACCATGTCTGTTCAGCGCACGGAAACACTTTTATTTTTTTGGGACCGTCTCCCCAATGATACTGTATGTTTGATCTATTTTCTCGCCTTCTGAGACCACAAAGCAGCGTGTATCCGGGTGGGGAGGAGAGTAATGGAGGAGTTTGAGGAAGTTCATGGTTAGAAGCCGTGCGGATGGGTGGGGGGTGCGACAAATTACCATTGAAATTCAGTTTTCTTGAGTCCACCCTGGAAAATTCGTAGAAATCGTTTCCTTGTCTGTTTTACGCTTTGGATACGCCAACTGGGTTTATGCGGTGTGTTGTCAAGGGTTTATAGGATGGTGTTTGGGTTTATGTGGGTTTATATATTTATATATTTATTTTTAGATGAAGGTAAAAGAAAATCAATGTATTTTTTATCCTTGAAGTTTCATTTCTCATTCCGTTTTCTGTTCTCTCTCTACACACACACACACACCCGTCCTTGTGTTTAATTGAGCCATAAACAAACACAAATTCCCCTCCAATAGGGTACCAGAATCGTCATGACTTTACACACCATTCCTGATCATTGTCGTCAGGTTGTCACAAGTACCTGATCAATCAACTGATACAGGTTGATCATAACGCCTGTGTCTTCTCGCAGATAAATATTGGTAATAGTGTCCTCTTCTTGTTACCGTGGCCATACCCTTACCAACACCTTGAAGATGGATTTTCAGATGAACGTATGATAAGAGAACGTACTTATGATAAGGTAGAAAAGGTTAGATGATATTAACTGGTAATGTGAGAACGTATCTGACTGTCTCACTGAAGTTATATTACAAGGAATAACTGTAAAAGGAACGTACGAATTTATTTTCTTAGCTGTTTAAAGTAAGATCGTATCAGATTGGTTTATTTAAGCTGGTGTGATAAGATGAATTCTGGTTGATTTATATAATGTAACAACACGTCAACTGGCTCACTAAACCAACCACAGAAAGACTGGCAGCTGCTAAAACTGCCTCCATCCCCCAGTTAAAGGGAAGATTTACTAATTGTGTTCATTATCTCAGTAAGTCAGTTAGAAATGTTCTTATTTTTAGTAATCAAGAGAGAGAAAAAATAATCGTATGTTCCTTTACGAATAATCTGTGTTGAGTAACTTAAGTGAGTCCGTTATACACGACTCACTCCGTCCGTTAAGGGAGAATATTTCACCGTACGAACTTATGGGACTGAGCACTGGATTATAGCTTTCAGTAATTCCCCACTTCCTCGCCTCCCCCAACCAGTCTTGCGCAAACGCTGTGAGGAGTGAGCGCTGGCTGGCTAAGTTCACTTATATTGGCACGGGGCTGACCGCTAGACAACAGCCAGCAGGGTTTGATTCGTTCAGCAGGCGGTAGAAAGCTTTTGTTTGTCGACTAAACCTGAGGACAAGAGGGGTGTATATACCCAGCCAGCAGGAACGACACAAGTTGAGTGTAAGAGTTATAAAGATTAATCCAAGATTCTCGACTATATGAAGGAACATGAGAAGGCGCATTTTTGCTTGCTCGCTGGACCTTGAGCCTTCGCTGAGGCGCCACCACCACCACCACCACCGCCACTGTTGCGTCAACGTTGTGACGTCATTACTGTGACGTCATCGGTATTGCATCACTGGGATATATTTAACATTTTGGAGTTGGGAAAAGTTATATTTGCAGAGAGAGACGTATCTCTTGTAGCTGACTCTGTTATAGACACAGTATAAACACAACACATCGGCGGAATAAAAGTTATGAAAATATTAAACAGTTACAATAAGAACTTACTGGAGAATGTGTCACTACAATAAGGAAAATATCTCCCGCTTTGACTTTATTGACATAACGCGCCCTGGCCAGAGAAAAAGTTTGCCGCCCTTCCTCCTCTTCCCTTGGCCAGTCACAGCTACCTAACCCACTTCCCCTCCCTTCCCCCCTTCCCCTCCCTTCCCCCCCTTCCCCTCCCTTCCCCCCTTACCTGTTGTGGTAACATTAGACCTGTTAAGCAAGTCTTTTCTGGTCTCTTATGAAAGTCGCGAGAGTGTGGCCATATTGTTTTGTATTTTCTGTCAACCGAGATATAAATTAGTTTTTATTTACGGTGTCATGGAGGTAAAAATTGTCTGTGTTTTTTTCTTCACACTAATATACCGTGTGTGTGTGTGTGTGTGTGTGTGTGTGTGTGTGTGTGTGTGTGTGTGTGTGTGTGTGTGTGTGTGTGTGTGTGTGTGTGTGTGTGTGTGTGTGTGTGTGTGTGTGTGTGTGTGTGTGTGTGTGTGTGTGTGTGTGTGTGTGTGTGTGTGTGTGTGTGTGTGTGTGTGTGTGTGTGTGTGTGTGTGTGTGTGTGTGTGTGTGTAAATTTCACATAAACACATTTACACATCGTTGTTGAATGTTTGTTTGGATCGTAAGAGTTTGTTTGTGTCATTTTTGTTTGTTTGCTTTTACGTACAATCTTGTGTGTTTGTTAGACCTTAAATCATCACGTTTATACATTGTTTGTGTCTAAAGTAAACCTGTATTGGTGTTTGTGAGTTTGTTTGTAATCCTTTCACTCTTACAAATATGTTTATGTTTTTGTTTATATTCAGAATATCCTTATAACTGTTTGTTTGTTTATCTTTAGTTGTTTGTTTCTTGTTTTATATAGCGTTTAATTAGCTTATCTACTCATAGTTTCTTCCCCGTCATCCTAGTGTCATATATCGGGGTTGGATCACCTGAAGATTAACCACCCAGCTTATTTGACCCTAACTCTACCTGTGGGACTAGGTTAGGTTTGGGTAGGGTAGGTTAGTGCTGGTGTATTTAATCAAGAGATGAAATAAGCTTGGGTTAGGTTAGCTTCAGGTGACTTGATTGGTTTTCACCTGTGTGTCTCTCATTAGCTTTCAACAGGTGAGGTCATCAAGCCAGGTAGATTACATTACTCAGCAATAAATTCAGACTGGCGATCAAACCCTTTCGCCCTGAGAGGTAGAGGCTGATTGCTACGTACCCACTTCCTCCCCCTCTCTCCCCCCTCTCCTCCATCTCCTCCTTTCTCTCTCTTTTTTTCACCTCGTTATCTTCTCCTATCTCACTCCCTCGTGTTTCTTCCGCCATGAATCCTGAGTCGAGATGATTCGGGGATACGGAGCGTCCCAGTTAATCGGGTATTAGGGATCTGGACTATTTGGTGGTAATAGGATATGTAAGAGTTCTTCACTTACCACTCCTCCTCCTCTTCTTCCTCCTCTTCCTCTTCCTCTTGTTCCTCCTCCTCCTTCCCCTTTCCCTTTCACCCATACGCCATCATCATTCCCTCCCATCCCTCCTTTACTCCTCCCCTCCCCATTCCTCTTGATCACGACATGTCACACCCTCCCTCCCCTCCCTCACACCTCCAGTCTCTCCCCCCCCTCTCTATACGCCCTGAGGGAGAATGAAAGCGGTCCCTCCTCGGTATATTTAGTACGGAGGGTCGAAGGTGATAATTTGGGGTGGAAAATAAGTATTGTTTTGATTCTTACGATGTATTGCTTGCGTCATCGAGTCTCTAGATGATATACAGACAGACAGACAAACAGACAGACATACCAGTTACACACCTAAGGCGGGAAAGAAAAACTTGTTTATATGACTCCACCAAACAAGTAATCAAGAAAGGTTCGAGGAGTAATCAAGTCTGTTTAGCTCTAAGGCCAAGAAGGAATTTTTATTACCAGGAGAAACAAGAATATACTTAATTACTTGCTTAATTACTTAAAAGGTCCCTCCCTCCCTCCCTCCTTTCTCCCTCCTTCCTTTCTCCTCCCTCCTCCTCCCTCCCTCAAAATACAAGGATAAATAACTTAATAATTTTAGTTCTTAACATTATACCCCATATATTTTTGAGTCATTATAGACGAATAGATCAAGGGTATATCAGGTTTTGTTTAATCTGACAATATTGAAAATGATATGATGGTGATAATTTGGGGTTTTTATTATCGGTTTGTGTCTTCGTCTGTCTGTCTTGCCCGGTTCGTCTGTCTGTCTGTCTTGCCCGTCTGTCTGTCTGTCTATGCCACTTTATTGTCTGTCTGTCTGTCTGTCTGTCTGTCTGTCTGTCTGTTCCGTCTGTCTGTCTGTTCATGCCACTCATTGTCTGTCTGTCTGTTTGTCTGTCTGTCTGTGCCACTCTTATTGTCTGTCTGTCTGTCTGTCTGTCACTCTTATTCCTGTCTGTCTCTCTGTCTGTCTGTCTGTCGGCCTGCTACTCTTATTCCTGTCTGTCTCTCTGTCCATACCACTTGCCAGTTATGCAATAAAATCCTTATAAAAATTCTCCCACAAAACCATCCTTAACTCCCACACCAGGTATTCTTCACTAATTACTCAACCAGGTAACATTAAACAGGTGTAACAGCTTATAAATTACCATCATATATAATGACATGATTATAAAGGCATTTTTGAGTCAGAAAAATATATATATTATACCATGTGTTGGATGTACCGGTATATACCAACGGGAAATTATAGATATATACCTTATAAGTATACCATTTATATATATATACAGGTATGTTCAGGTATGTTTGTCTCTTTGTTATGATACTCTGGGAGGTGATGTCATTCTCTCTGTCTGTCTGTTTGTGTGTGTGTGTGTCTCTCTCTCTCTCTCTCTCTCTCTCTCTCTCTCTCTTATTACACAGGTAAATATAGGTAAAGTCTTATTTGTGGTAAAGATAAAACTGGTTTGGTGTTTATCAGTCTTATCTTCTCCTTAAACCACTTACGTATTGTTGGTGATATTACAAGACTTACATACGACACACAGTTACAAACAGTAAGTCAATGAAGTAAATGAAATAGTAATTAAAAGGAACTTGGTAAGAGTTTCAAACGTCATATATAATTACCTGGATTATGGTGGTCGACAGGTGAGAGTGTGATATTGAATCTACATATCTAAGAGGAGGAAGAAAAGGGGGAGGTAGAGGAAGAATAGGAGGAGGAGGAGGAGGTAGAGGAAGAAGAAGAAGAGGAGGAGGTAGAGGAAGAAGAGGAGGTGAGGAAGAAGAAGAGGAGGAGGTAGAGGAAGGAAGAAGAAGAGGAGGAGGTGTAGAGGAAGAAGAGGAGGAGGAGGAGGAAGAAGAGGGGAGGAGGTAGAGGAGGAAGAAGAGGGGAGGAGGTAGAGGAGGAAGAGGAGGAGAGATGAAGAAGAAGTGGAGGAGGAAGAGGAAGAAGAAGAAGAGGAGGAGGAGAGGTGGTGAGAACACTAAAATGACCAGCTTCTGTGAGGAGGAATTTCTCAGACAGTCTGGTAAGTGAACTTTATGCCTTGTCTGCTTGGTGAGAGAGAGAGAGAGAGAGAAGGAGAGAGAAGAGAGAGAAGGATGGGACAAGAGAATAGTCGAAGGGGAAAGTAAGTTGAGGTGAAGGATGAGAGAGGGTGAGGAGAGAGGGGGAGGAGGGAGGATGATGGGGGGGTGGATGCTGAAGGGAGGAGAAAGAAGAAGAAGAGGAAGTGCTTGTTGCTTCCCTGAGAAATGAGGAGGGGAGGGGGTAATGACAATGTGCCAGACGCTTAAAAGTGAAGGTCGAACTGGGTGTGTTGTGGGGGGTGTTGTGGGGGTGTTGTGGGTGTGTTGTGGGGGTGGGGGGTTGTGGGTGTGTTGTGGGTGTGTTGGTGTGTGTTGGGGGGTGTTGTGGGTGTGTTGTGAGATGGGGAGGTTATGGTTGTGAATGGGGATAAGAAGGAGGAGAGAATGAGGGAGGAGAGAAGAGACTAAAGGAGAATCTTCCCTCCTTAACGGGTCATTGTCTTGTTCGTGGGTCAGAGCACCACTGGACTACCCTTCACATTATCACCACCACCACAAACTACAACTATCACCACCATCAACCACCACTACAATCATCACCACCACTGCAACCATCACCACCACCACCACCATAATCACCACCACCACAACAACAACAGTACTACCATAACATCACCACCATCACCCACCACTATCATCACCCACCACTATCACCACCACTATCATCACCACCATCACCACCACTATCACCACCTCTTCACTAAGCACTTAAAAGGTAGTAAGACCCTTGAGGTAAAGCTGAGAAGAAGATGTTGGACTAAGCAAGTTTTGTCTCTCGGAGGGGGGAGGGGGGTAGGTTTTGCAGGTAGGAGCTCACCTCTACACCTGCCTTGAAGGACAGGTGCAGGAGGGGAAGGGGGAGGGAAAGCCACTTTTTTTTTTTTGGTATTATCACCTCACCCAGTGCTAGCATCTCTTAAGTTGACTTTTGGGTGTGGGGGAGAGAGGAATCTGGGTCTGTCTGTCTGTCTGTCTGTCTATGTATTTTGGGACGGAGAGGAGAGGAATTCAAATTGTCTGTCTATCTGTCTGTCTGTCTGTATTTAGGGGGACGGAGAGGAGAGGAATCTGTCTGTCTGTCTGTCTGTCTGTATTTAGGGGACGGAGAGGAGAGGAATCTGTCTGTCTGTATTTAGGGGACGGAGAGAAGAAGAATCTGTCTCTCTATCTGTCTGTCTGTCTGTCTGTCTGTCTAATCAACTCCCTCTACAAGAGTTAAGTATAACCACAACAATTAATCAAGAGAGAGACTTAACTAAATCATCCTAATATATCCCTCTACAGTCATCCTAATCCACTACACTAGGATGATATTTCTACGAAGGATTCACTCACACACACACACACACACACACACACACACAATTAGGAACCTTGGTCTTGAAGTAGGATTCACATGTACTATGGTCTTAGGACTTATTGAAATATCCTTCTATGGTTGAGAAAGTTAAGTAGTTTTATCTTGTTTTCTTAGTGATACTCTGTTATGTTTTACTCCAGAAGGATTTAGTGAAATTTCTCTTGTGTGTTGAGGGTAAGAAAACTATTGCCTTTGTGGTTTTATTTATCGAGGTAATTCTGGTGGTGTGGTTTGTCTCTCTCAAGGGATTGGGGGTAATCCAGTTGTGATTTT